>NW_010972436.1:5816677-6082145 GCF_000737465.1 Haliaeetus leucocephalus
CCCCCTTTTGCTGCTGGGGGGTCTTGGTTGAGAAATCCGTGAGTGAAGTTGTCCCCGGGAAGAAGGGAGGGGTGGAGGGAAGGTGTTCTGAGATTTGGTTTTATTTCTCATTTACCTTACTCTGGCTGATTTGTAATAAATTGAGCTAATTTTCCCTAAGCTGAGTCTGTTTTGCCCGTGACGGTAATTAGTGAATGATCTCTCCTGTCCTTATCTCGACCCGCAAGCTTTTTGTTATATTTTTCTCTCCCCTGTCCAGCTGAGGATGGGGGAGTGATAGAACGGCTTTGGTGGGCACCTGGCGTCCAGCCAGGGTCAACCCATCACAACCCCTTTCAATGATAATATCTGTAAACTGAAGTGAGATAGCATATTTATGCTGTCCCAGAAAAATGTTTGATATCTTCTGTTACCCAGTTGTCTTTGGAAGAAGCATTATTTGGCTAACATTAGCCTTATCTTAGAAGAGCTTATTTTTCAAATATTTTATCTGATGAGTTTCAAAGGCTGCCTCATAAATTATCTGATGATTTTCCTTAATCATATCAGAGCTTGGTGGATTCTGTGTTTCATAAAGAAGTGATGTATGGAGAACCAAAGGCTCACTTAAAAAGTATAAATCCTTTCCCCAAGTTTCTAGCCAGAGGAAGAACAAATATCTCTGATCATCACCTATATGAAATGAAGAACTTGGCCTGTGGAGGAGAAGAGAAAGACGAGACAATCACATCTCCATTTTGACTCAAAAGACTTGCTTTTTTAAGCTTTACTCTTCTAAGGTTTTCATATTTCCCTAAAAACTTAAGTTTCCTGCAACAAATCAGCGGTTTTCTCACTAGTTCTAAACCCAAAATGAATACCTTTATATGACTAATTAATGTGGTCATGAAATCACTGCTTGTACATTCCTAGGTATCTACCTCTATGTAAATAAAACAAAATATAGTGGGAAGAGATCATAAACCAGATTAGTTGTTAATTTAGAAACATTTGTTAACAACTTGTAAATCTGATTTTGGGTTCCATCATTACATGTAACACATACTATTAATTAAATGGATGTTTCTCAGGGGTAACTTTGACCCACATATTTTGAGCTGCAATTTAGATAGCTGTGCCATTCATCCCACTGTTTGCAAGTGGAAATGAGATTTCCTTTTCTCTCCTGATCTCTGATCAGGGTATTATGCTGGGACTCGTTAGACCTTTTACAGAGAAATGGGATTTTTTTAATGGAAAGACTGAGATCTAAAAAAAAGGAAAGCATTTCCATGAAATTATTTATTTTGGCAAATCTAGTAGGAACAGTTGTACTTCACAACTTGTGAGCTAGGCAGGTTTTCAGTTCTGACTAGGCTGGTGCAACATGTGTGTGTCTGCCTCTGCAGTTACACAGCTATGAGGTCAACCTCTGAATCACTTTGTTTCTGAGGTCTAGGACAACCATTCCAAAGAACAGTCCTAGCTGGGGAAGCCCAGACCATCTGATTTCCCCATCTGTTCAGCTTCCACAGCCTGAGACATGGTACGCAAAGTATCAGCCCCCAAAAGTTTAAGTCTGAGGTCAGGTTTTAAGCATTAAGCTTCTGGATCTGTGGCATCTTCTCCATCTGAAGCACTTGTCTCAAGCACAGCCAGGGGAACTTGTTCCTGAACCTGAGGAACCAAACGGGTCTTGAAGCCCTGGGGTCTTCACTTCTGGAGCATTTCAGCACGTTCATACTGCCAGCATGTCATTTCCTATCACAAAAAAGCAGACTCAGATTAATAGGTTTTGTTAGTGCCATTCCTTATTGCTCACTAGTGAAAAACAAGGACTAAGATAAGCATCATGTTTTGCTTACCTAGATTTTAGGGAGTTTGAGCAAGGCCATGTTTCACGTGAAGACACTTAAATGCAGGTACCTATGTGTGAGCTAGGCAGCCACACTCACCTTATGGCCTGTGGAGTGTTAGAGCAGGATTCAATTATCAAAACTTAAGTGCCTTGTTCTGGCTGAGATATTCTTGGTATCCAAGACACCTGTGGAGCCCTGCCAGATACAATGCAGTACTTACAGCAGCTGTGTGTTCTTGGGGCAGTAACTGGAGATCAGGAGGATTTCTCCTGAGCATCTGAAATGGCACCAGACACCTGAATTATGTCTCTGGTGAGGACTGACTGCATGGCCTGGGGAGCAGCTCACCTCAAGGTGGACAAGGATGGCTCAGCTTCGTTGCAGAGACCTGGTCATCCAGTGGCAGTGTTAACATTACACCAGGCACCTATGTTTCAGCATCTCAGATGAGTGCCCAGCAGCTCATCAGCTGAATCACGCTCTGCCTCACCTGTGGTGGAAGATTAGACACCTAACTCACAGAGAAACACCTGCTTTGAGAGTCCTAAATTTAGGTGGTGTAGCCTCAATAACAGTCCAGGATTTGAATCCTGTTCCACAGACTCGCTCACTGTATTTCAGTGTTTCTTAACGGAAACATTGTAGGCTTTTGTGAGCTTCCTTCAGTTTTGTCTTTCTCCCCTGAGTCATGACTGAAACATTTCAGCTGGAAGGCCTAATGACTATGTCCAAGCAAGCCATATGCTTGCTGACTTCATGTTACCCGTGTCCCTCTCTTGCTTTCCCAGCTGCTCCTGTCCTCCCTGGGGCCTCTTCCAGTGGGCCCAGACAGTCTTCAGGAGACTCTGCTGAAAACAGAGGAATGAAGTCCTAGCCTTTGTGTTTGCTGCGCAAGTCCTTCCCCTACACTGGGGTAACAGTGGGTGCACCAAAACATGCCTTTAAAAAGTATATGTACATGAACACCTGTCTGAATCTTTGTTGCTCTCCTCCCTGGCTGGGCCACATTTCATATTTCTTATGAAGAGCTGATGTTGGGCAGTAGTGGCAACTTCCTGCTGTAATTATAAAAGAATATAATGACAAGGAAATGAGAAACAAGGAAAGTATCTCAAGGGTCACATGGCAGTAATGTGCTCTGTGAATTAGTTTTAAAGTGATGTGTAATGGGGAGGAGGGATAATTAAACTTGTGTCTCTATTTCTCTGCAACATAAACCCAGGGGCTAGTTTAGGTTAAAGCATGCCCCATTCACACTGTCATGCAACAGATGATTTTGCTCCATACTGGATTAGACCTCAGAAGAGGATGAGGCAAGGAAGTCCTCTAAAGTGGAGGACAACCACGTTAGATCCACAATGAGCAACCACCTGTTCTTCATCTCAACCTTACACAATGGAGATCCATGGCCTTAAAATTTTGGACGCAGCTAGGTAAGAACAAAGACAGAATAGTAGAGCACAGAGCAAGTAATAAATATGTGCTTTCCTGGTTGTGTTAAAGTAATGTAATTGCCACCTAGTTAAACCACGTTTCTAGTGTTGTATCTGTCTTTTTGCAATGTCTAGGATGTTGAGAAATGCCATTTAAATTTAATAAATTCATAATTTTATTGTACTCTGCAGCAAATCTGAACTGACTCTTCAAGGTTCCTCTTGAGTTCCCTAGAAATGATTATTTGGCTGGCTGTCTTCTAATCTCAATCCATGCTGAATTTTAAAACTATAAAAATCATTCAAGTTGGCAAGTCTTTTATAAGGAAAACATTTCTATAATTAGGGTTAACTCAAAATACATATTGCCTGTCCTTACTAATTATCATGCTTATTTAGAAGCATGATTCAGCATCATGCTATAGGAGGCAACTACATGAATTTAAACAGCACTCCATCAATCTGTAGAAGAAAGTGGCATAAGCCAATATAGCTGTGAGTACAGTAGATAAAACTAACCATCTCTGGAGATTTCTATTCTAGGGAAACAATTATGTACACTGAATAACCCTTTACTTCCGCAAGGCTTTTAGAGAAAAACTTGCTGTTCGTTTGGAGGACAGGCTCTGTGAAGGCTATTGCCATTGAATTTAGCTTGTCACTGTATTGATTAAGGTGAGATTATTTTTGCCCTTGATGTTGGTCCAATTTTTCATATTACAAAGTCCTTCAGTACAGCACATAGTGTCTGTAGAAGAAAGTGATTTTTTTTTTTTCCCCTGTATCATTTCCATCTGGTTTATAGAAGGTAATGGTCTGTATTTTTGTTATGCTTGAAGACAAAGTGAACACAATCAGAAATAAGCGCATATTAAAATGTCTGTCTTAGCTGAGAAGGGAGACTGGGAAGCTGACAACTGCTAACCTGAGGATAATAGGTTTGCCTAGTCTGCGATTTCCTTTGTGGGTTTAGCCTCTTACATAATCATTGCAGATAATATCAAATACTAATGAGCATTTGAGCAGATTTGGGGTTAATTTTCATCTTGCATATATTGATATAGCTCTACTGACCATAATAATACATTCATTCATATCAGTTGACTATCTGGCAGTTTCTCTTCTCTGTATTCGCTGTCACTGCCAACAACGTATTTTGAAGTAGGAGAAGGTGAGGGAGGAACTGAGACTAAAGCAGTAGGTAAAGAGGAAAAAATACTTAAAAGCATGATGGCAACATGTCCCCTCAACCTCAGTCAAAGATCTGGCAGTTGCAGGAACCTGATTAGCAGTGCTATGAGGAAAATACAGCTGTCCGTTCCTGGTCTGCAGGTGTTGCCGTAGGTATTCTATTGTCAGACAGCCAGCGTTTTGAATCAAAGTAATTATTTCTTGTAGAAAAAAAAGTGCCATCCATGTTGTTATAGTAGCAATTACCCATCTGTAACAAGCTGGGCACTTGGAGAATACCATTATATCACTGAGTTTCTGATTCTGTGGTCATTAGATTTTCCTTTTTTTGCTTCCACTTGATGTCAGGTGTCTTCCATGCTATCTAGTTAGCTCCAGCTTCAGATGCTGTGTGCTTTGAGTGCTTCAGCTCTTGAGAGCACTAAATGAGACAGCTGGCCTTTGAGCAGACTGTTTTAGTGGAGAATTGAGAGAACCTGCTCTGTTACCCTGGTGGCAGTGAGCATTGAAATGACAGGGCCCAATTGTCATAGCCCAGAGGAGTATGCCGTCAGTGCGGTAGGAAAGAGGAAGTTTTCACAGAAACCACACTGATCTAAAACTGAATGAATGAGTGTTAGTCATACATGAAATGTGTTCTACCTGGCATCTTCAGAAACAACAGCTTGGAAATGTAGAAGGCAACAGCATGTAGCAAATATGGCACTTATGTTCATTTCAAGGTAGAGGACTGTATATATAATTTATTTAGTCTCAAGCTTGCAGGCAGCCAGCCTCTAGCCATTTAGTGCAGAAAGGCTCACTGGACATTTACTCTTTGTACTCCCACCTGCTCTCGCAGCTCTGAGTGTAATTAACTGGAGGTGTGAGCAGCCACTGTCCCTAGAAGATCATGTGTCTCTAATATTTGTCATAGCCATAAAAGAACCACATACTGAACCAGACTGCATGCAAACAGGGTGCTTACTTTCTTACCAAAATGCAGTGGGATTGGGTTCTCAAGGAGCCCCCTTACACGGTTTGGAGTCCAGAGCAGGTTGACAAAAGGGATTGTAGCAGGGGACTGCATGGGAACACGCCTGAGTTCCCAGACTCCGTGGGGATGGCCAAGACACAGAAATGGTCTCTGAAGCAAATGACTTCAGCATGACAACATGTGCTGCTTTGATTTACCTGTGTTGTTTGGCTGCCTGCCTCCCAGGTGTGTGTCAAGGGTCAATGCCTCTTCTGATGTTCAGACCCTGAAACAATGGCAGTGTTCAGTGGCAGGTGGGGAACTATCCACTACAGGGACATATATTCTTTTCTTTCTGCATTCTGGAATTTCTCTCACATTTTTTTCTAAGCCAAATCCTGGTCCCATTCTGTTTGCCACTGAATTTCCTGTGTTGGATAAGTTTATGCAACAATTACACGGATGTAGTACAGATTTTGGGTTGTGTGTTAGGGGTATGAAATAATTCTTTTTGTGTTGCTTCATTTCTTAAATTTGATTGCGGCAGGAGACAGCTGATCATATATTTAATAAATGTAAAACAATAATAATTCATTGACAAATAAATTGATTGGCAAAACAGGTTCAGTGTATGCATCCACTCTGTAATGAGTGATAATTAAAAAAAAAACCCATTAGCTAAGGAAAGGAGCTATGATTTGATCAATCAAGGTTGGGCAGACAAGCTGACCTAGGGGTGAGCGGAAGGGTAATCATTTGAGTAATTATGACACCACCTACCCACATCCCTCACATACTCTGTTAAATTAACTTTTGCCATCAGAGCCAGGCTGCTGCCTGGTCTCTTCAAGTTCAAACGATTGTATCTAAACTTACTAGGACTAGCAACATGGGCTGGCCGAGACGAGTTAGATGACCTAGCTAACCTAAGGCACAGGGGTTCAACCAAACACCCTGGCTTCTACAGATTTATTTAAAAGTGTTTGTTATAAAGTAAGCCTTATTTCCCTCCTGCCATGCCTCTCCTGTTAGATGTAGTACATTCAGCGTAAATGCAGTGAGCAATGAGATCTGGTCTTTTCTGAATCCAAGGTGGTGTCTCTGCCTTGTCGTATGCTGCAGCATGGAGATGCCCTGCTTGGTGGCTGCTTCAGGATCTCTGCAAGGTGCATCAGGGACTTGCCCAGGATGATTCCTTTAGGTTACAAGCAGAGCTCATATTCTCACTGCTTGTTTATTCTTGTATGTGAACCTGTGAATGATTTATGCATTTTTCATATTAGAAAAATGTTTGCTGTCAGAAGACAAATGTGACTAGATGTATTAGCACTCTCCAGAAAGCTGCAGAACATCCTGGATGATTCCCCTCAGGAAGGCCAGATGGGAGACTCTAACCCTGGCTTCCTAGGGGGAAAGTTCAAGGACTGACATAAGGGATTTTGAATGGAAAACTTATGACCTCAGTTTATAATGTTTAACATTTTAATATAACAAATGTTGTGGCTTTGGATGGGGAATTTAGATCTGAAAATAAAGAAATATTTGCTGCCATGTATATAATGGAAATCCAGCTCTTTCAACTGGTGGCTCTGGACTGCTGAGTAGCAGTGGGCTTATTGTGCTGTACTGAAATACACCCCACCTCAAAACATACCTAAATCTGGAGCAGTGTTCAAATGGCAGCGGTTTGCTTACCTGCTGCTTTCTGCCCTGCTTACACTTCTCTTTTTACTAATTTAAAGATACATGACCTTGCTGCCAGGAAGAGCTAGAAAATAAAATTGGTGACTCCACCTGATGCACTCAACTCCCTGATGGACTTCCCTAGGACTTTCTTATTGACTTTTCAAAGTCTCCACGTTTGGTGGAATCACTGTAGGAGGTTCATAAATGATAGATGAAGTAATTAGCCCCATCCCATGTCTGCATGGAGAATGAGAGAGAGAAAAATATCAGTGTGTTTGACAATCACTTGTATGTTGAGTGGTGAGCAGTAGCAAGTAGAACCTTTTTGATAAAACCAAGAAAATCCACAGACTGTTACTTACTTCCTAAGTCATTAGCTGTTCTGAGAAGACACTTCCAGCATTTTGAAGTCTAGCCTTGAGCACACAGGCAGCCAGCCTCTGGCAATTTAGTGCAGAAAGGCTCACTGGACATTTTCTTTTTGGGCACCCATCTACTCTTACACCTGAATAAAATTAACTGGAGGTGTGAGTAGCCACTGTGCTTAGAAGACCACATGCCTCTTGTTCTTGTCACAGCCATAAAAAGTAATGAAGGACTCAATGAAAAGTAATGCAATGATCGTAAAAGTCAAGAGGCAGTCTACAGATCATGGAACCACACCTTTCTGTCTACCTTTATTTTACTCGGCTATTAATGCTATAGCTGAAAGGTGACCATCAAAATACCATGAACTTTTTCAATGGTGAATAAAGAGTTAAAAAATAGGAAGTTAATTAGTATTATGAAGATTTGCAAAGTCCATTCTCTTTTAATATATCCAAAGCTTGGCCTTATGTCACACTGATTTGTACTATTCAGATATGTTCATCAGTTCATGGATTGTCATTGCTTCTTTGTGGTGTAGTTATTCACACAGTTTTCACCATATCTGTGTTCCCTATTGAGAGCAAAGCTCTATCGGTGAGAAATACATACATAACACAATAAAGGATAGATATTTTTGATACTTGTAAGTTGCAGTTGATTTTATTGATCCCAGTCTTGACCTCCATCTTGGCTGTGTCCTTTGTCTCAAGAGCATAATTCCGGCTTTATTTCTAGAAGTCTTGTTCCAAAGCGATTTTTTTTTCCCCACTTGACTTAATTACTTAAAAAGTAATCTGGGGTTGTCCTTAAAGTCTTTGCCAGGTATCCTTGTAACCCCCACAGATTCTTCTGCAAAAAAAAAATTGTCCTAAAAATACATCCTGCATCATTCTGGCTATGTCTAAATATCTACTTGTATTCCTTAGTATTGGAAAATTGTAAAAGTTTAGTAACTACAAATACTTGCTTCATTAGGAAGGAGACTGCACATCTCTACAGCTGAATGGCAAATTAGTAATGATTCTTCTAATAATTCCTAGTAGTTCCATGTGACATAGACAATTTTATTGGTATAAAAGTACATTTTGTAGTTTTACCTCTATAATACTTATACATTGGCAAAAATGCTAGTAATTATATAGCTTATTTAATTGAGGCAAATAAACCATGTTACACCAAAAGAACAACAATCTGGGTGGTTTTTAATACAAGGGTATCCATATGATAGAAAAAAACCTTTTTCTTTCTTGACATGTAATACGATAGTTTTTATGTTGCTCCAGATATGTTTGATCTTTTATAAGACAAGAAGTTGGAAAAAATAAATGCTAAGGAAAAAAATCATGCCAAGAAATCTTGATTTTCCTTTAGAAAATAATGTGAGCTAGCACTAGCTTAGGTAATCCTTGTTCACTCATGTGGCAATAATGCACAGTTTTTGATGTGATTATTTGTGGATCAAACCCTGGTCTCAAGCCTGTTCTGTGATTTTTACACAAGTTGTTTTTTGTTACACTCTCAGCAGCCTCAGTCTATGTTTCAGGCTCTGAACAGCCACTACAGAAGTGTCCAGAAGCTTGATAGTTGCTCCACTTCTGATCCCTTTATATTTCTTGGACAGAAAACAACAGAACCACATGCACCTTGATGCTTCGCTCCACCAAGACCTCCAGATATGCCCCTGCTGTCATTTAAGATCAGATTTGTGTACTTTCCTATTCTGCCAAAATCATAATGTACTTCATAACCTTCACCAAGGTCATCCACGTTGTTCTTTGGGAGACACCTTCTGGGAATCAGTAAGTGGACCGCTATGGGTCTTCTAGGTTTCTCTCCAGCTATGGGTGGAAGGATCACAGAGTGGTCTAGAAGATATGAACAGGGAATTATAGAATTGTCAGTAGAGGATTCCTGGGAAAAAACTACTTTTCTGGGCAAACTGCAAGCACTGAGGTATAAACTGAGAAATTAGCAGGTTTAAGTTCATATTCAGTGACTTGTTACAGCTTTCATGCTTGCATAGAGTCGTTATCTAGGAGTGTCTACTGTCCAGTTCTTTAGAGCAGTTTTAAAGTCAATTCTTAAACTACCTGTCCAAAATGGAGAAATAACTGATTTGAAAATCAGGAGATGATAGCATTTCCATTTTCCTTCAGTATGACCAGAGGGATTGTAGGAACTATGTTGCCCTGTCCACTCAAGTAGAAGAGCCACAGCTCTGGCCTGTGTATCATGGCAATATCCCAGAAAGTCTTGCAACTTTGGCCAGACTCCTGTGGGTTCAGTCTGTGGCATCTTGTTCTGTAATAAGCTGTTTTCTAGGTGTGGTGGGTTGACCCTGGCTGGGTGCCAGGTGCCCACCAAAGCCGTTCTACCACTCTCGCTCCTCAGCTGGACAGGGGGGAGAAAATATAACAAAAGGCTCGTGGGTCAAGATAAAGACAGTTTAATAAAGTGAAAGCAAAGGTCGCATGCGAAAGCGAAGAAAAACAAATTATATTCTCCACTTCCCATCAGCAGGTGATGTCTGGCCACTTCCTGGGAAGCAGGGCTTCAGTATGCGTAGTGGTTGCTCCAGAAGACAAAAACGCTCCCCTTCTGTCTCCCTTTACTTAGCTTTTATATCTGAGCTGACGTCATATGGTATGGAATATCTGTTTGGTTAGTTTAGGTCAGCTGTCCTGGCTATGTCCCCTCCCAAGATCTTGCCCTGCCCCAGCCTGCTATTGAGGGGGGGGGCAAAAATGTTGGAGAGACAGCCTTGATGCTGTGCCAGCCCTGCTCAGCAGTAGCCAAAACACTGGTGTGTTATCAACACCTTTTTAGCTACTGATGCAGAGCACAGCGCTACGAGGGCTGCTATGGGGAGAATTAACTCCTTCTCAGCCAGAGCCAATACACTAGGAGACCGGAAAACTGTATGAACACCAATGTATAGAAAACTGTCAAAGTGACCATTCAAATTCAAAGAAGACAGATGTTGGTAGTGTCTTAAAGAGATATTTTGTCACTGCTTTTCTCACTGCTCTTTTCCTCACTACTTTCAAGGCTGCACTACAAATGCGTAAAGCTTAAATATTCTGTGATTAGAGCATACTTGTCTGAAACACTAACAGTGAGCCTAGATAAAAATGCCACCTTGAATCATATTATGCAGTGCCATCCTACAGGTACACCAGACTCCAGTGTGACACAGAACAGCTCAATGCACTCCTGTACTAGCTAAATAAGGAAACAGAAATAACCTGTAATTTCATACAATGTGCCACTGGTGGGAAAGAAATTGCAGCAGGAAAAAATATTTGTATTACTCTCTTCTTTTTCAAGAAATAAGTTCTTTCATTTTGTCTCTTTTCTCATCCTTTTGTTTTAAGGGACATATCCTACCCAGTGATTTTTTTTTCTAGAAGATGGTAGAAGGGATCAGAACAAACTGAAGGTAGAAAGATTATCTTCTCTTCTATGAAGTCAAGAGTCTAGGTATGAGAAAAGCAGAAGCCCCAAACTAGGGCAGTGTGGCTGCTGATGCAAGAAACAAAATGGGAGTCCTGACTATGCAAACACCAGTGCTTGACATGGGTACCTCTGACCTTTCTACTACCATGCCAGGATCTGCTTACTTATATACACCACTGCTTTTGCAATACCTGCTCACTTGCTACAGCCATGAAGACCTCTCTAGAGAAGATAGATAGCTTAATCCTTGAGAAGCATTGTGTCTCATGTCATACTATTTTGATGGAAAAGTAAAGAGAATGAAAAGATATAGCAAAATGTAATAGAGTCAGAAATAACAAGGGAGAGAAGGTTCAGAGTTTAGAATCGAAGAGAAGGACACTGGGATCAGGAAAATGGAATGAAATCAGGTTTCAGAGCTGAAATGACGGAATGGAAGAGGCAGTGTCTCTTGGGTGAGGAACCTTTTCTATAAGAGAAACTTTTCACTGTTATGGGGTCTCAGTGCTGTTTCTGATCTGCAGCATACTTTCCTAGGCTCCTCCTTGTCTTTGGGTCATTAATTTTCATGTTTCAGGAACCCATGCTTCAGTCAGTTGCATTCAGGTGTATTGTTCATCACGTCTTGGTCACCTGAGCAGGAAGGTTCCTACTGAGGCAGGATGTCTGCTGGAAATTAGAAAAAAACTCAAGGTTTAGCCATCACCTTGAAAGAGATGATGAAGATTTTTCAGATGGTCATGGGCACTCAAAGAAGATGAGTGGGATCTTTTGGGCAGCTCTTGAAGTAACTTTTTGGACTGTCCTTGAAGTGAGTTGCTTACTTAAAAAAACATGGATTGCTAATTTTAAGTTTCAGTGCATTTGTATGTGTTAGGTTTAAAAAAAAAATGTTAAAAGTGCCTTGGGTGAAACTTCAGTTCACATGTGACATCTGAAACTATCAATGAAAGTCAGAAGTACCATCAAGACATTACCTTTGTGAAGTGTTTACATTTCTATCTTCCTCTGCCTCTTGGGAGTCATACTCAATAGTTTACAGCACATAACAAACTCTTTCTTTGCTGACTAGTTGTAAAAGGTAGGGAGTATTCATAAGCACTGAAATAATGAGACACCTTTACAAAATAAGACCTTTGAGTTATTCCATCTGCCCATAAGATATAAGAATTCATAAAGCATTTCAGTAAAACAGAAAATAATTTTAGTGCTCTTTTTTATTCCTTCTGCTGTGCTGCTTTAATTCCATGAACAAAAAGACTGAAAAGCTTAATATGTTTAGACCATCACTAATCAGTATGCCAGTGAAATCCAGATGCTCGTCAGCAGACTTTGCATAAGGTGATAAAATCTATCATTTCCCTTAAATTCATCACAGTTTTGCTTATCATACCAGAAATGTGTCACTTCTTCATTCTTTTGCAGAATCTAAGGGGATTCCTTTGCTCTGCTTTAACTAGTAGGTTCAGAGCTCACTTGAGGTGTGTGTGCATAGGCAACCCCCTCATATGATTACCTAAAGGTAGGAGGAAAATCAGTAAGACTCTTCTGAAAACAAGTTAAGCTTGATTTCCTGCTTTTAAATAAGAATTCTTAATTCTAGTATTTCTTTTACATATTGTTTAATGTCAATGAACAGCAAAAGTTCCTTATAATGCATTAGTACTAAGTCAGCGAGTTTTTCCTGCCAATCTGTACTGTTCTCTTCAGTACAAATACCCTCAAACACATAGTACAAAACAACATGATTGCTAAGACACTTCTAATCCCTGACATAATACAGATGAACTTGATTAATCTATGTTTAATTAAGATTGAAAATGAAATTAAAAAAGCAATGGAAAACATTCTGTTCATCTGGCAACTTATATAAACCAGCGATATTTTAGCTATCACACATCAGCTGATTTATTGTTGATGTCATAGAAAAGTGTATATTTGTACATACCCACAGATATATACGATGTATACATCACTCTGATCCAGGATGTGATGCAGAAGTTCACTAAGATATGTGGAGCTCAGCAGAAGGAAAGGAGCTTATCAGAACCTGCATGTGATCAGTTATCCTCATACAAATTTTATATTAGCTGTATGCATATATTAGATGTCACTAAATGTGCATGTACACATGCCTGACTTGGAAGCCTGGTATAGTGCAGAACACAAAAACATAAAACTGTAAATGATTCACAGAATCACATATTCAATTGCAGCATCCTGTTTCTGGCAGCAGTAGCTTGATCTTAAAAAAGCCTTGGGGCCTCCATGTAAGAGAAGCTGGCATTATATATTTTAAGCATAGATCTAAAATATTGTATACTTTTACATTATGACAACTTACACTGGGAAGTGAGACATGGCACCAGAGGATGACTGTGTTGAAAGGTTGTTCAGGTGGAAAACATGGTCTCCTGTGGACTCAGCAAGGAGGGCAGAGACCTCAGCTAGTTAAGATGAATCAAGACAGTAAGAATAGAACTGAACTAGACCTGCAAAATTTGGATCTGGTCTTAGATTTCAAGCATTGCTAGATTCTGAGCAAGTCCGTTCTGCACACCTATAGTGGCAGCAAAATCAGACCCAGCTGCCACCATGCAAGTGACACAGTGTAGGAGCCTGGACCTTTCCAAGAGCTACAGAGTGCTTATATACTGGAGTATATAAGTCTTCCCCATCACATTTGGACATTAGCTAAAATGTCAATTCGTCCTCAATGTGTGGCAAGGGTAGATTTATTCAGACGACTGAGGATGCACTTTGGTGATCGAGTCATTCAAAATACGAGATCACGGTGAGGACAGAAATCTGCCTCAGCTGATGCACAGATATATCTGTGAACAGATATATATAGATATATATACTGTGAACAGTGAAATTTGTGAATGCTTACATTTTCTGGAGTCACAAGTGTAATTTCATGGAAATAACATGGACTGTTGCACACCTATTGCTTGAACCTTATTTTAGAAATCATCATCATCATGATTACATGTCTTTGTATTAGCAGCCTGGAAATTATCCTGCTTACCTATTTCAAAACATAGGAATTCAGGTTATTTTCTTCAAAATATCACTACTCTCAGATCTTTGGAAAACCAAGACAGGTAATATAATCCCTAGGTTTATTGCGTGGAACTGGGAAGCTACAAGCTACGACAAATGGCACAGGACTGTCAAATAATTGTTTTAAGGACTACAATGGGAAAGAGCAATTTTGAGTACAATGAATGCCCTGCATTTCCTCTGTCACATCTCCAGCAGTTTATGTCCTTATCTGGAGAGATATAGCCAGCTCATGTAGTATAATATATGCTCTGAGCACATTGCAATGAATTGTTGGGTCCTAATGGGAGCTACCTGAGAAATTTTAATCGTCAGGCACTAACTGTAATGGCTTGGCAGCTTATGCTTTGAATATATCTATAGCTAACTGCCGTATCCAACCACTGTTTCTGTTCTTCCAAGACAGGCATAATGAGTCCCCTGTACAGTATATGAAGGTCCTCTCCACCTTGGCATCAGTGCCATCTACTACAGCTGTGCTCATTTTATAAGCAGCTCTGTAGGTTGCTTAAATGACTTTTTATATACACCAATGTCACAATTAAAAGGTAAAACCTCTATTTATTTAGCTTTCCAAGTAACATTTTCAAGTCAGAAAGTGGGGTTGAATGGGTCTGTGCAGTAGAAAGTCTGTATAGAAGGAACAGCATCTCCCATAAAGCACAGACTTTATGGCAACAGGCCTGATTGCATGCATCCTCCACCATGGGAATTTATGTGGATGTGAGAGCTGTCCTTCCCTTAGATTGTGTCTTCATGCTCATTTAAGCACAGCAGCTCACATTAACTAAAGAGGATTAAAATGAGCCATCTTTCTTTTGAAGGGCAATTTGCTTTCATACACTGCTTGGTTATCTCCATGCTTGGTTAGCTCCATGTTTTTCTCAGCTGGGCCAGGCTCAGGCTCTAAAGCCTTTTCCCATGCAAGTGGAGCAGTGCAGCTGCCCCTCTTAGCACATCCCTCTTCTTGGGCACAGCCTGGGAGCTTTCCCCAGCTTCTCCTGCCGCAGGGCAGGCTTGCTCCCAGGACTTCTGCTCCCCTGGGGCCTGCCTGTGCCAACACATTTTCTAAAACCTTCCATTCCCCAGTGAAGGTTATGAGACATCATGGCAGGTCTTTATTTCCCTTCATTCCCTGGGGTCTGAAATACATCAGGAAGAGTACAGAGTTGACCAACTTGGGGTGAGAAATGTCCTTTGCAGTGTTGTTTGGGCCACAGATTTCTTGTGCATTGATGATTCATGGAAGAAGACCATTATGTGTCATGTTAGGTCTATTTATGACTATCATGCTCTGGCATGTCCTTTGCTCGGGGTTTGTAGCACATGCTTTAATGGTTTGTCAGAGAGTAAAGACCATGATCTGAATAATATAATTTTCTGTAGTAATTGCATCTTATCAAAAGAAAAATCTTTGAAGGGTCTCTTTTTTGGCCTGTCATTTTCTTTCTGTGGTTATCATTTTGTCTACGCTTGTTACTACAGATCTTTTTGGACTCGCATCAAGGACAGTCCCACACATTTCTTTGATAAAACCTTTTAAAATGTTCCATTGCTGCATCTTTCATTCATTTCTAGCAGCTAAAGCTGATGAAAAACAGATACTGTACTGAATGTTTATCTGACATACAGAATACTAATGACTGACTGTTTAATACCAGCTAATAGCAAACTAGCACTGAGAGTCAGCCAGTCTGATGATGAGGAAAGTATCTCTATCTGCATGGGGAGAAAGAAGAAAAATGCAAAAATTAAAAGCAAGAAATGAATCTGGTACTGTGCAAACATATGTAAGAACATAATTAAATTATCATTTGCGCTGAGCAAATAATACAAAGAAAATAACCTATTTAAACCTAACCTTTTTCCTTTCATAAATTGGTCATGAGCTGCTTAAAAATATACTTGTGTCATGGTTTTACCCCAGCCAGCAACTAAGCACCACACTGCTGCTCGCTCACTCCTCCCTGGTCCCAGTGGGATGGGGAGGAGTATTGGGAAAAAAAGTAAAACTCATGGGTTAAGATAAGAACAGTTTAATAACTACAATAAAAATTAAAATAAAATATAATGACAATAATAATAATACAAATATAATAATAATAATTGTAATGAAAATGAATATAACAAAAAGAGAGAGAAATAAAACCCAAGGAAAGACAAGTGATGCGCAATGCAATTGTTCACCACCCACTGGCGGATGCCTGAGCAGCAATCGGCCCCTCTCAGCCAACTCCCCCTTTTATATACTGAGCATGATGTTCTATGATATGGAATATCCCTTTGGCTAGTTTGGGTCAGCTCTCTCCCAGCTTCTTGTACACCTGCTTGCTGGCAGAGCATGGGAAACTGAAAAGTCTTTAACTTAGGATAAGTGCTACTTAGCAACAACTAAAACATCCTTGTGTTATCAACATTATTCTCACACTAAATCCAAAACACACCGTACCAGTTACTAAGAAGAAAATTAACTCTATCCCAACTGAAACCAGGACAACTTGTAATTGTATATTATTCACAAAATATTTTGGTAAATAATTCTAGACAACTCTTGTAAAGCACTGGAGATAAACCTATCCATATTTGAAATGTCAGCCCTCTTTTGACTTCAGTCAGGGCAGGCATTTAATACGCATCTCCTTATAAATAGCTGAAAATAAAGGTCTGTTGTGATTTCCATCTTGCTTTCCTCTTCTGCTCCTTAAGCAGGAGTAGTATCTCTATCATAATGAATTGGCTTAGCAGTAGTGGTTCCAGTTTTGAGTTTCAAAAATTTCCAGAAGTCCAAAACAGAGAAATATGTATCTTACACTGCTGATCTACTTTGAACTCTAAAATGTAGCTCGGGCTGCCATGTAGGCACCGCCTAAGCTCAGTGGGGAGACATAAGCACCTAGCAAGGGTGACTCTAGTGATCCTGAGGAAAGTGGGATGAGCCTACGGTAAGGGCTCTTCAGTATACAGGGAACACAGGGAGGAGTAGATATCTACATTTTCTGCACTCCATTTAGACAGGAGGATTCTTGCATGCTGTATGTAATGAGTTGATCTTGTGTCATTTCCATAACACAGAGAGCTTTCCTTCACAGATCTGTTAATGTAATGTGTCATGTGAGCACTGGGGTGTAGAGACTGAAAGAGTTAATGTATCACACGTACAGGAGGCAAGAGTGTGCCTTGGCTTCTGGCCTGGAAAACTCTAAGCACTGGGTTAAGAAGACAGAGGGAAGCAGACACACATACTAGGGCAGTTCAGTGGCCCCTGTGCATTTCAGTCGTTGCACAGTGGCACAGGTGTCCTGTAATGCATCCCTGAGATTCTGGAGCCCATCGGTCTTGCTGACCAAGCTTGTGAGAAGTCACTAGCACATAATTAGAGAGCGTAAGGTCAAGCCAGCATTTGAATCAATGTTAAGTTTCTCCGTAAGTACTGAGTATGAGTTACTTACATGCTTAGACCTGAAAACTGTTCAGGGGAAGCGTTACATGGTGACTTTAGTCTTGGATTTGTGAAGGCCAAGGAAATTCTAAGAAAAAGTTAAAAAGTTTTTCTAACAGGAGCTGACAGACAGGACTGTGATATGATTTTCATGCAATGCTTTTAATTTTCCAAATTGCTGAGGAGTCTTTCTCAGTCTGAACCTGTCTGATCATGCTGATCATGTCTCTACCCACTATGAGATTCTAGAGCCAGTTTCCTGAGAAATCTTTAGAAAAAAATGAAGTTACACATTAACCAAGGTATTCTAACCTATAAGGTCACAAAGCCTTTCAAATGTATTGCCTACAATGGGAATTAAGTGGCTAAATCACTCTGCTGTACTTTGAAAATATACCCTTAGCAATAGCCTAACTCTCTGCTTCCAACTGCAGATGAGTGACCTTAGAAAGAAAGGATGAGAACATTTTTAATCCAAGTATTTATTGAATTAGCAACAGGGGAAAATACTATATGGTTCTCAGCATTTATTTTACAAGGTTTGCCATCATCATGATGGTCCAATCGTGCAGAGAGAAAGGATTTGTGTTGCACAGGCAATAGGAATTTTACAGCATGATTAAAATGTTTATGTATTTTACAGTTCTAGAAGGATTTTAAGGTTAGCATTAATATATATTTGTGGTACCGAGACATGCTGAGAATTTTTAGTTCATTTTTTACTAAAAAGACAGTTTCAAATTTAAATTCATTGTAGCTTAGTTTGGTATGGGTTGTTCCCCCCCCCAATATATATGCTGATTCTGAGTCATGAGCAGATTGTAGTGCCTTGAAATGCCATACCACCAGGCATGTCTGTGTGTCTAGAGATTTCAACAGTGGTCTTTCCAGTAATTATATGGAGAACATATCTTGGCTTGTAGCTAGGAGATTGTTTAGTGATGCTCTGCAGTGTATTCTCCATATAATCTTCTATGGACATCTGGTCCACCAAAGTAGAGGAACTGCTGCTTGGCCTGTGAAACTGCTGCCTCAGCTACCCCGAATCATCTTCTATGGGGAATTTGGTAATTCATTCCTCATAACTATACTCAGATGCCAATGCTCTGTCAAAGACATTCTTTTGCCTCAGGTTAACTTTGTCAGGAAGAACCAGGTAAAGGTCCCTTTTGAAAGACACCACAGTTTGTTGGGACGCTGATGCATCAAACATTATCAAATATAACAAATACTATTTTCCTAAATTATTATTTGCAGTTTTTCATTCCCTGCTTCTTTCCTAGAAAAAATGTTTCTGTTAACTCTCTAGAAAAAATGCTAATGTTAAACATTAACATTTTTTCCACTTAACAGATTTTTAATTCATCATTTGGATTGCATTTCATAAAGCATACAAGTTTCTTGAGATTCAAAAGGAGCTGTGACTCATTTCCCCTGTTTGTAAATCCAAACAAACCAAGTTCACCAGGCTGAAGTGTTTCATGCTGTTTGCTTATACTTGCCCAAAACTAGCCCATAACCTGCTGTTTCAAATGTCCCCGATGTAGGAATGAGGAGACCACATCAAGCAGATTAAGAACTGACCAAACATTTACTCCGCAGCTAAACACATCTTTGTGTACTTTTTGAAACACTTGCACAGTTATTAATTATTTTTCATCATTATCTGAACTGTTTGTCTTAGGACTTGACTGGGAGCAGATATGGAAAAAAAAGATACTATTTTTGCAAAAGTTACAGCCTACTATGAGTAAAAAAACCCACCAGGAATTTTTTGTCTTAATTTTATTGACATCAGTAATTACAGCTGCTCATATGAGGTTTTATTCAAGCTGCAAACCACTCTAGCTTTATCCATCATGAGTCTAATCTTTCCTTGGTGTTCTCTGCCCCCTCTGGAATTAACATACCCTTTTTTCCTGGTGTCACAAATCTGACATTGCTCTTCAGACTTTGCACATGCCCTCTCTTTTACCTTTATCATTCACAGGCAACCCTTGTGCTCATTTGCTTCCTTCTGCTGTCCCATTTTGGTACCCTCACCAGCCTTCAGCATCTGAGAATCTCTCTTGTGAAAAGCTAGTGGGGGCTGGTGACATTGAGATGAAAGACAAAATTATTTTCAACTCATCAGCTCTGATAATAACCAATACTAAGTTTCATTATTATACTTCACCCTGACCCATATAATTTCCCATAAAAATCATGTAAGAACTGTTTATCTAATACATTATTTAAGAAAAATAAACCCAGGGAATTTAGCATTTGAAAAAATACAGTCACAGAACAGTCACACATGAGAGAGGGACTCATGGGGGGAAAGCTCATTGCTAAGGATTAAACCCATAATATGTCAGCAGTAGATACCAGTACTGTAATTACAGATGATATTAATAAAAGCATTAAGTATTTTAAGTCACAGAGACCTTTCAAGAAATTACTAGTAAACTAAAAAGTAGACCAAGGATCACCTCGTTTAATCGTCAGGTTTTTTTTCACAGCCAGTTTCTCAAGTGTCTCAGGGAGAGAGAAAGAGAAATATAATATAGTCCTGAAAACTCTGCAGTGTATCTCAGGTATTGGTTGCATGCTATGGATAAGACAGAAAAAATCCACTCCTGTGTGAGCAGGAAACTTGTCCCAGTTGACAACTAGCAACTTAAATAACATGTAGTGTTAACTTTTCTCTTAATATGTTTAAGTTCTTCAAGTTTGGATATCTATCCCTGGATCTGGCTGTCTTTATTTGGAACCTAAATTTAAGCAGAAGAGACTAGCTGTATCTCCACTTTCAAGCCCGTAGGTACTTCATCCCTCTGGAGAAAGCAAACTCACTTGAAAATGGAGTGCACTCTCAAGAAGACTGGAATCTTTTCAGAGAAATCCTGGCATAAGCAAGGAGCAAACATTTCTAGTGTTTTCACCTTCTCTGATGAAGGTAGGACTTTCCACTTCATAACAATGTGGATGGTTGACAGATAAGCATTTCCTCAGCAATTTACACCTTCTGAGCATGAGACGCAGGGGAAAAAAGACTCTCTGTTTTGGAAACTCTGCATTATTTCACCCGTGAAGTCATGCAACAATTGATTAAAGGTATTTCCTACCTGTACATCTTTCCTTTGATTTACATGAAAAATTCTATGCCAGGGGTATAAGTTTCTATTAGATGCAATTGTACATCCTTAAGACGACATACACCCCCCCGCCATGCACACACATAACTATTTCTATTAAATTCTGTAGGATTTCTCACTGGGGCTGGCACAAAACAGTTAGCCCATAAATTACTTGCAAAAAAGAAGAAAGCAAATTATAATTCAACCATTTTTGTATAGAACTTATTGCTTTATATAGAAATAGTCGGTTTATAGCTGTCTGAGAGTAATTGGTTCATTCCATTCACAATGATTTATTTATTAATGTTGCTGATTTGCACACATACACAGCTTGGAGTACATAGAACAGTTTTATATGTAAAATTGATAAATACATTTAATTTATTGATTTGCAAATGACAAATTTATTTGGTCTAAAAAGTTTATTGGTTCATAAGAAAGAAATATTGATTTTTGTGTGTAATATGAGTTTTAGATGTGCACTTAAGTAGAGGCAGCAGAACTGCTTACACTGCCTGATGGAAGTCTATCAAGCTTTTCAACCTTATCTTTATTTTGAGGGGTTTATAGCTAGGTCATAAAAAATGAGTTTGGGCTGAGTCTTCTTTTAAGTCAGTTGTGTATCTACTGCTTGACATCTCAGTCAAGAGCACTTTTAAGCACATTCACAAAACAGATTGGTCACTGTTCAGCAGTAGATGTTTAGAATAAATACCCATTAACTGTAACTGTAGATTTATTTCTGTCCATAATTTCTGCAATTGGCTATTTGGCTTATTCTGTGTTTTCTGTTAAAGAAAATAATGTGTTTATTGAAGAATAATAAAAAGTATTTTAAAAGTGCTGCATGCTTTATAGACAAAGAAGGTGTTGACTTAAGGCTCAGCCTGATGCTTCTGAAGACAGTGAGAGTATTTCCATGACTTGAAATGTTAATGAGTAAATTTCCCTTAGCTGTGGGGCAGAGAAACGTTCAAGCATATCGCAACAGTGTGTCCCAATCTCAGCAAGGCAGCACTACAGTTCACTGACTTGCAGATTCCTGTTATCCCCCAACACATTGTGATCATTGTGCCTTGTGTCTAGGAAGAGCTAGGTAATGAGCTGCATTCCCAGTGATTCTTTGTCTTTCTGTGTAAAGTTTATATTAAGATGCTTACTTTGCATAATAAGGTTATGCACTCAAGTGAAAGACTTCCTACCAGAGTGTAGGAAAAATGTTGCTGGCGTTGCATGGGGACACAAGTACTCAAATGTCATATGATGAAAATTGGACTAATATGTTTCCGGTCTGCCTTCCTGTGCTGTTCTCTCTCTCTGTTTTCCTATTCTGGCTCAGTGTTATTCCCCTCTTTGGCTCTGTTGCTGTGATTGATTGTGGGAAAGAAAAGAAAAGAAAAGAAAAGAAAAGAAAAGAAAAGAAAAGAAAAGAAAAGAAAAGAAAAGAAAAGAAAAGAAAAGAAAAGAAAAGGAAAGAGAAAAGAAAAGGAAAAAGAAAACTAAAGAAAAGAAAAAAGAAAAGAGGAAAGCAAACAAAAGAAAAGAGGAAAGGGGAGAGAAGAGAAGAGAAGAGAAGAGAAAAGAGAAGAGAAGAGAAGAGAAGAGAAGAGAAGAGAAGAGAAGAGAAGAGAAGAGAAGAGAAGAGAAGAGAGGGCAAAAACCACTGCAACATGGGGGTTGAAACCTGTGCCTCGTGGTTGAGGAGGGGATGGAACACCTTTAAATCAGCTCTGTGTGCCTGGATCCTGAGTGGGTTGACAAGCTATTAGATTATTTCTGGATGCAGGAGTTGAATGCACCATTAACAAGTTTGCTGATGATACCAAACTGGGAGGTGCTGTTGACTCTCTTGAGGGACAAGAGGCCTTGCAGAGGGATCTAGATAGATTGGAGCATTGGGCTATGATTAATGGGATGAAATTTAACAAGTCAAAATGCCAGATTCTGCACGTAGGATGGAGTAATGCTGGGCACAAGTCTAAATTGGGAGAGGAGTAGCTGGAGATCAGCCCTGCAGAAAGTGATCTGGGGGTGCTGGCTGACAGCAGGCTCCATGTGAGTCAGCAGTGTGCCCTGGCAGCCAAGAGGGGAAACCACATCCTGGGGTGCATCAAACACAGCACAACCAGCTAGTCAAAAGAGGGGATTATCCTGCCATATTCAGCGTTGGTGCAGCCTCTCCTTGAGTACGTGTGCAGTTCTGGCCCCACAATTTAAGAAGGATGTAAAGGTCCTTGAATGAGTCCAGAGGAGGGCAACAAAGCTGGTGAAAGGGTGGGAAAGAATGTCCTATGAGGAGTGGATAAGGACTTTGGGCTTGTCTAGTTTGGAGAAAAGGAGGCTGAGGAGTGACCTCATTGCTCTGTACAGCTTCCTGAGGAGGGGAAGTGGAGAAGGAGGTGCTGAGCTCTTCTCCCTGGGAGCCAGTGGTAGGACGTGTGGGAATGGTTCAAAGCTGTGCCAGGAGAGGTTTAGGCTGGACATTAGGAAGCATTTCTTTACTGAGAGGGAGGTCAAACACTGGAACAGGCTTCCTAGAGAGGTGGTCGATGCCCCAAGCCTGTCAGTGTTTAAGAGGCATTTGGACAATGCCCTTAACAACATGCTTTAACTTTTGGTCAGCTATGAATTGGTCAGACAGTTGGACTAGGTGATCATTGTAGGTCCCTTCCAACTGAAATATTCTATCTATATCTAGTCTATTTTGCAATTGTATTCTTTTTGTATTCTGCCTGGCTGGTGACAACGCTGGCTAGCCTGTGCCCAAGGACTGCATGCATTTTAGGTGCAGCTCAGTGTTGCGATGGAAGAAGCCTTGAGAGCTCATCTCAGACTTACAGGAAACCTTCAGAGGGCAGGGACGTTTCCCATCCATGCAGACACCAGGGGAAACAGGATCTCTAAGAACAACATCCCCCAGCTGAGATCCTGTGGACTGGAGGCAATGTCTGGGTCTTCCTAAGGCTGGACATTGCATTGAGACACTATTTTAACTGAGGGAAGCAAAAAGAGTGTCTTGAAGGTAAACTTAGACATAAATTTATTACAGATACTTTTTTCTTTTCTTTTATACTGTCTCTAAATATCTGCTTTATTGGGCTTTCCATTTTTAAGTTAAATAAAACATATATTTCTTTCTTCCAAAAAGTCTCTCCATCTGGTGATAAGAGACATTTCAAGTCTGGCAAAACATTTGTTTTTCATTCTCAAGTAAGTAACAGTCCTAAATGTAGGTTTGGCCTGAACAGATGAGTTGTGGTATAGAAAAACAAAAAGAAAAAAAAGAAAAAAAAATCAGCTTAGGTCAACTGTTAAACAGATCTGGGATTCAAGCTTTAAGAAAGGGAAATTAGTACCTAGTTTTACCCGGAATATGAGGGTGTGGACATCTTCATTTCTTCACATATTGCATCCTAGTCAAAACAGTATGACTGTTCAGCAACAAATAGGTGAGATCTGATCTCAACTGGAAGCCTACTATAGTTAACAGTTAATAGTATAGGTATTAATTCACAGGAGATTTCCTTCAGACACGCCACACTTCTTATTTGTTTGTCCAATTCTGAATTTTGTTATTATTATGAAACAACTTGATGAAGAAACACAATTGAATGGAATTATATACACTGTATTGATTATGTCTTTGTTGTTATGCTGTGATTTCAAGACTTTATAGAATGTCTGAGTCATGAGATGTCACTGCATGGTAGATTAATTTGGTCCCAGAGACTGGCCAAGATATTTCCAGCTGTGCAGATAGACTTAACAGAATATGACCTCTGTCACACCACACCAAAAACTTTATCTGCTATATGTACCTATGCAGACACTTGTTTTTACATTACTTCGGTCTTTGTGCTCACCTGGAGACATGAAACTTCTGAAACTGTCTGCTGATGGCTATAACTAGCCTTACAAGTACTATTAGTATAGCAGTAGTGCCTGGGACCTCCAAAGCTGAGTACCTATATGACAAAGCCCAAAACTTTGTGTCAGAAAGCTTACAATATAAATGAAAGATAGATGGGAAAGGGTACAATAAACAAACTGGAAAAATACAAGTTAAAAGGGAAAACACGGGATACAGAGATACTTATCATGAGAATTTAAAGAATGGTTAAAAAGTGAATAAATAATACATTTGTGGATCCTACTGTTAGCTTCTCTACCAAAGGACCTTCTACACAAGCATTACGAATCATAGCTTAGAGACATTATTTGGGGAACCTGACAAGTGAGTAATAGGTGTAATTCTAAATAAACTGATTAGTGCATAAAAATATCCAGGAGGATGTTGATCCATTAAAAGTACTTGCAAAAACCACATAGATAGAATAATTTTTTTAAGGAATATTTATTTTCAGTTCCATTTAAACAACCCACTTTTGTAACACATACTAAAATCTTTAGTAAACATTCTAAGAAATTTCAGGATTATAGCCACAGGGATGGATTAAATGCATTTCAGTTCTGCAGACTAAAATACAGAATATGTTTGCATCATTCTGCATTTTATTATGTTGCTGCCTTTTGGTATGCTTTACATTAAAAATACATGACTGACACTCTTTATACTGGTAAGCCTTTTTATTGAAAAAAAATGTTATTGCATTAAACTACATTCCCAGGAATTCCTTGAATAACCTAAAAAAAAAGCCGCGTTGCATGTACAATAGTGCAATTCACTTAGCTACTGTATAATATAAAACACTTTATACAGAGAATACAAAACAAAATTACTAGTTTACATATTATACTAGCCAGAGTATCATCCAGTTTTAAATATAAACTTAACACTTTTAAAATTAATCTGGTCAAATGGCATTTTTATGCAAATCTGCACAACAAATATACATATTAAATGTATTCCAGAAGTGTCTCAGTTACCAAAAAAATTCCCCCCCCCCCAACCCCCCAATTTTTGTCATTGTGTAACTCAGGAAACTTTTATTATTGGAATTTTACAGTATGGGTGACCTGTTTCCTTGGATTATGTATCAAGAATATACAATCAAACTAAAATAGATTATTAACTTGGAGTGTATATATTGCTGCCACCAGGATACTGTAAGTCTTTTAAAAATCAGTCTAAATAAAATCAAAATTGTAGCACGGCTCCATACATCAGGCTCAATTATGCTTTTAGTCATAATAATGAGACATATTTAAAGTACATTATTGATGAAAAACAAATATGGCAGCAAGTAGAGCAAATATATCACCTCAGCTGTGCTGATAATTTTATTACATTTCTCCAAGAAAATCCCTTCTGTGTACTAAGAACAATATTGGACATTCTCTTTGTTAGTAGCCAATGATTGCTGTTTTGCTATTGTGCTGTTTCTGTTCCTTCTTAATCCCTCTTTTTTTCCCATAAATACCTCTCAAAATCCTAATTGTCATTGTTCCAAGAATTAAATTTAATCTTTATTGTCTATTCATTTGCCTTACCAAATCATCCTTGTTGGTATATACAATGATGCAAGGACATCCTATGATTTGGTTCCTTCCTAGAATCCCATTGTATTGTGCACACATTAAGGGAAACGTATATAACTATTTTCCATAAAGGATCTATGTAGCAGGAAATTGTTAAGTTTCAATTGGTCAAGTTTCTTGCCATATGAATTTCTACAATATTAACACGGACTGTAAGAAGCAGGGATAGAAAATGTGTGTATACACATTAAAGATGAGATTAACCTGTCATTTCTTCTGTTCCACTTTTTTCTCTTGGTGTTACCTACTTAGGATTCAAATTAACTCTTATATACAATGAGAACAGCTGGTTTTTCTTGAATAGGAATGGAACTATGCCCATAAATTTAAAAGTTTCTAGGGCTGGAAATACATCTTTTAGGCTGGTATTAGCCCTGAACTGGTGGTGATGGCTGTGCAGCTCAGTCAGCCTCTTCCAGGGCACAGGCTGATCTGCTCCTTTAATTATGACTAATGTTTCCAAGTGGTCCACTAAGTGAGGGATCTTCATCCAAGCAAGCAAGTACTAATTTTCAGAGGTGTTGAGTCACATTCAGTGAAATATGTTTGATTCTCAGAAAATATAGTTTCAGAAGTATAGAAATTATATGGAAATTCAGATGTAATTTTGGGAAGATTTTCAGCCAAAAATGAAAGGAAGAATTTTAAAACTGGGGAATTATTTATTTTTAACATATTTCCCAAAGAAAATTTCTCACTTCCTTAATTCTGAAGCAATAATTTCAATTAAATATGTTCCCTACAATTAAAATGAGAAAATTAAACCATAAAGATAAGTAATTCCAAAAAGGCATTTTGTTAATGAGATTAATAAATCAGCTGGGAATCCAACCAAAAGATATTTGCGGGTGCTGATTTCACCAACCTTTCGGAATAAAAAAAAAATGTTTTACTTCTGCTCAGTCTCCAGATCTTTTCCTGACAGCTTTTATTTGATGGCTAAAATGTTAAGTATCCAAAGAAACTTTAACTTTGAAAATACAAAACAAGCAGTTATAACTTCTAAAGCCATTTGAAAAGTTTGGCATAATACCGGTTTATGCTGAAGCAGCTGCTTTTAGAAATTAAAACAATTCCATTTTATTGCAGTGTATCAATCTGCTTTGATGAAAACTAAGTTAGAAAATTGGTCCTAAGTTTTATTTTAAATATTCAACTTAATTGCAATTGGATTTCTCAGTTTCTTCAGATAGCCAAATATAATGGAATAAAATCCTCCAAAAGTTTTTTTAATATGTTTTATATGGATTCTGAAAGACACATTATTAATTGTGCACTACATTATTGTGAATGAATTGAAATTATTTCAAATGTTTCTAATCCAAACAAAGAGGTACTGTCAGACACTTCACTGTCCAATTACATTGGGAAG
The DNA here is from genome assembly GCF_000737465.1 of Haliaeetus leucocephalus. NCBI lineage: Eukaryota > Metazoa > Chordata > Aves > Accipitriformes > Accipitridae > Haliaeetus > Haliaeetus leucocephalus. The sequence continues at coordinate 5,844,101 of NW_010972436.1, forward strand.
CATGCCTGCAGTCCAACCACAATTATGAATTTAATTTCATGCTAAATATCCCATGTTGAGTTAGAAACATTATAAAAATAGTTAGATTGTGCCATTCAAAGAGATGCTGAAGCCCTCACCTATTTCCAGATACACAGTTTTTACTAGCAATTTCAACCACGCATTACCCTGAAGGTTGGATACATGCATTCAAACATTGCAGATTCAGAACTTCAGTTTGTATGTTGAAAGTTTGGGAAGCCATGCGAGAATCTTGACATATTTCTTTAGATTCAATATACCTTGAAATGCTGAGAACTGTGGTATAGTTTTCTATGAGACTTGACCTGGAGAGCCAGTTTCTGCTCAGAATTTTATTTCTGCATTTTTATGAATATCAGCACAATTTTATAGGACCAGCCAATTGTTTATGTTGTTTGTGAAAGGGATGAAACATATTTACACATTCTTTGTGCAAGACTCTCCCGCTCATTAGAGCTCTGGTAGGAAAGAATTGTTGCAGTCTTGGCCAAGGACCTCTGAGGTTCAAAGCCAGCACTAGCTGCTGGGCAATTCTGGGCTGCTGCTGCCCACCCCTGACATACCCTATGCTACAGCCACAGGCAGGCTATGCCAAAGAACTTGGCTTCATCCCCTTCTTTCCCTTGCCTTCTTGGATGCTTGGCTCAGGGAGAAAAGTAGCAGTCTGCTTGTGCCAGCACAGAGCCCCCTACTCTAAGGGAATTTTTTGTTATGTACCTGTGGCCAGACTGGAGTCTCTTTACACTGTCCAAGCAATGTATCCCAGGGACAAAATCACTGAAGTATCCTTGAGATGTTGTTGTGACCCTCTTCTTCCAGTGTTAACTCATCACCCCTCACTCTGGGGCTCCCCAATTTATTTTGGCCAGGAGTCAAAACCAGGGACTTGTGGTCCCAGATACCTTCTTTTTTGCTCAGTCTGAAATACCTTAACCACACCAAGTACTATGCTGTTGCATATAGACACTCAGAAAAACACACCTTTGAGGTGCGTCAAGATTGCTCTACCTTATATTGCACTACTTTAAACCACTCATCAGTGTTGATGTTCTCGGTCCTGTGGTGCCTGGGTGCTGTGGTCCCATTCCTACTGACAGTCACAGGCTTCACTTCAGACTGTTCTTTCCAACCCTTCTGTAGAATAGAAGCTGGACCCTGTCCTCCTTGTGATAGTATCGTAAAAGACTTTAAACCAGCTTTTACCCAGTGATATGAGAACTAAAGCAACGTTCGTATGCTGTCAGTCAGAATGTGGACTTTAAAATATTTGCCGTTGTGCTCTCAGCAAAACAGTAAATTTCCCCTCAGACGTGACTGAACACTGAATAATTTATATTATTCAAATTTGGGTTTGGAGCCATGGTGTAATTGTTTGGGCTAGTTTAAATAGCTAGAAACACTGAAAACTTCTTTTATTGTAGGTAACTGTTGGGTCTGGCTAGAGCAAGAATGGTGATGGGGCTCTTGCCCTTGGAAAAATGGATGAACAAAGGGATTTGGATGTATAGCAGAAGGTGTGGCTGCATTCAGGTGGGGTGTAAATAAGGCTGGGATATACGCAGTGTGTGGCAGTGTGGGAAAGGTCAGTGGGGAAGGGTGGAGAGGGGTGGTGGAGACCAAGTGCAATGGGTGTCCTGCCAGCAAAGCAGGGTGGGTGGGAATGAGGGCTGGTGCTAATGGGGAAAGTGGTATGGGGGCAAAATGTGCCTGAGAGAGGGGATGGAGGTGGGCCAGGGAGAGATGGCTGCCGTGGGGATGTACAGATGCCGAGACAGCAAAGCGTTGCAGCAGTGTGTGGTGGATGGTGGTGACAGCAGCGTGCTGCTGAACAGGGAGGGCAGGAACTGCTGGTGTTGCAGAGAAGGCAGCTGGTCCTGGGGCAGGCAAAACTTTCAGGTGTTTTGCCAGAAGTTGTTTCTGCATATGCTGCTGGGCTTGCAGCTGCAGCAACCTGTATTTTTCTACTTCCTCTGGTGAAAATGTGATAGGCTGCTGCGTTAAAGGAGGGGAGGTGGATTTGCTGTACACTTCTAGGTCATTTACTGTGTCCTCATACTTCTGCATAGCATTGTCACAAAGAGAGTCTGAACTGCCTTCTGCCCGGTTTGAGTCCATGTTTACATCATGTAGTTCTTCTTTGGTCTCTGTTGAATTAGCAACAACAGAATATCTATTAGAGGGAAAAGCACCAGGGAAATCATTTGGTACTGGGTCACAGCTTTGTATAAAGGGTTGCACTTCACTAATGAAGAGATTGGATTGTTCCTTTATTGCCGTGTTCCTTTTTATGCTCGGGCTCTGATAGCCTGTTCCTATTTGAATGATGTCTTTAAAAAGGCAATGATCATAATCAGTGCCAGTTGAAAGAGCAACATCAGTTATCTCTGATGCTTCAAAGTTGTTTTTCTTCACACTGGTTTCCAATGAACTAATTTCATTATGCCCCGTGTCATTTTTACCTACACTTAGCAGTTTCTCTGGCAAAGGTAACATTGCAATATCATCTACCGATGATGAAAACTGAAGAGCAAAGTGACTTCGCGAGTGATCCCTTAATTCTACCCCACAAGTGTTTGAAAATCTCTCTGAATCGTGCATTTGTTCCTGGGTTTTCTTGGACTGCACTCTTTCTAAAAGTAACTTGGCAGTCAGCGACTTTCTTTTTCCACATATGTCTTTTGCCAGGGTTTCAGAAGAGCAGGTGGCAAAGTTTTTTGGCTGACCATTCACATTCAGAGAGTCGTAATGTGCAATTGCAGCTTTTCCCATTTCAGTGTTAGAACCTCTTTCTGCGTCATCTTTTGTTTTGTCATCACAGTTGTCAGTCTCTTTTGAGAAGGATCCTGAACTGCTACCTCTTGATATTCTGCTACTAGACGATCTTTCGCTGCTTCCTGAGTCTCTGGTGGAACAACTTTTGGAGCTATGGTAGCTTCTACTTCCACTGTGCACTTTGCCAAAATGCCGGTGTCTACATCTGCTGTGTTTAGATCTGTCTCTGTGTTGTAAAACTCTATGTCTTGAACATCTTCGATATTTAAGTGTGCCCCTCTGTGTACAGTTTCTAGTTCTGTGAGTTCTGCTACAACAAAGGTAATCCTCATCTGTATCATTAGAAGTGAAAATACACTTGTGCTTTCTGTGCTTACATTTGTGCCTTTCAGCTGTCTTGCTTTTTCTTTTACAACAAAAAAGCAAATGGTTTCTGCTGTGATTGTTCGATGTGGGACTCAGGTAGCTCATGTAGCTACTCGTACCACTAACTGAAGTGTCAGAATAGCTGGAATGTCTGTCAGAGGAGGACTTTTGAGGAGATGGGAATCTCCAGCATCCCATGCAACTTCCACATCTTTCATTTTCTGAATACCTGCTGTTTGAACTGGATTTATAACTAAGGAAACTTCCACTAGAGTCTTTTCCACTGTCACTTACGTCACTGCTGCAGCTGGCCACATCTTGAATGGATCTGCAGTCATTTTGGTTTTCAGGTTTTTCCTCAGAATAAATAAAATTACATTTTGCAGCTTTAGACTTTTTAATCCTAGACATAAAAGCAGAAAAGGAAATGCTTTCATTTCTAATGTTCTGGTTTTTTCTTTCACAGCTATGAAAATGATGCTTTAAAGGTCTTCTCAGTGTTGTTGTATGAAGACTTTTTTCTGTCACGTAATCCTTTTGTGAGACATCAAGGTAAGCAGGCACTTTGGGTATATTTTCATTTAAATAATCTGCAATGCATTTTTGACCATTTTCATTCATTTCTTTCCCTATGTCTGACTCAGCTTTTTGCTTGACCTTTCTTGGATTTAGGGAACCTTTCATCTTCTTTGGTTTCAACAACTGATTATCTTGTTCATTTGACATTTGCTTGTGTTTTATTAAACCTGAGGCTTCATTTTCATCTGCAGTCTTATTTATAGAGTACTCTTTACAGCTTGCTTTGTTTGTTTCATGATGTTTACCATCTCTGTGATTTAAAGAGAGTCTGAAGTCAAAATACAGTGGATTACAGCCATATGAAATACAGGGCTCAGTTTTTGTAAACAAAAGTAATTCTGTGGGCCACTGTAGAGCAGTGGTGCCATCTTTGCTCACTACATGGAGGAAAGACAATGCCTGGGGCTTAACATCTTTAACTGTGGTCTCCCTTGGGAGTGTTTCCATATTCCCATTTGTGTTTTCTGAACTCTCCAGTGATCTTTCTCTTTTTACCACCCCAGGACTGTCATTAATGTTGCTTTCGCCTGTCAGCTGAGGTTCTGGCTGTTGTGGGAGCTCAGGTAACTGGTCAGGCAGGTGGGCATTGCTGTTCTTGTAGGTGTTCAGCTGTGTACAAAAATTGCTAGCGTGGCATGAAGGTGAAATGAGAGTTTCTAACAATTGTTCAGACTCATTCAATTTGCTCTCTTGCTCTGTTTCTTTAAGTGAACCAGAAAAATCCAAATTTGAAAGCTGTATTTTGGCTTTGGAAAATGAAGGATGAGCACTGACCTTTTCTTCTAATTCTCTATCACTACTTTTATCATTTTCCTTTAGCATTTTAGGTTTTACAGCTACATGACTTGATGCACTGTTATCCAAATCCTTTTGGGCTTGTGTAATAGGTAGCCCTTTATCCAAGCTTGCTTTCATGTCCTCCTCCAAAAGTGTACCAGAGCAACAGCCCTCAAGAGCTTGCTTTGTTTTATGGCTGGGGGATTCACTACAATCATTTCCTTCTTCAGAGTTCTCACTGAAGACTGATGCTGAGGACTCGAGCTTCAAAGGGACTTTTTTAGAGAATGAGAAAGACACTCCTGCCCTTTGAGAAGTATTGGTGCTATCTGGGAGCGCTTGTGAGACTTGATTTCCAAGCGCATGGGGTCTTTCGGTAGGGGACTGGTGCCTGCTTATGATAAGCTGTTGTTTCTCTAGTACGCTGCTGGAGAAACCTTGTCCTTCACTTGTGGTAGTTCTTGGAGAACTGGCTGTGAACTTGCCGCCCTTGTACAGGAAAATGCCATCTGGTGATTGCTGCTTTTCCATGACTAATCTGGGGGCTTTAAGCAATGGTCCACTCCCAGTCATGCTGTAAGGTAATTAAATTAAAAAAAAAAACAAAACAACAAGCTGTATTAAGTAACCAAGTTAAGGCAGAACTCGCATTTGACGATGTCTATCTGGTGAAGAAGGGTGTCACTCATGCTGTTACTAGGGAAAACTAAGTTTCTAAAGTTTCTAAAGGGTAAATGTGCAGTCTAGCCCTGAGCTTGGGCTTCTATATGGGCAAGACAGTCCTTACATACAGGAAATTATATGATTTGAAGTCAACACATGAATGCTCTTTTTCAGTTATGCCCATGTATGTCCAGAATAAACAATATTGTCTTTACTCTGCCTTTACATCAAGGAGAATCTGGTCTGTGATAAGTCTTGGTTTTCTGAGAGGCCACTGCAAAGGAAATTGTGCCTTGTTCAAAATGAGACACTTCCACCTGGAGCATCTGCAGAATCAAACTCTGTAAGAGAAAAGGCAGCATTCTGCTTGCCTAGTGGGGGGAAGTGGGGGATATGCATGATTTTTTTAAGAGTAGATTTTTATTTTATCTTTATACTATTCCACATTAGATGACTTTGTGAAATATTCAAAGAGATATTAATGCTAAAACTATCACCAAACATCGGTGGGGAAAAGGACACAAGGTGGATTTCCATCAATCTTAATGGCAACTTCACTGCTCTCATTATCAATCACCATTTGACTTCTCCATATTTTTCCTTTCTGTATTGTACTCTCATTAATTAAATTTTTTCTCTTCCCAAAACATCTCATATTTTAAATCTGTGGTTTAGTTTTCTTGTACTTTAAAAAAAAAATATCAACCGATTTTAAGAAGGTCTTAACAATCATGGTAAATCACTGATTTTTTGCAATAGATAATTAACTGAGATTGGAATGACTGTTGCCATTTTCCATTAGAGATGAGATATATATATAGCCACCATACAAATGTTATTCCAAGTAACATTTTAAACATACATTTCGTTAGACCAATTATCTACATTTGCTATCAATGCAGTATTACAGTACACTTACATGAAAAAAATTTGAAACCAGCGTCAGTTAAGAGTTTGATTAAAAATTAGAAAATATTTTAATTAAATGTAAGTATATTATGACTACCAGATCTGCATAGCAGCTATCTATAAATAGCCTAGCATGTTTTATAAATGCTATAAAAATGCATTGATCTTCAGCAGTGGAAACGACATAAAGACTCCCTGGAGTAGGGTCAACTCCAAGTATGAGAATATGTATGCATTTCTGAGAATATATTTGCATTTGCCACAAATTTGGCATCAGGAGATACAAATTCACCCCTATTTGTACATCAGGAAGGAATTATCTCTTGGAGAAGGCATGTAAAGAGATCATTTTCAAAGTCTCCTTGCAACAGCAAAATAAAGCTGTGTTTTCAGTTTTTCGGTGCAAGACATTAACAGTAATTTTGTTGTCAAATTGTATTAGCTTCTTGTAAAGAACTCTGTTGGGACCTGAGGCACAGTACTCAGGGACAATAATAATTGTGCGTGTGTATAGACTTTTGCTTAGACAGGCTGACTTTCTGTCTTGCCTGAGCAACTGGGCATGCTACCCCTCTGCCAAGATCTCAGCCACCCCTGAACCTGTTAGTCATTACAAACAGGAACAGCAAGCACTGTCTTTCCAGGCTCTTCGTAAAGGATTATGGACTCCTGGCTCTTTCTAAAAGCAAACCTGCTTTTTCCCTCCCAGACTCATTCTAGCTTTCCTATTGTCACTGACGTTATCGAACTATCTGAGACTACATCTTCAAGTGCATGCACATAAAGGCATCTTCCCACAGGCAGATACATTTCTTTCACTAGATTTGTATGAAAATGGAGTTGTAACCATAAAAGTGATACATTACCACTAAACAGTTATATTTCAGCAGATTACTCAAAAGCAATTACATAGGCCAAAATTAGTGTATAATAAACTCTGAATGTTATTATTTCCAGGGTACAGTAAGCTTGATATGAATTTTAAAGGATGCCACTTTAATTATCTACTTAACTCATTACGGTCATAGATTAATATAAACAATTGGTCTGGTGGCAATCTATTCTACTGACGCATTCAGTGTCATTAAACAAAGGAGATTTCTCAAATGTAAAGGTTTATTACTGAAAACTTTGTACTGTATCTTGATATTCATCAACAGAGCTAACAGTATTGGGCAAACTTAGTTAATTACTTGTTTTTCATTCATATGATGATACTCCCATTACTCTACAGAGAAACTGTGAGAATAATCTCAGTATACTAAAGGTAGTGAAAATGATTCACAGACTAAATACAGATGGTCTAAAAGGTGGGTTTCCTCTCCCATTCACTTACTATCAATTGATAAGACAGTTATACTAATCTATTTAGGTCAGTTTGAATAAGGTAAAATGGTGATATTATAAAAATATCTTCAAACCACTCAGTTCAGAAGAGATAAGATTAACTAGCTACAGGAGAGAAAAACAGAAACCTTCAAATAGCATGTAATTAATTCAAGGGCTTTCAATTTTATGGTTTGCAGAACAGGAACATTTGGAGTTGGGGACAGCTGAAAACAGGTTACAGTATACACAATCTCTACATTACAGAGCGTAGGAGTGAAAATATGGAGATTTCTTCTGGGACTGAGGAAAGAGGGCATTAAAACTTAATAGCAATTTTAAATACTTGCCATTCTGACTGCTTCCGTAACTCTGCGAGCTGGTGGAGCCGCTTGAGTGCTTTTTCCTGTTTCTTCTCATCTTTCCATGACTTTGAAGCCACATTTCGAGCAAATTCCCTTTGTTTTAAATCTTTCAGTCTCTGTGTGAAAAGAACAAAAAAAGAAGGGATTAAAGATGTACACAGCAGTTACATTTCCTCTTACTCCATTTATTTGGTTTTGGTGAAGTTAATATATAAATGGAGAGTACAAATATACTTAAAATGTTATCATCCTAAGAAGAGATTGAAAATGCTATTTTTGCCTAACAAAACAACATGATTGGGCCATTGCTATTTAGCTGATCTATACCTAGAGATGAATGATAGTTTTTAGTTTATTATGAATAAACAAATCTTCTGTTGTGTACAAATACATACACAAAACTGGACTCCATTTAATGTAGCTGAAATTTTCAGCTGGAATTTAATCCATTAGCATACACTGGAATAAAGCTGAGCTTGTGTGTGTAATATATTTTGTAGATCTCTGTACTTGCACATGTATGCATGTATGTATGTGTGCTTGTGTGTTGGTGTCGTAGATTTTAAGACTGCATTTGTTTTTCAAAGGAGAGAACTACTGTCTGAAATATTTGATCAGGAAACTCTTTTATGGTTATTTTCACAATTTTTTTTATCTCTTCAAACATCTATAAATCAGGTAATTCCTGCTGGAGAGAGCAAAATTCTTTGCCTTTATTACATTTTTTTATTACCTGGTTTTGCACTGCTGATAGTATAAGGAAAAGTGAAGGAGAAGAAGACACAAACCAAAAAGTGCAGGTCATGTCCAACCTTACAACTTCCCAGTTCAGGTCCATGCTTCCACGCTCCATGGCAGAAATGCCTTCCTCCCTTCACCACCTCTCCACTGCTGTGGTGTTTGGGGAAGGCAGGTTTACAAGCCAGAAGGGAGCTCCGGTGCATTCAGCCAGATGCCCAAACTGGAAACCTTGAGAACCAGGACTGAGAACTAAACCACTACGTCCACTTGCTAGAAACAGGCCATACAGGGTCCGTAATTGTGTTCTCTGAAGAGTGCTTGGAAAGCTGTAATGGGTATCGCATCAGCTGTCCTTCAAGTATGGGATTTTTTTAAAAGCCAGATAACATCTGTGAGAGAAAAATAAATAAATGTTGGGAGACTAAGAGCAGAAGTTTCTTACTTGCTCTCAGCCTTCTGGACCCCAAGATGTGCACCTCTGAGCACTGATCTGGAGGTAGGGACAGCTGGGCTGCCCGCGAATCAGTTGCTCAGGGAGCTTAAGAGCTGGCTCTCAACCACCTTGATGTCTCTGCATATGCAAACTCCCTTGGATGAGGATGAGAAGGCCAGAAAGGCAGTTGCTTAGGGAACTGCTGCAACCAGCAAGAACAGTCCTGCTGCCTGGTGCCTGCTGAAAGTTTAACCATATTTATCAGAAATATTTATAGTCTGTCAAATCTGTATGTTTCTCCAGAAAGTTTCTATCAGCTCCAACATCTAGTACCTCAGTGAACTAGATTCTGAAACAGGACAGCTGCAAAGTCCTCTTTAAAGCTCTTAGGCTTCAGTTCCTTGGAAAGAAATAGTTGCTCCACCACATTTTTAGCTTTTTCCTGTCCCCTTACATGCTCTCCCTCGTTGTTCACTTGCCCCTGGCCAGGCCAGTCATATAGCGCTCCATTCCCTCAACCTCATTCCCTGCAATTTAGAGTAAAATGGATGAATATGTAAGACAACATTACTTTTGGTCCAAGAAAGAAGCTTTTTAAATAATATGGTAAAGCCAAAGTTGTAAAAGAAATCAGAGAATCTTCCCAGAATGAATCCACAGTTTCTGTCACCTAAGTAATATTTACAAGAATGTAGAGATGTTTAAGCAGTAAAGATCCTATCCTCCATAGAAAAAAACACAGGTAGTCTTGAGTCTTATTAACATCTTCAATATGAAGAAAGGGCAAAGAAACACATTTGAGAAATGTCCTTTAGTTCCACTTGCTGTTTTTTAGCTGTCACCGTGAGCTGTTCGGTATCACACATAAAGCATTCATGAGGAAAAACAGAAACAGTTTCTACCTGTCAAGGAAACAAAGAACAATGTGAAAGCTAGTACTATGGAGCGCAGGTACTGCAAAGCAATGCCATTTCATTTCTTTGACAGTTAGGATGATAATCAACAAAGCAAATGGACCAACACTAAGAATAGAAGTTCTAGCAGTATTTTTTGCTCTCTAATGGCATACAGCATGTGTCAAGGAAGTAGAGAAAAGAATAAAAAAAAAAAAAGTAGGTAAGCATAGTGGAGGACTCATCAACTGGAGATGAAATCCAAGAAATCAAAAGCATCTACAGTCTAAGCAGAGACTGCCTATACATCCCCTCATCAAAACAAAAAAAGCTGCACTGCCAGAGCTCCAGTTAGGAATCGTAATGAAATTTGTCAGCTATGTTAGATAGACCATGGGACTGCCTGCTGAACCTGCAACACTGTGGTTTTCTTCACTAATAACCTGTGCCAGACTTCTGACAGGCACACAAATATTTTCCACAGGTGGTGCACACAAGAGCATGCAACTGAGCAGGTACCTGAATGACAACCCTAAGCTCAGCAGGTGTGCTTGAAAATTAACATCACTTTACACAGCAATTGCATTTTTCATGTAATTAGGTACTTAACTGGGCAGCCAAATACAGGCACGTATAATAAATTATGATTTATTTAATAGAAATCTTGTGTTCTGTCCTTCACCTGCTACAGATATCATTGCCACAGAGTTATATTTCATTTTTAGACTCAAGTTCTATTCTTTCTCTGTTTTTTTGTGCAGATGTGTATGTGGACCTTACCGTATCTAAAAGTAACCCATCCCTTTTTTGTAAACACCCACACAGAATATTAAAAGACTACAAAATAATATTCGTTGTTATGGAAAGATTTGCTTATACAACCAGGTCTGAGTCATGTCGGCTCCACTGTCTAAGACCCACTCAAAACCTGCTGAATCTATTCTTTTCCTCCTGAACTCTGGTATGAATCACCAGGAGATCCAAGTGAGTTAGTGGAGCTGCATTTTCACTACATACTTTTGCTAGACATGAAATATCAGTGGCCAAATACCTGTACTTTAGCAATTTCTGCCCATTCTTAATGTTGGGTTGTTTTTTTAAAATTGTCATTTTATTGTGGCCAGTACTTGCTTTTCACTGACCTACGAGCACCTGTAGCATACTGTGTTGGCTTTGTGTGGCAAGGTTTTGGTAGTGGGGGGGTTACAGGGGTGGCTTCTGTAAGAAGCCGCTGGAAGCTTCCCCTGTGTCTGACAGAGCCCATACCAGCCGGCTCTAAGACGGACCCACCGCCGGCCAAGGCCGAGCCCATCAGTGATAACATTTTTAAGAATGGAAAAAAAAGTTGGGACAGAGACAAAACGGCAGCCGGAGAGAGGAGTGAGAACATGTAAGAGAAACAACCCTGCAGACCCCCAGGTCAGTGAAGAAGGAGGGGGAGGAGATGCTCCAGGCGCCGGAGCAGAGATTCCCCTGCAGCCCGTGGTGAAGACCATGGTGAGGCAGGCTGTCCCCCTGCAGTCCAGGGAGGTCCACGGGGGAGCAGATATCCACCTGCAGCCCGGGGAGGACCCCACGCCGGAGCAGGTGGATGCCCCTGAAGGAGGCTGTGATGCTGTGGGAAGCCCGCGGTGGAGCAGGTTTGCTGGCAGTACCTGTGGCCCTGCAAGGGACCTGTGCTGGAGCAGTGTGCTCCTGAAGGACTGCACACCGTGGAAAGAACCCACGCTGGAGCAGTTCATGAAGAACTGTAGCCCATGGGAAGGACTCACATTGGAGGAGTTCCTGGAGAGCTGTCTCCTGTGGGAGGGACCCCATGCTGGAGCAGGGGAAGAGTGTGAGGAGTCCTGCCCCTGAGGAGGAAGGAGCGGCAGAGACAATGTGTGATGAACTGACCCCAACCCCCATTCCCTGTCCCTCTGCACCACTGGAGGGGAGGAGGTAGAGAAAATCAGGAGTAGAGCTGTGCCCAAGCAGGAGGGAGGGGTAGGGGGAAGATGTTCCAAGATTTGGGTTTATTTCTCATTATCCTACTCTGATTTGATTGGTAATAAATTAAGCTAATTTCCCCAAGCTGAGTCTGTTCTGCCTGTGACAGTAATTGCTGGGTGATCTCCCTGTACTTATCTCTACCCATGAGTCTTTCCTTATATTTTCTCTCTTTGTCCAGTTGAGGAGGGGGGGTGTGATAGAGCAGCTTTGGTGGGCACCTGGGCTCCAGCCAGGGTCAACCCACCACACTGGACTTCTGTAAGGCCTTTGACACAGTCCCCCACAACATCCTTCTCTCTAAATCAGAGAGATATGGATTTGATGGGTGGACTGTTAGCTGGATGAGGAATTGGTTGGATGGTCATTTCCAAAGGGTAGCGGTCAATGGTTTGATGTCCAGATGGAGATTGGTGACAAGTGGTGTCCCTCAGGGGTCCGTACTGGGACTAGTACCGTTTAATATCTTCATTAATGACATATTGGGATTGAGTGCACCCTCAGCAAGTTTGCAGATGATACCAAGCTGAGTGGTATATTTGACATGCTTGAGGGGTGGGATGACATCCAGAGGGACCTGGATAGGCTTCAGAAGTGGGCCCACGTGAACATCATAAAGTTCAACGAGGTCAATTGCAAGGTTCTGCACCTGGGTTGGGGCACCCTCCGGTATCGATACAGGCTGGGGGATGAAGGGATTGAGAGCAGCCCTGCCAAGAAGGACTTGGGGGTACTGGTGGATGAAAAGCTGGACATGAGCCAGCAATGTGCACACGCAGCCCAGAAAGCCAACGGTATCCTGGGCTGCATCAAAAGAAGTGTGACCAGCAAGTCGAGGGTGGTAATTCTGCCCTTCTACTCCCCTCTGGTGAGACCCCACCTGGAGCGCTGCCTCCAGCTCTGGAGCCTTCAGTACAAAAAAGACATGGTGGTTGGAGTGGTTCCAGAGGAGGGCCACAAAAATGATCGGAGGGATGGAATACCACTCCTATGAAGAAAGGTTGAGAGAGTTGGGGTTGTTCAGTCTGGAGAAGAGAAGGCTCTTGGGACACCTTATTGAGGCCTTTCAGTACTTAAAGGGGCCTTAAAAGAAAGATGGGGACAAACATTTTAGCAGGGCCTGTTGCGATAGGACGAGGGGTAATGGTTTTAAACTAAAAGAGGGTAGATTTAGACTAGATATAAGGAAGAAATTTTTTACGGTGAGGGTGGTGAAACACTGGCACAGGTTGCCCAGAGAGGTGGTAGATGCCCCATCCCTGAAAACATTCAAGGTCAGGTTGGACGGGGCTCTGAGCAACCTGATCTAGTTGAAGATGTCCCTGCTTGTTGCAGGGGGAGTTGGACTGGATGACCTTTAAAGAACCCAAACTATTCTATGATTCTATCATCTCAGAGATAAACTTTTGATAGACAGAAGAAATTAATGCTATTGGTACATTTTCATTGCTACAGATAATATTCATGTCTACAGGTTGCATAAAAGAGTACTTTGAATTAGTGTACTTTTGGCACCTGTAATAGAAAGAGAGTTGAGGAAGACATCTGGGATTTTTGTATAAATCATTGACAAGAATACAGTGATGGTGTTCATAATCTGTGTTTCCCTGCCAGATTTGCCACCCCTTGTTCTCCAGGGGGTGTCTGGCTTCAGGAACCATTTTTTCTATATTGCTTTCTCATTCACTCTCTCTCAGTTTGAGGACCACAGGAACACAGTACTAGGGGACAGCATTACTTCTCCTTTTGAGCATTCTGCCAGGTGCCGTGCTCATCCCATTACATGGATCTAACAGGGGTTCTCAGTGTAACTACTTCAGATGCTGGGGCAAATAACTGTTGCTGCAAGTATACTGAGGAGCAAATTGTCTTCTTATTCACAGTAGTGTAACTGCATTGATGTAAATAGAAGGCAGCTTTGGGAAAAAGAAGAAAAAAATTTCCATGCATTAAGTTAGAAAATAACAGGTTACTATGAATTATATTATTTTTTCCACTTACATTTAGACTTTTTTTCCAGAATATCATTCACAATGCATGCTCCAAAATGTTCATCATTCCGTAAGGCATCACAGCCCCAAGTAAAAATGTAGTATACACCACTGTTTTCTTCAGTCAGCATTACATATATGTCTCCTGTCATATTTAGAGAGCCTTCTCTGAATCTAAGTTCATGAACTAACGTGAGTGTTTGAGTGCCTGTCTGGCTTTAAAGACTGATTTCTGCTTTGCTGAAGAGCTCCTTAATTAAGTTCTAAACAGATTCACCACAGAAGGGTTAAATGAGGAAAAAAAGGACCGTGAATTTCAATAATTATTCTCTTGGCTCTAACCCCAACATTGGAACCAATTACATTGTTTGCAAAATGAATTCACACTGCAAACCATCAAATGAGAATGATAGTTACTGGAGAACATAACTAGACTTCATGTCTGAAGCTTACGGTATTAGCTGTCTAAGTGAAAGGGAGGAAACAGCAATGGAGGAAATTGCTTTTACTCTGGTAAATAAAATCCTAAAAATAAATTGGAAAGTCTATTACGTACAGAAATTAGCCATGAAATATGAAGCTTAAAAATAGCTGATAAATTTTCATTTGTTTTACCCATAAATAGCTATAGATCACTTTGAAATGTGTGATAATTTTTTGGAGTAGCTTATATTACAGTCAATCTTAACAGATTCAATATCGTTAGTGGGAGTGAATGGGAAGACAGAAAGAAAATATCCTGGTCTGATTGGGTTAGGGAATGAGATGATAGCAGGAGAGGGGAAAAGTCAGTCCTCAGACATGTCCTAGAGAATCCATCTACAAGTGAATGAGATGTTCACAGATCCAACCAGAAGAATAAATTACAGATGGCTGTTCAGAGGGCTTGTTTTCGCATGTCTTCATAGAAACTCCTGTTAAGTCTGTACGGAAAGATGGTCTGATGTAGTGCAATGGGTCTTCATGACAGAAAGCATCAAGACCTACCAGTCCTCACCTGTGTCTTTTCTGTGGGAGCTTCTTACTGTTCAACCAGATCAGAAAATATTCCTGTTAATTAAACTGATTTCATCCATCGCTGGATTAAAGTATCTCCATTTGTACTGCTCATGAGAATCCCCCAAGTAAAGTTAAAACAGATGGGTTTCATGGGGGCTATTTCCATAGGGGAGAGGACAGAACAGGCTCTTTGTGGCAGCAACACACTTGTCTGAAGACCTGAGCTATTTGTGGAGCCAGCATATGCTCCACTTGGCCACCCATGTTTATATCAGTTCCAATGAACTTATTGTCATATGCTCCAACAAGCTGGCTGCACACTGTATAATTTGATTAGACATATTTGGTGCCACTTCAGAATACAGAGTGATTTACCTAGTAAAAGCAACACATTTGAATGACAAGAAACTTGGGGCAGGGACTGTGTCTTCACTGCTTGTCCATATATTACCTCGCTTGTCAGGGTCTCTTTCTTAGCCATATATTTTATTTCTTTTCCCTTCTCATTTAAGCAGTTTAAAGAAAAGAAACTGGTATTACAGACCCTGTGCAAGACTAGCTCCTTTCAAAAGTGTCAGTACTTGCAATCTTATTTCAAAAATATTTAAGCATTTTCCTCATCTTTTTGAAGCCTGTCTCAACACTAGTTTTGTTTGTTCTAACTGTAGCAGGTGGAATACAAAAACACCTACATTTTAAGGAAAAGAGCAAGAGTCTGAATTATCCAAGAATTCAACAGGCAAGTCCAAAGCCTGGCCTCAAACTTTCTTCAATGTGGTCATCAGACTTTCAGAGTAACAAAAGTGATAGTAGAAATAACTGTCCGTAGATATTACATAGCACTTTCCATAGACAGATCTCCAACTTCTTTTGAAACAGGTATCTTTACCATGATATCATTTTACAAAGAAAGAAATGAAGGCAAAGAGAGATGGAATGACTTCTGAAAAGACCAAGGAGGAGGCTGAATCAATGCTTACAGATATATGTTTAATTACCACATCTAACACTTTGTAAGCCCATTGAAACAAGAGGAAAGATTCCAGACATCTGAATTAAGCCTGAATATTATTTACATGTATATTCAGTTGATTCTTGATAACTATGGTAGTGCTGAGGGAACAACAATAAAGCATAAAGGATAAACCTCTTACAAACTATTGTGCTGTGTCTATAGGTTTACATAAAGGAAAGTTGAATCAGCAGACCACTACACAGTGATTTTGAAATGCTGTACCAGAGAACAAGTTGATCACTAAAAAGAGTCATTTTAATATGTACTTGAGATAAATGTAGTGTTGTTTATAGGTACCACTCACTGTGCTTTAGATGAAAAGGTATGTTCAGGGCAAATAGTGAACGATATGTGCATGAAGGATATTAATGGCAGCTGTAATGAGAAGCGTCATCTGATATGTCAAGGAAGTAAAATATTGCTTTTTCTAATAGGATGTAATAGCTATCCATAAAAAGTATTTTATATTGTTGTTGTTGGTTTTTTTTTAATTCAATCAAAACTCAAATATTCTTTCTCTTGCATTTGCCTAAAGTAGACTGACGTCTTCTGGAGTATGAGAGTTAAAGGTAACCAGGAATCTAGCAGGAATACTATGCCTGCTCAAAGTAAAGGACGTCTGATAAATCACATTACCTTGCAGTTTTTGTCAATAAGAAAAGGGCACAAAGGATTTTTGTAATCAGCTGATCAAAACTTTTCAATAACACAAGACGGAAGACATCCTGATTTGCTATGTTTTAACAGATAAAATGAGAAAATCAAGTTACTTTGACAAGATCTATTTTACATAAACCACATTAAATGAAATTAATTACATTATCATTCTTTAATACTTTATGAAGTCCTGCATCAGTCATGCCAGTATTTTCCCTGGCGGGTGACAGATTTTCTTGTTTATTCTTTTTAAATCCTAGCATGGCATTACCTAGCTTCTAGCTCGATGCATCTTTCTTTAGGGCTCGGAGACATATTAAAAATCCACATTAATGATTAAGAGAGTTTATAGCCATCTTTTTCCTAATACTTAAATGTTGGTCACCTGAACCTGCTGATACAAAAATATTTAGCTCTAGATTATGTTGTCTAATATCCTTTTTAGTTACTGGCAGACTGGTACGTCACATCATAAACATCATAGATGTGACTAAATCATATGGCTTTGCCCCAAGTATAGAACAGAAATCTGTGTTGAATAGTCCTTTTTACATGACTGCTAACAAGTAATTCATTTCTATTGGAGCAGAATATTCTTTATGTCCTCAATATACTTTCAGAAACCTTCTTGCCCTCACCTTTGATGACTACAGGTTTTCCTTTTGCCCTTTTTACTTCCTCCATCACTTTTGTCCAATTTTTTCACTTCTGATTTATGATCTTTACCATCCATTTTTCCTTTCTCTCCTTTATTATACATTTAAGCCACAGAGAATTGACTTTCCTTCTAAATGAGATTAGCTGTTTATAACCTATTTGGTTTTTTTTCAGTTGTGGGATTTGGGTTCTTAAACCATCTGCCAAGTGCTCTTTAAAATTTCCTAGGACTCTCTCACATGTTTCCATTTGAATTCCTCCTCCCAGTCCATTTGGCAAGCTCATTCACCTTTATGAAACTAGATTCCTTCAAGGAGTGTATGTTACAGTTTGTTATTTATATAAATATAGGCAAATATTTTATTTGCATTTACTAAATACCATTGCTTGGCTTTTTTAATTTCCTGTATGCCTGTGTCGATCATCATAATGCTAATGACTTATAGATTAAAGATCAGCTTTTAGAGACCCATAATGCAGATGAAGTATTTTTGTGCTATTCTTGACAGAAGGGAGGCCCACGGAGGAAGCAAATTCAGATGGATAATCTGTTAATTTTAATTTCTTCATGCATGGGATTGGAGTAGCAGTTTATGTTCCAGTCTTTGGTTTATTTACAGGAGGAGATGAACAGATGTCCCATTTTTTTTCCAGGGTAATTCACTCCTGCAATAGCCTGGTTTAGCCTTTGATTATCTGAGACAATCTTTTGAGAACACATCGCAGTAAATTATACCGATTAAAATAAGTTATTTTGATTATATGTATTTGCTTGTATTTAATTCTTTTCCAAATTTGTCTTTCATTATTAATATGTGTTGTTTCCTTTGACTTTAGTGTTCTTTCTTTCCTCTACTTGGCTTATCCATCTCTCTTCCCAGTTCAGCAGCATTTCCCTCTGAAACAACAAAAGCAATAAGGTACTTCCTAGGCAAATTCAGTGTGTCATGGAAAAAGATGACCAAACTGTGCAGAGTGAATGATGTCCTAATTTTCCAGTTTATAAAGGCAAAGATATTATGGCCTATCTAGCACCCTTTTTATTGCCATGTGCTTAAAATATTATTTATTTGCAATTTGTTATTTGTATTTGGTCTCCTTGAATGTACTGCTGCAGCACCTGCAGCGCCTGAGGCTTTTACTAAGAGAGGGAGCTAAAAGCAAGCACATGGTCAACATGTGCAGTTCAGCCCATTGGTGCGTAACAGATCGCTGAGCTGCAACTTGACACCCTTCAGTTGTGATTCCAAAATTTACAATTTTTAATACTGTTCTAGAAACTGGTCCCTGGAAAGGGGGTGGAAATGAGCATGATGCACTTTTACAAGAGCAATCCCAAACTGCTTCTCTTATCCCCTTGTATGTTGTGCAGCTATGGGAGGTAACATTTAATGTCCCCCACTCATCTCTTACTCATGCTCCAGACCATGTCTGTTTGTATTCACTCTTACATCAAATGATACTATAAACCCATCTAGTTTTTCATGTAGAAATGGACATTTTTAATACATAAAGCTAATCTATCACCCACCGCTTCTGAAATACTTTATGTCACTTCTCAAATTCTTTCCTGCCAGTTGACACAAACAATGTGTTAAGCAAGCTTTACTCTGCTATTCCCTCCCAGGAAATTTTTATTCCTCTAAAATTTGAAGTTGATCTTTTATTTATACTGTGGCTTCTTGTTCTAGTAATCTATACTTTTCTACACCCCTGAATTCTAATTATTTCTTGCAAAAAAGAAAGATTGTGAGTTTATGTACTCAAATGGAACAACAATCCTCTTAAAGTATGCACCAACACAGATACAATATAGTGATAGCTATAGTCTTTGAACTAGGTGAGTTAAAACAGTACTGCAAATTATTCTGGACAGAAGGAGAAGTAGGGCAACTGGATCATACATTATCACTTTAACTTCTGAAAAAATATTCCATTGTCTTTACAGGTATTATTGCTTTAGCTTTTACAAAAAACCTTGTGCAAAAATAAATAAGGATTTATATAAAAAATTGTGTTTGTTTCCAAGAAATAACAGAAAATCATTATAACAGTTATTGTACACTTCTCACATGCTCCATGTTCAGATTTATTAGGCTATGACTTGTTATTTTGCATGTGTACAGGTCCAATTTATTATTATTTTCAAATTGCAGGTCAGAATCTTCATTTTCGTTTCTAACCAAGCAAAGGGACATTATGCTGTGCTAAATTTCAAAATGGGAAGGAAATCAGAATATCACATGGGCTATTGAAAGCCATAATTCTGTCAATGAATTGAATGTTTGGTGTAACCCAGGCTCAAATGATATAAAAGTGATGCAGAACGCAGAAAAGATGGTAATTAGAAGCTGATGAGAAGACTGAATTTTGCTTTGAAATAAAGAACAGGATGAGGTTAATCTGAATATTCTGGGTTCCTTTTAAAAGTTAAAAATTACATTGTACCTTTTAGGCCATATTTTTGTATACAGGTATTAGTAATTATGTGATTTAATAAATTGTATTGTTTTACCCCTAAACATATTACTTTACCCAATAATTTCTGAACTAATTATGATTTGATATTCACACAATCAGATCCTTATCTAAGACTGGAGATCCAGGGCAGGTTCAGAATACAAGCAATAGGTTTTATCACTTCTGCTGGTTATGATATACTACCTTGCCAAATCCCACAGATCCTAAATGGAAAGTGTAAATACAGAGCAATGGAATGTGACTGCACTTGCACTTTCAGACATCAGTATTTAAGTGTTTGGTTTGAAGGAAGCAGTGCTAAGAATCCATCAACACGCTAAGTGCTGAAAACAAGCAGAGAAATGCTAACTACAAGCATAAAGTATCCTAAAGGGTTCCAGAGGGGTTCTGTCAATTCCTCTATACCTACACACTTGTTTAAAGAATTTTTGCTCTGCAGGAAATTTTGATGTTTGGGATTTCTTTATTTTTTATTCTTACTGGGAGAGGTAAAATTTTGAAAACTTATTAAAAAAATGAAAAATTTCAAGTGCTTCCAGGTGACTTGATGTCAATGCATGTAAATAGCAATGAAACATAATGCCTTAAAGTTATAATTTTCATCATTATCTCAAGAACAGTAAATATGTGTGCACGTAACAATATTTTTAAAGTATCTGCAAATACTTTACAAGACATTTTTTAAAATATTTTTAAAGTAACACTTTTGAAGCAAAGTATTTCAAACTTTATGAACCATAGTAACACTGTTGAAGCAAAGTATTTTAAACTTTATGAACCATTTCAACCTGATTAAAACTAAATGATGTAAACCTTTTGAATGAAGAATGGTTTTGATCTTCTCATGTTCCTGCAAAGCCATTCTACTCTAAAAATAGCATTTCCTGATAAACAAGTATTTAGTTTTCAACTTTTTTGGTTCAGGAAACATTTAGTTTTTACTGTCCCATCACCTGTGATAATATATTTGTTTGGTACTCACATGAACGTTATCTACATTTCTCTAGATATTCCCTTGCAATTTAATCTGAAAAGGTGCTTAAAGACCCCTCATCTTTTTAATGGCTCCTGGTGGAGCCTAATTATTATGAAATTGCAAAAGCTGTGAAATGATAATTAGTCTGGGTTGCCTCCTTTATTTTTCCCTTAGAGACATGTTAAAAGATGTTAATTAATGTTTTTTACTAAGTAAGGGTAATAAATGACTAATCTCACCATTTTTATTGCTGTCTTGGTGATGCACATGTATGCTTCTGTTTGCTTTTAGATATTTGTTTCTGCTATGAATTCCCCTTAAAGATGTACAAGGCACATTGTGCAGTTCCTCGAACACAAACATAGTTGATTAGCTTGACTTTAAAGCTCCACAGGAATCAATTGCTCAGCTACATTCTTGCACATTAATTACTGCATGGAAGGTGCAGACAGTCAAAAATGAACAGAACTATAATAGATGCAGATTCTAGACAGATGTTCATAGCACCAGATATACTTTGTGGATGCCAATGGGATTAGAAGAGTTATTATTTTTCCAGAGGAGGGAACGATATCAGCAAGAGAGCACTATTTAAAAGTTATGCAGAAGCTGACAGAAACATAATTTTTCTGTGAACATTTGAGGGTAAAACATTTTGCTAGCAAAGCTAATTGCCCAGTATTTCCAAAAAGCTGACTATAGCACAGAATTGCCCCAGGTAAGATATGTACAGATGTCCTGTAACCTGCACAGCAGGTCCCTTAAACTGGCTGAACAGTACCTTATTCTACAAGTCATTCCACAAATATGAATTAAAGTAGTTGTGTACAGACAGCAATCAAAGACAACGACAGCATCTGGCAGTGCTTTGTCCTTATCACCTCACTATTTGAAGAAAGACTTTTAGAGCCTGACCTTAAGATAACACCGGTTATTCCAGATCTACTGATTTAACAACAGCAACAACAACAAAATAATTTGCAAAGTATGTATGTGGCCTATAAGCAACATTACCTAATGTTTGTCAGTCTTTCAAAGCTGGCACATGAACTATAAAGTACATCTGTGTTCACTCTTGCCCAATCCTTATTAGTTCATGGTGAATAGACATTTTTGCATGAATGGTAACAATTTACATAGAAGTAGGTAGAAAACTTGCTGTATATTCTGCTGCTTCTGTCCTTACTACTGTCATTTAAAAAGTGGAAAAGACATCTGAATACAGACTTTTGAAAAAAAAGGACAGCAACATCCAATATAATTTATCTTGTTCATTAAACAATACAGGCACAACTCCAGCCTGACTGCCCTAAAGGTTAACTGAAAATGGGAATAATAATTTAAACATAAATATTTAGGTTCTCCATATCTATCCCATTTTCTTGAGTAATATCCTGTGTACTGCATATATTAGCATTTCAGAACTGAGAACCAAAATGGAATATGTTGATTTTAATCAATTCTTTTTACACAGTAAGAAAAAGTGGTATGACTGGCTCAAAAACACTTTTTATTTGAACGGAATGTTTCAGAAGTCTTTTGTTTCAAAATTTATTGAATTTACATTGTAATTACCATGTTAAATCAGTCATAACAGAATGTTTTAACTATTTTCTTTTGAGAATTTTTTCCTTATCCATATTTGAAATGGAAGCAAAGTTTGAAACAATGGAAAATTATTTGAACCAGAAATGCTGAGTTTCAACCAGATTTACTGCAGCTTTTGTCTATACATAATTAAATAAGAAAATGTTTCTTCATGTTCTGACTGGTTAAACCCTAAACTGATATTTTGGGGCAGATTTTCATATTTGTCTGTGGTTTGGCATCATGGTTTTCTTACAAATCTAATCTTTCAGATTCCTTGCTTATTTGAATAAGCCACACATTACACTGCGTCAACTATTCCTTCTGCTTGAAAAATTAGTTGTGAAACTTTAGTAATTAAAAAGTGTACCCTCTGAGAAGAATAGAAAGGACAATAACACAGGCATTAATGAAGAGCACTTCCTCTAACTGATATTCTGGTTATTGCTATGTCTTAAATGCCCAAATCTGATAATACACTTCTGTAATACCTTATATAATGAAATGCTTAAGAAATATCTTACAGTCATTGGACCATCATTAACAACTATGAAATCAGGTGTCCCATGGGTTTTTTTCCAATTTAAAGAGGGTTAAATTGCTAATTTACATGTTAATTAGCATTCATTCTAAAGAACACCAAATGTAATTCCATAGCATCTAGCATTTAAAAGTTTAGCTTATCAAGACATTAAATTTAAAAGCGGCTCTGCATTATTTGCAAGAAGTTTTTTTGAGGGCTAATGATGACAGGAATCTCATTATTCTAAGCAACGTGCAATCTAAGAAGGATGAATCCTGCCAATTTATTTACTTTATCACTGAGTAATAAGAAAGCAGCAAAGCATTGGCAGGGCAGCAGGTTCAGCAGTTCTTAATAAGGCCCACTGATCTGCACAGACTGGTAAGTTTAAAATAAAGGATTGTTTCTGGTGACATTTCTTTGGAATCTGTTGCCTCGAGTCGCGCCCAATCACTGGAGTGTGCTCAGTGGTATTTGATAATGTTGTTTCTGCTGCTCTGGAGCTACTCTGGTACATGCACTTGCTGTAGCGTGCAATTGAAGCATCTCTGTGTAGCATAGCTATAAATACAAGCCTCCCCTCATAACATTTAAGAAAATATTGCATGATATTATAAACTAAGCATTCACTTTAAGATAATTTCAAACTGGCAAAATAAATATTCTTAGTACAGTGATGCCACAGAATTATCATATTGTTTATATTCTGCTTTTGCTCATATGCTGTACACTACTCCTTTCCTTAAATGCTGATGTCATCCCATATTGCTTTATGTTACCTTTATTTACATTAGTTTCTGTGATGTGACACAGATTGTCTGTTTAACTGCACTGCTACTTCAGCATTTCAAAGATGCTGGATTGCAGATACTTTGAAGCACAGCAGCTGTGATGCAAACATGCTTTTAGAAAGGCAGGATTTCTCTATTTCTAAATAACACAAAGAAGCATTCAGGCCAAGAAAATTTTGGTCTTATCTATCAGTGGTAAAAGATGGAATTTTACATGAGCAACAGCATTATACATTTCATTCTTTGCTTTTTTTCAGACCCCAGCCATTTTTTATGTTGTGTAAGTCCTTTGTATTATTTTCAGTACAGTATTTTGTACCAATATAATATCTGTGGTATTCATGTTAACAAAATTAGAGTTGTGAAATGTGGTTTTCATATAGCCTATCTATCTGGTTGATTCACTCAGTTCCTCAGTGCTAAGTGGAATGGCTTGGACTTTGGTGGCTCTAAGTGGCTGAATACTGACAGGCTCCTCCTGTGCTTTATCCTGGTATTTTCCCTTGTTTGTGGATCATTTCTCCAGGTCCTTCCTCTTGTAACTCCTTTTTCTCCCTTTCTTGTACACACCTTTCACTGTCTTATAATTTCAGAGTGATACTTCCATGCCTTTCTGTTCTTGCAATTTCTGTCTCTGTTACACCTATTGCCATAATTACTTCCTAACCCCACTTCTCCTGTTTCCCCCTCATTTCACATCATCAGTTCCTTTCTAGCCAACAGCTTTATCCCCTGCACAAGGTGGATTCATTCCTCAAGTATGGTCCATCTTCAATACTGAGTCAGGGAGTTTTCCTTAGGGAAAACGACATGCAACCTGAGATTAAAGATTTTATTAAAGAGCACATACATAAAAATATCAGATTAAGTTGTCCAAACAGTATTGATTCTCGTACCTTACAACTTCCTTATCCTTGACTTTGCAAATACTATCTATTTTATTGTAGTTTACTAAAGCTTGTTATCCAGAAAGAAAATTTCAGCCCAATCTCTGAGAGCAATAGAAACCTGGGTCTTAAAATGCAAAGTGTTTGGAACCCTTAATTATAAGCATCACATCCAGTTCTGTATCTAACAATCCAGTAGAAACCAGGGGGTAATCTAGTGTGTAATCAAAACTAATTTAGGAACAAAAGGGATGACTATAAGGAGTTACTTCAGAAGAATAAATTCCGAAAGAATGAGAAGAACTTTTAAAGTTAATTATGGGAAAGGCAGTGTGAGAAAATGAAAACTATTCAGCAAGAAATTATCAAAAACCTGCTCTTTGGGAACAGTTACAGTCAGAGTGGAAGTAATTTTGGGGAGTATGAACAAGAACACACACTGCAAAATCAATGTATGATGAAAAGCTAAGAAAGTGTGAAGCTATAACAGAAATTAGAGAATGTAATAAATGGCATAGGCATAAACAACAATAAGAAAATAACTGGTTTCAGGATGAGCAAGAGAACAGTGGGTCTTTAAGGCAAAAAGATACTGAAATGATATGATAGACTATAGAAATGAATTCTTTGCTTTTAGCTTTGGTTTTCACATGACAGTATACAAGACTTATGCCAGAAATGTAACGAGTATACTATTTCCAAGGGAAGAGAAAGATGAGTTTAAAAGGAAGGAGCAGGGAAAATTGAATCGGTATGTGTATTGTAGAATAATGAATAAAATAACAGTTAAGAATTCCTCAGCATCAAAACCCCCAAATTCAAGAGAAATTAAATATTCTGATGAAGCAGAAGAGCCTGATAAGGGGTATACAGGCACAGATGATCACTCTAAATAACTGTGTAATGGTTAATGTAATAAAGCAGTAATACATTTGCCTAAAGCTAAAAGTAAATGGGCATTTCACTGAGATTAAAGAATAATTTGTGGAAAAATCTGAGAAACTGTTGACCATATTGAATCATACTTTCAGTGTTTTGATTTATCTGTCAGAATCATCCAATCTGACCAGAGATACTTCTGGTAAACGTTCTGAAGATGGAAAAAATAAATAATGAGTAATAACCTTCATCTCTAAAACCCCTCTCATAAAACATCTGAACACCCTTCATTTTATCCAGAATATTTTAATTTCTTTTTGTGGGCATGCTTATAGGCATACATCTTAGAAAGTTCACAGTTGTTTTCAGGACTGGGCCTAAATTTACACCCTCCAAATTGCATACACATAACAATTTCTGTATGTGACTGTTGCTTTTGAGGAAAGCAATCTATTGGTACCTAAAAATAGGAGGTCAATAACTACTCCACATACAAAATTCCTTTATCACTTCAAGTCCACTTATAAACCAGCTGTTTGAGTGAATCTAACATCATACTACTGTTTCTCTTGCTTGACTCCTTTTCTTTTAATACAATTCTGCATCCGGCTTTCCTACTAGGGGTGTGACAAATGTGAAAATTTTATTAAAAGTATGCATGTATTTCTTAACAAGCATCAAACCAAGGTGGTTTTCGTGAGGTTACAGGAGCAGAATGCTGATGGCTGCAGACAGCACCTCTCACTAACTGAGAGCAAGAAATGCTGAGGCCTTTTGCCATTCTGGTTATTTTCTGAGGAGGCCACAGAAAGTGCAGACCTCATGTGCAAAACCTGGCCCTAAAAAAAGCAGGCCCTTCTTAACGGCCAGCGTCCTAATGCAGAGAAACAGAAGTGGGGCTGCAGGGAAGGATGTTAGCCTTGTCCACCTGGGAGTACAAGAGGGACAGTGGGTGCACCTATATATCAAGGTAAAAAAGCAGAGGCTACACAAGCACACATAGTACTGGACTTTCATGCTGGGGCAGCCCTTTCTATTTGGTTAGTGTGTTCTTGCAGGTAAATATATGATACTTTGTCCAGAAGGAGGTTTCTTGGTGTTGCTGTCTTTGCCTGATTTCCCGGATCCCAAGGTGAAATCTCTCAGATATTGCCAAAGAAGTTTCCTTTCGTCCAAATGAAAATTGTTTGGGTAATAAGAGAGGTGTACCTTAGAGCCAAAATACGGGACTTACTTTTCCTCCGATAAACATACAGATGCTGGAAAAAACACCCTGAAGGTGAATGAACAGGATCTCAGCATTACACTCATTTCTGGAGCTTTCTCTGTGTTCACTTATCTGTGCATTTTCTAGGTGGTACAGGCAACACTAGCTAAAATGTAAGTATATTTGCTAGCTTTGATGTTTAACAGGAGCTAAATCTGTGCCTGAATTAGAGTTTAAATCCACAAGCACCATAAAGGCTTAAAGGCAAGTGCCCACAGCTGTACACACTAAATCAGACTTTCATGCAAAAAATATACCCAAGTTCTAGTATGCATGGATTTAAATACTAATATACAGGTATGTGCGTGTGAACTAGTGTAGACTGAAGGTTCTGCTCAGCACTACTTATATGGTGCTGCCTGCTTCAAGAACACTAAAATTTAGATTTTTTTTCATATGAGAGAATGTGATGTACTTAACTGTATGGCTAAATTTTGACAACAAAACTAAAAGACCTGTTTTGTCATTAGAAACCCCAAGATGGCAATACAGTCTTGTTTTTCTTTGCTGCTTATTTCTATTATTATCATTATCATCACAATTATTACATTGCAGTACATGGAACAGGTTTGTGATTTTCTCCTTTCTGACATCGAAAAGCCTTGCTGATTGCTAAGGATTATTTATACAAAAATTGAAAGCTCCAACTACTTCAACATTAACTGAACAGATGAATGCTATGCATGACCTGGAGGTATTAAAAGATTCCATTTAATAACGTTAGCCAAATAGACACCTCTGCTCAAGTTTGGCTTCCTTTTATAGATACGCATGACTTACTTAACAACCCTGTTAAAAATTCTATACTTCCATATTATTCTCATCTTAGCATGTAACATACATCTACATATATTACATTTTCAGGCAGCAGCCTATATTGATTATCTATATACTAATCGCTTTTGAACGAATTCACACCAGGACCCTTATCCTTTTCCACGTTCAGATAGTTTCGACAGAGCCAAGGTAATCAGTTCTGATGCAGTTAACTGTTGTTGCAGAGAACACAGCAAGCAAGTGATAGCAAGCATCGTTCACCTTGATGCTTCATGACAGATACTAGAGATTTATCAAATGTGCTACTGCCCATGACTGCTGTCCAGGAATTTATAAAGTCATAGATCCCATAGCAAAGGAAAAACACAAAGGAAAAAAGCTGTTGATTTCAAGTGGGTTAGCTGGTATGTGCTAAGCCAATGAGACATGTATGCACAGGGCTGTACGGTGATGAAAGTTTAGGTGCTCCCAGGAAAGTCAGCCGCACTCCCACACCAGCCTTGTTAAATATCAGGCTTAACAACAGAGGGCTCAGGTAGAGCTGAGTGGGAGGGAGCACAGCCTTCCACTCAAACAGATTTTCTGAGTTCACTTTATCCAGCCTTGCATTGAAAGAAATTAATTTCCAATAACAGGTAATATCAGTGAAAAATTATTATAGAGTAGTGCATCAGGAAAGATGTTGGCAACATTAATTAAGACTAATGCTGTCAAGACAACCAAAGAAATAAGAGCTGCTTAATACTCAGGCAATATTACTCAAAAATATATAAATCATATTAGACCCCTCCAGGGCTATTACACAGTTAGAAGATAATGAAAATATGGGCAGGGAAGATCTTTGATGTTCTGTCAAAGTTTTCTTTCTATGCATATGTGTGTGTATATGTACACATACATATGTAGTATTTTTACATAATAAGTATGAATGTATGTGGCATGCAGAGAGAGAGAGAGAAAGTCTCTCTGAGTATACTGCTTTAGAATAACCTAACACAGCAGAAAGATCAGTTATGCAAACAAGGCCAGACTGTCATCAAAACATTTTGCAGTTCTCTGAGGACAGGGAAG
This sequence comes from Haliaeetus leucocephalus, assembly GCF_000737465.1. Classification (NCBI taxonomy): domain Eukaryota; kingdom Metazoa; phylum Chordata; class Aves; order Accipitriformes; family Accipitridae; genus Haliaeetus; species Haliaeetus leucocephalus. The sequence continues at coordinate 5,872,493 of NW_010972436.1, forward strand.
GGAATGGCTGGTGTGCCAACTGCTAGGTCCAGGACTCAGTACCTTCTGCTTTAACAACTGGTTGAAATCATAGATAAGAAAATGGATCATAAAATTAATTTTATAAAACCATAATATTGGGAGATTAGAGTCATAGTTCTTTGAAAGAAATCTGTTTTCTCTGGAAGAGAAACAGAAGTACTCAGTGCAATATCCTTTTTTCTGCCTTTATATCTCCTCTAAACAGCATTGCAACTTTAATACAAATTTTGAAGTAGGAGAATTTAAATGGGAAATCACATGGGAGAACTACACTGTATTGTTACTGAGATGTAAAGAGTCCCTCATTTTAATTTACTCTCCATTAGAAGAATGATGCTTAGAAAATATCCTTGAGGATGACTAAAAGTACCCTCAAATTTCTGCTGGGAAACAGAAAACATACCTTAGGAGAAAGAAGCTTTTCTGGTGGCTACAATCCCTCCCAGAACAAACATTTTGAAACTAAGCTAACTAAAACCACAGGAAACCATAAATTAACTTGTTTTCTTTGAAGATTACTCTGATAAAAGTAAGAAGAATAAAGGCTCTTCTGTGACTGACTATAAAAGTCAGAGAAAAGGGCGCATCCACACTATTCCTAGAGGCAAACTGATGCTGTTCCCAGACTTGGCGGAGCAGTCAGGAATTGAGAGAGGAGAAGAAACTGAATTACCCTGTCACATCAGGAGGGTAGCTAGCTAATCCTCTGCTAACTGAGCTTCTGAACTACATCTGAAAGGGCAGGATGGGGTGAGCCTGCACTGCCAGTTGATATTCTGTATGTGTCATGCATTTCCATGCAGACTCAGCTCCCAGTACTATGTCTGGCAGCTTTTAAAGCACTAAATTTACCTAAAAATTAAGAAGAGTTTTATTGTTTAAACATTCCCTTTTATAACAGAAAGCTGCCAAAACCTCCCCTGCTCAACAACCCAGTCATAGATGGTGCATCAAGCAGGTTGTGTTGTTTTACATAAGCTGCTCTTTGCAGGGTGTGTGTGTGAAGAGAGAAGGGCACAAATGGATCCATTTGAGTTCAGATGCATTTCTGGTGAGTTAAAAAAACAGCTGAAGGGTGTAAAAAATTCTTTGTGCAGCAAATGGGGATTTATAGGGATTAGAGTCACATGTTTAGGATCTGGAAAAGCATTTGTTTTGCATTATTATAACCATTTTTTATGGATTAATTAATGGAATGGTGATGTGAGGAATTGCTTTTGATTTAATACATAAGTACATTAGATGAATCTAGCTCTGGTTTGGGAGTGATCAGCCAAAACAGTCCCATTAATATGCATGGATAGCTAACTGTGGGTTGGTTGAATTCAGCAGGATGGTTCAGCATGATGGGCTTCAGACGCTAGGCAGTTTCTTAATGCAGTGCTGTGATAGATGCACACAGAAAATTCCAGGCTGATTTACATCCTCTATAATACTGCAAAAGACAATAAGATTACTTGCAGTGAGAGTGAGGAGTTTTGCTTTTAGTGCTGTTTGTTTTACTCAGCATTTATTATTTCTAGTCCTCTGTCAGAAATACCAGCAGCTTCTAAATGATTCATATATTTGCAAGGTAGATGCTGACCCCTGTGCACCCAGAAGTGTGATCACCCAGAAGACACTAATACCGTGGCAACTTGAATACACACAATACACAAGAACTTGAACTGTGTAATGCATGTAAGCGCTAGTAGAAAACAGGAGAAAAATGTACATCTGTGGAATCCTGCTATGTGTTCTAACTTCTTACATCTTAGATTATCAGTTACGATCTGTTCATCAGAGGTTCAGAAATGCTCATTCCTGAACTTTGCAAACAATTTCTTGTAATTCTGGAGTGTTTATGTGAATTAATTGCACTTTCTTTCTGTAATGCCAACTGAAATATGGATTTTTCTAAAATTGGAGGAAAACTAGAATGCAGGAAGCAGACATAGAAGGATAATAGGTGTGTAAGATACACCTACCACATATAGATCTGATAAAGCTGATACAAAAGCAATGACAAACAATTAGCATCTATTATCTTTTCCGAAGAATCCAGTATCTTGTTGTTCAAAAGTAGCTGTTATTTTATGTTACGTTCTGCTTGCAAGGCAGAACCACCCTGAGAAACATTATGAGACATAGATTTCAACTTCAGAAACATATGCATTTTTTAAAAAAATAAACTGCTTTTCTGTCCTTGAATCAGCATGACCAGCTTGAAACAGCATGGTCATATGCCTTCTGCATCCAAAAGAGGAACCTGGATATTTGAGGAAGTGATCCCTCCCCCTCCCTCTAGTTTATAAGCAATTCCACATTTAAATACAACAAAGTCAGTGTGAATATTGGTACTGAGCACCTACCTAAAACTATAGACAGTGATCTTTCAGTCGAAGGGGCTTAAAATAAATTGTGGTGAAGATTAAAACAATGAGTATTTTACATTTTATTTTAATGAAAAAATAGCACGTTAAAGTAAAAAGCATCAAATGTTAAATTGTCTTCTACTTGAGTGAATTTAGAAACCTCCCACAATCAATGAAGAAGGAAGATGGACTGCTGTAATATGCATGGACATTTGTCAGGTTTACCTGCTTGTGAGCATGGTCGTAAGAATTGATGTGGTTGTCAAATTCCTGGTGTTTGTGGTACTGCTTGTCACATAGTTCACAGTAGAAGTTAGCCTTCACATCCTCCAGAGCCTTGGCTGCAGCTTTCTCCTTCTCAGCATAGTCCTGCAAAGGCAGAAGCAAAGGAAGACACTTTGCTACAGATTGTGACCTCATGCTTCAGCAGCTATTTTTGTCATCCACATTAAAAACACTGGACTGACTAGGACTGCTAGATCACCGGGCTCCATCCTAGTATCCAAGTAAGGAGGTTTTGGTCTTAAGTTGGGTTTAATAAAATAGTTGTATTTCTTGCATAATTATTCTCTACTACTTTTTGTAGGTACTGTAGTGAGAACAGTAGAGAGGAATGGGGGTGTAAAACGATACCGGCAGGACACTGCCTAGCTCTGGGGAAGAAAGCTGAGCAATGAAGAAGACGTAAGTCACCAGGCGGATGTACGCAGGTTAGTCTGTTAACTGTTACAGCGCTGTCCCAGTTTGCACCAATATGTGTCTACTCTTTCAGGTATTATTGCTCAGAAGAAAGAAACTAGTTTTAGTCTGATACTAAGGCAGATTATCTTCTGTCTTCTGCTTTCTACCTTCTATGAAATATTCAGCAGGGCCCGGCAGCAGCTGGCTATGGCTGGCTGAGATTTCCCTGGAGCACAGCCACCTCAGCAGGAGCCTTTTCCATGCCACCCTGTCCTTTCCCCATATCTGTATGAAGGGACACACCATCCAGACCACCCAAACTGAATGTAACTGTCACCGACCCAACACAGACCACAACCACCGACAAGAGCACTAGCTCAACTAGCTCATGTCCAGGCTCCAGCAAACACAGCTGAAAACAGGGGAAACACAATTAGTTCCTACGTAGTCCCCCTCAGTGTCTCCCTAATGACTCAGATGGGTGCTCTGGAGAGTCAAGTACTTTGATTTCAATGTATAATATTAGGTAAAAGAGAAAACTTAAAACATAGGAGCCAAAAGTTACTGAGCTCCAAATAATGTACTTAAACAAGGGGCCTGATATTCAAAATTGGCAGAAGGCTTTGTGAACCTTATTTCTTTTACAAGATCTTCATTATACTGTTATTATTACTACACTTTCTTAATTTTACCTTAGAGTTTAAAGAGCAAACTTGTGATATGGAAAACATGAACAAAAAAGTTCGTAAAGGCAATTCATTTCATATTGGTATTGACAAGCTGATATTACTTGAGTGTACGTAATATATTGCCAGGGATTGCAGTAATTCATCATTTGCTCTAACATTTTACTCACCTAAAGAAATGGGTACTTTCTGACACCAGGCTTTCTATGCTATGGAGTCAGGGCCGTCTGCTGTCTACAGGCTTTCACCACCCTTTGCGTGACAAACTCAGAATACCCCAAACCCGGGACACACTGCACATCTGGGACACCCTGCTCCCAGCACATCACGCTGCCCAGCATTGCTCCAGGAACCATGCCAGGGTGGAGGCAAGCCTTTGGGCACACCAGATCAACACATATGCATGTTCTGAGCCTTTCAGAGGTGGAGGGACTTTCTTAATGAGTGTCACGTATTTTGAACCTGAGACTTGGCCAAGCAGCAGGGGTGCTGGTTGTCAGTGTGACACGCTGAGCTTCGGACAGCTCTGCACTGTGAGTCCTTGTGCTCTGCCCTGGTCTTTATGCCATCAGGTTGGTGACAATAGGTCTTTCTCACACAGTAGTTTAGAGGCTGCCGTTGCTAGTGAAATTAACTTTCCCTAAACTAGACTGTCTAGAAGTTAGCTGTACAGTCTAAGGCAGTAATCTAAGCTTCCTCTGGAAGAAATAGAAAAATGATAGCCACAGCCAAATGGTGATTAATCCCTTCTATTTCAAAAACCTATTTTAGTATGAGATGAAACTCTCCAGAGGTGCTATCTCTCTCTGTTGACCACTGCAAGGCTCTAAATTACTAACCTGGCCTACATCCTTAATTCTTAAATTGCTGAACTCAGGGATAATGAATTCTATATTGTATTTCTTTACATTCAATTCTAAATCTCCCCATGGAACTTGCATGAACCGACCTGCTTGAAGACAGGAGGTCAAAGAGGAATTTTGTGCCTGGAATTTTGATTTTACATCTTACAGATGATAGCAATGACATGTCAGTCCCTCCCACAGGGCAAAATCCAAATAAATCTCTTTCCTGCTTGCATATGGCTCAGGTGGGTTACTGTACAGTGGTATACTTGGATTGGCCAATTGTGAAAACAGGTAGCCTGAGCTAACATTTCTCCACTTGAGACCCTGTTCAATAATGGTGGTTAATACTTGATTGTATCGGGGGGAAATACACTTGCAATCAAACACTTAAATAGCTTTCATTAGTTATTTAGATCTACAAAGCCCATTAAAAAGTGATACTTTTCAGTTTACATTTCAGACCCATTGTTTTGCTAGCATTAATTATTCACTGAGCCTTTGGTATAATTAAAAAGCATAAATTAGAATGTGGATGCAATAGCATTAATTATGCAGAGATGTGTTTCCCGGAAGTCAAGTGTTGGGGGCAAAATATTTTTATTTTAAACTGGTAAAAATGTAAGTTTTGCACTCACTGGAAGCCAGCCAAAGCGTAATTGTTTTTTGGGGTTCCTTTTTTTTTTTTCCCCCAGGTCTGAACTGTCAATTAAATGTTCACAGCCTGCTCCATCTTTGCTTCTGCTGAAGGAGAAGCCTAATTGTTTGGGGTGAACACACTACATTACTCTCTGTGAAGCACAACCGAAACTGCTGCTCGTGAGCATTCCAAACTGCCAACTTTATCTTTCTCAGCAGAAATTAATACAGTTCCCTTAGCATAAAGATGTTTTAAAATAGCAACAAGGCAGCTCCCAGGTGCATCCTGAGATAATCACAACTACCTCCATTGCCTTATTGCTTAATTATGCTTGTCTACCATGGCAAAAGATATAATTTCCTGCTTGCTTATCGATCAGAAGCAGGGAAATTGAATGCTGCATCACATACTTTAGAAAGGTCATGGATTTTTCTTTCTCTACAAAGGCATAAGAACTTCTAGCACTACACTAAATTGTGCGTAGTCAAATGAATTTTCACATCCAGACTGCTAATATAATTTCCCTAGGACTAGAGACCGGTGGTCAATCCTGGCATAATAAATATGATCACGTGAAAGAAAATCTGTAGAATTACATCTGTAGAAAACATATGTGATCAAGAATACCTGACTACTCCAATGCAGACACAAGAAAGCAGGAAAGATGCACCAATGTATTTGAACTGGGGACCACTGATGGTAATGAATACGTGTGTCACAGTCTCATAAACTTTATTTCGGATCATACACTACTTACTACTGGGTTAACATGTATACTTATAACATTAGTTAGCAGTTCTGTCTTTGAACCATGGACAACAGTAAGTGCAAGCTGATGTCAGAGATGATGCAGTCATTGTAGGTAAGAAGTCCTAGAAACCACGGGTTAACCACCTTCTATGTTGCTGGATGCAAATAGTATACTGTGTAAGGATAAATGAGTGCAGAATACACCTGAACGTATTTTTTTTCCTAGAAGCCTGCAAAATGGTTCCATATTATAGATTGTAATTACTTTCACATCAATTTGGCCCACAGAGGCACATAACTGTAATAAATGTTTATATATTGGATTAATTTAAAAAGAATACTTCTATTGTGCATTAGGCGGGAAGTGCTTTCACCTAGCAGCTACTTTTGCAGTGTGTTTTTTATTGTGAAAATGCAATTAATGGTATCTGACATTTCATTTTCTGATATAGGGAAAATCAATGAAAAATCCCATGTAACTGAGTTTTCTAGAATGTTGCCACTGACACCTAGTCAATTAGAAATCATTTATTAAATCCAGAGTCTGTAAGAGATATTTAATAGACTGCATGTGCATTAAAGTATGCTGATCTAGACAAAACAATACCACATTGCCTGCCTCAGTAACTGATAGTAAATATACCTCCTATGTTCAAATGGACTAAGGTGAAAAGTAGGTCACTTGATAGAGTAAAACATTCAGAGGCAGTTTTCTATAGACCCATGGATTTCTACAAATATAGTGGAATAAATGCATAGTGCTTGTAAATAGAACATAAGAAAAATATAACATCATTAGCCCAGTTTTGGTCACCTATTTCTAAATTGGAATGCAAAATTAGTGACAGAACAGCTAACTCACATTAAGGCAGAGCTCAGGAAGTGACAGACTGCTCCCTCTTTGGGAACATAAGCAATCAGAGTTGTCAGAGTTTGATAACTTAAATACAATTCTGTGAACCAGTTTAGATACGAGTACAAGTATTAAATACTGACGCAACTGCTGAGGTGCCTCTTGGGGATTCTCAGACTAGAGGTTAAAGGAGAAGTAGGACAAATATAAGGACATGAATAAGCTACAGAATTATATTCAACATGTAAGAATTTTAAGCACATTTTCATTAGTGACTCAGATGACAAAATGAACTCTGATTATGTGTGAAATCTATGAATGATACTAATTAACAGTACAGGGCATACAAATGCTTTAGGGACCAGGATCAGGATTCAAAATTACTGTAATAATCTTGAGATATGGTCTGAAATCAGCAAGATAAAATTCAGTAAGATGTGTGTCAAGTGCTGCACTTTGGAGAGGGAAATCACATTCACCAATACTAGATTGTAAATAGCTGAGTAAACACAAATGCAAGGGAAAATGTCCAGGATGTTAGAGTGGAACAGAAATTAAATGAAAGTCAACAATGAAAGTCAAGGCAAATCACATTCTGACATGTTAATAGTAGTGTTATATGTAAGATGCTGAGGGTAATGATTCCACTTGATTCAGTATTGGTGAAATGTCAGCTGTAAAATACTATTGGGTACTTCTACACCAGCAAATAACTTGGCTCCTGGAACCTGGCCCTCCATCATCCCCTCTCCACATGTGGTAGTTCATTCTCAGGCTTTCATTTGAATAACATTCAGTTCAGGGATCACACTCTACAGGCACCAAAGGTGAGACTTCATCAAGCTCTCCATGCCCTGTGTAGTTTTCCAACAACCATCAAACTGCATTCCTCCAGGCATCCCAATCTCATGGCCTTCCCCAAGGCAAGCAACATTTGCATGCCATAAAAACCCATGCAGCATCATGCCACGAAAGAACTACCCAGGCAGTGTTTTAACATAGCCCACAGACTTTTTCAGGCAGACTGAAGTAAAAATAAATATAACAACTATACCTAAGGGTGCCACACAGACCTGAGGAGTCTTAGGCCAAGTATGCCCTGGGATGCAGGGTGGCTGGCAGTTTTTTCTACATTGCTGGGCCTGAGAGACTAAGCCTGCTTGTTGGGGCAGACCAAAGTGCAGATGAAGCCTTTGAGGCAGTTTTGGTCCCCACAATTTGAGAAAGATGTAGCTGTACCTGGGAGATCCTTGAGCAGAACAGTAGGAATAAGAGGTTTAAAAGAGAGTTACATGCTTAAATTAGGCAAACTAGATTTCAATCTATAATTCATATTTTCATTGGATCATTCATGTGAGCACTTGTAAGTAACTTTTTTTTGAAGGAAATCTGTAGATCTGCCTGGGCTGGTACAGAACATCTCTGGGTGGTCAGGATTTGCACATGGGTGGGTAGAGACAGCAATTGTAGTAATTTCATTTTGAGTGCTCATTCACCACTTCTTCCTCATTCACCAATTCTTGGGATAACTGCTTGTAATTTTTATGACCTTATATCTTTTCCTCTGCAGCTACAGCAAAATAGATTTTCAAAGATCTCTAAAACTCAGTAGGTAGGTGATAGAATGCAGGAAGTAATCACAGTACTTGTGTGCAGTGTGAAACTTAAGAACCACGCAAATGTCCTGATATTAGGATAGGCAACTGAACGTCAGGATGGTTGAATTAATGAACTTTTCCCTGAATACTCTTTTTTTTTTCCCTGGAGAAGACTATGCTGTCTTACCTAAAGAATTTCCTAGGGAAGTTTAGCTGTGGAGATAGAATAAAAAGCAAGTCATTTTGTTCAGCTGCAATAGCGAGCAATACAGAACATTTTCATTTACCTCACACATGTTCTGCCATTCTCCACCTTGAAAACTCTTTGCATAGTTTCTGCCAATGTGGGATCTACAGTGAGGAGTTACAGAGTTATCTATCGCAAAGGAATTTTTTCTTCTTCAAAAGCAGTAAATACTGTCATTCTCAACTGACTTAGGGCAGCTCCTAACTTCTGCAAATAAATACATCTTCATATTTTTCACACTCAGGCAATTACTGCAGCATTTTCAATTATATGCACTTCCATTTGCTACTAGAATGCTGAGACCTGAGAAGTGCAATGCTTTTAGCAGGTCCTACATGCCTTTCAGAGTACAAACCTGCTGGAACTAATAGGACAGACGGTAGAGAGCTGTAACTTTAAGGAGTCATAAACTTATTTCTAACTTATTTACTATCAAAAATCATCAGTGCTGATTGGAATCAGCCTTATAGAACATATGAATTCAAAGAAAAACAGCAGCAGAGCGATTCTGATCTTCAGCAAATCTTTTGTATTCTAAGACACATTGCTGCTTCTGGTAACTTTATAAGGGACTTGTACTTTGAGATTTTCTAAACACTTTATAAATGGAGCATATAACCACTAAAAATCTTTGCTGTGAATATAGAGGGCATTTTTTAAACATCTCGATATGATTCAACATTTTCCCCCTCATTTTCAGAAACTGATGGAACTTAAGCAGCTGCACCTATTAGATTTTCTGAAAATGTGATCAGGAGTTGACTTGAAAAGAGAATTAGGTACCTAACTGAAAGTTATGTACAAAATTGCATGTGTTCAGTTTAATTTTAAAAGAAATATATAATAAAGTGAATTTGAGAGCTTAGATCATTTTTCATTGCAAAGGGATGTATTTAAAGAGCTTAAAGGAAATAATTAGCAAAAGGTAATTTCTTTAAGTGAACAAAACTGCCTGGAATGCCATACAGTACAGAAACAAGAGTTCTAGGATAAATAACCAGCTCAAAGGATATTAGGGGATATTAGAACTAGAATGGAAATAACATAAATAGGAAAGAAAGCTATATCACCCATTTCAAAAAATGAAGGGATAAAGTGGAGATCAGGGATGAGTGGTGTCCCTCAGGGGTCTGTAATATCTTCATCAATGACATAGGCAGTGGGATCGAGTGTACCCTCAGTAAATTTGCAGATAACACAAGTTGAGTGGTGTGGCTGACACGTCTGAGGGACAGGATGCCATCCAGAGGGACCTGGACAAGCTCAAGAAGTGGGCCCATGTGAATCTCATGAGGTTCAACAAGGCCGAGTGCAAAGCCCTGCACCTGGGTTGGGGCAACCCCCAGTTGAAACAGAAGATGATGAAGGATCTGCTCCCATGTATTAGCCAACTAGTGAGATGCAGGTGTAAAAAAAAAAAAATATAATATTTGATACAGCAAATGTGGTATTTCCGAAAAAGATAGGGAATTACACTCAAGTGTAAAGACTAAATGAACGGTACATAAAGACTTCACTATATTTAGGGTGGAATCCAGAAGGTTTCTCATCAGCAGAACAGACTTAAGAACAGCCTTCACATTGAAGTAGGGGGTGTCATTTTAAGATGGAGCATGATACATTTATGAAAAGGAATATACAATGTGGTTTGGTTGACTATGCTAAAAAAACCCTAGATTTGATTTGAATATTTAGGAAAATCTACAGTTATACTAAATCTGTTTAATGATATATAATGCTGCCTGATTTTTATCTCTGAGCTTCATTGTTAATCTTTGTCCTATATTAGTGCTATGATTAACATTTGATTTATTATTTTGAAAGTATTTTCTAGGTACGAAGTAATTAAATAACAATTTCCAAATACTAACTCTGCCATTAAAATAAATAAACTTGTTGTCATTCTCTAACTAGAGCAACAGCCCCCAAAAGATGAAGGGATATGACTAAAGGACAACCTGACAACTCAAAGGGTGTCAGAACTGTCCGGGTTGCGACACGGTTGTAGAGGCTGAAATGATTTCTGGGATAAGGGTGGAAATAAATGTGATTTTACTACTGTTAGGATTATATTCTAGGCATTTAAAAGCAAATTCTAAGAGACTCATGGGTAAGACTCAAAAGACAGAAAATTATAGAGGATCTCAGAATGTTTCCAGCTACTCTGCAGATATGGTGACTGGTGTGACTGCTGCAAATCTAGACTCCCTACTAAGGCTTCAGCAAAATTACATTTCAATCTGACTGTCTTAAAATGTAGATAGAATAGAAATGTTTTTTCTAAGTTGGACAGAAGAACTGTTCCTGTTACACAGAAGAAGAAAAAAAATACATCACTCACTTTTTCCTTATAGTCCTGCTTCTCTGCACAAGTGTGAGTCCTTCAGTGAATCTGATTTTGACATTATTGTCTGCCTTCCATTTGAAGTCAATTCCTTCAATTTGTTCACTATTTCATACTACTTTCTCCTCCTCTCAAGTCATCATTTCTTTTACCTCTTTTCTGATGAGTGAGGTATTATCAATTAATCTGAAGAGTTAGTCCTCCATTTATCTCTTACCATTCTCATTTTTCCAATTGCAATTTTTAGAGTACAATGCCCGTTCCAGCACAGCATTTAATAGATTGTGTGATGTTGTATTTCTTTGTCTGACACCTCTTTTCAGATGAAACTTACTTGACATAATTTAAGATCTTTGTATGTTTTGACCTAAAACCTTCTTCTATAGAACACAACGGAATTTAACTTACATGCAGTGTCTTTCATATTTGAGTTAGCTAAAAACACTTTAAAATAATGATATTGATCATGCAGTAACTGTGTAGGAAAAGACAGTATTTGTTATGAGCACAGGAATAGTTATCACACAACTCATCCGAGGCTGTTAGAACCCTTTTTTATTAAGTGCCTTTTTCATAAAATACAGGCTAATGAGATCAGATAGCTTTTTATAGTCTTTAATACCAATAACATTAAACATTTACATTGTCTCTCTTTTAATATTGTTTGACTCCTTCTTTGCAGATACCATAATATTAAAGCCAGTTCATGTAGACTAGTTCAATATCATAAATGATGCAATATGTCTAATATCAACGAGTTTCTATTGCTCATAGCAACAGAGAATAATTGTTACTTTTATGATAAAATATTAATAGACTTTTAGTAAATCCAGATTGATCAATTTATTTTCTTATGTATGTTTGCAATCTACTTCAGAAAAATGTCTTACAGGGTAAGCATTAATCATATATTTGAATTATATCTATACTGTCCACCTTCACTTAAAACTTCCCCATAAATTACTGCCTTATCATTGCATTGTGTAGCATTTGATGACATGTTTTTAATCAGAAAGCAAGGTATTTCTGCACATTAGCTTTTCATGCATCCCTTTTTGCATTTTTTTTTCCCAAAGAAGCCCAAAACATTGATTTATCAAAGCTTTGGCTTTCCACAGCACTTGAGGTTATCCAAGTGAAAAAGAAAGAATTCCAAACTGCTCTATAATGTCCAAATGGAAAAAGGAAGGTTACTTACACACACATATACATCTCTTCCTCTGCCCCTCCCCAAATGCATTCATGCAAGTTGGAAAATTCTATATACTTTTTTTATTAACTCTGCAGTTTTATACATGCTACAATTCTGCTGATCTAAGCCAAAGCAAAAAAATTCTTTTCATTCATCTGCCAAATGAAAGTATAATATTTGCATTCTGACTGAAAAAATTGCATGGGAAGGGAGAGAGGAGGAAGATAGGAAGGAATGGAGGGTAACAGGAAGGGTGGAACAGAGGTTGGAAGGAAGGAATACTTTTTATAGCTCTTTTTTAGACAAATGCTTATGGCTCGAAACCCACACTACAGCACACCTGGCAATTAAAAGTCATTTAACTTCTAAATACAACTGGGCACTCAACTTGCAGATTAATGGCACCATTATGCTAATTTCCAAAGTAAAACTCTATGCCATTCCATGCTTAAAAGCCATCACGCAGTAATAATTGCTGGGTAGTATCCCCTGCACCCGAAGGGAAACAACTACTTTCCAAAATTACTTCTGTGTGATGACTTAGGAATATGTCCACAAGCAGAAGAAAGTATTTACTGACATATCTAAAGAATTGACATGAATACTTGATTGTTGACTGTAGAAAACAATTCTTGATGGAAGACATTAATTCAGCCTCTGTCCAGCATCTCCAGACTTAAAATTGAATTAATGTTAACTAATCCAAAACCTCTGTGCAATGTCTATATTCTTGCATCACATCTTCAGTTCCAACCATCCTCTAGGAGAGAGTTTTCAAGATAAAGTGCTAGTTTTTATTCTCAGCATGAGGAGTTCTTCTCAGCAGGGAGGAGGGGATGCATTAGTGAAATGAGTGGAGACACACAAGAAGTGATGGCTCAGCAGCAATGCTGAGCGCTGCTGTAGATGGATGTGACGCAAGTGCCAAATGGTTTTCTTCACAGTTTCCATGCTCAGTGTACATCAACTCCAGGGGCATACAGCAGAATCCTTTCAGCCCATGGTATCTTGCTCGACTTACAGCTGATCCTGCATGACTTTGTGGCTTTGTTCACTTTCCTCCTATTTTATTTTTTTTGGTCCCTCCTTACCTTCAACTTACAGCCCATGGCAGAGACAGAACTGTGGTCCTACCTGGCAGTTTTTGTGTTTACCAGGCAGTATAGTCAGTAGTGATGTTAATTAATCAGCTGTGAGTCTGCAGTGTGTTTGATTACTTATTCGTAGAAAAGAAAGAAATTTTAGTCAGAATATATGATTGGTGCAAATTCCTGGCCCTCATAAGAGTGTGGAGAAACTCCCATGCTCATGATCGGTTAGGACACCTTGGTGCCACTCACCAAATCCTCTTCCTCTTCTCTCACCCAGGGTAAGGACATATTGCAAAATAGCATGAACGGCTATCTAAAAATGTTTGCCTCAAATGCTCCACCCAATCCTCACGTCTCGGTGCGGTCCCTCCCCAGAAAGTGGGTAACAAGAAACCAGAGGTGCAGCCACCTCCACCTCCAACCCAGGGTCTAGCACAGTCCAGTGTGGCTGGAGTCAATGGAATTTTTTCTACTGATTCTAATGGGAGCATAAGATCCAGCTATAACAAGCATAATAAGTGGAAAAACAAAACAAACAAAAGAGAAGGTAAAATTTAGATCCAGGGGCATTTCCTGAGATTATTAAAATTATTAAAAGGGAGGGTGAGTATATTCTTGTAGAGGCAGATTTGAAAAGAAATGAAGATGTGGAAAAGGAAAAGAATAACTCTTTATAATCAAAGACTACATTTTTTCTTCTGGGATATTTTTGAGTAACAGACTAATATGGTACCAAATTGATAGCAAACTTCTATTGTGCTCTTGAATTCACTATACACGACTGTTGGTATTAGGAATAGCATTGTAGAATACAACATGCAATTTAAAATAAATATGTCAGTGTCTGGGGCACAAAAGATCTTAAATAGATACTTTGTTGAACAAATAAAAGATGATCCATCCTCATCTCCCCTCACATGAATAAACTGTATAACTGTATAGAGCTAATTCTGTCACAAGTACTTGGTTGAGAATACATTACCCAGACTTAACGAGCACTTCTAGTGCTGCCACGGAGACCTGAGGCTTCCTGAGACAACAACTCAAGCAGCTGATTACAGCTTGATGCTGTTTCACGAGGCCTCCTGGGGTGTCAATTAATGCCATGAATTTACTGAACATAGTGCAACACTAGAGGTTCTTGATTTCAGAAAAATGAGCTAGGGTGGTGTGTCTCAACTTGAAAGAATATTTCTGGCTTCACCATCACCTATTATAAATACAGGTGGGGAGTTCTCAACTCCAGGAGTACCATCATTAAATTTCCTGCCATACTGTGTCACATTTCTTAAGAGTGAGTCTTCTTAAAAAAAGACTGAATTTATATCCTTTACAGACTCTCTGGATTCTTCTTTATTTTTGAACCATGATTCTGCATTAAATGTTTAATGATTTTAATGCTACATAAGTGAACAGAAGTACTTTGTAACTTTAATTTTAGATCACCTGCTAGCACAACCACCTGTGTTATAAAACAGTGCACAATCTTATTAGATAACAGATTTGATGGTGTATTTCCTTAATGAATATGAATACAAGTGCGTGAGCTCTCTAACTCTTGATCTAATTAAAATAGACAACTCAATGAATTAATGATGACACATTTCCTCCCAGTATTTAAAACCTACATAGTAAACTGCCTGTTCTTGTACAAAATACAACAAACAAAAAACCTGCTTATAATCTCACTGGCTTGCCGCTGGCTTCACTAGAATAATATTTGGTTATGTAACTGTATGTATGAAAGCAGAAGCAAACAAACAGTAATTTTTGTCTGGATGATGCTTTTAGTCACATGGTTTAGTTTTAGGTAATCCTGCAAGAGGCAGGGAGTTGGACTTGATGATCCTTATGGATCCCTTCCAACTCAAGATATTCTATGATTCTAGCAGCAACATAGTCCTCTAGTACATTGAGACTTCACTGAATGGCTACAGCATGAGAGAGTCTGGGGACCACAATCAGTATTTTGCGTGATGTCATGTATATGCCTGTAATCAACATGAAAGTAATTTCTAAACTATTGGGTAACTCGGACTGAGTTGGTATTTACAATATGAATGAAAAGTTTAACAAAGAGTTAATGTGGATGGACAGAAAAAAAAAAGCTGTGCATAGCAAATATATTAACAAGTTTAGGGGAAGTATTTTACATGGTCTGCTTCTGTTAATTGCTTCCCTTCTGCACAAACTTTCATGCCTCAGTCTCTAAACCTCATTATTTTTATACATCCCATTGACACTTCATTGCTTACATTTTGTTTTAAAGCAACTTATTCTGATACATTTCCATCACTGGTGATTTTGGTCTAACTTTCATCCCTGAGCAGCTTTCCGTTATGCTGTCAATATACTGTCAGGAAAACCGAACAGAAAATTGGCCAGTATGAGATTTGATGTGTTAATGTGAAGCTGGATTCTTCTGAGCTGGCTCACACTAATGTCCATAGCTGTCTGACAGAACGTGCACACTCAGTAGTGCAAGCTTTCACAACCATCCCCCACATATGTGGGGAATAACACAAGTGCACTGTAGAAATGTCCAGGGAATAATATTTTTGTCAGGTGTCATCGCCTGTATTTAGAGATATTCTCCTTCCTTTCTAAAACAAGTACTATGCTGTATGAAATTACTAAAGCAGAAGTTCTGACTTGATTCATTAGGGCTATGACTAGACCATTTGGGAAGCAAGCCTATAGTGATTTAAAAACAATCAGACCTTCATTTGCATCATGACCAGGGTGACCAGGTGAGAGTCAAACTTCATATTAGCAGTTACTGCTGTCCTGCAAATTTTATTTTTCCCCATTTGAGAGGAACACAGCTTTTAAATGCTGGACACTCAATCATATTCAGTGACCTCTATATAGTAAATTCCAGTTATGAATTCAGTACAAGATATTTTTGTATATTCAAAATAATCTATTTTGTTCTAGTAGAATAACTGTGACAAGCTTTGCTGGCATTACTGTATAAGTTTTATATAGGGAAATAAAAAGCAACTATGTCCATATGTGATTTATATGGTCATCTCTGTCTTCATCTCTAAGTCCATTTGTCATATGGTTGCATAAGCTTATATTGAATATTCAAAACATTCTGAAGCCTGACTGACTCCCTCACTGACTGCAGTGCTAGGACTTTGGCCTCACCGTACTCAACTTTGCAGCACTAAACTTGTATGTGCCTTGCTGCATACTGGAACCTGTAGAGCTGAATTAGGTGTCACAGCTTCCTGTTATGAGCCCAGCATAAATCCAGCACATTTAATGAGACAGTATTAGGAAATACCAAGAGAAAAAATGGAGTTTTATGTGTCCTTCCTTCAGGCATTTGGATGCTTTTCTGAAATTAAATAGCTAAGCAATTCCTCACAAAGTTTTTGGCCCCTCTTTCATGTCTTGCCCATGTAAGGTGAATTTTCTGATCGAGTTGGGAACATGGCACTGCATTTATTCACATCCCTTTTCTAATCACTAGGAGGACAGAGGAGCTCAGTACAACACTATACACTTCTAGCACTATGGAAAAAGTGAAACCAAGCAGTGAGATGACATGAGTAAAATTTGCCTGCAGGTTTGTGGTTGTGCCAGAAATAGCACCCCATGTTTCAGCCTTAGCCCAGTGAACTGCATGACTACATCTTCAATAATTTTAGTGAGAGAAGTTATCTAGAAAGCATGGAAAAATATGACAAAGAAGATGAAGATGGTTGGAAAATTAAGGAACAAATGACAAGGCACTGGAGAAAAGGAAGGAGAAAATATAACCATAGAAGATGAAAGAAAGAAAATCTTCATACTAATTATCTAGGTGAAAAAAATCCTCAGTGTGTTGATATACATGCTTCAACCTTTCTGTCTGTTTAGTTTATATAGTATGAATAGTTTATCTAGTATAGTATATATTGTATAACTATGAAACTATACTATAGTTCCATCTAATATACATATTACATGCACTATATTATACTATTACATCGTTAGTACAATAATAAATTTATAATGCTATATATACCTCAATTTAATGCTAATATTAATATAATATAAATAAATATACTATTACCAGTATTTGTTTTACTGTATTGTTAATATTTTAAATTAATATATTACCTTATTATAGATAATATAACATAAACTGCTATATAATATAGAAATATATTGTGTGAAATGGCTACTGATATTTCAAGTCACAATATTCCATTACATATCCAAGTTTCTGTATTAAAAGTTTTATGATTAATTTCTATGTTAGTATCATTCACATAGCATTGTGTCACTGAGGATAGGCCACCTGTATTATGAACTGAAACCAGAGCTTAGATACATAAGTGTGACTTCGCAAGAAACAGAAGTTGGCATCACTAAATCTAAATAATGTTGCAACATTACACTATGCCACAAGGAGAAATCTAGCACTATCTCTGCTACGAACTTGGCTCTGCTAATGAGCTGCATTTTCACAAATCACTTCAAGTAAGCCTATGGTACCATCACTTCATGCGTAGTATTAGTATCTTGGAATTTACAGCAAACTGCAGATTTTATGGGAACAAATATTTTAGATTAGTTTGAATGTACAAAATTCTTGTTTGCAAGATTTTTGTTTTTACGGTTAGTGCTGAAAAACATCTTTTTGCAGTTTTCTTCATTTTTACTTAAGGTGTCGTAGAAGAGGAGGCTACTTACAATAATGAGAGTTTATGACGAGTTACATGTTCTAATAATACCCACATTTGTCCCTTGTTTCTCTGTTTCAGATTTTAACTCGGTCTGATAATGAATATCACAATTTGTGGTGTTACTCAAGATAAAACATGCAGAGGTCAATGAACTGAAGTAATTTCTATAGTAGTTACTTTTTAAAAATTTCTATTCATAAAACTCATACTTAAATCCTGGCAATCCTTATCACAACTGTTCAAGATGTACTGTTCTAAAACAAGCACTTGCTTGGTTATGCATGCATAATAAACCCTCTTACTGAATTTGCTTCTCTTACCACTTCTTCATTTGCAAATGTAATACATGCTTGCATGCAGAATAAGATAATGAAATTAATGTCATGCTTATATTTCCCATAAACAAAAAAGGAGTCAGGATACAATAAAATAATGGAAAACTAAAGTGACAAAGCAAACAAGATATTCATACAACAGGCACAAACCCAGCCCGTTTCATATATTACTTTATTCAGAAATTATACTCCTGCCCACAAATTTATCATGTATCGAAGAAAAAAATCTTTTTTTTATACTAATTGCTCACCAAGATGTTTTCTGAAGCTACCTCATTTCTCCTCGGATCCTGCATTTGATAATTAGTTGTATTGCCCTGAAATGTAATGATGTGACACTGGCATCTAATTTTGGATGAAATTCAACCCTGCATAGAAAACCTGCTTATAATTCTCTGCACTGCCTTGGGCAAAAATTAGGATCTTGACTAGTGCGCTGCACTGGGATGAATTCCATTTGCAATGAGTGTCAGTGTGTAGATTATGAAGAAGCTTTTCAAAGTTACTAGAGGAAGAGCAAGGGCTGCGTATTGTCTGTTTGTGCCACAGTTTTAAGTGGTATTTAGCTTATTTTTCCCTTTGTTTGCAACCTCTAGCAAAATAAGCAGATGGGAATTCTGCGTTAGTATTGTCATGCACAACAGTGGATCCACATGTTTGCATTCATCTTCTTTTCATTGAAATAAGACTTGTGTCTTCTAGTCTCTTGAGTTGTCAAGGGCTTCTGGGCTTGGTTGGACTCTAGGACCCCAAAAGCTGCTGACATGCTCTTATCAGATTCTAGAACCTTGTGTTTAAGTACAGTGTAATCATTGCTCTGGTATAACAGTGTGGGTAGTCAAAGTATTTCAGCCAGGGCATCTCATACAAGAGACTCAAGAATCTTAAGGCAAAAGAAAATTAATGACAGCACAGAGATAAGAAACTTAAAATAGCTAAGTTTGAGGTGATGTGTTTTATTTAATTTTTTGTCTATTTACACTAGAAATAAAAATCAGGCCTTAAGCAGGGGTTCTTCAGAGAGTGTGGCTGTCTCTGCATTAGCATTTTGGATCAAAGCAGTAGCGAGCTTTTGAAGCAAACCTAAAAGCCTTCTCCACTTCCTACAAGTCAGTTTGGTTCATGCAGCTGACTTTCTTTCAAGGGAAACTACAGGAGAAGACCTGCCATGGGTGCATGACCGTGGTGGGTTGACCCTGGCTGGATGCCAGGTGCCCATCAAGGCCTCTCTATTGTTCCCCCTCCTAAGCTGGACAGGGGAGGAAAAATATAACAAAAGGCTCATGGGTCGAGATAAGGACAGGGAGATCACTCAGCAATTACCATCACAGGCAAAACAGACTCGACTTGGGAAAATTAGTTTAATTTATTACCAATCAAATCAGAGTAGGATAATGAGAAATAAAACCAAATCTTAGAACACCTTGCCACCACCTCTCCCTTCTTCTCAGGCACAACTTTACTCCTGCTTTTCTCTACCTCCTCTCCCCCAGCAGCACAGGGGGATGGGGAAGGGTGGTTGGGGTCAGTTCATCACACATTGTCTCTGCCGCTCCTTCCTCCTCAGGGGCAGGACTCCTCACACTCTTCCCCTGCTCCAGCATGGGGTCCCTTCCACAGGAGACAGCTCTCCAGGAACTCCTCCAATGTGAGTCCTTCCCATGGGCTACAGTTCTTCATGAACTGCTCCAGCGTGGGTTCTTCCATGGGGTGCAGTCCTTCAGGAGCACACTGCTCCAG
This sequence comes from Haliaeetus leucocephalus, assembly GCF_000737465.1. Classification (NCBI taxonomy): domain Eukaryota; kingdom Metazoa; phylum Chordata; class Aves; order Accipitriformes; family Accipitridae; genus Haliaeetus; species Haliaeetus leucocephalus. The sequence continues at coordinate 5,892,552 of NW_010972436.1, forward strand.
AGTGGGTCCCTTGCAGGGTCACAGGTACTTCCAGCAAACCTGCTCCACCGCGGGCTTCCCATGGGGTCACAGCCTCCTTCAGGGGCATCCACCTGCTCCGGCATGGGGTCCTCCCCAGGCTGCAGGTGGATATCTGCTCCACCGAGGACCTCCATGGGCTGTAGGGAGACAGCCTGCCTCACCATGGTCTTCACCATGGTCTGCAGGGGAATCTCTGCTCCGGCGCCTGGAGCATCTCCTCCCCCTCCTTCTTCACTGACCTTGGTGTCTGCAGGGTTGTTGCTCTCACATGTTCTCACTCCTCTCTCCAGCTGCAGTTGTGCAGGTTTTTTTCCCCTTCTTAAATACGTTATCCCAGAGACTCTACCACTGTCACTGATGGGCTCGGCCTTGGCCAGCGGTGGGTTCTTCTTGGAGCCAGCTGGCATGGACTCCATCGGACAATGGGGAAGCTTCTAGCAGGTTCTCACAGAAGCCACCCCTGTAGCCTCCCAGCTACCAAAACCTTGCCATGCAAACCCAATACAATGCCAAATGTGCTCCAGCCACTAATGGAAACATAAAGGTCTAAACTAATGACTTATTCTGCAAACACCTTTGAGCCACATGTGTGGTGAGGACAACTTCTCCAAGCGTGCTGCCTAAATCTTGTCCAAAGCAAAGTCTCTGAACTACAAGGTCAGTGTAGGTGTTGCAAAACCAACCGTTTCAATTCACAGATCCACTCCTACTCTACAGAATTATTATTTAACGTAGACAAGGCCTGGGTACATGCTAGCCAGAGCAGAATAGGATCCCTTTCTTGCAACTTCCCCTATCAGGTGCTCTACCAAATTTGGCCTTGATTCACCTGAACTCAGTAAAGCACAAAGGTTTTGCTACACATCAGTAGGCCATTTGTCAGCATACTGTATTATACAGCACTTCCTTGGTTGACAGCTGGGTTGTTAGGCTTCTTTATATATTTGGGGGTTTGAGGGTTTTATGTTAAAAATGGGAACAGTAGCTTTCTGAGTCATGTTAATACAAACTCACTCCATAGCCCACCCATTAGCCTGCATCCAGCCTGGCACCAAGGAGATGGGGTCAAACACAAGGGTTGCTCTGTGCAGAAGTGAAGGACAGTCCATTAGCAACCTGTAGCTTTAAAATAGTGAAAAGAAAGTGAACGCCCAAAGTGAATTTGCTTCCTCTTGCATTCAAGAAAAGTGTCATCTATAACTTATGCGTTAAGGTCATTATGTTTAGGGACTGATTTTTCTTTTCCATCAGAGACACCAAGTATGGCTTAGGTTCTATAAACTGAACATTTTAATAACACTGCAGTCAGGTCAATTGAAGCAGAACGGGTACAGAAACATTATCAAGCATCATTTCAATAGCGTGTGGCTGTCTTCCAGGGGTGCAAATATCATTACAATATAGCAAAGTAGTCTATGAACTGGATTAGCTGAACAGCCGTTATCAGCACTCAGGAAAATAATATCGGTGACAGTGACTTCACCTGCATGAGTGGTTTAAATGTCCTGCCTTTCCATACTGATAACACTTGGCACCACTTGCAGGCTGAAGAAAGCATGACTTTGTTTGATCTAATTATAGAACCATAAAAATTTTTGATAGAGAAGAAAAGACGTACACTCTAGGTCATCTTGTCCATCTTCCTGTCACTGCATGACTGTAAGTTGCATGCTCATGTACCTGAAGTGTATTAGAATAATACCCTCTTTTTTTCTCTTCTGTGCTTTTTTATTGGATTTATTGCGTAGATTTTCGGTCTCAGAGCAGCTGAGTTCCCGATAGCAATGCTATTGGAGTCTTTACACAGGGCAAATATTAGTAATTTGTTTTGGCAGAGAAGAATAAGAAGAGAGATGGTATTTTTAGAACTGTTCAAAACATTTTCTTCTGGGGTTTAATCTCCCCAGCACGGGATGTCTGTATGGAGGAGTACACTTTGGATTCATATGGGCAGGTGCTTGCCTGCAGTCCAAAGCTGGCAATCTGGCTTGGAGGCAGTCAGGGAATTTATACTGCCAGGTGGATTTTGAAGTGATTCAAGACAAAGAATGGTTTAGAGACAGAATTCTCATTAACCAGATTATGCTTTCTGTCCTCTTAGTTTGCTTTGCAGTATCCACAGTTAGTAAGTATATGTTAAACATGCTCTGTACACTATATACAGCATTAACCTATAGTAACAGAGAATTTGTTGGGGTTTTTTAAGTTTCCTATCCATCCCCGCAATGTTTTCTTACTTGGGGCGGTGCTGTAGTAGTCATTTGATTGCTAGTATAGCACTAATTTTACCCTAGTTATAGGAATGGACTTTCACCAGCTATAGTTTTGCATGGGGTGAATTCTAATGTAAATAATGATGTACCATACATACCATGGGTAGATGATTTGGCATAGAATTGATATAGCTATAAAAACATGTATCTATTTATAAAAAAAAATACCAATAAAATGCCATCATCAGCTTTGAATTGTATCCTCAGATTTATCTGAGGCTACTGAGAAACATACTACAATACATTATCAGGCTGTAGAGTCACCTGCTATGTGTGCACGGTAGTAAGCTTGCACGGTTCCATTAGCTTGCTCAGTTTTGGCACAAAAAGATCCAACTACAAATTCAATACAAGGGCAAGAAAAGCTGGAAAACAGGTGCTGACCTTTGGCAGCCACAGAACATTTCCACACTCCACTTTCCGTTATCCTGGAGAGCGTTCTCATTACCAGCTCCAAGAAAAGTTTTCCTAAGAGCAGTAAGGCAGAAGGCACCGTAAGGATGCTAGCTCCCAGGGACTGCCAAAGCATTACATGCAGCTACATGACAAGATAGTCATACTGAGCACAAACCCGTGTAGTCATTAGTGCAGGTGTTCAGAAAGGTATTCATTTCATGACTAAAACACCTAAGGATGGGTGTCTAAATGTGCATTGTCTAGGCTCTCCTATTACAGTCAGTTGAGTGCTGGGGTTTGTTTCTGTTGCTCACACACATCCAGTGCTACCTGATATGTCCTTAGTACTGCTCTGTAAGAGATCAATCTGCTTTAGATCCTATCTATCTCCCACCCTTGCTGTAGCTTTTACCCTAGATGCTGACAAGGGCAACTGTATCTAACACCTCATCAGCTGAGCAAGTGGGCTGGGAGAGAAGGTTCAGCCAAATCTGCACTTGGGATCTACTTCAGAGCAACATGAGCTGTTCTCTAGAAAAAATGGCCTGTGCTGGTCAGAGGCTCAATGTGGGATTTTGAGTGCCTTTTGAGATGCCTGTGGTTATCAGGACATCCACGTAGGGTTGTCTGAGGCACTGGACCCTACTTGAGACTCACACCTTTCCAGAAGAGGCATGTGGGGAGCAGGTGAAATATCCTTGGGCATTGGAAATGTCACTATGTGAGGAAGCTCAGGCAACAGAATCCTGTCAATAGCACGTGTCTAGACCCCTAAACTTAGATGTTTCAGTCTGGAGATGAGTCTCATCTTGGAATGTGGATCAAGTGCTTACAGCTAAGGGAAAAACTGAAACCTTTTCAAATCTTTTCTGCTGACACCTACAGCTGACAAGGGAAAGAAGTCAGCCTTGTCAGATTAGGACATGAATTTGGAGACTTTATTTTTTTGACTCCCAATCTTTAATAACTTCAAAACCTGTTCTGCGTTAGGTTGGGGGAGCTTGTATTCCTAGTAAAGCATCTTAGTAAAAACTTGTTATTGCACTGTCCTGTTAACTTCACTGACTATCCACTGAACAGAGGAAAACCATTTTTTTTAAATCCTAATTTTCAGGTCATTTATTACTTTGAATTTTCCAGCATCAGTAGAGACCAAGTGTCTCTTCACAGGTGGGATGTCCCTTGACAGCCCTTCTCCTTGGGGACAATGGAACTGTCAAGTGAACAATGAGTGAGGGACAACGTTTGTTCTGCAGCTGCTCCACCACAGGTAATTCTCTTTTATATTAGATTAAAAGGAGAGTGACCAGTGTGACCCCTATCAGTGTTCAAATAATGTGAAAACCTGCTTCTGCAAGTTATTTTTCACCATAAAGTAAAAAAATCGAGAACTCCTCCTGTTAATACAGGGAGAGTAAGGGTTTGTAATGTGCTATCACAGTAAAGTAAATGGTATGAGAAAGAGACTCTTCAGAATATTTTGTCTGTGAGGATAAATTTGTTTGCATAGCTACACTCTAGCCACAGGGTATTTTGGTTAAAAGAAGAGGATGGACTTTTACCAAATTATAGTTCTGGTGATATTTCATAAAGGTCTGTTGGACTGTTTGGGGGATGCCAGAGTTCAATGTGTGTTATATAATCACACGGCATACCTGTAATTTTTTCCTATGAATACTTGCAAGCATTGCAGAAATGAAAATAGTGATTGCACTTTAGGTAGGCAATTTTCAGTTACTACGTACAATAGCCTAGATAAAATCAATTTCATATGCATTACTTCTTAAGAAGTCGACACAGACCACTGAAGTCTTAGCCACCTTGACTGTGAGACTGCTCAAAATGACATTATCAAATTTTTTTTTATAATAATAAGAATAAAAGTGTTTTGATTTTTTTTTTAGTTCTATTGTCACTCAGATAGTGTTAAATATTTTGTTCAAATAAATTCCAAAAGCATTTCTCTTTTTTCATACAGACTGATGGACAACACAAAAAGAGGAGTCTACTTTTGAAAATGCAAAATGCTAAGAAAATAGAGTTCCCTTCAATACTGTAGAGATCAATACTAGACATGCTATCTCTAGTGCTCTCTATCTTTATATGGCTGCAATCTGAATAAAAGTAACCTCTCCTTCCTAGAACCTCTGACCGAAAGCAAGAATTCTGTTCCAGGGAGTCAAAAATAGTGAGAGAAACTGAAGATGTCTTCGTCCTGTGGCTTCAATAGGGCCACACATTAAGAATTCAGGCTGACAAGCTGTGAGGTAAGACTGGCTTCAGCATTTGCAAATTTGGTTCCCCAAAAGGCACTAAACACTGACAAACCTTTTGTCTGAGCCTTTCTGTGGTCTATGGCAAATACAGTTCTAGCTAGTTTTTACAATTATTCATTAGCTGTGCTAATTTGCTGGGCCTAAGACTCCTTTCTAGTAGCTATAGAAATACTACATATACGCATTTGTAGAACATTAGAAAGATTATGTAAAACACCACAAATGAATACCAAGAGGCGAGAACAAAATTTCAATGTAAAAAGCTCTATTGGGGACAAAAAAGGGTAAATGCCACATCCTGGGGAAAAAAAGGTACAGTTAGGAAACATAATGTAATTCAATGATAAAATAGCTAGAGAATTACTGAATCCGGAGAGAATACAAATAATCTAATTTTAAAAAGGGAGTGAATGAAATGTGCTGGCAGGATCAAAGAAATGCACTGTTACTGACTCAGTCATTTTATTAAACTTCTGAATGTTTTCATGCTTTTTAATTTAATCCTTTGTGGTCCTGGCACTTTCAAGCAGGAGTTTTTCTACCTTTCTCATGAGGTTTCATTTTTTCCTCAGGATGATGCCAAGACAGGAATATTCTGCCACTACATTGTGACTGGGGCTGTTCTTCTTCAGAGGCTTCTCTAGAGCACTTCCTTACTGTTATGCCCTAATTTTTATACTTTCTTAATACTTCACAGCTCACTCTAGTTGAACTGGGCTAACTTTGTGTAAATACAAGCATATTTTCAACAACAGACTGCAAAACCGGCACGCAGCTTGGGAGAGCTCTGTGAAGAACCTTTTCTACTTTCTGGTTCACAAATCCAGCAAAGTAGACTTAATTGTAAAAACATATGTGAAAGACAAAAGGAGAATTCATCCAGACTGCTGAGAGTGTGTTCTCTATCTCCCCTACATCACTGGATTGAGCATTACATTTATAGGTTAGAGGGAGGGAAAGACTTACTGGTCTTGCTGGTAGGAGATTCTTACAGTTGTAGGACTGTATTTCTTATTGCATAATTACATGAAGATCAGCTTGATCCAAAGATTGCAATTAAAGGTTCTTTTATTTCAGAAGAAAAACAAAAAATATGACTGGCAATAGCTCTTCTGTTGGGTGGGATTTGGTCTTAGAGTTACTATCAATATTTCCAGCACCATGTCTTTATCTGCTTCACTGCTTATGATGCTGAGAAAGAAGACAGATGAAATAGGAACTAACGAAGAGACAGGATCAATAAACCGAATGCTTCTGTGTTGTTATATTTTTAAAAATAGGAGTGCCCATGCTGTACACCAGACCATCTCTGCTGGTTTTAGCATAAAATACATTATAATACATAGTGATTGCTCTTGTTTGTTCCTGTACAACCTTAGAAAATACTGAAAATGCTTGAATCAGAGCACATACAGAGGCATTGAAGTACTTGTCTGCTGACGTGCAGATTAGATTGTTTGGTTTTGAACCAATAAAGTTTGCAAAAATTCCAGCATTTCCTAACTGTATCATTTTTTCTGAGCCACAATATTTGCCTTCAAAAAAATAAAATGCCAAATCATGTTTTATCCTGTCTGTTTCACAATGCTTACCAAACTCACAAGGCACATGTCTAAACCTAGATGAAAGACCAAGCAGGAGAGTGTTAAGAAGAAGAAAATAATTTCCAAATCCAAAATGTGACCCAAACACCAGTGCTCCATGAAGCTGTTTCTGGTGTACCAGCTCTGAATATGACCCTGAGAAAAACTAAGGTTGGGAGCACACACACACTCAGAGTGCTCCTATCATGCTTCTAACACATCTGTCCCCCCTACATTTTGTGGGCTGCAGAAAATGGGCCCCATTTTAGTGTTCTTCTCTAGCATCCAAGAAAATGTCAAGCCTTACCATAATGCTCCACTGCTATTATACATGTATGCAATACGATTATAGTTTGTCAGAAGTTTTTTTGAGATTTAAGGAACCTCAGGTCTGAGCCAACACTAGGGAAAATGCTCATTGATAAACATCACTTCACAGTCTACTTCAGAGGCATTCCTAGTCTGCTTCTACGTGCACCTTGAACACATCGATACAATCAAAATGGCACAGTGGAAGTTCCTACATGCTAAAACACTGGACAGTGTTGCTACTGCTGTGTAAGTACAAAGTCAAACCAGTAGAAGTTAAAAGCCTGCTTTCCAGTGAAGTAAAAGATATGAGGCACATAGCTGTAGTCAGAAATGGCTGAAGCTGCAAACCTAGTGATAATATGGCCACACTGCCTTTTTGAATCTTTTTGTTTTCACCCTTTCAATACTTCCCCATTCAGGTGCCTCTGCTGTGTCCAATATGGAAATTGAAGTAGGTCTAGTAAGTCTTATACCTGCTATTACTTCAAAGCCAAATCTTGTCCAAGTATTTACCAGCAGGGAAAAAATGCTGCCATAGAAACCATTTTTTTCTGCTGCTTTAGCAATCTCCCACCCAGCAATTTTCTATAATACAGATTACAAAGAATATGCAGAAGTGTATAGTTTTTCCACAGTGTGTGTTTATTTATAACTAGATGAACATTAAGAACTGCCTGTGAAGGCAAAGGTGTCAAATCAATAAGTGATACTAAATGGCAAGTAGGCATTGATCTATATGACTATATTATCAAATTGATTATACCAGCATTTGTTGTTCGTGTAGTTCAATATTTTTAATGAAGTACAACATGTGAGATTTTAGTCTAGTGTATTCTTCTGTTATTTAGCCTGTATTTCATAACTTTCTTGGAGTTTTTTCTTGGAGATTTAACACCAAACCTATAAATACAAGGTAAAAGAACAAGTAAATTTTGAATAATTAGTTGATTTTCCATGCCATTGTGCATGTCCTCTTCTTGTCTCCTCAATAGCTACAGAAGAAAGTCACCTCACAGTGTATCCCCAAGCCCCACAGCACCATGACAGCCAAGTGATGGCAAGGCACCAAGGAGGGCTCCCTGTGCAGCTTTTCTGGACTCCACAGTCTCTACCAAGGGCTAAGGAGGGAGAATCTGAATACGCTGCTAAGAACAGTGTCCTCATCTTGAAAGGCATCCAGTCTTGAATATGACCTTTGTACGCAGCCATTCTCTCAGCATCCGCTGTTCAATAATATTGGGTCTACTGACAGCTGTAAACCACAGTGACAGCAATCTTCAGGGTGGAGATCACGGGCATAAACTTCTGCCCATCCTCATCCTGAAACCTAATTATTTCTTTACTATTTGTATGGGCTGGAATATGTCCATTGCTGCATCTGTGTCGGCAGATGGGAACGCCTTAAGATGAGTAATTCAATTGCTTGCAATTTTGCAATTGTGTGAGTGTACACCAGATTACACCCGGTCTTCGAAAGGTGCATTTTATTCTTCTCTCTGATCAACAGCAAGCCCATAGACCTCATCTGCTTCTTCCCAGAAACTCAGATACAGCAAAACTAGGTAAAGTTACATACTCTGTTCACACCAGAGCCAAGTATGTCTTCACTGACTTTGTTAGTCTTTGTTGCCTTTGTTAAATTCCTTATTTCACCTTCCTTCCTTGCTCAGCTGTGAAAGATAACTGCATTACCCAACACAATATTAATTTAATTTAATTTTCAGTTTAAAATGAGGACAAGTACTACCTAAAACAAATACCAGTGCTTTCACTGTTTGAACTACTGTTGATAATGCCAGTGAAAGGTAAGTTATGTATTAACCTTAAATAACTTGACATTTCAGTCTATTAATCAAACTCTTGTCAATTAAATCACATTTCATCATACTTTACAGATTTCAGCAGCATGCAGTATCTTAAAATAGCTGTGGAAGTTCAGATTGAGAGAATGGCAATCCACAAAATGGACATTGCTATTTCAGCCACTGTTGCTTTATTTACATGTTTGTTCACAGTTTTAACGATCAGTGAAGAATTTTAACAAACAAATAAACAAATTTCACTCTGTTTTAACATTTTAAAGACATCTAATCTTATACCTCTGACTATTTCTCATCTGCCCCCATTAATAAAGGCTAAAGAAAATACAAGGGAGAAAAACAATGGAAATATTTTTTGTTTACAATTTTATTAGAGATTAAAGGCCTATCTCAATTGTACTAAAGCCATTGATAATGAAGAAGGTAATTTCTTATATTTGATATTACATATTCTATGTTAATCTACTGCTTTACTTACAGAGCTAAGATCAGAAGCTCACCCTTCCGGAGCAATGCTTCATGTTTTCTGAAGGGTCTCTAGTGTATTCCTTTTTTTTTGGATGTGCATAGCTGTGTGTGTCAAAATTGTGTCAAGCATATAGGAGAGGCATGTTTTAAAGATTCAGCCCCAAGCTTTTAATGCCTCGGATCCCGTTATTTAACAGCTTTGAATTACCTTGTGTCACTTGTGTTGCAGGATGTTCTTGAGGATATGACTGATTAAATGGCACAAAATCTAGCAGTGATGGAGCAACTTCGAATTCAAGGTCATTAAATGGATTCTCAGACTGTCAGGCTTTCTAAAAAAAACCCCAAAGGCTAGAACGGATATTCAGTAAGTTTTGAAGCAGCTTTAATGTTTTCACTCTTGTTTTATAATGAAGCTATTGGAATGGGCCCAGTTAATTACCCTTCAATTATGTAACTATTTCTCCAAAACAAGTTTCAGAGTGTGATAACTGGTGATTGAACAAGTCATGAACAACCTGAATTGCTTTAAAGGTTTTGAGTTTTTATAAATCCATTCCTGTTGCATATTAGCAATTACAACAAAAAGATATTGAAATTTCCTCTTTTTGTAGTTGAAAGGCAAGAAATAATTGTAATTATAGGAAATAATTGTAATTATAATTATGTGGTAAGAAACACATTTGGTTGAAGGTTGGCTAACATAGTCTCTGTTGAGCTGAATGAACCTGGTGGAATATCTGTTGTTACTGTCAAAGCTCAACACGGCTTACACTGATGTTACCTATTGTCTCCCAGGAGATCTCATTCTTCCTTGCTTTAAACCCACAATCTGACCTCATCAATGTGTATCTCTTAGTGGCTTGGATTTTAAAATACCTTCACACTTACTTTCAGGATCTCCCATATGTTGGGGGACAGCTACCTATGAACATCCAGCAAGTCATGAGGTCACTCTCCTTCACTTTGCTTGGGAAGCCTCTCCTTTGCTGTAACACAAAACTAGAAGGTGTTTTTGCTACTGATGTTGTATTATCTCACTGTTCCCCCCCTCCCCCGCTGCCTTTTTTTTCTTCTTTCTGTCTATATCCATCTGCTGTCCTTTGCATTTTAATTTAAATTATAACAAATCCAGGGCAGATACCTTCTGGCTGTTTGCAAGTTACTTGCCACAGAAGGCTCCAGCTCCAAACCTGGCAGTCCCAGATGGTACTGTAATACAAACAATAAAGATAATTTCATAATTCCCCAGGGCATCAGCCCTGAACCCCACATGCAGGGTGCACTCCTCTTCTTCAACACTGATCAGGCTTTTCTGTCAAGAGAAATGTTCTGAGGCAACAAGGACTCTACAACATTTTTATGCCCTTTCCTGAATCTACACTTTGCCTAATGAATGACAGACAAGGGTGGTTATCTGCAAATTTACATATACATACACACACAGAGATACACATGCACATATTTTCTGAGGCTCAGGTGTTATGGCAATTTATTAGTCCAGCCCAGATATTCAGCTTCTGCACCACTGGAGACATTTCTCTATTATAGTATAATATCAATGCCTGCAAAGGTATACCTGTTACATGCATATCTGAATGGAAACTGCTGAGTCCTGAAATTAGCCCTCAATGGTACATCTCTACATCCATGGTGAAAATTAATTCAACATACTGCTTTATTACCAGTGAATTGTGATTAATCTTACATGGATAGATTTACTCACCCTGATTCAACCATCTAAAAATTAGATTTGGTCTTAGACAGGACTACTCACTTTAGGCTTGCTTTACAGCCAAAGGAGAAATAATTCTCACCTGAACAATGGCCATTTTAAAATAGGGATCCTAAAATAGATGAGATAAAATGTTCTGAATGCTGAGGGCCTGGGATGAAAAAAATGAGACACCTGATTTTAGATTACTAAAGTTAAATGAGATAGACCACTTCTGGGATTATTGTTTGCCTTGTTTTGTCTCTCCACTAAAGATGTATAAGATTCTGTGCCACTATTTCAGTGCTGTTCCTGAATGTCATGTTGTGAGGGTGGCCTGTGGGGGGATTATGACTTTTTGTTTACTACACTCTGTAGGGAAAATATGACTTTTTGTTTACCACTCCATGGTTAGGCTTTATTGATGGTTATCAAACCTGCCTTCTCAGTCAGTTTATTTTATTTTTTAATCCTGGCAGAGTCTTTTAATTATCTTATCCCTAGAGCTCAATAAACCTTCATGACCCTAATACACTTACAACTAGTTCCACAATCTAAAAGTATTTAATTTTCATTCTCTGTAAGGGATTGTATCACCTTTTTTCTACGTGAAAACAACTGTAAAGATTTTTTTCCGAAAGTTTTCTCCTGATCTTTCTGAATGGTTATATTATAAAACATAGGTCACCTTAACATTTCTGCCCACACTTCGAAGTCCATAGATGTTGAATATCAGGACTGTAAAAATGCTCATAATGGATAGTAATTTAATACTTCTTTGCTCACTGATAACAAATTTAAACACATCATTTGGAAACTTAATGGTCTTTGTAGGTAAGGACTGAGACAAAGCACACCGAATGTCCCCGTTTATTCTGGTATATTGCCAGTGTCTTCACAGATGAGTTTACAGGTTGCAGTACTAAGCAAGGAGGAACAAACCATTCAGGAGAGTATAGCTTTGGAGACGGATATCAAGCAAGGTGTATATGTACCATCCTACATTATTTAACTTTTCTGTGAATTAATTTATTGTAAAATTAATCAGAAAGAATGAGTCATTTTTTGGAAGGCAGGTCTATGAGCACTGTTTCTTTGATTACATGGTAAATAAAACATTGATAAATACTATGAAGTTGCAGTTGTATAGCAAAGATATTCCTTAAAACAGTCTGCATGTTAGGAAGAAGATTATTAATAACTGGAGAGTTATATAACTTATTGTTTGTTTTTCTTGAAGTTGTTCATAACTGGCTGTTTTATCATCCCTTATCGTGCTGGAGCAAATAGAAGAAAATTGCAGTGGCAAACTAATTTGCAATCTCTAAAATTCCAGGATTGTTTATTTCCACTAATAATGAGCTGGAATGAGCTTGTCATCAGGGTATGCTGCACCAATTACATGTAAATGACCATATTCCACTGAAAATTCTAATCAATATTTGCATATTTAAGAACAAGGTGCATGGATGCTTAGAAACTAATGAGCAGGTTGGCCAAAACTATAGCTCCAATATGTTAGCAAAGCAATAAATTCTTTAGCAGAATTAATAGCTTCTCTGAAACCAGCTAGAACCCACTGTAACAATTTTTAATAGCTCACTGTACCCAGTGGTTTTAGGAAAATTTAAAAAGAGACTGATTCCAAGACTCTGTTTTAAATAAATACTTAATCCATGTCAATAACTGCAGGTATTTTTTCTCTGTAGGAATTCTCAACAGGGAAAAATTCTACATTGATTCTCTTATTTATTACCATGTGTAGTTTGTCTATTGCCATAGCCCAAAGTTTCAATTTTGTAGTTTTGGTTTTAGAGGTTTTGTGTTTCTGACATTATTATTTTATTAAGGTTTTGAAACTTCTCATGAAAAGTGTTTCCTAAACTGGGAACACTCTAACTTTCTATTTCTTTATATAATCTGTACTGTATGCAACTGCCAAATCAAATTAGATGAATAAATATTTTGGTTGTAAGTAATAAATGACACATTGAAGAGCAAGTCAAATAGTAAATAAAAATAGACAGTTTTTGCCAGTTTGTGGTGCCAGGCTTTAATGACATCATAAAGCCATTGCTCATGTTGCATGAAGCTGCTATATCAGAAAAAATGTGCCTTGTAAGGGATAAGTATTCTGAGAGGTTTTTTCCAATTGAGAGCAGGAATAATGAAAAATTATAAATGTTTTGCCAGAAGAATGACATTGATTTTAGTTATCATTGTACCATTGTTTCCAGAAAGCATGATTGTTAATCAGATCAACAGTAAATTGAATACTGATGTTTCCTTCCCTGTGCATTCAAACCTTCTACTATTAGCATAATTCTAATTATTAATTATTTATGTTGCAGTCATACCCAAGAGTCCTAATCAAAATCTGGCATAAACACAGATGAACGGCATGTTCTTGCATAGGAAAGCTTAGGCACGTTTTGTGAAGAAAGAATAATGGCTACGGAAACTTGTTCCTAATCAGGAGAATTTGAGAAATACAGTCTTTTTAGGTCTTTCTCTAGTCATAAATTTGTGCCCAAATGCTGTTGCTTAAAGTTCAGTCCAGCCTGTCATTCTTCCATATTTGTTTTGCAAAGACTACCTTTGGCATGTCTAGGATTAAAATTATAACAGCAAATGTCAAAGTTAAACTGAAAAGCCTTCAAAAATTTGGATTCTGCAGATGAAAAAACTCTATCTCATGTTCATGCAGGCAAAGAACATTTTCAAGGATAACTAAGTGAAGATAAATTCAGTCCATGCAAAGAGTAAATTTCAGTGAAATTTGCCATAACAGACATGTGATATGATAATTATTACTAACTATACTGAATTATTCTAAAAGAAAAATAATAGATTTCTTTGACTTTTCCAATGCTAATTATATAATGTCATTTTTTAAAGGCATCATGAAAAAAATAGTTAGAATGTTAGCTAAGAAGTTAAGAAGATCCCTTGGAAAAGAGAGCTTCCCATTAATTTTATGCAGTCCTTCCAGTGGAGACAAACGTATTGTTGCAACTTCATAGAAACAGACTAAGATAACATCTGATAGTCTGAACTCCATTTTTTGGCATAGACCATATAAGCATTTCACAAACCACAGTTCCCTACTGCTCACAAAACATGTGCAAAACTGCAATTGTAGGTATATACCTGCATAAAGAAGAAAGAATCAAAATAGCAGTTAAGAACACAGTATGAAGTATTTCTGAAATAGAAAAAAAAAAAAAGACATTCTCCATTTAGAAGACTCTTTGGCTCTGTTTCATACTTTATAGTACATGTCACATTTGGGACATGTTCATTATTCTGCTTGTTTAACATCAGAGAGGAGTATTACTTCTGTTAAATATACACATCGTGGTGCTGAGTGACTCTGTTTATATCTCTCATCTGGTATTGCCCATCACTCTGTGTCGTGGTTTAACCCCAGCCAGCAACTAAGCACCACGCAGCCGCTCACTCACTCCCCCCCCATCCAGTGGGATGGGGGAGAAAATCGGGAAAAGAAGCAAAACTTGTGGGTTGAGATAAGAACGGTTTAATAGAACAGAAAAGAAGAAACTAATAATGATAATGATAGCACTAATAAAATGACAACAGTAGTAATAAAAGGATTGGGATGCACAAATGATGCGCAGGGCAATTGCTCACCACCCGCCGACCGACACCCAGCCAGTCCCCGAGCGGCGATTCCCCACCCCCGCTTCCCAGTTCCTATACTAGATGGGACGTCCCATGGTATGGAATACACCGTTGGCCAGTTTGGGTCAGCTGCCCTGGCTGTGTCCCCTCCCAACTTCTTGTGCCCCTCCAGCTTTCTTGCTGGCTGGGCATGAGAAGCTGAAAAATCCTTGACTATAGTCTAAACACTACTGAGCAACAACTGAAAACATCAGTGTTATCAACATTCTTCACATACTGAACTCAAAACATAGCACTGTACCAGCTACTAGGAAGACAGTTAACTTTATTCCAGCTGAAACCAGGACACTCCGTGATTGAATTCAAGTGCATTCTTTTCTGAGTTGAAGTGAAAAGGATGATCTCATCTCACCTAATTAAGAAACTGATTGTACTGTTAGACCACAACCATGATCTTAACTGATTATCATTTTAGTATAAGGTTCAAGCTTAACACATATAGCAAAGGTTTATTTTTCATTGAGAATAAATTTTTTGAGTGGATCCAATACTAAGTTTATAACTGGTTTTGCAACTACTGTGGCAAATAAACCCACATGGTATAGTGCATATCAAAAAAGAAGTAAAAGATCTCCCTCCCTCAGAATTATATGAGGAGTGACAAAAATATATTAGTGAAAGATCAAAGTATGCAGGGCAAGACAAGAAATATATAAATGGATTCAATAATTTCCTGTCATATTGCTTACTTCCTGTGAAACCTTAATTGATGACACTATTATAAACAATATGTTTAGGATACATTGCCTGTAAAAGTTAAACTTATTAATTTGCATACTGGGGAATTAACAATGACCAAAAATGTAGTATGACTGTAATTATTTAAAAATGTAATTACTTATTGCTTGAATTGCCCTAGTTTCAGCTGGGATAGAGTTAATTGTCTTCCTAGTAGCTGGTACAGTGCTGTGTTTTGAGTTCAGTATGCGAAGAATGTTGATAACACTGATGTTTTCAGTTGTTGCTCAGTAGTGTTTAGTCTAATGTCAAGGATTTTTCAGTTTCTCATGCCCAGCCAGCAAGAAAGCTGGAGGGGCACAAGAAGTTGGCACAGGACACAGCCAGGGCAGCTGACCCAAACTGGCCAACGGTGTATTCCATACCATGGGACGTCCCATCTAGTATAGGGTTAGTAATAATGATAACTACTTAAATATAGAGCATCACATTTACAGCCATCTTTCTCTGTTCAAATTATCTTCTCTTTCATTCTCTTCCTATATTCTACTCGATGCAAAAAGCTGAAAAAGCCCTGCACAGCTTCTTACAGAAGCCACCCCTGTAACCCCCCCGCTACCAAAACCTTGCCACACAAAGCTAATAAAGAATATATACCAAAATATCAAATAGCTGTTTATACGTACAAATACAAAGAATTTACAAAAAAAAAAAAGTAAAATGTAGCAAAACAGTAAACACTTCTTATCTAGGGCTTTTTTTGGCACAAAAATTCCTGTATTAAATATGTCACTAGCATATGAAGATGGATTAGTAGACAGAGTACACTAAGCAACCCAATATTATTTATACATTGCACTTGTCATAAAAATCTACTATTTGATACACATGTAACCATCACATTTTTTCATGTCTCTACATAATTCATAAGACCTCTAATGATTTCTTTAGTCCAAAATGTGAACTAAAAATGTCTTCATTTCTTTTCCAGTCATTGCTGAAACCAGTCCAACTTTTATTTTTGTGTAGAATCTCAGTTTTTGAAAGTGAAAAATAAGATTACAGGTAGAACCATCACCCAGTGGATAGGGACTAGAAGTCAAGGAAAGGGAGAACTGCTAACTTTCTGGGAACGTCCTTTCGTAATTAAGCTGAAGCACCTTAACATGGTGGCATCAGGAACCTGTTGCACTACCTGGGCAATTCAACAGATTTGCACTACCGATTTACAAGAGATTTCCTTGTCTGATGAGGGTCTCCGGGATGGTCAAGATGGAGCTCTTGCCCTGTAAGGAGAGGCTGAAAGACCATGGCTTGGTCACCCTGGGAAAGGGATAGCTTTGGAGGGACCTCAGAGCAGTACTTACAAGGGGTTAGCAAGAAGATAGAGCCAGGCTCTTCCCAGAGGTGCAAGATGGGAGGATGAGAGGCAGTGGGCGTAAGCTGAAAGAAGGGAAGTTCAGACTGAATATAGGGAAAAACTTTTTCTCTATGAGGACAATCAAGCAGCGGCACAGGTTGTCCAGGGAGGTTGCATGTTCTGTATCTTTGAGGTTTTCGATACCAGATTGGACAAAGCACTGAACAACCTGGTCTGAGCTCACAGCTGACCCTGCTTGAGCTGGAGGTTGGACTAGAGACCTACCGAGGTCTCTTCCATCCTGAATTATCCTGTGGTCCTATGATTCTGTGATGTCAGCCTTCATACACACAAATTAGAAACAATATGAAATTTATCACATATAAAACTCCTCAAAACAGATATGAATATTTGGATCCTACGTATGTACAGACTTCCTTAACTGCCACTTCAGGCCATCTTGGGCTTTGTTTCTTTGCCTAACAGAGCTGTGGCTTTAAGCAGATGTATTACGTAGACTTAATTATTATCTGACATTTTTATACATTCAGTGAGACATTATTCTAAATACAAAAGACAATTAAACTTCAAAGAAAATGATTTACAAGAGAGGAACAAATGTAGTTAGATAGATATATGGATAAGTAAAAGAAAGTTTGTATCACTTAGAAGCATGGGCTGTATATAATATGGATCTTTGTCTTCTTTATGGCCTACATAAAGTTAAGTTTTTTGGGTGTCTTAGCTATGTATTTGCATATACTGACATTTTAGATTTTTTTAACTGCTGGTTTTATATAATAATTTGTTTGTATGTATTTTAAACTACATTGCTATACCATTTTTTCTTCTAGATTTAAAATATGGATTTTAGCTCTTCCATTTAAATTATTCTAAAAGCTAAGCAAGAAGTTATTGAGTAGGTATTGTTTTAAGCATTTGCTTGCTAACAAAAGGCTGTAAGAGGTCAACATGCATTTGGTACAATTGTGAAATGCTTATACAGTTCATGTGTCTCAACTATTAACCATATGAGATTGGTACAGCAGAGGCTGTTGAAAAGGAGCATATTGACTGCTTAGCTCTGCTGTCAAAGGAGTACAATGCAACAGTATTATAATGAATGCAGATTACAGTGATTGTGGTTGAACAAGAAGCTTTTGAGAGATTCTATTTATTTCAAATGCTTTAACAAGAGCAGTTTGAATGAGACAAAACACAGATATTTTCCCCTAAATTGCTTTCTGTGTTCCTGTTTTTAACAGATTTTATTTTAGAAAGTCCTGACAAGTGGGGTGGTGATGACTTCTGTACAGAATGGCAACTATGCTTTTGTGTGATAAAGCCACAAACAATTAATTCAATTTATCTCAATTGACAATAAAATTCAGTATTCTGTCAATAACTCCTCCTTCATCATCCCACTTTTCAACAAAAGTATTTTGACAGTGGCTTTAAAAATATGTATTTAATGTAGAACTAAACATGTTTATGTAATGTAAGTGTAAATGTTAATGTAAAACTAATTATAACAGGTCCAACTTCTTAGGAAACAGAGGAAAAGGGACAGTTCTAAATACATTTAACATTTGTTTTTGTATTTCAAATCCTTCTAACTTGTTTGTTAGAATATAAAATGAAACATGACTTCATGTATCTCAGCTGCATTAAACTGAGGGTTCAGACCTGACAAATAGCTTTACATGACTTTCCATGCCGATGTAGTAAAGAAAAAAATGCATATTTTCTTTTAGGATTAAAATGAGGAAACTATCATGAAAGAACAGATCATTTTTTCCTTTGTATGTTTTCCATGTCCACACATATAAAAAATTGCCTTTAGCTAAGAAATATTTGGTTGACAGTATATGCTTGCCTAAAAATCTTGATAAAAAATTTAATTAACCAAGCCACTATATTAAATTTATTGTTTTTTTTCTAACCAGAGTTGTAGCAAGGAAAGCAAGATGGGTTCCTACCACAAACATCCTATTGATAGGAGCACCAAGAGAAAAATATGTCCCACCGGTCCTCCTTCCTTTGCACTTGCAACCACAAAGAAAGGTTGCTGATCTGTAGTGATAAGCAGGACAAGATAACATTTGTTCCTGGAAAGAAACCAAGGAAGAAGAGAAGAACATTTGTGGAAGCAGATGTTTTAGGTATTGGCATGTCTTGATACTACTCTTTGCACAGAGGCTTTTATATTATTTTGCTTAGAAGTGGAGTTGGATTATGGTTTTGTGGAACAACCTACCAGCCTTGTTGAATACTGACATAGCATCAGTGCTCCTTCAGCTTTCTGCAATTATCTCTTATTACTCAATGTTTATTCAAATATTTCATAGGTCCAGCTAAGACCAAAAACTTTTAACAGTAAGTGGACTAGGCCTGGTGGTTTAAAAAAGACACTTTTTTTTTTTTTAAATTACAGTTCACTGTTTAGATTAATGATCGGTAAAGGAACAAATAGCACTTTCTTATCTCACTTCCATTAGCTTCATGCTCATCATATGTGTTTTATGAAAATATGTGTTGATTATATTTGGCTTCTCTGCATCATTTTATATATATATATATAAATTTCAAATGTATTCAAAACATGATTTTTGATACTTGTACGATATATAACTTTGGCAAAATTTATTTCATTCATAATGTATTTTTTGAAGCTCATAAGCCTTAGATCAACAGACTGCTTTTTACCCTGGGTTTTTTATCTTCCTTTAAATACTCTGTATTTTATAGTCCCATGTTTATTGGTTAATTTTTATGTACCTTTTCTTCCACTTTCTCCCCATTGCTTTTCATTGGCAATTGCTGTCCTTTGTATTGCCACTGAGCTGCAATGGGTTTTTAGAAAAAGTTGTCCTTTTCAGTAAGGCAATGCAGCTTTCTGTCTATTCTATAAATCCTTTCTCATACCTACCTCCACTCAAAATTTTCTGTGTATCTCCTTGCTGTTAGTCAGAATTTTCTCTTAATTTTATTTGGGTTTTAGAAATTAGCTTTTCTGAAGCACTAAATATACATCTAGCTGGTTGGAACTATCTTTATTTTCCTCTTCTGAGCATAATCATACCATTATCACTGATGTCTATGCCACCACTAAGTTCCACTGAAGGGATTAGTTCATTGCTACTTAGTAGAATACTACACTGAAACGAACTTTAAAATTGTAACACTGAAATGCACTCATGTATCCTATCTTGTGAGGCTAGAAAGAAAAGCAGTATTTCTTGCTTGCCTCCCCTAAAAAGAAAATAAATCTATCTACTAGTTATGATAAAATGTGGGCCAAGGACCAACTCTGAGTGTGCACAGAATACTGTGTATATTGTACCTATTTTTAGTTGAATATTATTCATTGAATACATTATTTAGAAAATGTTGCCAGTTTTCAATGAATAATTTATTCAATTTTGTTGCTATCTTAGAGCAGCTTTAATTATAACCCATAGTGCAGTGCTGAAGCAAAGAGAGATGAAAAAGATAAGCCCAACTATTGCTAGGATATCTAGAGGCTTAGGGCATTAAATACCATCAGTCTAAGCTGAAGTTAAAATCCTGCTGTTTTCAACTTGCACATATTCTCTCTTATTACTTCTTCTAAGTTCTTTTGTTTTAGTCTCGCTCTCCTTTTTTTTCCCCACCCTCCCTGCTTTCTGTCAATTTTTGCCTCCACTTCTCTATACAGTATCTTCTAAATGCCCATTCTGTCTTTTCTGTGTCTTTTGTATTTCGCCACTCATCTACCTCTGTCAACGAGCCCTCATTTATTGATATAGAATAAAGGTAGTCCAGCAGACCACTTGAGAGCAAATGGATCCTTCATAAAACACTTCTAAATTTATGAATTTTACTCTAATGATTCACCTCAGTGGAATAAACCCACACTAAAACATTTCTGGAAGCCATTTATTTCCTTGTAGTTTTCTGGTAAATGTTTACTGTTCTATGACCACTGTATTTTAATAGGTCCCACATGAAATCATCACCTGCTCTTGCCTATCCTTTAACTCAGGTTAGAAAAATAATAAATTTGCTGAGTTTGTTTGGCAACATCCACAAATGCAAATTCATAGAGGAGAGAAAGAAATATGAATCAATACGGATCTATGCACCAACCTTTAAGCAAGCTATAAAGACAGTTACGCTGAACTAAGTAAGTATAGAAAACAGGAGAGGCTGCTTCTATCCAAGTCAAGCAGTAATCTATATAACTCCTGACATTTTGGAATTGGAAAACAGCTTAGACAGTAGGTACAATATTAGAAATAATTAAAAATTACAAGAGAATAGGAATGCCTGTGAACCAGTATAATCTCTGCATTTCTCAGTGTCATTATTTGGACTTCTGTGCAATATAGTAATGCTGATGTGAGTCATTTTGCTGTAGCTACCCAAAAAGTGGAAGTAGATGACAAGAGCCTGGGTACTAAGAATAGGGTTTTGAAAATATTCATATTTGAAAGGTTTTCAAAAAGTGCACTTGTTGGTATTATCAAAAAATCTGTGCAAATTTTGTACTCAGACTCAATGATTTGCATGGGACAAAATTTGTAAAGTGAACTTTGTCTGTACTGTAAAGATTTCATACTGGATTGTCCTTATGCAGAAATAGTATAGGAGCACTTGCATGGAGTTCCTTCCCACCTGGGATTCCTGGGCACTATAGGAATGCAAATAATAATAATAGTAATTATATAAAAGCTAGACAGCCCAAATGAAGTTCTCTGGTGGTTCCAGGAGAAAATCATAAAGGTTATTGTTCTGGAGCCTCTATATCTCATTAGAACATTTAAATATATTTGTATCTGGCACTTCAATGAAATACCATTCTCTTACAGCAGCAGCAGCACATCATTCACCAAGCTCTAACATCTGCAATTTAATACAGTGGAACTAGAAAGAACAAAGGTCACAGTCAGGTATCTGTTACATGCTTAAGGGCTGCTAATAATGTAGCATATGGAAGTGTGTCTCAAAGAAAAGTTTCATTCAGTAAAATAAAACAAGTATTTAAGTCCCCCATCCAGTTAAACAGTTAATTGCAAGAACAGTAAGCACAACCAAACATACGTGTATGTATAGATATATATGTATCAACAGACACAGCATTTTTCCTCTCTGCTATTTAACATAGTAATAGATTTAAGTAACACAAGGTATGTAAGTAGCCCTCTTCAAGAAAATGCTTTTTAACACTACCAACTCAGATTACCCCAAATATAACAGATATATTTTCTTTGTAGAAGGCAGTTTAAAAAAATCATCCGCATTTCTATTTACAGTCCTGAAAACCTTACCTATTGATATAATACATTATCAGCATATCTCTGCTGCTTCATCAACAATTTTTAGACAATAAATATGTGTTAATGTTCTTTGAAAACTGCACCCCACTTTAGCAAATCACCACAGAAAAGGGAGAAATAAAATTGTTACACTGAAATTATTTTAAAAATAAAAATATATTAATTTAGGTAGCTATTTTCCACATATCTTCCTCATTTCCTAGCTTGTAGGTGAGGTTAACTCATTGTTATAAACATATAAGTCATGCTGTAGGAAACTTTCCAAAACCCCATCATAAAATGTTGCCTATTATAATTATGACATCTGTTCTGCAGCAGAGTATTATACAGTTCAATAACAACAGCATGGCTCAGTGTCACAGCTAGACTTGTATCATAGATATAATCATCAATACTGTATAAATGGATTCTCTATAGTAATTTATTGTATAGTATATTGCTGCTCTCAACCTAAAAAGACAAATATTCTTGTCCACCCAAGCATTATTCTATATGCAACCAGCATAATTTTTAAAGAATATAATTGAAAAAGTAATCATGAGCTGCCTGACACATGTTCCACAATTATTTAACAAGGTTCTCTTCTATTAAATGGTATTATCTTTAAAATTATTAGCAATTTATCAGACTCCTCAATGACATGTGGAAAAAATACAGTACCTTGAACACTAGTTTTTCCAAAGATAAATAAATGAAGCATAAAGGCCTAAATATCATGTATCCTTCAGCTGTACAGCTGTAGTTGAGAACACAAGATAGTAACAAATCCACTTTAAGAGCTGCATTATGAGACTTCAGTTAAGTTTTTAAATAATATTCAAGTACCTGTATCATCTGCTAGGAAAACTGCAGTGCAGGCATGTAGCTTTCAAACAGAAAGTCAAAATTGCAGCTGAAGAGCCGGACAGAAAATTATAACAGACCTTTTCTAGCTCCCTCACCAACTGGCTGTTGAATTTTCTAGGTAGATTAAGTCATGGAAGATTAAGACAGAAGCTTTGCTCAGAGTACCTACCAGGCAAGAGAAAGCAAAATACAGCACTCCATTTACAATAATGTACTATGTAAAACCAGAAAAGCTGATTGGCAAAGCAATCATCTTAAAAATGTCCCTGAAGACTATAAATATTACACTATTATATTTTACACTGGAGTTTTGTGGTATGACGCCAACCCATTAACTAAATCAGAATAACGACAGGAGGGCCATCAGAATGATAAAGCTGTTCTAATGAAATGCAGACAAAGATTAAAAAGAATTAAAAGTGACAAGTAAAATCCATTAAAGGACAGCCTTTAGCTACTGTAATCAAAGGATTATTACTTACCTTGTCAATTAGCAGCTGTGTGTCTATTTTTTCACGCAACACAAAAGACTGTACCAAGTGTCAAAAAATCATTATTAATAAGAGGCCTTTATTTTTAATTTATTTAGCTTGCGCATGCACATTGCAAGACCTCCAAATGAATTGTGTACACAATTTTAGAAGCCGTAACACACACAATTAACCACAGTGTTCTGTGCTATTATTGCCCTTAAAACTGAGTCTTACTGGAGAAGGAAAGTAATTACAAATGGAATCAATTGCAAGTGTATTAATCAATGCCTTTAACTTGTGCCTAACGTTAGAAGCTCACACATGCAGAAATGCTCTATGTGTTTTTCACTCATTGCCACTATTTTACCTATACTTTGCCACAATATTTCACATAACAGGAGATTCCACCAATGTTAGTTTCTGGGAATTGCAAAGGCAAACTAATTTCCAGTTCATTAACCTTGAAAATAATTGACAGTAGAAAATAAAACTTAAAAAAGAGAAGGAAAATGAAACTTCTTAAACACAACAGGCAAACTTGTGCCTTTGTTTGGAAAAGGAAAAAGCGTCCCCCCTGATTAATAAGTCAGCACAGCCTACTTTGCATGAACATAGAAAATTTCATTACAAAGTCTTTTACAATTAATATTAGACAACTAATACAATTAATAATACCAATAATGCTACTAGATGAGAGTAGAAGAGGTCACAGTAAAAGTGCTTTCCTTCTTTTTTAGGTGTTTATCATATGCGACAATCATCTGTATTGTTTCCATTATCTTTAGCAAATTGTTTCTACTTTGTGCTGTTTCCAAGCAGCTCTAAGTGCTTTCAGCATGGGAAAAATTATAAGTCCACACTTACACACCCATGTCCTTTTCTCAGACAAATTACTCCTACGGGTCAAGTTTCAGTTTTCAGTCGTACATCCAGATTTGTTCAGCAACAACTACAACTAGACCTGCTTAAATTTCTATTAATGCTGCATTTCTGAAACAAGGAATATTGTTTGCACTATCCTGTAGAGACTAAGAAACAAAATTAAGGCACAATAACATGTCAAGTGCATCCATTTCAATCTACCCAGATAAAACAAGAGTAATCATGAACAAAACATCACGCAAACCCATATCTGCACTATCTAAATAAATGTCAGGATACTTTGTTCTCCCAGTACTTATCATTTTCATACCTTTGCCATTCCAGGTTATATTGAGACAAATCTAAAAGATGTCTCAGAAATCCTGGCTAAAACACCAATGACATGCTTCTGATGTTTGGTTCCACTCTCCAGTTCTTGAAATTTCAGATGTTGATAGAGAATATATGCATTTGTGAGATATTTGAAAGTGTGGAAGAGATGGATGGGCCATCAAAGGCATAAATATAGAATGAAATTAATGAAAGATTGGAGTATTCCATTGGTGAGAGTGTGTGTTGCCAGTTTCTTTGACAAAGCAGATATTCAACTTTTAGTTGTTAAATAGTTCACGGATCACAACAAAGCTGGTTCACTAACAAGTATTGTTGTTTTTCTGTTTAACACTCAGGAATGGAACCTTCCACCCAGCAGGATCATAACCAAATGAGAAGTCTCCAGATGTACCTAGAAACCTCGTCAAGTCCTTTCTATTGAGTGTGAAGACACATCAGGCAGTTCTACATGTGGATGTCCTTAGCCAGACTCTAGGTTAGAAAAAATAATTCTGTCATAAAGTGTTATACAAAGTCTTTTTCAGGATCTTTTCAGAGAGCCAACAAGTCTAGCAGAAAAATATTGGAATGTCAAAGATTTCTGTATTCCAATGTGAGATATGTGAATAACATTTTGAAGGCACTAATACCTCTCATCTTCAAGAAACTCATCTATGGAAACAAGCTCATCCCACTAAAATCAATAAATATATGCTTTTATCAAAATCCGTAACAAAAACATAAACTAACCAACTAAATCGTGATGTCAGGTGGTACAACTTATGCATCTCTGTGCCAATATAAAAACTTCAGTATTATTGTGTGATGACTGTCATAGTCAAGAGGATTCACATTTGTTAAGTTTAGTGATCTAAAAGTTTGGGTAACAAGTCTCAGACAGTATTTAATCAGTGAAGAGCCATAGATACAATCAGAAAACAAATTTTCTTATTGCTCCTTAATCTTTGTTTTGGGCTGGACAACAATGAAGTCATGCCACCACAAGCCCAAGAGATACAGAGCTTTGTAAAATCAAAGTCTAGTCCTTAAGGCTATGAAGCAAGACGTCTAGAAACCTTTACAAACAAAACTCAAATGTTACTGCCCAACAGCTCTTTAGCTACCAAATACAGACGTCATGAAAACAAAACCCAAGAACAAGTCTATTAAAACTTGTCAAACTGTCAAAATTCTATATTTAGTGCAGGAGGTGAACAAAGGTTTTGAGCAGATCAAATAACAAGAGATTGCTGGATTTGAAGATATCTTTCCAAAATTTCTAAGAAAATAGAGAAAGATTCTGACTATCAAATATTACTAGAAATCAAGAACATACCTAATGTATACAAGACTAAAAGTATTATAGATTTTTTAAACTTGAGACAAAGGTAACAAAAATTAAGCCAGTCCTTCATCAGGATTTGTAAGAAGTTATCTGAATGGTTACTTGGGTGACTTATAATGATCTCCCGCAAAGTTGTCTGGATACCTAAAGTATTGTTTATCTCTTTCTACAGTTGCTGTGGATGTGGTTTTTGTTAACCACCTATGTAAAAGTAAACTATAAGGTACATAAATAGCTATCCAAGGAATACTATCCCATAAAACCATCTGTTAAAAAATTACTAAGGATTTTTCAAGCATGATATTTTTCAATAAATGAGAAATATTCATTCTTCTTGAACTAATATTATTGAAAAACACCTTAGAATGTAGGGTGGTAATTACACCATGCTTGCAAATTAAATAATGCAAAAATTTGCGTTTGTCAGTAAAATAATAATTAGAAATATTTTCATTTGGAAAGGATTTACTAATTTGGAATTACCTCTGGAAATGACAAAGAGCACAAGTTTCTCAAGGGCTGATAGACTACATTCAGAATGATGCATAACCACATCAGTTGCAAGATTGATAGTTGCTACTGTGAGAGACACCTGAAACAGCAAATATGTTCATGTAGTGCAAACTGGCTTACTAAAGGGAAGATAGCAATGCCATTTACACCATCCAGGGATTTTTTTTGTCAAACAGCACTATCTAAGTAATACTGTATTTTCCTTGTGCAAAACTATGTTTCTGAGACCCAGTATAGGCAAGAATCCTAATATTTTCTTACTAAATCTTATTAATATGTTGCAGTTTGTCAGTGAGTCACAACATTAAATTTTAGGTAAATCTATACTTCAAATGCTCCACCTGCCCTGTATATTTGTAATTTAAAGAACTATTAAAAGGAGCTGTTCATTGCATTGAAACAGGTGATGGAATCCTGCTTCTTTTTACATAGTATTTAAATGCAGGATGGGGATTTGTCAGTTGAGAATTTTAGAAAAAGAATCTGCATGATACTAGAAATAATAAATATAGTTTTGCTAAAAGACTTAAAATGCTTTCTTTAACATCATATGGATAAAAAAGCTTTTTTAATCCTTACCATCTCCCAGAAAGCAAGCAAAAAAAAATCTACCATTTCTATGAATTATGTTTCTCCCACTTCACCTAAGAAGAAAAGGGAATGAAGGAATGCTATATTTTCGAGAAAGATTCCTAAGGGAGTTCTGTCTTTTATTCTCACTTTAATCACATCATCTGTGTCTAATACTATCAGTAGGCAATGTCATATTTTTTCCTGTTTTCCTATACAGTATCTCCGAAATTCTCCATTGCCAGAGTTGTTCAAAGTGTTCTGCTTGCTCTGTTCTTGGATAGGAGTTAGTTTCTGTGGCTCACTGATTCCACCATATAATGCCATGACCTTTGGAAAGTTTTTTTTTTTCCCTTTGAGTCTATTCTCACAGCTGCTTTACAGAGGTCTGTTCACAGCCTTTTCAGACTGCCTAGAGGAGGTTGTTCATCAGCATTCAGATCTCTGGAGACAAACCCAGTCAGCACCGTTCTGGTAAGAAATACGTCCCTTACCTGAAGGACATAAAGTTTCACAGACAAATATTACAGAGAGTTTTCCATACACTACACAGAGCGAGTAGATAGGACAGTACCAAAGATGTGTGTTCCAATAGCTTCTGGAGATACTTTTGTATAATGAAAAATCTTTGTAGCTTCTCCCTCTCATATTTACATATGTCAACTTTCCCTAGCATCTCCCACTTTCTTTCAAAACAATGGCAAGGATAAGCTGTTCTCTATCAGTGATAAAATACTGTGTAATTGTACTAAACTGTGGGATATAATGTGGGAATGGGAATAATGTGGATGTCAGTAAAATTTAGCTATGCATACTTGCTGCAAAATGTTTATATATAAAATTTATTATTATTTTCCATTTTTTAGCCATGGCCTTGCTGCCAGTTACAAAGTTATTCATATCAGAACATTTTACACTACTCCATCTGCAATTTCTCATTCCTAATCCTAAAATACAGCCTATAAGATATCCTTGTAAGACATACTTGGGAATTAAAGTACACAATTCCTCTGAATATTAAATGTCATGGAATCAGTAAGCGACATTGGTCTTCTGGCATACTGCAATTACCTTGTATTCCACCACTTAGTACCATAAGCGATAACTACTTCTCTCTGCCCCCAAAAAGAGATATTGACCCTCTCTCTCCTTACTCAAATCCCTGTGGTGGGTTGACCCTGGATGCCAGGTGCCCACCAAAGCTACTCCATGACTCCCCTTCCTTAGCTGGACAGGGGAGATAAAATATAACAAAAGACTCATGGGTCGAGATAAGGACAGGGAGAGATTACTCAACCAATTACTGTCACAGGCAAAACAGACTCGATTTAGGGAAAATTAATTTATTGCAAATCAACCAGAGTAGGGTAATAAGAAATAAAACCAAATCTTAAAACACCTTCCCCCACCCCTCCCTTCTTCCTGGGCACCACTTCACTCCTGAATTCTCTACCTACCCACCCCCAGCAGCACAGGGGTACGGGGAATGGGGGTTATGATCAGTTCATCACACATTGTCTCTGCCACTTCCTTCCTCCTCAGGGGCAGGACTCCCCACACTCTTCCCCTGCTCCAGTGTGGGGTCCCTCCCATGGGAGACAGTCCTCCAGGAACTTCTCCAACATGGGTCCTTCCCACGGGCTGCAGTTCTTCACAAACTGCTTCAGCATGGGTCCCTTCCATGGGGTGCAGTCCTTCAGGCACAGACTGCTCCAGCGTGGGTCTCCCACAGGGCCACAGGTCCTGCCAGGAGCCTGCTCCAGCGTGGGCTTCCCATGGTGTCACAGCCTCCTTCAGGGGCATCCACCTGCTCCGGCGTGGGGTCCTCCCCGGGCTGCAGGTGGATATCTGCTCCACCGTGGACCTCCCTGGACTGCAGGGGGACAGCCTGCCTCACCATGGTCTTCACCACGGGCTGCAGGGGAATCTCTGCTCCGGCGCCTGGAGCACCTCCTCCCCCTCTTTCACTGACCTTGGGGTCTGCAGGGCTGTTTCTCTCACATATTCTTACTCCCCTGTCCAGCTGCTGTTTCTGTGTGCCCTGCAACTTTTTTTCCCTTCTTAAATCTGTTATCCCAGAGGAGGCACTACTACCGTCGCTAATGGGCTCGGCCTTGGCCAGCGGTGGGTCCGTCTTAGAGCCGGCTGGCATTGGCTCTGTCAGACACAGGGGAAGGTTCTAGCAGGTTCTCACAGAAGCCACCCCTGTAGGCCCTCCCTGCTACCAAAACCTTGCCACGCAAACACAATAGAATCCCTCATTGCCGCACATGTTATAACATCTTTTTCTCAAACTAAAGAATTGAGATAATTTACTTGAACTGCAAGTAACACTTCTAAGGCTCTTTTGAGCCTGAAATTACGAACAAGTATTATATATGTGAAAGTAATCTAACTTCCTACTCCCACGTTAAAATTTAGGCACATGACAGGGTTCCTTCATAAATGAGAGTATATGAAGACTTAATTCCAATAAGAAATGGACAGAATTTTTCCTCTTGTCAATGGCAGAAGTAGTTTAATTTAAAAAGATAGATGATATAATAAGAGATGCAGAGAATAGAAAACTAAAGAAATATAAAAGTTGATTATTATCATTAAATATTGTAACAGTTTTAAAAAATGTTTAAATATACACTTCTATGTTAGTAACACCAACAGTAAAATTATGTTATGTTATGTTATGTTATGTTATGTTATGTTATGTTATGAAAGAGCTGCTGCTTCTTTTTTTCTAATAATGTTATTTTTTATGGTCTTTAAATAAAGAAAAAGCTGCAAGGGGATAAAACTGATAAAAATAATTATGAACAGTAAGTGAAGTTATTAACCAATACTATGCCTCAGAAGTTCATTTTAAAATGTATCTCAAATCTTTAAGCTGTTTGTAAATTACATTTGATCATATGTATGACTTTAATAGTGATATTTCCAATAGAAATTATAAGAAACTCATTGAATAACATCTGGACAAGAGGAATATCTAAGAGCTGAGACCAAAGAGGATTTATAGTTCCAATCTACCAGTGATGGAAGTTATTGGGTCTTTTGCCACAATGTCAATGACAGTAAGATCAGGCCACAGTTGTGAATTATTTCCTGTGATTATGTTGACAGTAAGATAAGGCTATATTTTCGCATTATTTTCTGTGGTCATGGTGATTTGGATTTCTATGCCAAATCATGGGCCTCATTATACTGTTATTGTTTCATGTGTTTTAATGGCATTATCAGTATCACTGAACCTCTCCTGATGAGCACCAGCTGAACCAGTCCTAACGACTTGCATTGCTAGCTGAAGCAGCTGGCTATAAATAAAGCAGTTCAGGACACGCTTACCTGTAAGAAAATAAATTGTCATGCTGCTTTACTTTGCCATGTATGGTAACATTCACATAATCAAATTTTAGCTACACAAAATCTCTTGAGTTTTCACTACAGTCTGTAGAGAGAGGGGCATTCCAGAAGGTGATATTCCTCACCTGTTTTAGACTGGAGTGCAGGGTAAACATAAGAAAGCAGTACCAGAATTAAAGTTATTACACATATTAGCATATTCTGCTCCTCAAAGACAAGCCAACCATTGTATTAGTGTTAGAGACATAGTAAGCATCATAGTTATTGTTGATACACCAGACTTTGCTGAACTGCTTGATGAACAATCTTGCTTCCAAAGCCTGAAGAATTGGGAATAACTTCAAGTGGCACTGGTAAGGGTTCAGTGTCACAAGGACCACAGATTGATTTGGAAAGGCCCTGGGTGTTTTTATTTTTTTCCATTGTCTTTTTTTAATTTTTTTTTTTTTTGAAGGCTGTTCATAACCATCACCCAATATGGATAGATTTGTTGAGCTTCCGTCACATCAGTTTTTGTGTACCAAAATGTACTCTGTTGTTTTGACACAGAGTTGCACAGCACTTTTTCCCCTACGGAGATTTGACTAGTGTCAGCAAGTGATCTTTTTAGATTTATTGTGCCAGCTGTTTTTTGACAGACAATTTGCTCCCTGTCTTTGTTTTACCTCAGAAGGATTAAATGTTCTATTTATACAGGGGCTTTTTTAGATTGTGTTTTTTCTTACTGATTAAGTCTGTGTGCCATCTAATAGGTCAGATGCCTACTCAGTCCTGACTGAACTCTTTGAGAAACCTGGGCTCTTAAGGACACATTTGGGCAAATGCAACACAAAATGTCTGCACACACTATCACATTATATTTATTAGGTGGCCTTTCTTGGTGTATTTCAACACATTTTCCCTTTCCATAACAGGAAAAACTGAGGGCATACAATAACAGAGAAGAAAGCTCAACATTTGCCTGATGGTTTGTAAACCTAAACAAAGGTTTAAATTTAGACTGAAAATCTGGATCAATACTTAGTTCTCCATTCATGATTCTCCATTCCTTATAGATTTTAAAACTGAAATGAAAAGACTCAAATTGTCCTGCTTTGGCAATTCCAACATATTTCAGATATAAAGACAAACCTTCTTACTCTACTCAGCAAGGCAATCTACAGAACAATCTGCATGTAAAGCATTGAATTAGGTTCAGCTCAAACAACAAAGAATCAGATTGTACCTGGCCTATATGTATACACACGCAAGAAACATTTTGCATTATAAAGGGGGACTTCTGTGAACAGGGACTTCTCTCTTACTCACTTTCAGTTACCTGTCTTTCAGAAAGGAGCTGGGGACATCATCGAAGCTCACAGGTAGAAGTCAGGCTATTATGTGATTTCAGCATACTAGACAAGTTTACTGGATGCTGCAGAATCTGTTCCCTTCCAAGCAACGAAGACCCTGCAGGCAGCAGTCCCTCACACAGATGAAGCTGTTGGTGGATGACTGGACTGCATGGATGTCAGAATGAGATCCTTTACTTGGAGCATTCCTGTCTTCTGCCACATAATCTGACACAATGCTAATTGTCATCCACAGCTCAGACTCTTTTCTACTGAAGTGTGATATTTTTGCACAGAATAAGAGAAAGCAAATCTATACCTGTCCTCCACAAATTCTAGAAGTGTCCAATTTTGCTTGAGATTTTTTTCCCAATGTTTTGCTGCAATTCCAAGTGAAACAGATTAGACTAAACATTTTAAAAACATTCATCGGTAAAATAACAGTCACTTGTGAATCTAAAGTCTTTTTTGAGAGGACAAGATGTCTTTGGTGTCTTTGAAATAACTTCTGTACCTGTCTGTTAGCTATCTAGGATGGGAAAAATCTGTAAAATGGAATTCAACTGGCTGCATTGTCAGAATAATGAGCAAGGCAATTTTCTTAGCAGTAGGCAGCTATGTAAACCTGAGAGGAATACCAGTGGAGTTTTATTGTTTATATTACAGAGAGACGTTGGAGCTAGCTCCATATACGTTTGATCTGTGAGATCATGCACTATTCAGGTGCAGCATTGCAAAAACTTGGCTATACTGCTTCCAGATCCAGCTTCAGCCCAGAAAGAGTAAGTCTGATTTTCTGCAGCATGGAATCTGCACTGAGGTGGTTTTAGTGAAAGGAAATAATAGGAAGCCCATTTACAGAGATATCAAAGTAATCAGGTATGTATTGCACTGAAGTCAAGCAAAGCTTACCAACTCTGGCTTAGTGCTGCCCTTCTATGCCTGATTTGATTTCCGTGGAGCCATTTCAATTTCTCTGCATTGTGCTCTCTGTCCTCCAGTGGTCAGGCTGCCTGCATAACTCAGCTAAAGAGTTCAGCTTATACAACCAGTATTACCTGGCCTTCCCACTGACCAGTGTATCTAACTCAGCTCCCTGTCAACCTGGACAATAGAAAGTCAACCAAACATTTAATGTAATGCAGTCAAGCAGTAAGAACGATGTATTTTTTTTTTTCTTCAAAATGAAACTTTTCAATGAACTTTTCAGGAGAAAATTGTGGGAGTGTTGGGCATAGGAAAAAAGACAAACTCAAACAGAACTCAGGCTGATGTATTCTGCCTGACTTAGCCATGCAGCATGCACTTTCCTTTATTGTTAATGAATTAGATCTCCTAAAGCAAGTGTCTAAGGTGCAGACGTAGCTGACAGGGAAGCAAATGTCTTTAAAGGCTTCAGATCCATCCCATATCTAGCTAGGTGGCTGAAGTATGCCCATAATGTTTATAAATGTTTTAACCTTCACATCAAACAGGAAAAGCCTGTGAGTGAGGATGGTCCCAATTCTTCTTGGAGAAACTGAAGTGTGATCTGCACTTGCTTCCTTTTTTGTTCTTTAATTTTAATATTCCTACAGTGCTTATGACTTCCCATAATGTACTAAGAACACACTGCAAGGTAATGTTGAAATGCAGCCCCCATATCCCAAACACAAGACAGGAACTAACACACAGTCAGAGACAAAAAGAGCTATTTTAACTTGTCCTGAGGGTCAGAAATATTGTCGGCCTAAAAGCCTCAATTCAACACATATCAAAACATATGTTTGATTTTATCACATAACTGTACAGAGAAAAAAGCTTCAGTTATTCAAGTTCCTTGCTGAACCATGGCCCTAGTACTGCAACAGCCTGTTGAGGTTGAGATAACCGAAGTCCCAAACACAGTAACTTGTTCATCATATATACGGTCCGTAACATTCTATGATAGCTAAAGCTTTGCAACTTATCGTTTGGGGTTGTGATTTTTCTCTCTTATGATGTAATTTTTTGGAAAGATGAGTCATTCTCAAGAAAATGAAATGCTTTGCACCCCATTTCAGTTTTGTCATGCATTATTAAAGGTCTGCATATCTTCATTTATACATTTTGTGTAATTCAGCCATTCTTTATGTTCCTTTCCATAAAACAGACTTATGCTACTGTCACCATCATAGTCTCAGATAAACTGTGATAGTGATGAAAGGGTCAGCACAGAACAGGCAACAAGGAACATCTTCGTATTCAGCAAGATGCATGATTATTCTGACATAACATTACCCCACAAAGGTCTAGATACTCAAGCTATTATTTATTTGGACTCCCTTTACAGTTATCAAGAAACATCCACTTGAGTGCTAAGACTGATTTTTAATAAGATTGGGAAGAAGACTCCCTTGAGTACTGTCTCACCATTAAATATAGGTGCGGTAGATGACACACTTAAAGAAAACTTTTAGATGGCTAAAGCCAGATTAAAAAAATCCTCCCATAAATAAGTGCACGAACATCTCAAGAAATGGACCTTGTACTGGAAGCACCTTCACGTCACATTTGAATGTTATCAATAAAATTATGCTGCCTAACTTTCTGATGGCCTATGAATTACTTTAGGTGTACTGATAAGAGAACACATTGGAAAGAGTAATTTTTAAACTGGTAGAAAGCATGTTGATATTATTCCAACTCTAATTTGCTGGCCTTTCACAGGTCATTTTTCTACTTAGCTTGACAGTGCTTATTGAACTGTGTGTCTCTGAACTTTCTGATAACGATTTTATCAACTTTTAAAACAGTGAATATTTTTTGACTGGAATAGCCACTATTACGTGTGAATACTCCAACACTGACTTTTACGTCTCTTCTTGCATTTTTTCAGTTGTGCACACAGAATTGCTGCCAAGTCCCTGGAAAGCACAAACCCTGAATATTCTTGCTGGATATCTCATATCAAATGTTTCATAGTAAAGAGCTTAGTTCTCTCAGCTCCCAGCTGGCTCAGTAGTACAATCCAGAAGAGAAGGCTGACAAGAAATAACAAAAGGTTCAGAAATGGCCTGTCAAACGCCAATCACATCTGCAATTTTGAACCACACTTCCGAAGAGACTCAGGAGTTAAATGCATCAAAAGCATATTTTTGACTAACATAATGTTGCCTTATTATTTTGTTGACAGAAGAGGTTCTGGCAGCTCTTGGGCATAAAAAGCTTTAGTCGTGATGTCTTCCTGAAAGTTCATTTGCACCAGCTTCTTGTCTGTAGTTAATAGCTAGCCAGGGTAAAACTGGTGGCTAGGATTTATTCTCTGAGGAGAGAAAGGTGGAACAGCATTTTGTACCAAAGTAAACTTCAAAGCAAAGTGCATTATAAAACTCATACCTTTGTAGATGCTTACAGAAATTATTAACTAAACCAGAGATGAGTGGGTAGGAAACTGGCCATTATGGTTGTACTGAAAGCAATTACGTGGCTAGAGAGAGGGTATTAGGGAAGTGGCAGGGTACCACACGGTCTAGGGGCTCCCAGGGGCTGACGGCCATGGGGGGTCCCCCAAGGGGGCAGAGCAGGGCCTCACAGCCTGGGCCCATTCCCACCACCCCAGACAGGAGCCGGGCAGCTGGGGGGGCAGCTGGGGCAGCCCCAGCCCCAGGCATTGGGCACTGAGCTGTGGTTGGGCCCAAGCTGGGCCTAGGCCAGGATGTGGGCCCACAGGTGGGCCCAGCTTGAAGGCCCAGGGCTGGGCAGGGCAAGGCTGTGGGGAGCTGGAGACCAGCACTGCTGCGGTGTTGCTAGGGCAGGGACTGGTGGCCCCAGGGAGCTGAAATGGGGTCCAGGGCCATGGGCAGGGTGTGGGGAGATCCCAGGGCAGCCCGGGCAGGGACGTCAGGCCTGTTGGTGCCCTCGGGGCCTGGACAGGAAGGACCAGTTGAATACCCGATCTTGTCACTCACTAAAGACTTTGGCACAAAAGGTAAACGTGTGCTAAGGAAGTTTGGAAGCTTATCATTCATGTGTAACAGGTATAAACATGCATGCATATCATATGCAATATATAACTGAATGGTACAGTTGGACCATCCTGAGGATGGGAGGACTGGCAAACGGATGAAAACCAAAAGCTGCTGTGCTACAAAGCAGAGAGAAAGACAAAGGCCTGAGTTTAATAATAGTCACAAATTATGTCTGAGTCACCACTTTGGGTATGATAACATAAAAAAATGGAACAGGCAAAAATTTATATCACTGTACATTGGTGAGCCCACCTGGACCTGAAGCCAGGCTCTGCCTGCCTCAAGGCATCTCACTGGAATGATAGAATTAAAGTTTGCCATTTCAGTTGCCACCAGGAAGAAAATGAGGTAGTTAGCACTGCATTGCAAAGTGATAGCTAAGAGTCATTATGACTTCTATTTTATATCGCCAGGGAAGGTAAGAACTATTTGAATTAAAGGCCAACGCTAGAAGACTACTAAATGGGTAAAAACTGGTTGTGGGGAGAAAAAAAAAAGTTAGATATTGATGCTAAGAAGCCTTATTTTAGAACAGAAAAATTATGGAGCAATCAACTAACAGCAGTGAGAGAATAAAACTGAACTCTTTTTTAAGTTGGAATGGTTCATAGGCTTGGCTACACAATATTGACACAGGCTCCGGGAGAACACAGTGTTTCAGTGAGGAGACAGTGTTTCAAAAGGTCCATCTAGTTTCATGCCATCCTATGACACAGGGCTGCTGTGCATGATCACCTCTTTGGGAGTTGCTAGAGCAATGTTAACATGAAAAGATTTTGTACAGCTCTCAGATATATTCAACAGGGCAATAAGAAGAAGGAATAAGAAAGTTATGAGCTCTTCTTCCACACCACTGTTAAGGTCCCCAAGCACAGTTCTGTGTCCAAAGTTCAGAGAGTGTGAAGATACTGAATGTGGTGGTTCAATGATTTACCAAGAGAAGTCCAGGGGCCAGAAAACAAGCCCAGTACTGTGAAGCACTTCAATATTTCTGATTAAAGGAAGGATGCATCTCACCTTCGAACATCTAAAACTAGGCGTCTAGTCTAAGCCACTCATTTAGACTCCTTCTTCATTCCATGGGGGGAAACAGGCTTTCCAAACATTGATTCATCCTGCCTATCTTAGGTACATGTCTTTGGGTGGGATGAATTGGTCCCTAAGTTTCCCTTACTCTACCATTGACTGTAGAGGGAAACCAGACAAACCATAAACATCGAACACATATCTTTTAGAAGGGCTGAAGTTAGGAGAGATTAACCCCACCCCAAGCATGATGAGGTCCAACAACTGGAATTTGAAGTGTGGAAATTCAAACTGTATCTTTCTTTAAGAAACACTTAAAAGAATTAAGTTGGATCTGTTAAGTTGGGCAGGAGTACATTCATGTGCCAATTTTTAGATGAGATGAAACACCTATGTGCATTTGCCAGGAAGAAATATATTGCCTTAAAAAAAAATAGCAGACTGGTAGATAGTTCATTCAGCTCTCATAACCTATGAACCTCTAAGTAATATGATGATACATGGTATCTATGCAACTGAATGCCAGCACAATAACATTTTCATATCTTTAAGTTTTTGTCTATATTTTTAAAACAAATATTTGAAGCTGTTTGGAATGTTATAAATGTCCTCCTCCTTGCCCACAGATTTTAAGTGGTCTAACCTAAAAATTGACATAATAGAAAGCAATACCAGTACACAATCTTTTTACATTCAGGCCTTCTTAGAGGTTTTAGGTGTTCTCAAATCTCAAATCGCTTTGGCATCAGTGTTAGCAGAAATACACTTTCAGACATGACTTGAAAAATAAAAACTGAGTAACATTGTTGAAGAAATGATGCCTTTCGTGAAAGGGGTCACTAGTATACTTAAATTACACTGGAACTCTGTAATATACTAGATGTCCCATCAAGAAATCATAGGACATGGACCACAACAGAATAAAGAATTTGTCTTGTCCACCTCTGGTTTTCAAAGACAAGGCCAGCTATGCCTGAAATATGTTTCCTAATGCAATTAAAAAAGCTTCAATATTGCTGATTGCACCTCTTTCAATGAGATTATTCCAATGCTTACTCATTTTAGAATGCTTTTCCTTTGTATTTCATTTGTGACAACTTAAGCTCATGAACAAGCAACCATTTGTTACTTTCCTCTCTAGAGCAACCTTTTAAAGGTTTTTTGAAGTATTTAAAATATTTAAGGAATTATATCAGTCTTCTCATCTACAGAAAAAAAGAAACAAAAAAAAGTTTTCAGTTTTTCCACCACGTAGACCTCCCACAACACTTATTCTTACGTGTGTAGTACCATTTAATTCCAAATGGTCCATCAACTTACTATAGACTGAAGGCAATTTACTTGGTTTTAATTTAAAGAGCACAAGAATTTTCAACTGAAGAGCTTGATCAACAGCATTGATCAGAATAACCTGAAAAAATATTTCCTTGCCTGTGGGATCCAATATCATTTTGACAGATCCTAGTACAAAACTCTACATTACTGAGCTCTGCCATATCATCAGAAATAGTGTGGCCAGCAGGACTAAGGAAATGATCATCACCCTGTACTCAGCACTGGTGAAGCCACACCTCGAATACTGTGTTCAGTTTTGGGCCCCTCACTACAGGAAAGAAATTGAGGTGCTGGAGCGTGTCCAAAGAAGGGCAACGAAGCTGGTGAAGGGTCTAGAGCACAAGTCTTATGAGGAGCAGCTGAGGGAACTGGGGCTGTTTAGTCTGGAGAAAAGGAGGCTGAGGGAAGACCTTATCGCTCTCTACAACTACCTGAAAGGAGGTTGTAGTGAGGTGGGTGTCAGTCTCTTTTTCCCAAGTAACAAGCGATAAGACAAGAGGAAATGGCCTCAAGTTGTGCCAGGGGAGGTTTTGGTTGGGTATTAGGAAAAATTTCTTCACTGAAAGGGTTGTCAAGCATCGGAACAGGCTGCCCAGGGAAGTGGTTGAGTCACCATCCCTGGAGGTACTTAAAAGATGTGTAGACATGGTGCTTAGGGACATTGTTTAGTGGTGCACTTGGCAGTGTTAGGTTAATGGTTGGACTCGATGATCTTAAAGGTCTTTTCCAACCTAAACGATTCTGTGACTGTATGATTCTATATTTGAACATTACCAACATGAGATTTCCTCTTTCAGGAAACCTTTAAGCAATCTTACTTATTATTTGTTTCAGAGTTGCTATATTGACTTACTGAGGCACACATTTTTACTTTGTGTGGTCTCTGGTTCTGTGTAGTGTCCTCTGCACGTCATTTTATTACTGAACTTAAAATGAAAAGCTGAGGTCATTTAAAAGTTGCTCATTTATTGTCCTAAGAAATGTAAATGATAATGGATTTTTCTGGGGGAAGTTAATGTTTCCCAATAAAAATAGATTCACTTTAGGATCTTCAGATCAACTGGAAAAATATTTATGAATATTTCCATTTACAATAGATAATTCTCTCCATCATTTTGATATACACTCATCTTAGGAACTTTATAATTCTGGAGTACAGTAAAAGATTTTCATCAGTATAAAGAGAAATGGCTTTTAATACTGGAGACCTTCAAAGGTGAAAGTACTTCTAAAAAGGCAGTCTTAAAAACTCAAGTGCCTTTATCTTGATCTATTATCTTGACATGAGCTGGGCACAAAAGAATGGATGGTATGATCTGACCAGGGTCAGGGTTTGATCTGACCAGGGTCAGGCAGTTGTACTTCTTTTCTTTCTCTCTGCAACTTCTCCAAGACTAAATGATCTTTTATTTTGTTAAAAATAGCCCCATCCTTCAGATTTTAGATGTCTGACAATTTCTACTTCTCCTGCCTCATGCTATCGTGGTGTTACTGGTTCCTTTTACTGTTTAGATTTTAGGAACTATTTGAGTACATTCAACTTTTTCAAGACTGGATTGCTTACAACAGTGTAACATATATTTCAGTTCCACATTTAACAAAGAATGTAACCGCCAGATTTTCATTTGTCTCAGCCCACTTTATCTATCTATCTGTCTACCTATCCATCTATTCTTCCATGATTCCCCTGCCCACAGAAGAGCTTAATTGAATTGTGCCCTGCTTTCTATACTTTCCCCAGTAATTTGCCCTATTAAGGCTCACTTCTTTGGTGCGCACTAAAAGAAACTATCAAAAAATAACAAAAAATTCTGGCATTCTTAGTGTTTAAGTTTTAATGCATGAATTAATTATATGTCTTTTGATCACAATCACCTCTTTCTGCCTCTTTTTTTTTTCTTATATTAGAGCAGAGAATAAATATTGCTTTCACCAGAAAACTTGAGAAAAATTCAAGAATAGTAATAGCAAGATTTTGAGATTTGAAGACTCAGGACTATTCCTGACCAAATCAAAATTATGTAACAATTTATAGAAAACCAATTGTGTAGTCCCAAGTCAATATTTTCTAGAAATTGGACATTTTGCTTGTTATTTTCAATTTGGAATGGAATTATTTTTTTTTATGCTCATCTTTTAAACACATTCACTAGGTTTATTTTAAGCCAAGCAGTTTTGTAATACTGATAAAATATATTGTTGCAGCTTCCTTCTGCTTAAGTTGATGAGTTTTAGCAAATCAGGATGAGGTTCCTTTCTTGTTTTTATTGAACAATGGCTCATCAATTGGTCAAACATTATTTATTCTTTTAATTGGTTAAAACCCACAGGAAATTCACACTTGATTAAGTAAATCTTTGTAAATGTAACAGCAGAATGAAAATATCTCTACCTCATTAATTACCTGTTAATTCTAAAAAAGGAATACTAATAATTTGCTATAATAAAAAACAACAAAAAAAGAAAACATATTTTCCCCAGGAATAACTAAGCCACCACCACTTCACAGGACAACACTGCCAATAAAGTAGTTTGATGGAGTAAGCTGCTGAGTGAGCTGCATTCATTCCTCCTGACTCATCTCCAGGATATCTTCTTGACAACTGTGATGGTGGCTTTCCTGTGTACCACCTTCAAATGGTGACCTGGGTGCTTACAGTGCCCCACACTCCGACTGCCTTGCAGGACTCATGCCTTGTTCAAATTTCTCTCTTGGGTTCATAGCAAACTGCAGAGCAGTTTGAGAAAGAACAGTACCTGACTTTTTGTGGCAATTTTAGAAGAGAGGAAAAGTAGCCAGAGATTTTCATGCAGAAGAAGGATTTAACTTCTGCAGATTCTTTCACAGACATATGGCGTTTCATCTTCTTATCAACCTTGGGTTACACAGGCTGCATTTATTAATGGCTAAGACTCCTCTATGCATATCTTTAAAATGACCCTCGTTTTACTTCAGGAAATTCAATTGTTCCTTGTTTTCCCTATTAGTATGCCACAGTGAACATCGGCATTCATCAGTAGAAATGTCATACATAACTGAGAATTTCTTCAAAAGCCATTATTGCCAACACATGAAAAGAAAAAGAAAAAAAAAAAAAGAATTTTTAAATAGCTTCAGTTTTCTTCAATCTGTCCTTGATTTATGGTACAGTTGTCCTTGATACCTTTGTTTGAGTTTTAGAAGAATACCTGCTATGTGAAGAGTGCACTATATTATGTCCATGTAGACATGTACAGTTTGTCCCACATGCTACTTAAAAGAGAATTAAAAAACAATGAAAAATACACTGTCCTTTCACACTGAATATCTCACTGTATAATCAAACCTGACTTACTGCATGTATACAGTGTGCATTTTGTTAATTAGCTTCCTTCTGGCACCTCTGAAGCAAAAAACGATTTTTCACTGGATCATTTTTCCCTCCTTGTAGTAAGTAACATTTAATATTTGCTGGTACTGTGATAAAATGTATTTTGAGGTATTTTTATGGAGTACCAAATTAAATGTTTCAATTAGAGCTTCAGTGAGCTGTTCAGCAAAGATTTGAATGAACCCCTATAGGCCAACCTTAAAAAAAATCTCCAGGCCTATATTTTCATGCACTCTATAAAGATGTGTCAGAGTCGCAATTAAAATAATTCGTTTTTCTAAATGAGCTGAGAGAGATCACATCTCTTTTGCTCAATTACTCCCATTTCTACTACTTTTTCTCCTATGTTCTTTTGCCTGTGTGACTCTGGAGCAAAAAGTAATGTGAGACTTTGGAGAATGTAAGACCGGGAGTTCGGATCTGTGAGTTCCAACTTTGGAATATGAAACAGAAAAGTTCATTTTCGTTGTTTTTCTGAGTTCTCCCCACAGGCAAACCCCTTCAACATCCATCAGCTGAACATCTCTCTAGATCTTCTCTATTACCAAGCATCCTCAGGGTCCTGCCATAAGATTCTTACCCCAAGACTATTGATTCTTGCCCTGTCTCTTTCCTCTGGTCTTTAGGCTTGTCATTACCCCCTTGAAACTGTTTTTATCTGCTGTCATTAGGAATCTTCCACGTCTGTCAAACTAGAGCTTTGAACACCGCAAGTCTTGTGAGAGAGTATTCGTTAT
The DNA here is from genome assembly GCF_000737465.1 of Haliaeetus leucocephalus. Taxonomy (NCBI): domain Eukaryota; kingdom Metazoa; phylum Chordata; class Aves; order Accipitriformes; family Accipitridae; genus Haliaeetus; species Haliaeetus leucocephalus. The sequence continues at coordinate 5,934,560 of NW_010972436.1, forward strand.
TCTGTTCAGCAGAACAGGCAGGGAATATTCTTGACATCTTACTTAATCTCTTTATTCTTTTTATTTTTTTTTCTTCTTGGAGGCTGAAGATTGTGCTAAACCAGATGGTTCCTGTGAAAGTCCTAATCAATTTGATAGGAACACAGCCACAAAAAGTTTGGGTTGTTTTTTTTTTTTTATACAAGGTGTTCAACATACTAAGAAAAAAAAGGAAAGAAGCTCAAAACACTTTCGCTTGTCCCAATCATGTCTTTCATGACTCAGTCTCATAAGCCTTCAGAAACACACAGCAGAATCATTTTTTCAAGCAACTTTTCCTTTGGAAAAATTATCCCCAAATAAGAAACAGTAGCAATGCAAAAAGGAGAAAAATATTGTCAGCATTTTTTTAAATGTAAAACTATGTAATTTTATTTAGCTTTATTAACACTTGGGCAAAACAGAGCCTCCAAATGTGAGATATGTTTCTGAGATGACTCAATGCCACAAGTTCAGGTCTGCTAGCCAGCTATCAGCATCAAGCCCATCATTCTGTTGGTAGGATGTTTATTTAAAAGGCTGCAAATGTTGTCATTTTTAGGGGTATTTATTGGTAAGGTCAGCTTTGGGTGTTTTTTTTTTTAACCTGGCTTACATTAATTGTGCTTTAGACAAGCACTCAGACACATACACAACTCGTGGATTCCACAGGACCCTGGCATATATTCATGCTTACATATGTGCTTCATTGCTGTCCTGAAGGGTCCGAATGGAAGAATAAAAAAAGGAGGCAAGAGGCAGAGGGAGGCAATTTACTGTTCATTTTCTCTCCACTGAAAAGGGCACTTTCTAAAGCAACTATGAAAAAATCAAACATATACACAACTCAGATAGTCATGAGGTCAATAAAAAATTCAGCAGCTTTTAGAAGACATTCAAGTGACATTATAGAATAAGAAATTCTTATGAATGAAATGGTATTGAACTAAATTGGTAGCTTTTGTAATGGTCTTCGAAAGATTCTTACCTGAACAGAGTATAAAGCAAAACAGTTGTGAGGACAAAAAATGGTAATAAACACAAAACATAAGCTAAATACAAGCAACACACCCATAATAAACAGCAAGATAGTTGTTAGACAAATAACACTCTACCATGTAATATTTTCTGACACTGACTAATGTTTTCTTTTTGCATGGGCAACTCATAGGCACTCTCTAAGAAATTATTCTGTTTAGAGAGACTCAAGCAGCAAATAAACTTCAATTGAGTGCACTTAGCTCTCAAGAAGAACTGTACTAGAAATAAAAACAAACGCTATGTAAATATCTAATCAGATAGATATCTAGTATATGTGTACTGCACTGTTAAATTCACTACATCATACATATATCCTGTTTACCTTGTATGCAAATGTTAACGTGCTATTTTAGTACACTCATTTAATCTACACAGTAGAAAATATACAGAAGAAACAATTTTCCACTTTGATGAAATGTTGGGTTCAATTCCATTATTTTGTGGTCCAGGCAAATACACCAATCTTGAGAATGTCTTAGTCATTCTCTCTCTCAACCCTAGCATTTAATTGACAAAAATAAATACATTAATATTATATCAGTATTATTATATATGTTGATAGAAGGGCTGTTATATTTTCCAAGAAAGTACTATTCCCATCTCATTGGATACTTTCTAAGTAAAATGCTGCTAGAAATATGGCTGAAATCTTAGTTAATTATAAATGTAACTAAAAGGGTGTCACAAGGTTAGGAATACCAATAAACTATGTGTCACAGCAGACATAACATTGGACATGCTTTCAGGATTTAATTCTGAAGATTTATATGTCACTTGACTTATCTCTTCCATTTCAATGTCTGCACGTATCTCCCAAGAAATAATCATTATAAAAACTCAATATTGCTGCTAAAAACAATAGAAGATTTTGTTTTGCTAATAGCACAATTGGTTTCCCAAACAGGAAATTAGAAACAGCACACTTAGGAGTATTTTTGAACTACAGTGAAATGAAATAAAACTCTCTTCATAGCTATTGGCAGAACCTAATAAAATGTTTCATACTAAATTACCTTTGATGCATCTGTACATAAAATTAATTATGCAAATAATATAATATCTTATCTCTATGGATAATTACAACAGTAATCATACTTATCCTGGTTTTTTTTCTTCACACAGGTGAGTATTTTCCAAAAGTGGTGTCAAATAAAATGCTGATTTTACCTCCATGAAAATGAAAAAGCTACTGAAATCCAGGTTGTGAACTTCTTGATGCAAAGAGTAACCCAAGGCAGCTGCCGGGCTGCTTCTTGTAATGGCTTGGTCTATCACAGAATGGCTGATGCCAGGAGGCTCTGCTGGAGACCATCCAGTTTAATCCTCTGCTCTGGGCAGGGTCAGCTGGAGCAGGATGCTCAGGGCCGTGTTCAGTCAAGTTTCCAATATGTCCAGGGGTGGAGAGACCACAACATCGGTGAGCAACCTGTGCCAGTACTTAGTTACCCTCACAGTAAAAAAAGTGTTTCTTAATGTTCAGACAGAACCTCCTGTATTTCAGTTTGTCCTGTCACTGGGCACCACTGGCAAAAGCCTGGCTCCATCCTCTTTGCACCCTGCCTTCAGGTAGTTATATACATTGACAAGATCCCGCCTGAGCCATCTCTTCTCCAGGCTGAACTGTCCCAGCTGTCTCAGCCTTTCCTCATGGGAGAGATGCTTCAGTCCCTTAATCATCTCCATGTCCCTTTGCTGTACTCTCTCCAGCATATCCGTGTCTCTTTTGTACTGAGGAAGCCAGAACTGGACACAATACTCCAAGTGTGGCTTCACCAGTGGTGAGTAGAGGGAAGGAGCCCCTCTCTTGACTTGCTGGCAATACTTTGTCTAATGCAGCCCAGGATACCATTAGCTGCTTTTGCTGCAAGGGCACATTGCTGGCTTGTGTTCAGCTTGGTGTCCACAAGGACCCCTGGGTCCTTTTATGCCAAGCTGCTTTCCAGCTGGGTGGCCTCCAGCATACACTGGTGCTTGGGGTTGTTCCTCACGAGGTGCAGGACTTTGCACTTTCCTTTGTTGAACTTAATGAGGCTGATGACTTCTGCATGTCCAGTTTGTTTTAACATTCTCTAGTCCGGTCCTCCCCGTCCTCCTCCAAGTCTTCCTTGCTCCAGACTTTTCCTTTGTTCTCAGGGGCCTGGGATTCCTGAAGGCTGGTCTTACCAGTAAAGACTGAGGTGAAGGAAGCATTGAGGACCTCAGCCTTTTCCATGGCCTTTGTCACAAGGACCCCATTCCCATTCAGCAGAAGGCCCGTATTTTTCCTAGCCTTCCTTTTGCTTACAATATAACTGAAGAAGCTCTTCTTGTTGCCTGAGATATCTCTTGCCAAGATTGAGCTCCAGGTGGGCTTTGCCTTTCCTAACCCCCTTCCTGCATATCTTCCTTCTGACTGATCTGATCCTACGGCCACCTTTGTATGATCCCTTTTCATGTTTCAGTTTAGTCAGGAGCTCCTTATTCAAACCTGCAGGCTCCCTGCAACTTTGCTAGACTTCCTGCTTGATTGTTCTTGAGCTTGGATGGTCTATCCCTGTCCCTCAGAACCAGAGCAACTCAACTCTTAACTTAAGCATATGATAAGAAGCCTTGTGTAGATGGTGTTACAAGCACACAATCTAATGCAAAACACAACTCTCCACTGAACAGCTTAGGTCATCCAGGACAGAAATTATCTGCCCTTTTTTACTGGGAAGACCATCTCATATCTCTTCCTCCAATTCCTCCAACTCAAACACAAATGGCTTCAATATGTTGCCATTCCAGACACTGTTCATGCATTTTCCTGTGCCTCATACACTCATTTTAAATGACGGCAAAGAAAAATAGGAACAAACAGGATATGTATCTAAGGAAATGCATCTCTCTCAATCATGGAAGTTATGCCTTCTGCATTCCCCCACCTGCTATCTTGGTTTATTGTCATCCCTTGCTGTGTTATGTGCAATTTGGATTGCATGCTCCTTGAAGTAAGGAGTTGTCAGTTTTTATTTGTCTGTACAATGCCATACACACCTATGGCACTATAGAAATAATTAATAATAACAATTTATGACAGAGTAAATTATTGTTACCAATCATTACATATTGTGCGCACTTGTGTAAGACAAGAAAAGCTTTTCTAATACAAGTGGAATAATATGCCCTGTTTCTTGAAAGTTGACTTCTTAATATATTCTCTGTATAAACATGAAGGATATCTGAAGAAGGTTTCATGCTCCCAAAAGCTTATCTGTTTTTTCCAACTTTATATTTTAAAAAGATTAACATTTCCCACAATACTTGCCTTTTTCTTTATGTCCTGACACTATCACAGCTAAACAAATTCTGCTACTACAAAGTTACTACTGTTATCATTGTGGCACATCACATGGATTTTCCACACAAAACCCTTTACATAACAGGACAGGAGGAATGCAGTAATCATTTGATGTATGCAGACAGAAACAAAAACCCAGGAGTTCTAAGTGTCTCTTCTGCTGTATATTAAATTAATTCCCCACAAAAATTAACAAAGTTTTTCATGTACTTCCACAAAAGAACAAAGTTACCTCATCCTCTGAGGAGTTTAAAGAAGTTACTGTCTTTTTTCTATATAAACAGAAGATACCGAGTTACACTTGTAGCTAGGAAATTTTACATCCATGCTTTAAAATTTTGGGGAATCTGAAGTCACTACTCTGAAAATGGCTGTATTGTTAAATGTCTCTATCTCTTTTTGTAGTCAATAATTACATTTACCCAGTAGTCTAGAAAAAAGAACAGCATTTGAGAATTTCACTTTGAATAACTACAAATATCTTAAAGAAATTTCTAGGCCAAGAAAGGCCTAGTTTGCCACTTCTCAGGGAGGGGTTTGTGCAATGAGGATTTCCCCAGCACAACAAAAGCTGAGATGTGACAAAAATTTCCTTTCAGAAACACTATGTAAATATATAGACAGGAAGACCTCTGAACTAAAAGAGCTCCAAAATTTTCTAGGTGTGCAATAAACTGTCTATATGGAGACTGCATTTTCCCAGAGAACCTCATCAAAAATTCAAAATACAAAGAATGGCCTGCAAGTACATGTGGAGTTTATTTTCTGTAGACCTACATATTTCTTGTGCTTTTGAATAAAAAAAAAAACAACAAAAAAAAGGTGTTTTCAGAATCACTGTACAAAATTCGGTATCATCTACCTATACATCTTAAAACTACTGTGCATCCCTGAAGAGTTAAAAATGTAAAAATGGATCACATGTTTATAATGCTGCAGAGGAAACTCTCTGACAAATCCAGGCAAAGTATCAATTTTAAACATTTTTAGAAAAATTTTTGTGCATTATTTGTTAACAGTCAACAGGTTTGCTTTTATGAATATTTCCATTATGTGAAGTTCTATAGCTCAGTTTGTACAAACATTTTCTGAGCTGCAGGTTCACTGTTTACTGACAGAGCTTGCTACTGACAGGACATGGTATTGTTTCCTTGGCTGGATCTCTTAGATCTGGCACAACAATGCCTTCATATATTTCAATGCTCTTTGTAACCTCTTTGTAACACCAATAAAAATTAATAATATTGACCTTTATGAACTACTTTTTGACTTCTGCAAAGGCATGAAGGTTGCTCTTTACGGGAGTCCCATGTACTGCTTGTACACCGCTAAAGGGAGATTTATTTTTGCTCCTTCACATGGGCTGAATTTCACACCAAATTGATTTTATTAACTCATAACATTAATTTTATTTCTTGTTCAAATGAAATTTAATGTCTCTCCTTTCTGTGGCATAGACTGTAAAAACTTCAGTCACACAAGCGGTACTCTACTGTGTTTTGGTTTGGGCATCAACATATTCACATTTCAACTACCAGCAACTGCTTGCAAACCTCTAAACAACAACATACGTAATATATTGCATGTTGATCTTGATTGAGAAAAACCTTATCAATACGCTGAAATGAAACAGTCTCATCTTCACCAGCACAGTTTTACATTTTTTGTGCAGCTTCTGTTACTTAATTTTTTTCTTGTCAAGTTGATCACTATACATGTCTCCAGTTTGAAGTGTGGAAGAGAAACAGCAAGAGACCTGTGTGCAAGTTGCAGTCTTCAAGGAGAACCTTAGGGGAAACAGCTATCCTGTTATGCAGAGCAAACAACTCTCTTCCTCTTCCCTCCCTTTCCCTCTCCTCTCTGCTCCACTCTGCTCATACTCCCACTCCTGCTCCCTCTCTATCTGTGTGACCTTTCAGGAACCACAATTTCTTGTATTGCAGGAATCTTTCAAATTTACATTTTTCTGAAAGAGCCCAGGTCTGACACTTCCATCTTTACAGTCTTGATTGTCACAATTTGATATGCCATTTTCAAATTGAAAGCTTTATTAAAAATATTTTTAAAAATTATTTAGCCTTTCTTATTAAATATAGCAACTTGTGGAAATAGGGATTGTATTATGTATTGGGGACACAAGTTGGTGTTTTATTGATGTTTCACAAAGGAAATAACAGTTCAGAAGTGAGAGGTAATATGCTGGTGGCTTTAAGACCAGAGCACAAATTGCAGGTATACTGAAGATACATAAACATGTAATCACTGTAAAAATGTCTGCTTATCAATTGAGATTTGTTTATGACTCACTCCTGAAAGAATGGGGAAAAAAAAGTGTCCTCGGAACAAAAAAATGAACCGAAGTAGCATGTACCATATAAATATCAGATTTGACCCACACATAAAGAAAACTAAAGTAAGCAAGACCTTTTTGCTGAGGGGGCTAGAAACTGAAAAATATCAATGATATTTACATCTCTTTCCCAACTGTAATCTCAGCTGCTCTTTGGACGGAGCTACCTCTAGGCAAAAATAAGGTAAGTGTTCAATTATACATACAAACAGTCATAAACAAGTTAGGATGGGCACTGGATACTTTACTCAAACTGGAGTAAAGTAAGATATCAGCACAAGGACTACTGATGTATATTACATTCAATGTGGAAGGAATATTCTCTGACACTGAAGCTGACTGGCTTGAAACAGCCCATACTCACACTGTTGACTATCTTATTCTCCAAGACAGAGACAACCTAGTGTCGTCCTTCCAATAACTGTCCAAACATGCTCAAGAACTGTATAGGAAAATGCAAGCTGGCCTGGGCCCAAATGTGTGCCAGGAATCATTCTAAAATTTAATAGCAGAGATGATTGTGATCCAGTGCCTGTGGGTGTTTCCTGACACTATTTTCTGTACTGATACAAACACAGCCAGAATGTCTGTTTTACATTTCTCGGGGCTTCTGTTCAAACGGATATAAGGTCTTTTAGATTTGATGATACACATAGATTAAGTGACTGGACACTGGCCTTCAAAAATTTTTTGATATACAATTCCAAGATTATTACAATAAAGAAATAGACTGCTGAGTAGAGAGTGTAAACCTAATAATAATAGGTCTGTTTCTTTTTTATGTCTTCCACAGAATCTTTAGAAATAGTCCTTAAACCTAGTAGTCTGCATGTCAGAAGCTGAAAAGCACTACTTCAGAGTAATCTGACATTAGTATACAGACTGATGAGAAGGAAATTATGTATTCCTTTTATGATAGAGGATTAACTGGAAAACTACTGTACATGTTCAGTCTTTGAGCTTTGGTTGCCTGAACTAGGATTTGATATCGAGGTCATAACTTGCTGCTTTGCATGCTTTGCCATACTTCAGAAAATGGCTAGTGGTCAAAAAAAATGGCAAGGAGAAACTGTCTTTGCTTTCACATGCAAAATGAACATAAGTACTAGACAGCTAAAGTTTCTTATTTAAAAACATAGGGGGACATCATTTCCTTGTTGTAACTATAGCTATTATCTCCTAAATGGAATAAATTTGCAGACAGTGGTAGTTAGATTTTATTTATTTATTTATTTGTCAGGTTTCAGATCTTTAGCAGGAGCTAAGTTCAGCGTTTTTCAAAATCTGCTCACAAAATGGACTGTTTCAGAACTGTCTGTATGAAAGTCACAAAAAAAGCAAGGAGACCTTAATCCAAATTATTGTGAAGGCAGAAGCAGAAGATCCAGATCCAGCCACAGGCAGGGTTCCTTTATTGACATTTGTGTAGTTAGACTAAAATCAGTGTTTTTTAATTGTATGTTTCTCGCTAATATGAGGCCTGAACTTAACACTTTTGCACCCTGAGCCTGTTAGAGTCAAAGATTTACAAGGGAACTTAATTTCAAAATTCAGTACTCTGATGCAGTGTAATTAACAGCCCTAAAAGATATTGCTCCCACTTTACACCCTAAGCAGGACATCCATGGATCTGGGAAACATTTACACAAGCCAGTAAGAGGTACATAGTAGAAAGTTAGGCCTGGACAGTGTGCAAATAATTCCAACATGTTTTAACTTCTCATTTACACTGTAGAACAGGTAAGACCTGCCCTCAAATAATGGAGGAGAAGGCAACAGAGGGGGAGTGTAATCAATAGGAAATGAGACACCTGGGGTCAAAACCATTCTCTAAATCAGACTGAGTGAGGACCTGATCCTACATATACTGCTTAAGGAAAGGTACTAATCACCATGTTATATGGGAAAAAATCCTCTGCTTTCTTAGGTTTCTCTTAAAAAGAAATGACTTAGGCACCTAACTCAAGGAAATAGACAGAATAGTGGATCCTCGATAGCGGAAGGTGCGATTATACCTCCATAATATCACACAGGTACAGCCCTGCCTCCCTAAAGAGGATAGGACACAAGTCACGTCCCCGTCAACAGCATTTTCTGCTGGTGAGCTAACCTCACTTCTAAGAATCTCCTCTCCAGTCATCCAGCTCTTTCCAGGTATTGCAAGGAGAGCTTAGGCTCTAATGAGAGATGGGAAATTGTACTTGGCAAGTGAGTATCAAAATTAGTTGGTGTGTTTAGCCCTTTGAGATGATGTGGCTCAAAAAATATTTGCTTATTCCTATTCTATAGCCATTTCTGAAATTTCAGCAATGTATTAGCACTCATCTTCATGCAAACTATGCTGTTCCTTAGGACAAGCAAGACTGAGCTCTTGACCAGCAGCAGGTTGTTTTATATGCCAAAATGCTTGGCTTTGAAGGACTTGTGCATTTTTTTCCAGGCAGATCTGTAGGGATGACAGAGCGAAAGGGCTGGCATCTCTCTGGGCATTGCTTGGACAAAAGTGCTGTATATGAGCTTTTCTACGTACCACAGCTGCTCCTATCAGAAAGGAGATATGCTGGTGTGTGGTACTGCCAGGGACAGAAGTATCTTGAAGGAAATATCTCCTTATCACTGCCACATACACCAAATACATTATACTTTTTTGTGTGTACAGAGACATAGCGCTTGTTTACACATTTGTTCATTCTAAATCTATTAAAACACAGCATTTGGTTGTGATACCCCAAGATTTGGTTCATTCTTCCACAACAGGCAGAAAGCCCCCACACAGCAGGGACCAGTAGTGCAGATGTCCTACCAACCCCCTTCTTGTTCCCCCCGCCCAGCCCACTTGCTGGTTGGGTGGGGTGAGAAGCAGAAGCAGCCATGATTCTGTGTAAGCACTGCTCAGCCATAATGAAAACATCCCTGTGTTATCAACACTGTTTTCATCACAAATCCAAGACGTAGCCCCATATTAGCTACTATGAAGAACTTTAACTGTATCCTAGCAAAAACCAGTATACTGATAAACACTTCAACTTCAAAATATCTAGTTGTTTGTTAAATGAACGTATGTCTATGCCTTAAGAAAGGTAAATCACTCTATTCCAAACCAGCTGAGTGAATAAACACATGTGAAGTAATTTCCTCTCCACATGAGAGGAGTGGATGGTCAATGCTACATACATATTCCAGCAGTAGCCTTCAGATGTGGAAAGGGTTTGTTTTCCTGTAATTTCTGTGATGTTGAAAAGCAGCAATAGTACACAATCCCCCACTTCCAACAATATGAGTCAGACCCTGAATTTCTTTAGAAGATGTTGTTAGTCCCTTTTTGAAACACTATTAACCAAAACCCCTAAGAAATAAAACAAATTATAGAAACACTAACTTGAAAAATGTATGTATTTCTAGATACGACTTTTTCCCTGCATAATTAGGGTTTTCTTCAAGGAAAGCAATTACTAAAACTTACTTGCCAAAATTCAGAAGAATTCAGTAGGATTTAGTGAAGATACTACAGAGTTTTACCTGTGCAGCAGAGCATAAATTACCACTTTATATATAAACCTAAAGATATATTCGTTAGGGTTTAATACAGAGATCCTTTCCTATCAAATCTTCCATAAAGTCAGTAGGAATTAAACTGAATTTAAGAGTTATGAAAACAATTCCACAGTTTGTACAAATATGGTGGGAAGAGCAGACTAAGACTTGTGACCTGCCACTGCCATCAAAGCTTGGGGCCTGACCCTTCCTCTTAGTTTACCAAAGGAAATTACTACCTCCTGAAAATTTTCTGTACATCAACAGGAACATGTCTGAGGTAGAGGGGCAGCTTGACCTGAATAAATATTGTCTCTCTTTGAAACAGCTTGTAACCTGGACAGAACCAGTACTTAGCCTGGCAGCTTAGGAAGTCACTTATTTGCTGTGCCTGGGAAGAAGGGTGGCAGGGGAAGAGACTGGGAAGCGGATATGCTCTTAAATCACATGGACACAGATTTATTTATGCAGCTGGCACGTATCTAAATCCACCAGGACTCTAAATGAGTTACGCTTTTCACCAAAGCTTTTGCACAGACCTGAAGATTAGTCATGCTCTAAATGAATCGCCCATTCAACACTACAAGCCCTACCTGACTACTTTCTAGTTAGAAACTGTGTGTGGTAGCAGGGATGGAGGGAGAGTCAGACACTGAGTTATTAAGTCCATGGCAAGGAAGCATTTGGCACAAGCTCAAGATCAGCAGGACTACATTAGTTAGCTAGGATCATCCACAACTGTTTCTACACTGTATCAGCAAGCACAGAGTTACATTCAAAAGGATAGTTCTACTTTCAAATGGTGGGCTGATCGTACACCTAACTAAACTCCCCAACTTTTCTACCTTACTCTCCCTGCATCATCATAAATGGTAATTTGTCATGCCATGAACTAACTTTGGTGGTTAAAGCTTCAAGCATGGTTTCTCTCAACAACAATTTTTCCATATTCGTGGGCAGAAACATTTTGCACTCGCACTGAAGGAAACCACACAGTTTGGTGCCTATTCACAAATGTGTTTTCTTTCCTGTCCACTCAGACTGGGCTCGGAAGACACATCTTTCTCAAAACTTATATTACAATCCACCTTCTGAAATCATAACGTTTAATATTCTTTCTTTGGATCATGAAGTCTAGCCAGCCTCAAATGGGGAGAATGCTTTGGGAGAAAAACATCAGACATTGTCTCTATAGTGAAAGAGAAAGTTGAAAGGAAACTTTGGTGGTGGTAAAAATACTGAGAAATACCCTGGGAGGGGGGAAGGCTTGAGTACCTGGAAAGTCAAGAATCTGTTCTGAGAAGGAAGGAAAGAAATATGTTTGAGAAAAAAAAAAACATGTGGAACCTGAGAAAAGTCAAGGATGGGATACTCTAAATGACAGAGAGGAAAGGGGATTATGGTTGAAAGGCACAACAATTGGGAATTAATTTGAATGCAAAGTGGGACCAGAACCAGATGCCCCGAGAGCATGCATTAAAAAATCAGATGAAATAGCAGCTTGAGTAGTGCACCATTCTGGGACTGAAAGTAGGCATAAAGTGAAGGATTGTTTTGGCTGTGAGGGGTGAGAGGCACAGACCTATAGATCAGATTACTTGGCTATATCCACACCACCGCTAAAGAGCAGTGTGGAGATGAGGGAAGGGCACAGTGTGCTCTTTCACCTCCTTCCCCACAGCTGCTTCACAGACTGCCTTCGACAGCCTCGGGGGATGCGGTGTGGTGAGGTACAGGGAGACCAAGTGTCCGTGAGCACACGGGGGCATTGCCCGTTGGGGCCAGGCAGCCGGGCTGCTGCCTGAGGTGTCTGTACAGTTGGGGAATCAGGTCTCAGAGCAGGCCTCAAGAGACAGCAGAAGCAAATTCACCATAGCTCCAGGGTCTGGATGTTTGAGTGTTAGCTTTAGTTAACCAGCAGTTTCCTCCACACTTCTTTGGAGCATTGATTAAAATACTAATGAGGGTAGCATGAACTGTGAGAAAACAGACTGTGTGAAAAGCAAATGTGACTTGAGAAGAGTGCATCAAAGCAAAAAGCTGTACTCATAACCAATCACTCAGACAGCAATACTGTCTCCACAGAGTGTGAGCAGAATAGAAAATTCTATATGTAAAGTTAATTCTGGCTTCATGTCATATCACAAACACGCCTGTTGTCAGTAGTCATAAGTAGTGATAAGGAGAGCTTAGATGGTTCTAGCATATTTAATGTCTCATTTTTGTATTTACCCGAACAGTGAAGTTTTACGCCAGTTACTAATCACTTCTTAGCCAGCAGCAGCAGACTCCTTATTCCCTGAAGTCTGTTCTCAGTTAATTGCACTCATGAGTATGGCAAATTTAGAATTATTATTCTTCAGCAAATCCTTGCAACTCCCTGGCCAGGAAACTGGTATAACAGCTAGGCAATATAAGCTACATTATCACCTCACATACCAGTCTAGTATTTTAATGTTTTTTTTCAAACTATCAGCAACTAATATCTCTCCTGTGAAAAGGAAGGACCAATAAAATATACATATGTATATATAAATTAAAAAGTAATCCCCTCCAAAAGCAGGACAAAAACTGGTGCTACAGTCTTCTTAGCACTCTAGTCTACAGGATACACTATATGAATCCAAATAGAGAGCACATTCCAGCAGAAGCTGTGCCCAAACAGGGCAGCTAGCAGTAATAACTGATTAACTCCATTTCTTTTGAAGGTAATGCATTAGCTTTACATTTTGGAACTGGCTGTTTCCATTAGCCATTGTTGTCATGGATTGTTCTTAATAGCCAGCTTGAAAAAAATTAGTTATCGCTTTGTTTCAAAGTGTGCCTTTGGGGCCAGATTCACAGTCGGAAGAGCTCTACTGATTTTTGTAGTCTTCTACTGCTTTGCTCTGCTGTTTACATGCAGTCTCATTCTGATTTAAATGATCTGAAGGAAACAGTGGCAGTCATCATACCAGCAGAATTTGCTTTAGTGCTTTCAGTATTTTTCTGTGAGAGGTTAGATAGCTTTGCTGCTTGGCTGAGTTGCAAAAACTGTTTTTGCTTAAATTCCTCATTTTTTTTGTGACGATAAGTGACAGTGTCTTTTACATCTAAGGCAGAAAAACAGGTTTTAAGAGACCAATTCTGCTGCTCAGGTAGGGTTTCCCAAGTGACATCCCCTCTGAATATACCGACAGACCTCACAGCACTGCACTGTTCCCCCATACTTCTGCATTACCACAGCTCAGATTCTCCCGCTTGCTGCTTAGCAGTGGAAAAGATTCACTTTACTGTAGGGCCCAAACAATAACACTGAAGTAAATGAAAGGATTCAACTGATGTCAGCAGACTTTGGCTCAGGACCTGCTCCCACTGCACACTGTGATGAAAGGTGTGCAGTTTGCTTTGCTGGGCTTTATCTCAAGGAAAGATGCTTTCCCTGAAGGGTGTCACGAACATCAGCTCTCACTGTCAATAGTAAACGTGAGCTTGCAGACTTGCCTAGAAGTGATCAGCTTTTAACAGGTTCAGTTAAATTATAAAGTCTAAGTTCAATGATTTCACTCTAACCTTTTTCACAAAGTTGGGAAGACTGAGACAGTAGACAACTCTATATCAGAGAAGACTTTTATTTCAAAGGCTCCTGTTCAAAAATGAAACCCGAATAATGTAACCCCAAAAAGTATGACTGCAGCTATGTACAAGGAAAAATGGTCGGAAAAATGGTTACATGGTTACACATACGCCATCACAATACAGTGGTCCTGTAATCCTGCAATGAAAAGCACAGTTATAGCCCCACATAATGCAAGTCTCTGAAGCAAAACCAAGAAAAGGCAAATCACTGCAACTCTTCAGATCAACAAGACACCCAGTGCCTCTTGGAAACTTGTTCTCTCCGCAGAAGGAGATCAAGTATTCTGCAGGGACACCCTCAATTTTACAAACACATCCTGAGAAACAAAATGAGTAAATTGGTTTCTTAAGCAAAAAGTTTGCAAACTATCACAGAAATGGTAAAAAAGCAAGCAAACTGAGGAAGAAACCCCACAATTACCTTTTTCATACCAGATGATTCCACTAATGAGGAGTGCTAAATAATTCTCTTTTGTTCCACTAATTCACACGGAAATTCTCAAGTACTGCATAGTTTATGCGATAACCATGGTGAGCCAGCGTCCACAGTCTTTCTTTAATGGACTATATAATGCCTACAAGCTTTGACTCGCAGCTGATATTACTGGCTCTTTACAGCTTTACATAATGAATCAGGGCATTTACAGAGTATCTGTTTTATAGGACATCTTTCAGAAATGCACACTGCAGCAACTCACAGAGCTTGTAACTGTACAAGCAACTGTGCTGAGCACTTTTTAACAATAATTAAAAAACCAAAACGCAGTCCCTAGACTTTCAGCAAACACACATGGGCATATTGTTACCTTCCAAAGCACAAGGCTTGCCCAAGTCCCAAATCCTCCACAGACTGCTGGGTGCTTGGGAAATCCCAGATGGGCATACTGCTGACCCAAGAGCAAGCAGTCAAGGCCTTTCTCTGTCTGTATTTTGTCCCTGAGGGCCATGACGCAGCTGCAGTCTGGTAGCCAGGACATCAGCCAGTTAGGAGGCACATCCTCCTCTCACCTGGGCCCTGCAGATGGCTCACAGCTACTTGAATGCAGCTGTATGGCTTTGGGACCCCATCTGGCTCAGGGCTGGGTTTGGCGCAAGGTGGGTTTATATTTGTTTTCACTGTATGGAGAAGTTTTAGCTTTTCCATGTTTCAGTTCACATTGGTGAAAATACAGATTTAAAAAGTTTCCTGCTTTCTCTGCGTGTTCTGAGGCAAAATACGTGAAATCTTGGATGTACTCTGCTTATGAAGCATAGACTGCTGATGGCACGGCTCAGTCAAGGAGAATATTTTAGTGGCGTCCTGAAGTAAGTGTTCAAACTTCTGTGAGGTATGGAGCTGTGCGGTTTTGCTCATGTGAAAAAGGCAGGAGGGACTGTTCTCCATGGACTGAGTCACCGGCACCAGCAGGAATCTTTTATTTAATTCAGCAGAGCTCAGGTCACTCAAGAGTCTTAATAGGGAAAGAAAATAATTGGTAAAAACCCCAAGTTTTTCTGTCTTATTTTGACCATAGCCCTGCATAATGTAGTCTGTGTGCAGAACAGTACAAATCACAAGTTTGCTTCTTGCTGTAATTCTTTGGAGTATAACATGGCATCAGGGGTCCCAATTATACTCCGAGAGAGCAGTTTTCTGAATGGAATCGGAGAGGAAACCACAGAACATGGCTGAGGGTATTTAGTTTTTACAGCTCAAGAAAAATGGTATCTATCACATGTGGCTCCTAGCAAGAGAATAACTGATCAGAAAGAGTGTTTTTCTAAAGCTTAGTTTTCCCATGACTTTGTTTACTTTTTAAAACATAACCCACTCTTAGAGAGCGTCCTGAAGAAGGAAAGCTAACATCCTCACCAGCTAATCAGGATTCTTTACTCTGTGTTTTCTGCAGGTCAGGCAATTGATTAGATTCAAGTAATTAGTTGACTTGTGTGGCTAAAGACATCAGGCCAAATTCAGAAGCAATGCAAACATGGATTCAGGGGAGCCAGCATTTTTAGATTTTAAGCTTAAAAGAGGAAGGCAATAAAAGGAATATAGCAAGGGAATAAACAAAAGAAACCTTACCAGGAAATTGTAAGATAGTGTAAATTAAAAAAACCCTCCCTCCCTTCCCACCATTTACTCAAAGATAGACTTATCTCATGGGTGGTGCATTAATTATAACTACATAGAGTCCCTTACTTGCAGTAGTAATAGGTAACTTACCTCTGAATATGGGTCCATTTTGCATGGGACTCCCGTCCCACTTCAGACATCTAAGTTTTTTGCCAAAGTCTAAACTAGTTGCCTAAATATATTTCCCAATCAGTGCAGGGGAATGGGCACCTTTAGTGGATGATTTATTGCAACTCTCCGAAACACCTGTTTTAGAACTGGATGAATCACCTTCTGGAGGTGCCTGCTTCTAAATGATGGCTAGCTACCTCCCCATAGTATGAGTCACAACAGGGTCTGATCCGTAAATGGAGTTTCCTTTCAATGAAAATTTCTTACAAATAAAAATGTGTTTATATTCTAAATCAGAGAGAAATGTCAAAATGTTATCAATTTTCACAGAATGGAAGCTCCAAGAAATGTAGAATCAGAAATATTGAATTGTTTGGTTTGATAATGTCAAATTGTCACACTTTGCTAATGTCAAAATATGTTGTCTTAGCAAGTTAAAAGCATTTCAATAGCACTGGAAAAATACAAAATATTAAAATAATTTAAATTATAATAGAGATTAACAATACAGTCTGACAACATGAAAAACGCTCCACATAAGTAGCATTCCTGATGTAGCAACATGACTACACATTCCTAAGAACAGAGCATTAGTTCGACACTTGTTTGAAAATTTTATCAAAATCAAATAGACTCAAAAAAACCTCTGTATTTTTAAGTGTAAAATTTTCCCATTTCTCTTCTAAAGGTTTTGGTTATAGCTCATAGTAAGCCTCTTTGTTATGTGGATTGCAGCCACTGTGCCATTTTCCCACCCAGTCTTCGGTGAATGGCACTGTCTCAGTAAAACTCCATTTGGTGCATGTTTCAGCTCTAACTACTTCCACAAGCTGTTGCAATACTTTTGCATCTGCCATCCCTGTAAGCAGGAAATCACAGTCTGCATATGAAACATGATTATTTTGAGAAGTCAGTAGTACAAGATTTCCAATGGTCTAAAAGCGTTTCCAACTTTAGAAAATGCTAAGTCCAGATCTAAAAGTTCCTCCTTTACAGCTGTCCTGTAGCAGCAGTGAGAGGGCTCTGTGCAAAATTTTGACCTTGTTAATGACACTGCAATGCAAAGAAGAAATGCGTTCTTTGCTTCTTTGGACTTTGTATAAACATATCTTACCTGACCTTTTGACCAATCCATGGAGTTTTTCTGCTGATTTTAATACTTACTATTAATGACAAATGTTTGTGTAATAAACATTATTGCAAAATAAGAAGAAAATTGAGACCTCGAAGGCTGACTCTTCTTCAAATTAGATATAAGCCTTGATGTGATTGAATTTTATGACTTCTATGCTTTCTATTAAAGGTCTACAATATGGAATTTCCAGCCAAATACTCCCTATATGACCTCATTGTTCAACTGAACTTTTGTACCTGATTAAGCAAAGAATCTGAATTAGCATTTTTACTTTTTATCCTAATCCTTTATCCTATTTTATTCCCCCCACCCCATGTCTTTCCTATAGTATAGATGTTTCTATTTATGACAGGCAAAAGAGGACAGGTCAGGAAGGAAGGGTATGATTCAAATATAACTCAAATCCTCAAGTTAAAAGTGAGGCTGAAATATAAAACAATCCTAGAGAAAATAATAATAAAAAAAATTAATTAGCTCTCTGTTTTTATGCACTACCCTAATATTTGAGAGCTACAGCTACCAGTACTCAATTCTGCAAGATAAATGAGAAGAAAATGTTAATTTTTTTAGCAATGTTGACAAGATTGTTAACAGTAAATGAGGGATTGGTGGTCTGGAAAATAGTACAGCTGTACTCTTGGACCTCTGGGATGTTATCTTGGCTGGTGGACATTGTTTAACTGGCATTCTGTACGTAATTGTGAAAAACAATAAATGCATTCTCCAAACTACGGCTAACACCTCCTGACTTATTCTCTCATAGAAAACACATATGGCCTCTGACTTTACAGAAGAGCTTGTATAATGTTCCTGTGAAAATTAATAATGGAGGAAAAACATAAGATGAAGGTAAGAGCTGTCACTTTGAGCTGAAGTCAGACCAACCAAGATGGGAGACAGTGCCATGAGCACCACTCATTGTCCTTGCAGGCACATTGATGCTCCCCATGCTCACCCAGCCCGCACATTTCCCTGTGCACAGCCCTGCAGGTGTCCACCATGGAGGGGAGTATCTGGAAAGGCAGATCCCAGAGTACCCAGCCCAGAATGCAAAACTGTTTTCAAGCAGCTCTGATGAAAAACAAGTGTTCTCTGCAGGAAGCAGACACTTGGTGTGAGAAATTTCATGAAAAAGACAGTGTTCCACATAAAATGAAGGTGGGATGGTCTGAAATAACCCACTGAACACATGTGCAAAACCTGAGATATTGCCTTTGATGAGGACATCTTTCTCAAGCCACCAGGACATAAAGCTGTGTGCACTGACAAGTATGAACAGTATTTAAAAATTGTGCTAGAAAAAAATAGAATAGTTCACAACTTCCAGCTGCATGTCCTGTTTTATCTATTTTTACATGGTGAATGGATAAAACAACAATGGAGCTAGAGCCATCTAACTTACCTACCTAAATGTCATGTCCTCATCGCATGAATAAGTAATGTACTTTAAGTACTCATCGAAGTAGGGATGAAGTCCTCATTCCCAAGTGCCATAATAATTCTCTCTTTGGTCCTACAACTTTTACATTAAATGTATTATTGTGAAATTAAATTTCTACTGTAGATCTGGGGAATGTCTTAGATGACCCTGAGCTTGTCCTTTTCTTTCAGCTACATCAGATGTTCTTATAGGAGACATTACCTTTTCCCACCAAGCTTTTCTTCTCTTATTATTCTTAGACCATTACAGCTACAAGAGCACTACCACTAGTTTCAATTATTTCAGACAGCATGAAACAGCTTTCATGGGACTGAGAAAGCCTTTACTCAGAATAGCCTATAGTCTGGC
The DNA here is from genome assembly GCF_000737465.1 of Haliaeetus leucocephalus. NCBI lineage: Eukaryota > Metazoa > Chordata > Aves > Accipitriformes > Accipitridae > Haliaeetus > Haliaeetus leucocephalus. Next base: position 5,953,591 of record NW_010972436.1, read on the forward strand.
CATTATGATGCTCTTCTGGGACATGGGGGGGCGGGTTGAATCCCATTAAGTAGAGGAGACAATTGAATCTGCCTTTCCTGCAACCTGGGCGAGTACTTTAATCATGAGTTACTGGATAAAAGGTTAGGGAAGGATCACCATTGGCTTCTCCAGATGCATTTTGTGAGAAATGAATAATAGCACCTTATACAGTAGAGCTTCAGTGTTGCGAGTCCCACTGGGGCTAAAGTTGTAAGTACTTTAAGACCACCTCTGTTCATAACAGTTCCTACTGGCTAGCTTAAGTAGCTCAGCACAGTTTGCAAATCTCATTATTAGACAGTTGTATCTCCTGAAGCACTGCGCTGAAACTAGGCACCAAACTCTGGGCAAGTGATCTAAAAATTTAGTCACTGAACAACTAACTAGAAAGCCTGAGACTCAAGTCTCCAGAAATTTTGAATTATGCATAATTGTCTGATAAGCTGGCAACTTCACTATCCTACTTCAGTAGCATAACTGATGTTCTGAAATAAAATATGTACCACATGCTTTTTGGGATCTAATACTATTTTGCATTCTGCACATTTTCCTGAGTGCTGCTAGTGGATGTGATTCAGACAATTGAAAACAAAGAGAGATTTTCCATCACCATTACAAAAAAAGATGACATTTTTGTTCTCAACTCTTTTTAGATATCAGTTTTAAGGTAAACCAAAATCATCTTTACCCAGATTTTTACTTCAGGTATTCTGGGAGAGTAACTGAAAACACAATTTATTTTACCTGATCATTATAACCTAAAGAAGTTCAGATGGACTTATGGGCCATTTGTACACATTCTATTGTTATGTATTGCATGAAATGTAACAGGGTAAATAAGCACTCATAAAAGTGCAAAACTAATAACACCAGCCATATACATGCTTTTTTTTCTATCCAGCCATATTTTTCACCATGCTCATAATCACAGAAATAGACAGAGGTTACATTCAAAGTCAGTCGCAGACGTTAAAGATTCTGTATGTTCCAGTAACAAGACCAAACCCTTACAATAGTCCAATTATGGAGAAATGCTTTAAAATGTTCTGTTCCCAGTTTTGCTCAGAATTGCAGAGAAAGCTCTGCAGATGCCGGAGTGTAACCATGGAATTCAGCCTTCTGTTTCTTAAAAGGTATCAAAGACACATTTCCAATGCCTGTCTTGCTGGATGTTTGAATTGCAATGGAATACATTGAGACAAACATTCTTTAAAAATCTCATGTTTTCATGCAGCACTAAAACATATCTGACATGCACTGAAATGTCAGTAACATTATATGAGATGACTTGATATCACAAGCTATGGTGCCATAATAGTAAACAACCTTGGAAATGGGAACAGGAGCAGCATACATATCTGAAACTGCAGAATGTCCTTTAGCCACTTGCAGGTAGTTATTTTCACTGCTGTCATAAAGATGTTCAGCCCAGATACAACCTCAATTTTTGAATTTAATGATTCTTTTCTCTCTCCTACAGTTTTCTATATCAAATTCCTTTACAATTTTTGGTTGCAAGCAGCTATACCTTTTCCGCTGGTAGAAAAGACAAAGGAGCTTGCAGACCATTAGCCTGAAGGTGGGTAGACTTGAGTGCCTGACACCACTCTGTCACAGACCTTTCCGATGAGTCTGGACAAGTCACTCAGGGGTCCGCATTTCCTACTTACGTATAAGTGAAGCTACTGTAAGGCTTGTGAGGTGCTCAGATAGTACAGTAAAAAGGCCTTCTAAATATCACAAATAGATTTTTATTTCTAGATAGAATAAGGATTTCATTTAGTTACCAATTTCTTTGATGGATTATACGGCCCAAAGCCCTTTATACTGGAAACTAAGAAAGCAAGTGTTTTATAATAGCCCCACTGGAAACATTGCACTGCCACTTTACATCCGTTTCAAAACCTATTGGCCAATTACTCATTGCCATGCTGAAACAGCTCAACCAGCAATGGTAGATTAGTGTACCTCTCTCTTCATAATATCATAGCCATATTGAAAGACTGAAAAATATGTCTTGCATTTAGATAATTTTATTCTATGTGTGTGCACTTTTTTGATGAAAAGCATTTGAATATACCCAGCTAGGTGTGACTCCTGAAAATATTCTTTTTCAGCATTGAAAAAAATGGTTTTGTTTTCCTATGAGAACTGCAGGAATACTCTGGTTTTCATGCTCTATTTTCTCTGAAGCTCTGTTAGAATGCTACATCATTCACATCTGTGGTTAGCAGACTTCAGATTTCATCTTCTACAGAAAAGACAAAGCAAGATATTTGTTATACACAGAATTCTATGAAAACTGGAACTGCTATTCTCAAGAAATTCCCAGATTTCAAAGAAAAAAAGAAAAAAGGAAAATCAATAACTAAAATTTCTTGCAGAATTGTAATTAATCTGTATGTATCCCTATATATTTTTTATATAAATATATATATACACATATACACAACTATAACTATAACTGTAAACATCTATATGAGTTTACATGTAATTTTGGGAAGGATTCTTCTGTCCCAGCTTTCCTGTCTAAAAGTTTTACAATGAAACCTAATTTAGGCTTTCTGAACAATGGAAGGCAGCAGGCATTCCCAAAGAATAATCCCTTTCCAATGAAGTAAAGTACCTTAAAAAAGCACAGATGAAACCATTCTCAGGTTTACCCATTTTCTGCAATGACTACAAAGAGTGCTATACATAACCCAGATGTGGTCATCTTTCTTTAGACAACAAAGATAGTTTAAGATCAAACCTATTCTTTGACTTTCTCTAATCACCCCTGAGGTTCTCTTTGTCAATGTTTCAGAGCCTTGGGTGCTCGAAGGTAGGATTCTGGGCAGCACCAGCGTGGTAGAGGCCAGGATAGGTGCCCAGTTGGAGAACAAGCTGGGCTTCCCCCAGGTGCCACATACCATGGGTACATTTCTCCCTGACAGATCAGGATCTTCAGAGGGCAAAGCATTCAGTCAGAAAGCTTCTAATCAGTTCTAGTCTTCAGTAGAACTGATTCCTTTTTTTCATTAATGTGACTAGCATGCAATGCATCCTAGATTGAGTAGATGTTTTGTTGAGCCTTATAGATCCCCTAAAGATTGCAGACCAGCTGGTGACTTGCTCCTGGCACATCACAATCCTGACATCTTCTCTGGCATCACAGTTAATCGAATTGCAGTATAAGTTGAAAGCCCGGCTGACCAGTGCTCCCAACCAAAGCAATTACCCAGTTTAAAATGCCTATGTTTAAAAAGCTTTGACTGTTCATTGGCTTTTCTAGCTGTGTTCAGACAGTGAAGGAAACATCTCACAGCAGCATTGGTGGCATTGAGTGAAGATGCTAAAAAAGGCAAAACTAAATGCAAAGCTAAAGGGGTAGCAAACAACACCTTAATGAGCAAAAATGGGAAGAAACAAGTGTTACAGTTAGATATTATATGAGCAAAGGAAGAAAGAAGTGATGCTGAATCAACACAGAAATTATTCTAGATAATTTGTCCAAAAGAGCCATCAATATGATTGTTTTAAAGAAAAGGAAAAAACTGAATCTCTAAAGAAAGACTGTAAAGGACAGAACTTTCTTCTGAATCAACAGTTCTTTGCATTCTGATAACACCTGCATCTATTGTTAATCACTATTGGTGATTAACTGCCCTGTGGTTCCCTTTATTACTGTGCAAAATATATAACTAGCATTCCTGGATGATGCAAAAGAAAAAAAAGAGTGAACTGAAATATTGATTTTTCAGTTTCCTTTTCCTCTAGTAAAAGCTAATGAGCCAAATTAATCACAGGAATAATTAGTAGAAATTATTCCTATTGCATTGTCAAACCAAGTGACATTTCATTGTTTATCTGGAGGCTTAATGATGACTTCTGGTGATAATTACTGAACTTTCAAACTTATTGTAAATATGCACCAGATTTCTCTGTTTATCCAAACCCAGAAAATATGTGAATATATAAACATATTTTAAATAGTTCTCAACTGTTGAGTTGTGTGGAATGGAAAAAGCAGTTTTCATTGCTGTAATATTTTTTATGTTTCCGTTGCTTAAATCCATCTTTTGAAAACCTGATGTAAGAATTAAAGCTGAGAGTTTACAAATGGGCCTCGATGATGTACACATCATGGATACTGATAATAAACAAACACAAGAACAGCAACAGCTGAAAGAAAAAAATAGGAAGTACCTATATTCTTACTCACTTCTGAACTTTTTCTGATTCAGTCACACACACCTGCAGGGTCAAATCAGTGACAGGTAAATCTTATTTCATGAGTACCTGTGGTAGAGATGGTGCAGAAATCCTTGAGACAGGACTGACAAAGCCAACTCTAAAACTCTTGCAGCACGTTAAGTTCAGGTGCAATGCAACTTCCATATGAATCTAACTGCTTTTAGGGCAGTGCTGCAATGTGTCCTGTAGATGTACCAGGTTATAGACCACTACATGTTTTAGGCCCTTGTAAGGTTAAGTGGTGAGAATTTTAATTATGTAAATGTTGGATTCATGCTTCTAGAGGGGACAGTTATGTAGGTGAAATAGAGACCGTTAAAAATTAAATTGAAGAAATATGTTTGGAACTGGATAGCAATCACTAAAACTGTGTAGTAATACCGTTGCACATGTATTTCTTCCATTTTATTTTTTTAACTACAGTTTCTTGACCTTTTGCAGATTTTAAGGCCAGAAAGGTGTTATGTTCATCATCCAGTGTGATCTGCTGCTTAACCTTTGCCAGAGAAACTGGCCAAAGAAATTTCTTAAAGTGGTACCTGATGCTATCCTTTTCCTATGGGAACTGTAAATAACGCCTTCCTGCTGCAGGAAATACTTATCAACAGCAAGAGAGACACTATTATGCTTGCCACCAGAATACTGTCAGTTCCGGGTTAGCTCTGATCTGTCTTGTATTATTCTCATTTTCATTTTGATTCTTCTACTTGGTATGCTATTTCTCTCTGTGCTTTCAAGATCAATAATTACCCTCCTTTTTTTTCATTTATATCCCTCCAGCTTTTTCTAGGGTCTTAATTAGTAACTCTGTTGTCTGGACTTAGGCTGTAAGGCTATTCTGATGGCAAATCAGGTTATGATAGTAAGAATGAAATGCTTTGCAAAATCTCCCAAAGAATGTCAGTGGTTGATCATATCAGTTATGGAACTCTTCAAGTCAAAAAATGCGCCATGACGTTGTCCAGAAGTAATAGATTTCAATACTTGGTACATGTCAAGTTAAATTTATTGCTAGAACATCACATTCTTCTTTGGTGCCAGAAAATGCATACGTTCTAGGAACAGTCCTGTATGGACTATTCATCCAAATATTGGGATTCAAGGAAAGTTGTAATCTGCTGTTCCATGCTCTTTTGAAATCTGTACCGAGTGGACATATTTGCTGCCTACACAGAGTATGGCAAGTGATATGATACAGCACACAAGTAGTCAATAAACTGAGGCCAGGCTTTTGAATTTTTGAATAAAATATTTGAATTCTTTTAGTTTGAATTGAAGAAAAAACGACAGCATGAGGACATTTTGATGTGCATAGCTTCACAGACACAGTTAGATGCTTATCATTTGAGTGAAGGCATGCCAGTTTGGGGATCCTGAAATAGCTCGGTGTATGTTTCTGTTTATGCATTATTCAGCTTCCAAAACTCATTTTAGAAGAAAATTAACGCTAAGTTGGAAAGCCATTAAAGTGAGGACACTTAGCACTAGGACCTGGGACTTTCACCCAACTTGATCTGAAGAGACACAGGTCTCGGTAAAATCAATACCTCTTACACACTCATCCTGTTCATTTCTGAATTAATTCAGCTTCTCTGCATCCATGGACTGCAGCCTGCCAGGTGACCATGCTCATCAGGAGGAAGCATCAACTACTAGCAAGTTTCTTGATGGAGCCAGTAGTGTGTTATCATTGTATCTTGCTTTTGACAATCTTCTTGCTTTGAGTCTCCAGCTAGGAACACACGAGCTGGCAGCTATGGCTTTAGTAAAAAACATTAGAGCAAGTACAAAGAAACTCACTCACACAGACATCCAACAACATCCTTGCTTTAAACAATCACATGAATTCCCATAAGCTGTAATTACAAAATACAACGCAAAGAGGTCAGGTCCTAGCCCTTGCATTTCATTGACCTCTCAAGCTATGCAAGTAAAATGAACTTAACTCACATACTCAGGAGTTTAATGTTAACTGTAACATTTCATCTTCTTTGCTTCTTCTAATTTTCATTTGATGTGTCTTAAAATGGGAGATAAAGACAAGAACCACTTTAAAGCCAGTAATTGTTTCTTGATGTAAAGTCCACTGTCAAATTAGCCTCAGAAAACTTTGATGAGATTTGCCCAACTATTAAAGCTATTAGTTGAAACTTGAAATTGATTTATTTTGCCTATTACATTAACCTTCTCCTGCACATTCATTGGTTTATTACATAGGGCAAAGTAAAGGTAACTTGATATTTAAACATGTTAAAAATGAATATAAAAGACATCTTGTTATAAGCCACATGTTACTGTAATAACAAGTTGACAAAGACTTCATAAGAATGTTCAGTGTTAGCAAAAAAATGGAGTATTTGTAATAGTGTCATAGTGGAAAATGAATTTGATGGCACTGCAAAGAGCAAATGTAATTAGTAATAAGCAGGCTTTATTTTGAAAGTTTATGAGATATATGACCTGCAATGCAAAGATATGTGAACGGAAAAGAAATCTTCTTGTGACTGTGAGGAAGGGCAGAATGAAATCCATTTGTTTTGCCCATTTATCTAAGGCTGTTATAATTAGATTGATGTATTAATACCAATGAGGAAAGCTCCTAGCTTGAATGTAACTAGAGAAGAGAGCTGGCAACCCTGTCATTATTAACAGGGAATTATTTCATTAAAAGAGAGTGCTAATTTAAATACATACTGTTTTTGCACAAGAACCCAAGAGCAGAATATGAGCAATAATTCTATACATACTAAAGCTGTAGGTGTTTTGCCAGGAAAAAGCACCTGCTCTTCACCAGCAGAAAGTGTATCTTGAATTTCAGCATAGTATCCATATAGCTGTAGTCCTTGTATTTCAATCAGAAAGATATCTCAGTACAAACATACAAATTCATGAATCCAAAATGTATTTATACTCAATTTCTTCTGTGTACGAAAGACATCCTTGAAATGTCAGCTTCTCCACCTTCTACTTCTGTTTCCACAAACAACCTCTCAGAAAACTCACTCATCCAATAACATAGGTCAAAAAATAAAACAGCAGCTTACTGTTTTGGTTTTTTTTTTTCTCCTTACAAAAAGTCTCTATGGGGAAGTATTTCTTATGTGCTCTAGTGTTGGTATCTAGAGGGACTGGACTCCAATTTGGGGAGCCAGGCAGGCCAGACACATGCAGGGAAAGCAGTTCCCCTTGTGATGGCAGGTGGACATGGTGAATATGTGTGCCTCAAGCTCCTCCGTCCTGTGTACCACACACACATACACAGCCACAGAGACACCAGTTCAGGCTTTAAGCACAGTCTGTTTGCAGGTAAAAGGACACAAGCGGCCAGGGCAGTTGTTCAAGCAGCTGAAGTGCTGGTCCCTGAGTGCACTGATGAAAAGGGACCCTTACAGAAAGAGTCCTGCACATGAGATTCAGCCCATGAGCTGCCAGCTGGACCACGCTGCTCCATGATATCAGCAATGCAGGAGCTAAAATACAATCACAAAAGGCATCTTCTACTCCGTCATCAGCCTATTCATGCAGAAGCTGAGTACCAAGAGGGAAAAGAACTCTCTTTGACAAGAAGAGTTTTTTCTTGTTTTCTCAAGCATCACTCACAGGCAGTGTTTCTAAGGTTTCTGAGCATGATGAAGGTTATTGGTACTCACCTTACCATTTGCAATTACAAAATGTCACTACTCAGTATTTTTCCCATGTTCCCCTTTCCTTGCTGCAGTCTGTGATTAACACTTGACGTTTCAAGAGAATACCCAGCCTGCACTTACTGTTTTGCTTTCGTATTTTTCTCCTTGTTTATCTTGCTGTATTCCTGAAATTGCTTTGCTATTTGGGGACTTAGAAAAACCTGGTTCTATGGTGGCATTTTAAAAACAGCTTAGCTGGGCTTCCTGGCACTCTGACAGACAGAGTGAACTCAGACATAATGTGTTTTCCAGTGACTCAGTGCAGGTATTCGAGTGGTTATCTTAAAAAAATGAATAAAGTTGTAGGGTTGTGTCCTCCCAGCTGACCTGCCAGCAGGCTCATGTTGGGAGCATGCATGCCAGCAAGGCTGCCATCAGGCACTTCATGCAGCTCCATAAAATAAGCTCCTAAGGATCTAAACTAATCCTGTAGTGTTCTCGGTATCCTTAGCACACACCTTACACTATCAGTGCTAATAGGTGGAGTCTCCCATTTGTAAACCCATGTCAGGATTCACATATAAGACACATAAATTAGGGTGAGGAAAGAAGAAAAGGATCCTGTTGACAACTGCTTGGCTTAGAATTGTGTCAGAGTTCTGAAACCAGGAAAAAAAACAGCATGAATGTTCAGCCACATTTTCAAACAGCCTGCCTTCAACCTTGTTTAACTTTCCATGAACATTTGGAAAACTCGTAACACTGTATTTTACTATTATCAATATTCATGTAAAGCACCTACTGAGGTTTTATGCTCAAATATTTATAGAAAGTGAATTTTATGTTTGTTTTCCATAAACATCAGTATCAGAGTCCTGGTTGTTAGCATTAGCACCACACTGTCGGGAAACAGAAACAACACTGTGTGCCTTACACAACCAGTCACAGTTAAACGATACAGACAATACTCCAAAAGAGATCTGTAGAGCGCATGAATCATAGAATAACAGAACAAATCTGCAGAAAGAGTCAACTGTATATAGGCTTTCTGTCAATGAAGAAAAGGAGCAAAATTTATCAGATTCAATTTAAGTATGAATTATTCAGCCAGCTCTTTTTGCAGACTTGCCTTTTAGCATTATTATTTCTCATTTTAGACTATACTAACTCACTTTATGCAAGTTAGGAAGCATCTGATCTATTATTTTTATAAATTATGGTGATAGTGCTGAGGGCTTCTATTCTTCTGGTACTGGTAATTAGTTAAGAAACATACTTCTGCAGAGGCAGTAAAGCAAGCCAACTAAGAATGAGAGGACAGGAACATTATAGTCTCCATTTTACTGAAGGTAAAAGAAAACCTTTTAAAAATCAACCATTACCAGGTTCTTGGATAACATGGTGATAGATCTAAAGACTTAACCTAGATCTCCTAATCACTAATAAGGTGCATGTGTCAGATTCCATTTTCCCATATAGATATGTTTTATAGTAATTTTTTAAGATCCATTTTATCTTTTCCACAGAAGCTGGAGTTCATCAACAAATCAAATAGCTTCTTGAAATCACAGGTGGTGAACAAAATTCCTCAAAATGCTACTGCATCCCCTGGAGGTCACACTTCTTACAACTGCCTCCATTTCATTCCAGTACCTAAGAGGAATATTTGCCCTCACCTTCGTACCAAGCCAGTTGCTCTACACCCCGGAGCTCATTTCCAAAGTCAGCTAGATGTGGGGGCAGGTCCCTTTCCAGACTGTGGCCACACAGCTTTCCAAGCCCTGCTCATTAGACTTCCACAGTCAGAAACACCCCTGTAACCAGATACAGCCAGAACAGCTGAAGCATTGCGCTCACGCGGTGGGCCAGCTGACTCGGAGAGGCTTCAGAAGAGTGATGCAGAACAGCAAAACCAGTGCTGAATGGGGAAGGAGGAGCTGGAATTTGAGTGGTCAAGTCTGTACCCTCATTCAGACTTGGCCTTCAAAAGCAACTTCTGCAGTAATTTCCATGTTGCCTCTTCAGCAGCTTCATTGCGATTCTGTTAAAAATTTCCCTTTGCAAAAATTCCATTACAAGTCAAAAACCATCATTGCATGATAGTCTTGGCACATTCACCTTTTCTCAGCTAGATGCTTATGATTTTGGGCAGTATTTCCCACAAGATGTTTCTTGCTCCACATTTTTCCTGTCCCCAAATCATGTTCAATTTCGATTCTTCAAAAAAAGGGATATTTTTAAATGTTAACTCTGCACTGATGGACATACATATTCAATGCCAGATCTTAAAAACTTACAATACAGCCTTGTAGACCTTTTATTGCTAGGACCAGTTTTGTTAAGATTCAGGAAGAGGCAGTGACTGGCCCCCTGGATCTATTTGACTTTTACGTTATGGGACAGCACTTCTAACCGCAGAGGAGAGTTATTTTGGTAGCAGATCAGATTCCCAATTTACAAAAAGCCATGCTGCAGTCAAAAGCCTTCTCACACCAGTGAACTCCATTGTGTTTGCATAGTGCTTATTTTTAGCTGCTGTCATTGAAGTTATTACTAGAGACAACATCAGTTCAAAATGTCCCTTGCACTTAAGCAAAAAATAAAGGTTCCCTGGGATTCCCTGCATTATGTTTTTTGCATACTTTTTTTTTCTCCAGGCATAAGTGCCTTCCCAATCAGTCATCTGAAATTAGCCCTGCTGATATCACATGTTTGTAAAAGTCATGCTTCTCATTCCAAACTTTTACAGTCCCTACATCTTTGTTAATTCTGACTTTTTAAGAAAGGGGGTTTTTACATGTAGCCCAAATCTCATTTGGGAGTTCATTTTATTTTAATGCACTTCACATTTCTCAAATAAGCTTCTTAATTTCTACCTGTAATGAGTATATTATCCAAGTAACAGATCACTCTACTTAAAACTGTTATTATGCAGTCTGCTGAAATGAAGAAAGATTGCTAGCTGTTGCTGAAAGCTGTCTGACAAGAACAGAAATGGGGACTATTAAATAATATGTAGATTCAATCAAATATAAAGCATTAAATATTCGCTGAGCAAACTGGCCACTATTCAACAAATACTTTATTTATTTGCAATTAAATAAAGCGAGAATTAATAATTTTTCCATTGTGTCTGCAAACATATTTGGAGTGCTATAATTGGAAGGGACCTAAAGAGGCCGTATGGCCCATCCTCCATCTGAAGGCAGGATCAGCCACACTTAGATCAGTCCAGTCCAGCTTGATAACGTTGCTAAAGTCTGCCAGTGATGGAGACCCCCACAACTTCCCCATCTTCCAAAACCACTATATCTTTACCATTATAAGGATTTTCCTAGAATTTAATCCCTGTCAAAGTGCAATTTTAGAGCATTAGTTCTTGTCTATCCACCATTAACATAGGCACCAGATTATTCCTTGCCCTGATTACGACAGCTTTTTCTGTAGCTGTTTTTATGGACTTTCAACATGTCCCTTTTCCTTTTTTAGGTTAAAGACCCGTTCTTTCCATTTTTCTTCCCCAGTCATATTTTCAAGTTCTCTGGGATGGAAAGAGTCTGTCATATGTCTAGCAGACTACATTTCTGTCTCACAGAACGATAACTTCCTATAACATGATAAACTCTAGGATTGCATGAAACAAATAGAAGGGGTTTTCTTCCAGTATTCTGCTTAATTGGCAGCTTCCTGAATGATCCCTGTGTCTGGGCCCATGAAGGTGTTGGACTCAGCACCTTCTCTGTATGCTCTAGAAAATATTGTCCATTCATTAAAACATGAGAAGCTCAGCTTACCATGACACTTTTACAAAACGGTGTCTGGGGCAGTGCTGTCTGGGGCAGAAGCGGTGGCTGGGGCAGTGCCAGTGTGGTGGCTGCACCAGCTGCCCAGCTTGCAGGGTGGAAAGATGAAATGGAGCTGCTGGGCACGGCTGGAGGCAGCACTGCCTGACACGTGGGGCTGTGCTCTCCCGCGAGTGTGCTGTACGGGGCTAAATATGTGCCATTTCCACCCAGGCTTACCAGGATGATGCTAACCAAACCTCTCAGCACCCCCTTCCCTCTCCTCCCTGGGCATCATCTTGCTCCTCCCGCACACGGCCCTGAGGAGCTGTGGCTGCTGTGGCTGAAAGTGACCATCAGGGCACAGAGGTACCCGGCCCTTGCACTGCAGCCTTCCACACCGCTGCTGCCAGCCCTGCCAGCTCAGGGGAAAGTTCGCCCTCCACTCCCAGTCCCTTCCCTGTGTCTGCCTGTGGACACATGGTGCAATGTTTTTCCTGTTTCTTTTTCCTCTGCAATCTTTTTAGGATTCCAGTGCTAAGCAGTGGTTGGTTTTAGTCACAAAATGCATTAGTGGCTCTGTACGGATTGTAGCGGAAATGATTTTGTAGCAAATGACAGTCATGAGGGAGGCATAAGGAATTATTTTGGGGAAAAAAAACTGTCATAAGGGAGTCACTTGTGCTATCACTCAAGTGTTTTTAGTACCCAAGAGTAGGCAATGTGAGGTAAAAGCTTTTTGTGCATTGGAAGCAGTGCTATAAGGAACATAAACAGCTACTGAATATATTAAGGCAGGTCATCTATCCTTCTCTCACTATGTACTAACTACTCTGTTATAAATGCCAATTAACGTAATCAGTTCGCATGAAGACTGATCTGCTCCATCACTGAAGTCTTTGAGAGGAACATATATAACCTGTGAGTTTACTGCTACCTACGACAGATGCTATAAGACACGTGTTGCCAGCTCTGCCAAAAGATGCAGAAAGCCTTGTGAGGGGGTGATCGTTAGGCAGAAGCGCTGCCTGCTGCCAAACAATGCTGCTGCTAAAATGCTCCAAATGCAAGATCAGTACTGCAAATACCACGTGCACTGGGATTTCCCACCCCTGCTATGTTCCCAAAGCTTTAGAAGTACCCAAACCTGCTCCCCAGTTGTTTTGAAGAAAGGTTTAAATGTGCTGCGGTGCTTGCATTAAGTAACTGGTTTTACAGAGCACACAGAGCTGCAGAGCTCTCCACAAAGCCAGAGCCACCCATGTACTGAGGGTCATGGAGTGCTGCGGTCTGCACTCGCAGCTGGGCTGTGAGATGGTGAGGGGCATTTCTACCTTGCTGGCGCAGGACCAGCCTTGAGACAGCCCTCCGCTGCGGCACTCAAGCACGGTGGGGAGAGTTCAACCTTTTATCAAAGGGGACAGGTGTTGTTTTGAAGATAAATGGCTTTGAGAAGAAGGACTCTTCTTTGCAGTCAGTAAACATTTAGTGCTACTCTATAAGCTGAAATGCTACTTCCTTCCATGGGGTACATTTTGAAGTAAAATATAAAAACAGTTTCCTCCTGAAAAAGGTACCTGTTTGGTATTCCCTAAGTGACTGTGATGTCCCTTTCACAGGAGATATTGCTCAGAAAAGATTTATGAAATGTGGCAGGGCAACATCAAGGCCTTAGAACCATTAATTTAAAATGCCTTTCCCCTTCATCCTCCTGTGTAAATTGCTGAGCAATCATGATTTCTTCTTACCTTCTGCTCTCAGTGATACAGCTCGTGTCATGCTAGGATCACAGTTCCATGACATTAATTATACACAGCCAAGATACACTTTTTATTTTGTGCCCAAAATGGAAAATAGTGCAAAGGAGCACAGGAGACACTGGCTGTGCTTAGGGAGTTTCATTTCAGCTCTGTACTTTGTTTTTTTAAAAAACCCTGTGGCTTGAGAGATCTTTCATTTTGAAAGCAGTAAAGGAGTCACTGCTACATTCAGAGCTGCTTACAGTGGAATGCCTTAAAATATAGAATAATAGTATCAGGAGAAAATTTCTTGGGCCTGCTTACTTTTGTGTAACTGAAGGTAGATGACATGGCCAAGATAACAATCTGACCCTAACCTAACCCCCTAGATGCAGTAAACCAGAACCATATAACTCAGATGTAAGAGACCCAGAGCATCGGCTCAGCGAGTCTGTCTCTTCCTAGGGCAGGACTGTGGCATCTGGTACATCCTGCAGAGGGAACAACTTGCATCATTTTACCTAGAAATTTACATTATCAGACTTACCCATGCATCAATAGCTGCAAAAATTATCATAATGCGTTAATCTACATTAAATATGTGTTATAGAAAGAGACCTTTACAGGGCCAAATTCAGATGCTCACCCATAGCAGGATGGAAGTGGCAAGGAGAGCAGGTGACCAGGCACCACAGGCACAGGGCCGTATTTGTGGTTGCTCTTTCCAGTAATGCCCTCTCCAGCCTGAGAGCAGCCGCTCCTGAGCACTCTTCACTGGATCAGCATGGGAACAGTTTTCAAGATCTAATGTGCCCTGTGAGACAGCTTTGCCTAGGATACAGCTTACAAGGAGGTATTGGTACTCATCCAAATGCCTTGAGGATACTAGGTGGGTGAAAGCCCCCAGCAAAGCTGAAAAAAGCAGCTTAAACATCTGGTACCACAAAGCAGCTACACCTCATCTGCAGCCCCACAAGCTCACACAGAGACCAACATCAGTGAGGTCCCACCGCGCCCACAGGTGCAACACGAATTGGCAAAAAGAAAACCGTAACCTGGGATGTTCCCAGAAGACAGGCTACAGCTCACGCAGGTTGGCAGATCCTCAAGCACATACATGTCTCTGATCATGATTCTCCATGTCTCAGTGCTGGGGAGCTACACAGAGCTATATATAGCTCTGTAGCATCCTTTGCTCTGCAGGTGGTATGAATGGAGAATGAAATATTTTTACTTCAGCAGCCATGGCCATCTAGATAACACCACACTACTTTCTTCCTGGACTCCTCTTTCAGTTCTGCCAGAGAGTATGTCAGGCTACTCTATCTGGCAAGGGAAGAGAGCTGCTTGCAAACAGAACAAGATGCTTTCTAGAAAGGTTTAAAAAATTAAAAAGAAATTATGGACTTCTCAGCTTTCTACAAATGTGTTTGGACTGTTGTGAAGAAATACTGGTGACTTTTAATCTCCTTTCATGAAAATATTTTCCAATTAGTTTTACATTATTTACGGATCCTCTAAAGCTTTTGCCTTCCTTTAACACTGTGAGCATAATGAAACTCCTTTGTGGTTGATTTATGAATTCAGATTTAGCATGGCATTTTATGAATCTGACATTTCCACACACATGAAATCCCAGGCACTGAAAATACAGCGATCTATTGGTGATCTACATTCTATAAAAGAATGTGAGGAAGGACTATAATGGCATAAAAAGGAATCACACATAGCCAAGACCTGATCTATTGAAGTATCTATTGAAATTTATTAAAACATGTAAGTAGCCCTTGTGAAAAAATAGAGAATGAATAGACCATTCTAACAGACCATTCATTAGAACTGGTCACAAATTTTGGTTTTTAAGGTTTTTTCCCGCCTGGCTGTTACATGTCCCTTTAAAGTTTTCTGCTAGAAGATAAAAGTTCTTTTTTCCCCCCAAAAAACTGAGATATTTTTCCTCAGAAAAATTGCTGTGAGACTCCTAGGTGTGTGCCTAGAAGTCCCACACATGCTTTTGCCAGACAGCTCATCTACCACCAACTGCGGCTGTGACCAGTGTGTCCATGCCTCCATAACAGTGGGAGCTCAGAGGAGGGATGTGAGGGCAGCCGGCACAGGAGCACAGGAGGAGGAGGAGGAGAAATCCTGCAGGTAATGCGGGTGCACCCAGCCTGGGACCAGGACAGACTGAGCAGTGCAACCTTCCCCCATCCTCAGCAGAGGCAGCAGATCCCAGGCGTAATTCAGGCCTGGAGACAGCAACCGTCCTAGGGAAAGGCAATTATTTATGGCAGAGAAAAGATCCAACTGCAGAGCATTCAACCTTAGCTTTTGTACCTGTACCTGTGTACTTTATCTCTCAACAAGGCAATATTTAAGAATCCTTCAACTTTTCAAGAGCAACCAGTTATTCTCTGCAATCACACATGACTAACCAAATTCAATATCTAATGAAAACAACAAACACTACAGTCGTGTTATGCCAGTTTACCTATGTGAAGCTATTACTGCATCCTTTACTCCTTTGCTTATATTTAGGGGTTATTTATTAGTGACTCATATTCTTTCTTGTTATAATGCACTTGATAAAATTGTCCATTTCTGGGAAAAAAAAATTAAAAGACCATACTTACCATTTACATCTCACATACACCATTAGTCACTGAGATATTTAATGAACTGAAGGATGTCAAACCAGGCATTAAATTTCCCAGTTGCTCAACTAGCATTTGTTTCTTCTGCTGTGTATTTATTTTCCAATCTCAAAGTAGCCGCCACCAGCTCTCTTGCCTTGCTGCTCATGCTTGGGCACTCCTAATGCAACAAGTCAGGGACATTCAGACTGCCACTGATCACACTAGAGAATGGCATTTACACTGCTATGAAGAAAAACAGCTAGCTGTTCTTCAACTTTGAGTAGACCTATTCCTATGGAATATAACACAGGAGCATTAAGCAGTAAACCAAAGAGAAGACCCAGTGACTACTAAAGAACAGCTGCCTTATAATATTCCTCAGGCTGACTATTGCTCTGCTGGGGATACTGTGTAGTCCACTGCATCCTGGAAATTTCAAAAAGCCCACATAACAACTTTAGAGAGCTCAAACAAAAGAAGAATGCAGAGCAGAACCAAGGAACACCAGGATTTTATGGTGTTTCGAGTACTCAGAATAAATTAATAGATTTGAATGCAAAAGAAGTAGCCACGGTAATTTGTCACCTGCTCTCTTTGCATAACTGTAGGCATAACACTGTAATAATAGAGAATCTCTCCAGTTCCTCCATAATTCCTATGTGAAGCCCAACACTTGTAATTACATTTCTTTGTATTGGGAGCGTATCTTCAGTGGAAAATCTAGCACTTCTCTGAGGAAACTGCACCAGTACTTATCTCTGTTCTTTAAAAGTGCTAAAAATATTTATTTAAAGTTTGAATTTCACAAGCCACAGCTTCCAGGCATTGGCTTATTTTGTGCTGTTTGCTAGATTAAAAAGCCTTCAATTAGCCATTGAAAAGGTGAATCTACCTGTGTGCATATGTTTGTGTGGCAGAAAAAGAGAGTTTTATCTTCAAACCAAGATAATTGTGTCATTTAACAAAATATAGGTAGTATAGAAAAGCTGAAAAGTATTATATTCAGAGCATTTCTCCAAGATTCCCTTCATAAATAATTGGTAACAGATCACAATTGTTTTTCTTGGTCTTAGTATGGTATTATTATGAAACCCTTTTTTGTGTATGTGTTATCAAAGAGAGAAAAAAACCCATCATTTTTCTCATGACAATGCAGAAGAAAGAAATACACTCCTAGCTGTGGTAGGCCTCATGAAAATGCTCTTCTCTCTCATCCTATCATGAAACACTGGTTTATTGTAACTAAAAAGCATATTCTCATAAGTAAACCTATTGCAGTAATGTTAACACACAGATTTCTTTCATACAAGTACGTGAAACTTTTATTAATGCATAACACTGACAAATTTTACTTTGGTGTCAAGGTGCGGTATCAGATACAAACTTCAAAAAAGCATCATGCAAATCACAGTCATTAGTGTTTTAATCTTTTGCAGCCAAGTTTTGCAAAAAATAAATTTCATTAATATGTTGAGGCAATAGGAAGCCACGTTATACACGCTGTCTCCAAAACAGATTAGTTGCTGAACAAAGTAAGAAAATAGACACATGTGCATGATACCTAGTGCCTGCTAAAAATACTCTGTAGAAACTCACTGGTCATTTTTTGTACTCCTGTTGTATTTTTTGTACATTGATCTCTCGCAAAATCTAACTTAGCGTACTGGATTTTTAACCTCCTCAGAGATTAAATGCAAGCTTGTGATTTCTAATTATCTTTGCCATGTCTAAGTAAAGCAAATGGTGCCTTCTTCATGAAACATGTCGCTGTTTTCAAACCCAGCCTTGGAGCAGTGGTGGCAGCTCACACCACAGGGGACAGCAGATGAAAACTGTGCATGACCTGACTGCTCCCCATCCCCATGTGGCCAGAGTGGCTGAGGGCAGGTGCCACAGGGGGGCTTTGGTGGCCGGGCTCCCCAGGGCCAGCACTCCATTCAGAAAGGCCCATCAGGTGTCTTCCGCCAGTGACCCTGAGTGAGGAAAGGGCAGTCTTCCCTGCGCCCTGGCCCCAAGAGCACCTGCATGTTTTAGCAGGTTCAATTTTCTCAATATCGCGAAGGCAGATGTCGCTCCCCATTTCTGAGACTCCTCACAGGTCTAGGAAGGGAGTAACTTCAGCTGCAAGTGAGGGAAATCTTCAAGGAAAGCACGACTTCAAGGCGATGTTTTTTACCTTGATCTGGCACATCCTCTCCCCAGACTCCGGATAAAACAATTGAATTTGCTTTTTATCCCGCAGCAAGCGGGTGAGTGCTTGGGAGTTGGGGAGTTCTCCCGGGCGCACGCACGGAAGGGGCTGCTCGCTGGCACCCGGCTCTGCACCATGCCACCGGAGCCCCCCCGGCCGAGTGTTAACAGCAACGCAGCACATGCTGGTGACAACCCAAAGCCGTCCCTGGGGCTACCTCCCATCAAACAGCTACTAAGCAAGGGAGTCGAACCATCTCTGTCTGCTGCTGCAGCCTCCTTCTGCAATGTCAATCTGCATTCACTTCTGTAACGCACTTAGGTTGTAATTAAAACCAGATCTCTAAAGTGGTAAATTCAGCTATATGTTCTGATGTTTTTGAAGTTAATAAGCCGAAAACCGTTTCTACAGCATATACTGTGCACAGACTCAGTTGTCGGAGTGACCACAGTCCTCAAAAGACAAGAACAAATAAACCCCCCTTTTAAGAATATCTGCTGCTTTTCCTTCTTCCAGCTGAAACTAGAGGCTCAGTTTCATGCCACATTTGATAGCATGGATGGAGTGCTTGCTGCAGGGTGTGCCGCAAAATACTGCCAACTTGTCTGCTCTATTGCATGCGGTAAGTATGAACGAGCCACAGCAACTGTCAGCAGTTAACAGAAAATAAGGTCCCTACCTGCTTGCTCTGTACTATGAGCTCATTAGTTGCTGGCTGTTGTACAGGCTGAGTTTGATCTCTTAATTTTAGCATGTAGATTTTAAATAGACATGATTACAGCAGACACGGGAGATACTCGTGACTGATGCTTTACTTCAGCCTTCAGATTTGGAGAGAACGAGTTTTTAAGCAGAGGATTTTCCAGCTGAGAAGAATAGTTTCATGCTCAAACATGTAAGCAGGGCTTAAAAACTTAGAAATGAAACTTGGCTGTGAAAATGCACCTATATGGGCTAAGCAAATTAATTCAATACACTCACTTTTCTAGTAATCTCAATTACCTGTCCCTTCTCTGTATCTGAGACAAAGCCATATACTCAGAGCTTCCAGGTTACACAGAAAACATCTTTGAGAGCACAGAGGACAATATCCAGATTTGTTATTTGTTTTTTTCCCAAATTACCTGCTTGACCAAGGTGGCAATGTACACAGCAGCAGCCGTGCTGCTGCAGAGACGGACTGCTCTCAGCTTGCTTTGTAAGCCTGTGCCTTTGGCGGACAGTAGCTCTGATTTGGGACAGCACCTGCTGATAGGACCAGGAAGCACTGAACTATGTAGACACTTCTATTACACCCAGTATGGATATTTTTCCAAGGGAGTTTGCAGCAGCCCAAACCCAGATATCCTGCATCATTCTCCAGCTGCTGGACAAGCAGTGCTCTCTGTAGGCAAAAGCACTGGGAGAAGGCTGTGAGTGAAGTTATTGCAAAGAGGTAGCCAGAAAGACTATTGCCTCCTACCAGAAAGATCAGCTCTGGAGCAGCACATTCATTCTTTTCCCAACACCAGTCGCGTATTTGCAGAAGGCATGTTGCATCCCAGGAGACAGCAAAGAGGGACAAGTTGGGGAACATCTGCCAATACCTTCCACCTGTGAGATTTCCACACTTGGCAGCTGCTGTCACTCCTTCACAACCACCTCTTCTTCCCAACATAGTTGCAAAGGCCTCTGAACCATAACCTGGAGGACAGCCAGCTTGTTGAAGGAAAGTGCCTCTGTGCAAGCAATGAACTACTTTATTTTAGATTGAAAAGTAGTTTTAATGAAGTTCCATCTGACTTTTGGGGGGGTATTGTTCAGGCAGGTATTAGAGATCTAACAAATTGCCAACTTTTGCATTAATTGGCATTTATATTACAGTTAAATGCAGATGGCGAGTGTCTGCAGGCTGGTTTCCTTATCTGCACTTGCCATTCCACTATGGCTGTGTAAATCATTGCTTTCAAACAGTTGGAGAAACAAAACATTGAAAAAGTGCCTTCTGAATATGGTGTAGCTACTTTCCCGAACAAGTTGATTCTGACAAGGGCAATAGCAATACATTTTTTAAAAATCCTGCACAATTTCACCCAAGAGCAGTCAGAGAGAGGAGGCCACATTCAGCAAAAGCAAAGTCTGTAAAGTGAATAAGGTGTACCTGTGCAGCTTCTGCAGGCAACTACCCACACAGTAGAAACCCCATTACGCCAACTGGCACAAACTGGGGGCAGCAGACTTCCCCAAGTGAGCAGCGCAAGGGGAACCAGGTAATTCTGGGTGAGCCTGGAGTCTGGATCTGGAGCGATGCTCCAGCCCTGTGGGAAGTTGTGGGCTTGCTGAAAGAATGACCATGTGAAACTAAGAAGCCTAGAGTAGGCAGAAAGTCAGAGGAGATGATCAAAATCACAGCTCTTCCTTGTCTTGTGGCAGAGTGAGTCTGGGCAGCCCTGGGCTGCGCCTGCAGCTGAACTGCAGCAACAGCCACAAGTTCCCACTGCATCAATCCTCAGCTTTTCACCCCTTTGTCTGTTTCAAATATGTGACAATACTATTTTCAGCTAGATGAAAGCTTACCTTCACTAGCAGAATAGATATTTTATGCTCATGAATTTGAAGAATTAGGTATCTAAAGAAGAAATGTGGTCACCCATGGTATCCAAAAGCAGCCGAGTTATTTACCATATTGCTAGGTGAAACGTTGCTATCCTCCACATCTCTTTATCACCTTTGCAACAGCTCCCAATAAAGTAGTTGCGGTACAAAGGCAGAACATAAATCTTTCAGGTAGGAATGCTTAAACTGCAAAAAAACTGGCTGTAAATTCCCCCATTTGTGGTAGCCACTCCCTCAAAATTTGCTGTTAAAGCCATGTAGATAACACAGGTCATATAACGAGCTGGGTGTAAGTATTCCCAAGACCTGGATCATTGCTGATGACCACCAAGTGCTCCTGATTCTTTTAATCCCCTCCACCACTCACAGGGGTGCTACCTCTGTGATCCTCCCCTTCCCTCCAGCCTCCCCCAAAGCTCACTTCTGCTGCTGGCTCATATGAAGGAGAAGTTGGGAAAACAGGCAGGTTTGAGGAGATAGATAAGACACAACAGCCATCAAAACCTGTCTGCTCCTCACTGAGGATCTGCAGGATCTTTATCATCCCCCATACTTCTGGCCTTCCCCAGTGATTTATTACCCTGAAATCCTCTGCCAGGTTTGATTCAAAGTCCACAGTCCTCCAAAGCTTCTTTTGTAATATATTTATGACATTTCTGGAATGGTAAAAGTTATACAGCAAAAAGTTGTATAATTCAGAGTTAGTTTGGGGGGGTGGGGTGGTGCGTGTTAGAAATTAAAAGACGTTAGAAGCTTCTTTCAACAAGACTGAGACAGTATTTTGATTTCCCTTTTTCATTTCTAAGCTCATACTCACCTACTATTTTGGAATTACTATTATTAGAAGAGTGCCTGGCACCCCTCACTGAGCTCAGAGCCTCATTTATTGCTATTAGGCCAGCAAAGGTGTATTGAAAAGTGTTGCACCTGTGGCATTCATCAAATGCAATTTGCCCATCTTAGAGCTTTATTCTTTCCCTACTAATGCTCTGAGTAACTCTGATTTTTCCCACAATTTTCTCTGAATCACTAATTATTACATTTGATTTCCATTAATATGAACAGCTAATATTATTTGAAACAGTCTGTCAAGAGGGCAGATTATCTAATTTTGTACGGCTCATATTTGTGTATGTTTCCCAAATATAGGTGTATGTAATTGTAGTTAATTAGTGTTTAATGCCACACACAAGCCAGACTAAGCTTCCAGCTCTAAACATACATATATAAAATCCATATATATATATATGGGTTTCCCTGCAAGCACTCAATTCTGCAAAGCATCTAAGCACCTGCCTTGGAGCTTGGTGCTTTCCTAGCTAAAGCCTAATTCTGTGTATTTTTCCAGGCATGGTTTCTAGATGTTAATGCAATGTGAATAATGCCAAAGTGGGATGTGGAGAAATTGGTGGCAAAACTGCTCTCTCTGACTGAAAATGTAATCTGAGTTCAGTGGAAACCCTCCTGCAAGAAGGTTTCCTCTGTTCTCACAGCCTGAGACCCCACTGCACCAACACTGCACTGAAGCTCTGTTTTCCCACTCTCAGGAAAAATCCATCAGTAACTTGACTAGCGAACAAAGAAGCTATTTCAATCACTGACTCTAGTAGCAAGACAAGATCTAAATGACATTAAAAATAACAAAACGTCCAAAAGCTCTTGTGCCTTTATGAGCAGGCAGGGATGCAAACAGTGTCCTTGGGAGCAGCAGCTTCACAAGAATGGGTTCTGTAGATCAATGCAATGCAGATAAGACTACAGAGGTGGTGCAGCTGAAAAGCAGCTTGGTGTTTCTCAGGACAGTCATTTCTAAACTGAGGAATTTCACATGATAGTTTACAGTTTGGGGATGAAAAGGTTGGGATTTTTTTTTCCTTTTTTCCACCCGACAGTAATCATTCCCTGAAGAAAATTAATTCCAGTGACTGGGGGGGGGGACAGACATTAGCCTGGAGGTGGTGCTTTCTGCAAGGAATATCCTGATAATCAAATAATCACATTTCCTATCCCTTCTTCTGTATGCCTTTAAAAGCTGTATGAAAATGGAGGTAAAAAATGCCCTCACATTTTGCTAATTCTCTGTTCTTGGATGATCTTACACTATGGAAACAATGACGGTGTTGTACTGTGGAAGGAAAGGGAGACATCAGGGCAAAAGCATTACTTTTCTCATCAATCATATTACAACACTGGGAATTAAAGAATTTCCTTTTTGTCATTATATTTCCATTACTAAATACTGATACAAATTATTTCCTTTGGTCTCCTTGGGCAGGTGAGAGATACCACATTGTTTTTTAAATTAAAATAAGTTCCCCGTTATGGACTATTTATAAAACGATACATTAAAAAAAAACCTTACTAGAAGTGTAAAGTGTGATAAGAAAGTGCGCTATTAGAGAAAAAAAAGAATGTGATTTATCTGGTGACCTGTTTCTCAGATGAATTCTTTTTTAAGAAACTAACACACTATCAGCAACTAAATTCAGGTTAATAAAAGCATTGTTTACTCATTCTTTGCTGACGAGGTTTGATTGATGTTCTGAGAGATGCAATTCACCATTTGAATTTTCTGCCCAGGATTATATTGCCAATAGGTCCCTCTAGCAGGAGGCATAGTTTTTGTTTGTTTTCCCCCAAGCTGTTTAAAATTATAAACATATGGTGCAAACATATAACAATATTATGTCAACCCAAACTGGAATATGAGTTTGTAACAGAATCTTCTCTAAAACAAACTAAACCACCTCTGCGACTTCGGTCTGTCTGCTGGTCTGACATTTTAAAGAAGCTTTTGGACTTGTCTTTTCCTTTTAGAAATGAGATCCAGTGAATAAAAAGGTAGTATATGCCAATTTCCCCACACAGACATTGACACACTGCCAAATGCAGCCCAGTGCAAAGTAAGCTGACTTCCATGGAAATTCACCCACACAAAATAGAATTATGTTTGTTCTACTCTTCTTTAAATGGCCATACAATCCTTCTGTTTAATTTGAGAAGACAGGAATAACTTTGTAGCATAACCCATGTAATAAAGGAAACAGCTCCGGCTGGGAGTTCTTCATATTGTAGATGTAGCTTACAGAATAAAAGAAACTGACTTACTGGAAAAAAAAACCCAAACAAAAACAGGTTAAATCTGGCTGATGTAGTGGCTCAGCAGTAAGGAGCATAGACTTTACTGAATTATAAATGTCACGGTTGACTTCCCAAGCCACCGACCAGATTTGGGAAGCAAAGCAGTGGTTAGCACTGGCAGAGCTGCACTATCTATTGATGCATCCTGCCCTACAGTAAAAATATCTGTTCATTAACCCACACTGCATTCTTCCCTCAGGTACCCCTGTGGTTTGAGAGTTGTGAAAATATGACTAAAGGCAGAATAAGAGTGCAAAACAAAATATGTTTTAACTTGTAATAATTGCAACGCATTACAATTACAATAGTGGTAAATCTGCTGGCAGTTGGGATGTTGTGTATCATCACAACCAGTCTGAACTTTAGGGTTGCTGCACAGGCTGAATTCTTGTTCAGAGGGTGAAGGCTATGGCATGCAGCACAGCTGCAGTGGGGATGCTCTTTGCTGGGGTCATATGCTTCCTCATGTTCACTTCACTTAGCACCTACGATTCTGTTCTGGGGAGAGTGCCGAGACACCAGTCAGTATTTCTCTGCATATTTCTCACCAGCTCCTTAACCCCTTTTGGAGTGAAGCCAATGGGATAGCTTTAGGTATTTACCGGGGAGTAGGGATACAAAGATGGGCTGACAGCAGATCTGCTTTACATCCGCTGGTGGCTTCTCACGTTTTAGTTAATGACAGAAACAAGGCTCCTTCTTATTTGAAAAATAGCTAACAATGACCTAAGCCAAAATATTGCTGCTTTAAAGCTCATTAGACTTTTTCTAATGACAATGAAGAATGCACCCGCGTTTCCTGGACTTTTAATAAAATGCCCCAAACTTAAATGAATTGTCTCGGGAAGAAAATATGTAACATATTTTGCTCAACCCACGATAATGTCTTTCTTCCGAGTAGTTTGGAAGACTCTAATGAAGTATCGTGCAGATGGCTGTTGGACCGGGAAGGCATTTCTGCAGCTGCATCTGCCATACCCGAGTTTGCCCCACAGCACAGCAGAGCCGGGGACTCAGCACCAGCTGCTGCCACCAGCACCTCCGGCGAATAATGACTTCCCCATACACCCTAGCTGTTTCCCCCAGAATGGTAATATTAGGCTTTTCATTTTAGATTGACAACAGGCTCTTAGGCCCATTAAAAAAAAATCCTACTGGAAAAATGAAGTACAAATTTTTAATGCAAAAGCAGACTGGGAGCAGACAAATGCTGTCATGGCCAGGTTGGCCGGCATCACCTTGCTCATGAGAGTGGCCACCGAGCAAGGCAGCCACTGAGCACCGCAGAGCTGGGACCAGGACCAGTCCCAGCCCCCAGGCCCCGCTGGGTTTTCTGCCTGTTGGAAAAGACTGCCCACAAGGCTCGCCTTCATGTGGGCTCGTGTAGCACTGGGAAGCAGCTGGGGAACGAGGGTGGAGGAGTGTTGCTTCTGGCAAGGTGAAAGCTCCATTTTGAGCAACTGCTGCCATATAACCCCACCGTGATACAGATAAGTTCCTGCAAGGTGTCTCCTGACTTCACTCTCTGCTCCAGCTTGTCCTGAAATGCTGCTCTGGACCCTGGGACAGAGGAGAGGACAAATGGGGAAAGCGTCTATGGCCATGGTGTGTGATGTAGGAGTGTGCACACAATGTGTATATGCAAAAGGAGAAAAAGGCAGAGGAACCTCCTCTGTTCTCCTTCCTCCAGTTAATCTACAGACGGGTGAAAAACAAAGGAATTTTTCTAAGATTTGGTTCTTCCTATGGACGTTTTGCAAAACGAAATGCAGAGATTCTTTTGCTGTCTTTGCAAGTGAACAACAAGGCCTCTAGAGTTTTGCTGGTGGGTTTTTTCCTTAATTTTCTTCAGTTGTACCTGAGCACACAGTAACATTAGAGGAGATGCTGTTGGTCTAAAAGCACAAATTTTGCTGCTTAACCTTTGCCTGCCCCATCTCCGCGCAGGGAGGCATGCGGAAGAGACTGATAACTAAAGCTGCCTGCCTCTTGGCCTTCCCATCCTACAGCACCATGGAGACCAGGTGCATGGAGGTTACTGAACAGTAGGAAAGATATTTTTGTCATCAACATGAAGCATTTTGTCACCTTCCTCCTCACACAGAAATAGCAGCAGGTGGAAGAAGCACATTTGTCAAAATGAGGGTAGCTTGTTAAGGACTTGAGTGCCTTTTATGCAGAGGGTTCCAAACCTGATAACCTGTGACAGATGTCAAACACTAGAGATTAGCATTTTGAATCTAGGAATCACTTTCTACACAATTGAAAAAGCTTAGCTACACCATACAGTATCTTGCAAGCTCTTCGCTATTTCATTAGGTGTTCTGTGGCAACCTGATATGTTAAAAATGTGGCTCAGAAGGGCCATGTTCTGCAGAAGGACTCTGATATTACAGTTTAATAATCTGCAAATTAGTCTCAATCTGTGAAAGAAAATCTTCAAGATATACCCTCCATTAATTCAACAAGAAGAAATTCCCTCTTTTCTGCACCATTTTCTTAAATGATAGTCTGCCCAGTTTTATTTAGCGTGCAGAATTTAACCTATAAACCAAAGTTATTTTTGATTATTTTATTACCATATTTTTCAAAGATCATCTGGTATGCACCAAAGCTGCCATTCATCCGAGATTACTGGAACAAAAGTTCTTCTGTTTTATTGCACAGATCCGAGACAATATTCTTCAAACCTAGTTGCCTAAAATTAGGATTCTCTTTTTATGTACCTCTGCTTTCCGGGTGTTCACAACCCCTACAATGAATAGCTTTGCAATGCCTCAGAAAAGTCAACCCAGTTTAGTTTAATTTTCTTAATAGTTACTTCTGAGTCTAACCTTAGGTATAAGCTGTGAACTTGCTGCCTCCCAGAACATGTCTGAGTTTCTCAAAGAGGTTCGGATTTAGCCTAAGTCTACACCCACTGTTTACTGAAAACATTAAATGTATATTGATTTCAATAGTTATGGAGAAACCAATACCGAGCACTTGTGAGAATCCCGTCTTCATTGGTTATAGATTGTAACTCTGACATTACTCTGGATTTACAATATTGAAATGGAGAATAAAGCTTCTTCCAGATATCTTAAGGTTGGGCATGCACAACTCCATTTCAAACCAACAGGTTAAATGACTGAATGAGAAACACACAGAGCAGCACATGTGGCAGCATGAGGGTAAGGGCAAGAAGACTGCAGAAGACTCCCCCGTGGAGCCGGGGAGGGGGGTATGAGCGGTAGGAAGGGCAGGGGCTTGGGGACCATGGGTACCCCTTTGGTTCAGAGCATGAAGCCACCCCCTCTTCTGCTGCTGCTCTGCTGACTGCCGAGCTGCACCCGCCTTTCTAGGGTGAAGCTTATAAATTCCAGCTTGTGGATCCTGTTTCGATTGTGCCCCATCGATCATTATTTCCATGATTTATAAGTGGCTGTCGGTGGCACGAGTAGTGCGCTATGAAAAGCTCTGTTCCATGGACGGGACCTCGTCAGCGAGAGCAATGGTTTCCTCCTGATGGTTCTGCTTGGAAAAGTTTTCATTTAGCTAGATTTCTACCACCATCTACATCTGAAATTAGACACATGTTTCCCAAGACTGTTCATTACACCACACCATAGCTTCTAGTGGCTAAGGCATTTTATTAGCGCAGCTGAAAATAGGCTTCAAATATGAAAAATGAAACCTGACCAATTTTATCATTTCCAGTCATTTGATGTCAAACTTTCACAGGGTAGAATAAGACTCAACAACAACAACAAAAAATCAGTGTGAAATAAGATACTAATTGAAATGATACAGATTAGTCTGTGTATCTTCCTTTTAGTTCATACCTCGTTTTTCTATCAGAACATAATGATTATGGGAAACCAACACAGAGTGTAATTATATTACATCAAATGATTCAATACAATAAGGTAAATATTTTCTGGATTTGATATTATTGGGTTTGGGTTTATATTTCAGCTGTAGTGATAAGAAATTTTCTTAATGTTTCTAACATAACTGGTTTAGGCAAATACTTTGTAAAAACAATTCTTGATGACATGAATGGAATTAGGGATCTCCCATGACAGTCACAAGTCATGTTACAGAGCCACACTGAAATTTATCTTAATGGATGCTTTTTGTATGAAAGAGAACAATTACTGAATTCTTCATTCACAGTGAGGGAGAAAACCAAAAGCACCTAATCACAGTATAACTGAGTCAAATTGGAAGAAAAAACAGCTTCTGAAGCACAGAAAGAACTCAATTATTTTGTACTTCTCCCTCAGCACTATTACACTTTCACTCCTAACCTATCCTGTGTTTTTTTGGACTGGAAACGTTTGTAAGACAGTATCTGGCATACCTGTAGGTGGAAAATATTTATTCTGAAAAGACAAAAATCCAGCCTTGTCCCAATTGAACCTAGCAGCAAAAGTTGATTTAATTCACAGTGAAGACAAAGGGAGCAGCCCCAATACAACCCTGGGCTCATTTGGGTCCTTTGGGCTCCCCTCCTCACCATTTGCAGCAGCACACACAGCCCGGCAGCTCCGGCCTCTCCCAGGGACCGGCACCAACTTCTGTGCACAGCCAGTAATTGTGGAGGATTTGCTGACAGAGAAATCTTCTTCTAACCAGTGTGTAGGCCAGTGTAACACGTAAGAGGTTATCTAAACTACATAAGCTTATCTACTATAATTTTATGTGTATTTTTACACATCAAAATATCATTGCTCTCTTGACCTCTGTGGCATATTATAAATGTAAGTTTTGCACTTTAAGCGACCTTTTACTTTTTTTCTTCTCTTTCCTTTCTGTACTCCCTTGACAGTTTAGCAGGGACTTCTTGATTTACCTTCTCTTTTGCGTTCAATATTTGTTTTTCTACACACTTCACAAGCGCCACAGCATCTACAGTTCATTGTATTTGATCAAGTTAGATCACATATACATAGTGAAGTCCCTGAAACACACAGGCATTGCAAGATGAATTAAGGAGGTTGTGCAAGCTCTTAAAATCTCGTTTTCTGAAAACAGCTGAAAAGCCAGCAGGTAATAAAAGGCAGTCAGGCCACAGATCCTGCAGAAAGTGAGTGATACGAGGCAGCAGGCTGACCACTGTTTATTGCCAGCTAAATTAAATGGAAGCAACTTATTACTTGCTGGCTTTTCTGCAGTTTGATAAGATGTAATTTTGGACATTGGGGACATTTGGGACATTTGGGACAGTGAGGCTGTGATCTCCTCTGACTGTAACGTTCCCTTTGCTCTCACTGAATTTGTCCCTCTCTGCCTCATTCAAAACGTGCTAATGGGAAACCGTTGAGGGCCAGTTCCCATACTGGTATGTAGAGGCTTCTTACTGATGGCAAGAATAACACCATTTCAGCAAATTACTAGCTCCTTCACCTACTCCAGGCAAAATCTGAAGAATATTTTCCCATCTCTGACTTGTTCTAGTTAATGCCAGAAAATAAAACCTTTGTTTGTTTTCTGAGTTAGGAGAACAGAGAACCAGCAACTGCCCAAGCAGTCAAACCCAAACACACATTTCTAGGCAGAAAGAGCTGCTCTGGGGGAGGAGGTTGCTTCCCACAGTGACTACAGCACCTGCTACGTCTGGAGTATGTGAACACTAAATGTGAACATTTCCTGAGATGTAGTTCAAGCTCCAGACATCACAAAGTGAATCCAAGTAACTGCACTTTGTGCAAGAAAGAAGGCTAGGCAGATTACATACAGCAGATTTTTAAGAGCAATTTGTCTCTGGTACAATTATTCCTTATGCAGCAACTGGAAACAGTGGTGGTGTCTGGTTGTGTGCACATGCATTGGTTTTTGTGTTTGCAAAGTGGGACAAGTGCAGAAAGCTAGACTTGCCTCTCCTCAGACCCAACAGGGCAAAGGGTTGGATACCCACAATCTGCAAGTTTTCAAAGTGCCAAGGGACCTCAGAGGACACAGGGCCTCTGAGGCTGGAGAGCCTTGCTCTGTCTCCCTGTCCCTACAACACCACAGCTCTTCTACAGGAGATGGAGTGGGGCCAGGCTGTGGCCAGGTGAGACATGGCACTTACTGATGAATTAGCAGTAAGACAGAGTCATCACAACCAAAAAATGTGGTGTTTTGAGCCCAAAAGACCAAAATCTCTTTGCGGAAAAAATGCGTACTCAGCGACAACCAACACTGCACTTACACTTAATGGGAAGTTTACCCTACATTCAAAGATCAAACTGTATACCAGAAATCCTTACGCTCAGAAATGCTTGACAAAACAAATCATGCATCAGAGCTCCCAAATGTAACAAAATGAGCCAAGATGGAATCAACAGCTACTCATGGCGAATGCAATCCTGCTCACAAAATTCAACATGGAGAGGAAATTTAGCTCCTAGGAATAGATGCAATTTATCATTTGTTTGCCATTCCCCAGATGATCACCTCCCAGCTGTACACCAACTAAACATCAGGGGATTAACTCAGCTTTGATACAGAGTAATCGGTCTATTTTGTCTTTGAGCTGTCTCTCACATCTTCACATTTCCTTAGAAACATGTGATATTATTTCACTACTGCACCAATGAACTCTAAAAATGGTAGTTAAGCCAAATAGCGCATGGACTGTGAAAGAAACCTCTTGAATAACAAAGGCATAAGCAGCACCTTCTCTACTTTGTAACTAACTGACTAAAAGCTGTTTAATAGCATCCTAGTAGAGACTACTAGGGTCACTAGCATCACTACTTATATACTATATCTTAACGTGCTGCTCACAACACAAAGAAATTTCTTATACTGAATTGTCATAGGCTGCAGTAGTTGACATTGCCAGGAACTGCTTGCATGATGAGGAAACAGCCTAGCTGATGGGAAAATATCCTAGCTGATTATTTCTTGGTGTTACTCTGCTTTCACTGAGATACAAATATTTTGTCTGGTTTTTCAGAAAGTCAAATGTTTCAGCCAGAGTTTTATTTTATATATATTTCCTAATGTGATAATGTAATGTATTCACAGTGATTTAGAGAGACTGCAAACACAGAACTGCAGTTCTCCTCCGCTTACAGGTGATACCAACTTGTCCAGGACGAAAATAATAGCTACATATCAGCAGTCAGTGCAGATTTACCAGACTTTGAGCCACTGCATGTAGGTTAATTCTGGTTGTACACACATACATGCACGCACACAGAGATCCCGATCAGGCATCGTACAGCTCCATCCTTTGACACATCACAGACACTTCAGTTTTTTTCCTGACACAGCACAGTAAACCCATGGCCATCTCAATCATAGTCCACTTAAATGCTAGTGAAAATGAAAGCAGAAAACAGAAAGCCACACAAGCAGGGGCCAAAGGAGGACAATTCTGCTTGGATTTCTTTCATGTGTATGTACCAGCCACTGCAGCATGGAGGCATCAGGATTCTTCTGCAGAAAAACTGCTGCTAAAATGTCTCTTGCTTCCCATTCTGGAACTGTACTTGTAAATACAGGTTGGGGGGTTATTTGTTTGTTTGCTTTTCTTACACGTGCTGCCACTGTGTCATGCACTGACAGTCTAGCCCCAAAAGTTAATTAAATGTTCAATATATATTACAGCTTCCTTCCATTAGTATTCATTTGCAGAAGCTTGTGACACCTCACCCATTAAGTTCATATACATGTAATTTGTTCTTAATGTATGCTCATTATTTGCTATGAAAATGTGAAAGAGATTTCTACACAAGCCTTTTATTCAATATCATTTCATGCATAGCCAAATAGGTGGTATAAATAGCACTGGTTCTATTTTTGAATCTTTGCATTATGAGGGTTAGGGTTCCAGACACTCACGCTGTTACAATGCAGTCTGAGAATCCATGCCAGCAGCAGATCATTCGAAAGCATACATTTAATGGTAAACTGTCAAATACGTGCCAAGCATTGCTTTAAAAATAATTCTTCCAGCAAGATGCAAATCTATTGAACTCTCATCTTTGAACTTCTCACTTCCAACCCCAAATTTCAGTAATACTTTGTTAAACAACAATAAATTCTTTATTAAATATGGTAATAAATATTATTGCTATAAAATTGCAGCCAGTTATTTAAAGTTTACAATAACTTAGCAATTATAATAATTTAACAATGGAACACATATATAATTCCTATTTTGATAATCAGACAGAAATATTATTCCATGGAAGAAAAAATATTTCTTCTGTTTTCCTATGCTCTATCTGAATTCAATAATTCCCTAGCAGCGAACATTGGTTAACAGTCCTTTGCTAAGAGAAAAATCAGTGAATCTCCTTAATTAACCAGTAATGCCCATTGTAAGTTAAGGCTTCTCCATCTGCATATTTTACAGACCAACAGCCAAAAAAATAGTGTTCTTGTCCTTACCAGCAGCCTCATTCAGAAGAGGAGCAAAGTGCATGCTAAACTGAATTTCTTTATATCTTAATTCACTTCATTATCACTAGGTGGTCAAGGCAGTCCTGCCCTAACTTTCCAGACCAGTGTTGCACAGTTCATGAGCCTTCTGCTTTTATAGAATTAAGATCAACCACATAATATGAATGATGGATGCAGAATCAGTTTTCTTGTTATATGAATCCCAAGTTTCCATCCTTGCCAAGCAAGTTCAGGACTATCAATACCCAAAGCTTAGTCTAATTTTAGTTATTACTTTCGGCAGCAGAGATACAAGAATGAAGAGTACATTAGTCAGCATATTTTTTCCAACTTTTTTTTTTTTTTTACAAAGGGAAGGGACTGTTGATTTTTAATTTATGATAAGAACATTTTTATGGTCCGAATATACCAACACTTTCATTCACACCTGTCTGAAGTGTTATTTTCAAAGGAAAATCACTTTGGTAGGTGCAGAAAAAAACCCAAAAGTTCCAAACTGACAATTAAAAGGGTCATAAAAATCTAGAAGTAGTTAAGCAGATAGCTACAAGTACTTCTTGGAACTCCTTTTCACCTACAAGTTTCCAATAAATTCAGTGGTCATAGAGGTACCACAATGACAGTCTTGACTTTTAGACCCCTCTGTGTCCGAAGTCATGCAATGCATACATGACATGCAATGCAGAAATGCAATACAGAAACAGGGGAAATAAATTATCACCATGAGGAGAATATGCCACCCTTAGGATGAGACAGCTATCGTCTGCTGACAGTTCAAAACGTTAATTGTAGGATGGTTTTTGAGACACAGACAGCTGAGGTATTTGGAAGAGTGAGAAGCTACCAATTTATTTTAAAGGAATGAGCAGTAGTAAGGCTACTCATAATGTAAGATGGTACTTAAAAATGTGAAGATATTATCAGAGCGACAAGTATGGACCACACTGCATTTCTCCAGAAATCCCTTTTTGAAACCTAGAAATACTTTCCTGCCAGCATGACTCAAATAGCCCTATCCAGTATGGCTAAGCTGAATTTTCTGACCAGAAGAAAACCCAACCAGCTTTTCTAACAGTTGTTTCTGAACCTTTGTGAATCCTTTATGCAAAATTTTTTTACTCCTGATTGTATAAAATTTCACTAGGTAGGAAAAATGAATTCAGAATAAGAGCATAGCTTTCTATTTTTAGCATTAAGAAGGCATCAGACCCACTAATGTCTTCTTAAAGAGTGATGTTCCTGGGTTTTCATCTAGGGTACGGGTGTAGAACAGGACCCACGAAGATGAATGAACTCCCTGTAGCTCTCCCAGAGATACTTCAGTCTAAAATAGCTACATTTGGACATAGTCACATATTGACCAGGTTACTGGGAGATCATGGCGTGTTTCAAGCTGTACCTGGCATACCACATAGGGTAAGACGTGGAGGGGTATTTGCAAGAGAAAGAAGAGTTGGCTGGAGAGGAGCAGGATGCTGCATGGTCTCCTCCGGCTGCACTGTGACAACCTCGCTTCCTTCAGCAGGAAGTTTTTTTCCAGCTACTTTGTTTGCTCTGTGATTACATGTGTGAGCAACCCGAATTTATGAGTTCACACAGGTCAAACTAAAGGCTAAAATTTTTCATACCAAGAAAATGACAGGAGAGGTAGTCAAGTGAAAGGTCAAGTCAAAGGCTGTGAGAAGTTAAATACAGATGAGTCTACAGCCCACACGTGGACACATCCCAACAACAAAATGCTTCTGCACTGTAATATCCTCACTAAATTTTTCAGTTCCCTGACTGAAACATTTTAGGCCCATTAACATGATTCCTCTAATAGTGCAGACATGCTTTTTATGCAGGGATGCCTCTGGAGATACGATAACTGGAGGAATATTCCTCTCTTTCAGGAGAACTGTCGGAGGGAATTACTCTAATATGTGAGCACAGAGCTCCTCCAGAAAAGGAAGGCTGCTCCCTTATGGGCAGATGAATGGAAGCTCAAGGATGATGTAGGCTTTGGTTATTCCCTTTTGTTTCTTGCTTGAAGCACTTTTAGATTATGTTAGGAGATCTTAAGCACTAGAAGTAAATGAGAGATTCCATTTACTTTTCTGGTAATTTAATGTTTGTCAAACTGGAAAATATACAGATTAATAGATCTGCCAAGCTCAGAAACATCTGGTTTAGCAAATTAATGAGTCTGCATGAAAAAGAGGGAAAACTGTAATGCCATGACAAGCTTTTCTTCCCTGACAGGCTACACACACATTAGCTGAATGTCCTGTCCCTCTTCTCCAGTAGGGGTTTAGGGGCTAAGCAAAGGAATTAGGAGGTTTTCTAGTGACATCAGTGATTTCTGTGGTCTTTGAATAGATGCTAAGGACTGTACCCTGCTCTAGTAAACTGCTGGGGGAACTTTCCATTGATTTTAATGACAGTTCAGTTGGTCTGCAGCTTAAAAAATTGTTAAAAAAATATAGGGGAAGCAGAAATTCTCTGAGAGAAGGTGTGATACATAACTTTGGATGAATAAATTGTCCTGAAGCTGTCCCAAGGAGGTCAAAACAACTTTTAGAAAATTCTGTTTCTTTTGAAGCTAAGACAGAAACAGTCCACCAATGCCTTTCATATTGTCAATTTGCAACACACACCTGGAAAAGGGGAGAGCAAGACCCAGAAAGGCTGCAATGAATTGTTTTCCTGCTGAAGATTCACAGGTGGACTGATAGATGGTGGTACAGGGGAGGCTGGGAGGACCCTGGACAATATAGTCAGCTTGTGATGAACTGCCAACCTGCCGCATCACTTACACAAAAGCATTTTCTTCGTGTTGATGGGGTGCCCATTTTCCTCCCATCTCAGGCTCAGTAGGTCCTCTGTCTCATATGTTTTCAGGGTAGCTACCTCTCAGTCCGAGACACGAGACGCAGCAGGCCTGGGACTGGCTCTATCAGGCATGCAGGACAGAAGCTGCTCGCTGCACTGAAGCAGGAGCTTCAAGGAGTGCTCAGCCCAGACATGCGTTCCCACCCCAGCCCCTGCCACAGCCCATCTGTAGAGGTGTGTCTGCTGTCACTTAATCCACTGCACACAGTCGCGCACTGAAGAGAAGAAAGGTGAAAAGTCTGAGACTGAACCCAGGACCTTCCCTTTCAAAGCCCCAGGGTGACAGAAGTGAGCATCCCTGAGAAGGCTGGGTCTGTAATAGCAGAGGAGGTGCTGGAGGAGCATTACACAGGCCTCAGACAGGCAAAGGGGACGATTTGCAACCCATTTTCCTATTCTAAAACACTTAATACGATGCTTTGGTGCATGATACAGATGTTTTTTGCATCATGGTAGTACATTTCTCTGACCTATTCTTTGGAGCTGTTGGCACGTTTAAATATTTATTATAAACTAATATGACATTTCAGTGAGATAAACACAGCATTTATCTCATCTAACAGACAGGAAGACAGTTACTCAAGTGTCTCCCAGAACTATTAAAAGTACAAGGTCTGGAAAGGGATCCTCCTCACCTGCTCTTAAGCTTGCAAGCCATGGA
The DNA here is from genome assembly GCF_000737465.1 of Haliaeetus leucocephalus. Classification (NCBI taxonomy): domain Eukaryota; kingdom Metazoa; phylum Chordata; class Aves; order Accipitriformes; family Accipitridae; genus Haliaeetus; species Haliaeetus leucocephalus. The sequence goes on from NW_010972436.1 coordinate 5,989,472, forward strand.
GAGGCAGTGATTCACCATGCGGTGAGCAGGAACAGGTCTGGTCTGCTCGTTTCATCACACCACCTCAAGTTAAAGTCCCAGACTACCAGAAATATTGGGAAAGATTACTCTGCTTATCACTGGCGACCAAAAATTACTTTTAGAAACAGAGAATGTCTTTAGTGACCTCGTTAAAAAAGGGAAAAAAAGGAGATAAAGCTGATGTGTGGGTTAAGTCTGCACTGTTCAGAGATAGCCTAAGGCAGTGTCTGCACTTTATCAGCTTTCACTGACTCAGTATGTTTATTCTTTTTATCTGTTTGTTTTATAGTAGCCGAGGTATTTGTTTATAACAGCAGCATTTTTATATCAAAATGTTAATTTCTGTATATAGGAACTGAGCTTTAAATTATATAAATACAAAGAAGGGAAAAGTTCCTGAGAAAGGCAAACCCAAGGGATACACGGAGGACAGCAGATTGCATTTGTATAATGATTAACCATCTCCGCTGTGCCCGGGAAAGCAAAGCAAGACTTCCATGACTACACAGCCAAGTGGCTACAGGGGCAAGGTGAAGGCGTGCTGTCCACATATTATGCTCCAAATGGCAATCAACCAGACTGAATTTTGGAGATATAAAGGGAGATGAAACAACATAATTTAAAACCCAAGAAAAATATACTTTACCGGGTCACATAAATATCAAAGTAGATTGATTGCTAGGGAACTAGAATATTAACAAGCCAAGCAAGCAAGTTCACTGTCTGCTCTAAACAGACATAACTGCAGGTCAGCATGCAAATGTCTTCCATTATTTATACAGTCCAAGACAGTTATAGGATATTGCATACTGCATAGAATATTAGCTAAGTCATGGTCGTGCAGAAGAAATGAGCAAAAAATACCCTCTAGATTTTAACTGTAGTTGAAACCTTCAGAGTATGCCTGAGAAATGACAATAGACCGTTGTTAATTTGACATAATGAGACCACACATGCTCCAGATCACCACCCAAGTTAGTTTGTGTCCAAAGTCTTTACACTGGCTAATTATCCCATTAGGAGTCAATAGAGGAGTGAATGACTGAGTAATGACTCCAAGATTTGGGCCCTGTAGAGGGAGAAGGGGTAAATGAAAAACAGCAATCAAAACCTCCAACAAATGAACAGAACCATAAGGCGTTTGTGGTTTGGGGTTTTTTTTCTTCTGTTATTGGTTATTTCTGGTACCTTGCAATTTTCCCAAAATAGTGGGAAGGAGAAAATTGTAGCAACATTCCTAGAAAGCTCAAAGAGAAATCAGTGTTAGCAGTAATTTCATGTGAGAACCTGTTTCAGTCTTGGACTGAATCAATGAACTGATAACAATCCTATGTCTTTTTTTCTTGTCTCTTATTAAGAGAACTCCTTATATCGTAATAGTCTGACACTTTCCAGTGACTAAAAATCATTAATAAAGGAAGAGTAACATAGATTTTTTTGTGCTTATCAAAGCTTCTACCAGCATTTCCATTCTGCCAGGTGAGAAAATGTTGAAAGATAAATAATTAAATTAATTCATTAATTTATGTATTTTGTTCAGAAGGTAGCATTGTAATGGCATTCACATTTCCCAGTGGGACATCAGCTTCACAGTTTACATTGCAAGTACACATTTTTTCCTTGCCGTCATAATTCATCTCCAGACTGCAATTAGACTCAAAAAGTCAATTCTGCCTCCTGACTAATGGGGACAGGATTCTTATTCCCTTTCCTGCTGTCACCACTCAGCCTTGGAAGGATTGGAAGTGCTCTGCAATCCTCAATGCCCAATTAATCCAGCTGTTAGCCAGACCTCATGTCCTTATAGTACACATGGGAAAGCCCCTCACATGAGACTCAAAGTGCTTTAAAACCTGCTCAGTTTGCACAGTGTTGCTGTAGCTCAAGCCAGATCATGGTAACTTTGAAGCAAAACCAAAAGCAAATTCAACAAAAGCTTGAAAACAAGAAAAAAAAAATCCTATCCTTTTAAAATTTTTCAGGAAATATATCTCAAATTAATTTTTTCCTCTCGTTCCTGGAAACCCTGATCCTTTTTTACATCTCTTTGCTAATGAGTGACCTAAAAGGATGGACAATGTTCTTATAGGATGATTTCACCATCATTCCTTCATTTTCCTTTCACTATAGTGTAGCTGATGGCGCATGATGCCCTGTAGCCCCTTTTGGACTAGACTCCTCTTGCACAGTTACCTATGATTGACAGGGAATGGACCCAGCTAATTCCCTCACTTGCTGTGCTAGTAACTTCTAAGAATTCCTCAATTTTGAGAACTTGAGGAATAACACAAAGTAAAATAAAATATGTTGAAATACTTGTGTTCTTTCCAGCAGCAAAGAAAGCCTGAGAATGATCAAGTTAAAAAAGGGGTGATTATGAAAATGAAACCTCCACCTCATATATATGAATTCTGTTTTATTCCATGAAAGTGGGGAAAAACAAGGCAGGGGGAAGAGGAGAACTTTAAAGCTAATAATGTTACTTCCAATGGAAAAATCTAAATGGAGGGAGGATGAAAGCTTTTGCAGAAGTTTTCAGTAAAAAAAATAAATCTATTTTACATCAACAGAATATTTTTCAGAATAGGCTTCCAGGTCTAATTAGGAAGGCTCTCCTGCCCTTCCTGCAGGGAAGGGCAGTCAATATCCTGCTGATAGAGAGCTCCTGAAGTCACAAGGGCAGCAATAACAGCACTAGCATTAGGGTCCCACAAAGCAGTAGGGGCCCGCATTCATTGATTTGGGGAGCAATAAGGCTCATTGATTTTACTGTTTGACACAACTAAAAGCAAAAGAAAAATATCCTTCAAGGAAGATCTGTCATGTACATTCCCTGGATACATAAACAAAAAAAGGCCCTTTGGAAGTATATCAATATTCTACAACAGCCAGAGAAAATCTGACATTTTTTGAGCATGATGCTGAAGTATCTGAGACATAACCAAGGATGAGTGGCAGCCTCTCTGGACACTTCTCACCACGATCACAACTTCCATCTACTTTCTTTCTCAGACATTTTCAGTGCCTCTACCTGGTAATGGGAAAGGAAGGGCAGAAGAGATGGCAGTGTAGTTATGCAAAGAGACAAACACTAAACATCAGCACACAGTCTTCTGGCTTATCTGTGTCTTATCAGCCTTCTCTAATAAAAATAATTAACATAAGAACAATATCAGGTCCAGTATTGCCTATCAAGGAAAGCACTTGAAAATCTATTCTGGGGGGGAAAATGTAGAAGCTTTTCCACTGCCATTAAAAGAATGTCTCTGTATATTAGTACCATCTTTCTCCTCTCTGCACGTCAGTCTGCGAAATCCTTTTCTCTTAGAGTTAATGTAATCCTACTGAAAACCAAATAAGCAAATATGTTTTCATTGTTTTCTTTACCCAACTTGAATAGCACAGATTGTGGTTTGCAGAGTAAAGCATTTCTCTGGGTATTATGTACTACTGCTCAGTTTAATAGCTAAGAATCTCAAAATATTAACAGAATTAACAGATTACTGTGTTCAATATTCTTGGCAGTTAGGGATTCTTGGCATTTTCCTTCTTGAAAATGGAAGAAAGAAGTGATGAAAAGAAATTATATATCTTGTTCAACAGCACTCAGGTCTGTTTAACCACGAATTGAACAATACCCTTTTGAACAAGGAGGGGAAATAACAAAAACAATTTGTTTCTAGTTGACCAATGAATATTATTTTAATTAGCTGACAATTTTAAAACACAATCAAGTCAAAGGAAACATTTCGCTTTACCCAAAACACTGCATTTTCAATGTCCACACTTTCTAGTCCATGTCAGTATTATTTAGCAGTTACTTTTAATGTATAAGTTATTTCTTAACAGTAAAATTCAAGCATTTCATTTAGAAAATACTTTAGCAAAATATTTGGGCTGTTTAAATCAAAACAATTTGCCAAAGCATACATTTCCAAAACATTTCACCTGACCTAAATCAGAATGCCTGGAAAAAAAAGGTCTAGCTATGTTCACTCTACACAGTCCCATTCACTATGTTGTCTTTCTCATTTTCTTCAGGATAGACTCTTAAAAGACTGCAAATCAAATGAACCAGAATAGGGTGTTTTTCTCTTTTTACAAGCTCCATTGCGGAATGAAGGGACCACAATTAGAGACCATCAACTATCATTATTATTTCTCCAAAACAGATTGCAAAGGGTCTTGCCTTTTCATTGGGTAACGTGGCCATAGAAGAGCAAATTCTGAGATAATTTTCTTAAGACCTTTTCAACATTTTTTGGTTACCTTAGAAGCTGAAAATCATCTTTGGCAATAACATGCTGCAAAAGAACCTGGCACTATCTCAGCAGTCACTTTTATAACCAAAGTGGGTTATTCTGTCTTACAGGCAAAAAGCTTTACCCTAAGAATGTAGAAGCCTGTGATGTCTTTACATACATCTTACCAAGCCTTAATTTGCTTGACACAGGTAAGCAACATAAAAATTAGTAAACACTATCCATAGAGTACCAAGCTACAAAACAAAAATTGTTTTAGTGAAGGCATGTAGGAATCCGAACTGTTGAGTCCAGTTTCAATTGTTCTGTTTCTGAAGTGGCTGGAAAAGCTTAATATTGGTCAAGATATGTGAAATCAGCCAATTAAATACAGGCAACTAAGACACAAATCGGAAAATAAGACATTAAAGCTACATAAGACACTATGACAGTTCATATACAAAGCTGGAAAAACTTATCAAACTACTGTATCTACTGTAACAGAGTAGCACTGGAAATAAACAGTCACACTGGTCAATGTCAACAAAACTTAAGAATAGTAGCATGGCATGAAAAACTTTAAAATTAACCCTCTCCAGAAAAACTTCTCCTAACAGCAACAAAGTATTCTCAACATCATTTTGAGCCTCAAGGTCATGGTTGGAAAGAAAAACACAGCTTCGGAGGTTCAAGGGCATAAATATCTAAAGCAATCAAGTTCTCATTCAAGTGCTCAAATGCCATTATGTCTAAGTTTGAGGTTACTGTGTAGAACTGTGCAGCAGTAATGTATTTGACAGAAAAACTCACATTATTATTTTTAGCTATAAATGCAAAAAAACCCAGAATCCATACAGCAGCACTGGGTAGAAGTGTGAGGAAAGACAGGAATCCTAAGTGTAAGGCAGAATGCATTTTCATCAAAGACAACAAGGCTTAAATATTAAGGACCATAGCTCACACTGCACCCCAAGCGCAAATGCCCATAATTGAATATGAAACATGGAATAAGGTACAAGAAACCACCCCCCTCTTATCCTTCTCATAGGAGGGATTAAAGTGTTCTGGACTGAAAGAAGAGAAAATATGTGATAATGCTACCAACTCACTGAAGAGTAGAGGGAAACATTTCCTAAACCCATCCAACACTGGAACCAGCCAGAAGAGAAAACCGACATGGGCTGAAAGACTTTGCATTGGCAGACAAGTCTCATGCAGCTACCATGAAACTAACACATCCACTGAAACGATGCTTCATGTCCCTTATCTTAGCCCTCTTCACCATCAATACATGCAGTGCAGAACCAAAAGGGCACCCACCCAGACTCAGCCTTACCAGCTTCCCAGAACAAAAAAACCATCACGTGCCTGATCACAAACATTTAAGGTGAAACAGTCTTGGGTGAAAACTATTCTCAATACCTGACAAACATGCCCCCCAGCATTGCTTCCAGGACCCTACACACCTTGTCTCTGGCACTGGGATTCAAGCTGGCATCTGTGTCTGCTAGTGCTGAGCAGGGGGCCGCAGGAGGAAGCAATTGCTGTGGCTCCTAAGTGCATGATCCAACACATCCCCTCCATGTGCCTTACAGCTCTGAAAAGTCCTATGCCCTCCAGGCCTTGCTCCTGACTTTAAATTGTGAAATTCACAGACCTTAGCATGACGGAGCTTGATGACTGACCTCCCACAGTCCCCACCACATGAATAGGAATAAAAGAAAATCCAAACACTGGCTGTGAGCGTGGCTGAAGTGCAAGGGATGAGAGGTAGTTGCCTGCCAGTTGGCTTACAGAGGGCTTTGGAAATAAAGGCTACTTGGTATAAACTGCTCGTGAGAGATCACCTATAAATATAACACATTTGCACTCTAAACAAGAAAATACTAGAGCCGTGATGCTGTTAGTTCCGGTGTTAGAGGAATGAGCTGTATGCCTTCACCTACCAGGGAGGAGGGAGTGGGCACACTTCTGATGTGAAAATACACACAAATGAGCAGCTTTTCAGATGGCCCTCAGCATTGTGCTTCCTTCTTTCTTCAGCTTGAAAATGCCATATGCACCCAGTGCAAATTACAAACAAAATGTACCATTAGGAGTCACAGATTTCCAAACCACTTTGGCAAAGAAAACAGTTTTCCAAATTATAGAGATAAGCAGTGATCTGTATTTGCATAAAAACATGAAAAATGTCTACTGTGTGATACAAATACTACTAGCACTTTAGCATAATTATCCTGCCTGCTTAAAAATCACCCATGGAGAAATGGATGAGGCCTTAAAATATAGCACAACGCGAAATACATCTTATGGACTGTATAGCTTTTAAAGTGCTCTTGAAACCCAAGAGGTGGCATGATTTAAGATATATGCTCAATTTCTTCTATATTATAGACTACACCTTTAACCCCAAATCCTGGGATGTCATTAGCCCTCAAACTTTATGAGGCTCATGACCTGGTACAAGATTTCATACTGTGCATCTGCATTAGCATTCTCATTCAGATCAGGAGTGCACTTTTGAAACAAATCTCCTCATCACTTAATGAGTTTGGTTCCTGTTTAGTCTTAAAGCACATGGACCTGGAGACACTCTCCAGGAGTGCCTGCATTGTACTCCAACCCATAGTGGGTGAACACCAGTCTACTGGACCAGACGGGGTTTTGTTGTAAAATTCCTGAAATCTGTGTAGTGTGGACTTTGTGTCCTTTGTACCAATGGTTTTACTCTACTAATCCACTCCCATTGGTTTCATTACTTGCTAACATAGACACAGTGTATAGCTGTGCAAAGATTAGGTTAGACCCTTAAACCCTAAAGGAAACTAATGATCTGTTGGAAAACAGGATTCATCTTCACAGACAGACCTGAAGGTAGCCTTAAGCAAGATCTGGCCTTGTGCGGTTTGACTTGGCTCTCAAACCTCCATGACATAATGTTCCCATTTTCTGTGCTTTTTCTCCGACGGTGGCTGCATTCTACCAAGTGAATAAGTGGCCAAGGTGTTTTTGGCCAAGGACTGGATGCACTTGGAGAATTAGGGTCTCAGAGTGGGATGTAAAAAGATTATATATTTCCAACTTCGTTCCCAATGTATGTAAACTGGACCACACATTGCAGTTCTCATGAACAGATAAAAAAATTACTTTTACCCCCAATTCCTCATTTTGATAGTTTTGACTATAGTTGTAATTTTAACCTTTTTCCCTTCTCTGTGCTGCAAGGTGTAGTGCAGAACCCAGAAGCAGCGAGCTAGGGTCTCATTTCTGCACAGCTTTAGGGAAAACTATATGAAATTGATTTATTCCAGGCTAAAATAATGTACAGTTAGAAGAGAGATTAAATGAAAATGGGTCCATTTCTGGCTGTGATCATAATACATGCATCTGGAAAGGAATTACTGAGCTGAAATAAAAAATTACAATTGCAAAGGCACCAGATTTTTTTTAACTGTACGTACAGACAGCAAATATGTTATCAAACAAATAGGTCTGCATTCAGCAACTTAGTTCTTCAAATAAAGGGGAGCAAGCTACTTGCTGATTGAACAGACACTGCAGTGTTCTGACTTCATATCGAAACAAAATCATCCACATACATCATTCTGTGACAAAACCAATAGGTGGTTAAAATAAATGACAGTACAGGTACTGGGACTAAGACAGAGAAACACCAGTCACCAGCCAGAATTGAATGCTGAAAAGGATGCTACAGTGTGTAGTTTATAACCACAGGAAGAGGTCAACTTGTCTCCTCAGTACAGGTCAGGCAGTGTAGTTAAGCATTAATAAGATTGAACTGAATAAGACTAAAATATAAAATTAATGTCTTCCTATGTGAAAAGGAAAAAAATCTAAATGCTCCGCAGAACGTTTCTCCTATTGCTCTACTACTGAGACAGAAGAACAGGCTGAACCATTGCCAGTGATGGCTACAAGGAGTAATTTTAAGGCCTTTGGAGATCAGGATCCAATCCCATCTTGTCTTTTTCACCCTATAATCCCAGCCACCCTCTAGCTTTTATAAGCCTTCTTAGTCTTATTTGCCAAGCACCCATAATTCCTGAAATCTCACCGGACTCTTTAGCCCAGAGTAGGGAAATGTAATACAATAGAAAAAATTGTGCTTCCCAAGTGCTCGCACAATCCTCACCCTGCCCTGCCTACAGTGGAGGAGGGAGCAAGGGAGGGAAGGTGCCAGGCAGGAGCGAAGGCTGGGGAGAAGTGGGTAGAGGAGATGTTCTGGTAGGGAGGAGGCACTGTGAGAAGGTGTTTCAACTGCTGGTTCTTGTCCCACAAGCTGAGATCTGTGGCCAGCAAACACAGGGCTCTCTTGAGCGAGTCCCTCTGCTGCCTGCTCCACCACCTCCATCTTCTCTCTGGCTGGAACCTGGCATGACATTGTGGGTAGCATGGCCTAGTCCCTGGACAGGCTTCCCCTTCAGCATCCTCAAATTTCCCTCTCCTTGTCATCAGTTTTTGTGTGTGGCCCAGGAAGGTAAGGCTGCAATCCATTTTTGAAGTTGCAGGTGGCTGACTTCCTCCTGCTTCAGTCAGTGCCACTTGCAGGAGGGCAGGATGGGTCAGAGGGACCTTCAGTCAGCTTCAGCTCTGGCTCTTCTCTAAGCTCCCCTATATACGGTACCTAGATTAGAAGTTCTGCTCCTAATCCACTTCCCATTTTGAACAGAGAACAAGAACTAGCTCACAGGGACGTGGGTTGACAATATTGTAACCTGGGCAAATGGATTTCGGAAAAAGATCAGCTATTTGACCACCTGTCCCTTCTCTGAGGCCAAGCACATATTACTTTCTTGCTGTATCTCTTTTAGGATGTTTTAGTTGTTACATGTAAAAGCAATATATAAGACTAACTGTTTAAAATCAATTATAACAATTCAAATTAAAATTTTCTGAACTTTCCTGATGGAAATGGTCATCTATGGCCTATTTTGCAAGGAACCTTAACTGTTAAGCCTTTCTCATCAGAGTTTACCAAGCGGATGTTATCAAATTGATTGTATTAATCTAAGTAATAACCTCATTTATCTAAGTTTCCATGTCTGTATTTATCTTGTTGCAATGGATTTTGTTACTTTTATCTTGTATGCTTGAAATTACATAGTATAATTTAATAAATATTTTAATATTTAATTAATTATTAAAAATTTTTTTGCCTTGATAATACTGAAATTATGGTTTTCTCACAAAGTAATGTTGTTCATGGCAGTGGCTACTTGTTTGCGGGCAGAAAATGTGAAGCTGCACTGAAACTACCACATGAATGACAGTTCAATCTATTTACAAGGTCTGAGCATTTCCAGAGTTTCCAATAAATGCATTTGAACTAAGGTGAATTGAACTCTCCAGAAACATTTAAAATGCAGTTTTTACTATGTTAAAATTCCTATATTTCATTTGCTACTAGACAGTCAGTGAGAAATTGAACATAAATCAATAATATGATCCCAAGCACAAAGTAAAAACATAAATTGCTACTTTGGTATATGACAGTTGGATATGTGAGCATTATGCAACTTCGGACATAGGGTGTTTAAGTGCTGTTCAAATATTTGGTCTGTCAATCAAGTTACTTTGAAAAGTGACAAATTCTCAAAGCGGTAATCAACCAATATCCCAGGAAGCAATTGTTTACTTTAGCACTTCATCTAGCGAGCTGAATTTAGTTCAGGCAACAAAAGCCTATCTTGAACAATGCCAGCACAGTTGGTGGAATATTAAGAATTTACCCTTAAAAAGGTTTCCTTATTTGGGAAAAACTTCATCAGCAAAGGACAAAAAATGATAAGAGCTGTATGAGCTGCTCTATCAAATGTTTGTTTAAAGATACTACCATACAAAATGATACAGTAAATGTCTCTTACTTAAGACAGACCAGAAAGAAAGCACATGCTTCTGGCAAGAGAATACAGGCCTGTAAGTTCTGGAAAAATGGGTAAAAAGAGAATCAAGATAATACTATGTGAAATTCTAGTCCCTTTTCAATCTTGAAATTCAGTTTAAAATAGCTTAAACTAGTTAACACACAGACCAATTTCTATAATTTCATGTAATTTCATAAATCCTTTTCAGAGGGCTAAATCTCAAGGGTATTGCAGGCAGAAGGATCAACATTCAACAATGAGCAGTTTCTTGATAAAATGTAATTAAATAATGTTAATCAATGAAAATACATTGAAAACTTGCACAGAGTACTGGGAATACTTACAAATAATCTTTAAATAAAAACCATTAAATAATTCCTTATATAAATTTCTTCCTGCTGTTGATGAAAGGGCAACATTTTAACAGAATATTAGCAGGCTTTTATTTTTTTAATAAATTTAAAAACATATTCTTCTCAAATCTGATCCAAGAGCCAAGTATCTCTTCAACTTTCAGTGATACCAGGAATACAGAGTCCATATTTGAAGTATTAGCAGAATAAAAGTAACTTTTGCTTCTGTACCACAGAGCTGTTGGGCCTACAGGATTGTTTTAAATGCATAGATTAAGATTTTCTCTTAATCTCTGATGGGTTCAGTTCACAGACACGCAGAAACTATTTGCCCCCTTCATGGCTGCAGAACAGCTATTTAGTATATCTGCTGAGTGTTACATCATTCCTGCACACATCTCTGCTATCTGCATATGTGTAAAGGTACAGAGGCTTTAATTAAAGTTGACTTCTTCAATGTCTCTCTCCAACTCTTAGGCTTTTAGCTATCTTGGAATACATGTGAATCAATTATTTCAATCAAAATCAAATGCTGTAACATAAGCGTGTAAATTGGATCTTCAAGAGGGCAATGGCATGAAAGAGACTCCTTAGTGAGAGAAAATACAAAATTACGTCACTGTATATCCAGTAATTTTAATGAATTTGCAGCTGAGATGCAGGAAATAACAAGAGATGAAGGAGAATACAAAAAGTAAACCAATATTGTAGTGCTGTGTTATTGAGGAAAAATATTTAACTATAATACATTGCATAAAAATGAACAATAGAGAGGCTTATGACAAGAATCTTTGATCTTCTTATGTGTTTGTCCAGGGAAAAGTATCTGTTGATGAGGATTAAAACTTCCCACCCTTTAATTGACTGAGATGTTTTATGAGGGACAGTGGACAAGTTGTAACAGTGAGAAAAAAATGACAGATTGACTTAAGGTAAAAAATAGATGGGATACCAGAGGAACAGTTGTTCTGGTGCTGAAGCCTTACGAGGAGTAAGAGTGGGGATCATAATCTGAAGTGATTACATGGACAGGTAAGAGAAACACTACTGGAAGGTGTGATGCACTGACCCATGCCTCAGACATGCAGGAAGCAGGTCTGTATCCCTTGACATCCTCAGAAATACACCACCTTTTTTTTTCTATTTGCTTCAGTTGGCCAAAGCATTTTCCAAGCCACGGACCAGCCTCAGATGAGAGATACTACAGGTGAACAAGCGGAATAGCACATCTGAGAGTCTGCTCCTCTAACCCAAAGCATTGCAGTGTTTGGTGGTAAAGTTGATTTCTGAGGCTTCCTACATCTTTGTGGGGACTGGGCCCCCTGAGGGAGGGTCAGGAGTGCCAGAGATGATGAAGTGAAAGGGAGCTGGAAAGGGATGAGCATAAGGCCATGCTGGAGCAGCAAGGAGGCCCACATCCCACCAATGGCATGAATTCATGGGACAGAAGAATTTGGGGGGCACCAAGTGCAAAGACAGGACAGACAACTATGGTAGGCTGGTGAAAGATTAGGAAAGAACATACAATATATGCTGACACAGCAAAGAAAGGAGAGGAACTCATGGTGGGTCTGAGATGACAGTTAAGGCAGAAGAGCAGACTAAAGTGAGTTTACAGGCAGAAGCCTGGTTCAGGACTGCTACCAAGGGAACCTATAGTGATTTGTACCATAGTCTCCTGCAACTTAGGAAAGATTCTTTAGTAATTATGTTAGTAATTAATTAGTTCTTTCTCACTAACCTGCCCTCCACTGCCTCTGCTATATTCAGCCATGCTGAGCAGTGTGCTGCTGTACAGACTGGACTGGACACACAGCATGAAATCTCTGACCAGTACTAGCACATTCTACAGCTGTTTTTGTGGGGATATGGTGAATATCCATATCTGTTTAACGCTAGATAAAGCACCAGTCCTTCTATGATGTGAGTGCACTTTGCAGTTTGCCTGAGCTGCATTAATAATTACTCTTCAATTGTGGTTAGTCAGCCATCTGTCTAACAATTTCAAAAACATTAACCACACCACTTTTTTTTCTGATGTGGAGTAATGTCAAATGCTTTGCTGAAGTCAAGACATATGTCCCCTTTATTCCTATTTTCTATGAAGCTTATTATCTCATCAAAGGCAGAAACCAAGTTAGCTTGACATGATTTATTTTTATGAATCCATACCACCTTTCTGCATTAATCTCTTTTAAAAACTTGCAGATTCTCCATCTCACTGTTTGTTCTGGTACTTTAACTACTTCTTTTGGCCTGTGCCTTACAAGATTTAATTTTTTATTCCTCTGTGCTAAAGCTAAATAATTTTAATTGATGTTTTGTTTCACTTTATCTCTAGATAACCAGTTAAACTTCAAACTGAGTGCTGGCCATTTCTCCTACTGTCCAGGTAGAACAAATGGATCAAGGCCAGGCTTGAGGGGTCCCTGTCCATGCCTCAACTATGTCATCATAACAGAAACCTCTGGCATTAGTTTGTTCACCACTGCTACAGATAGGTCTGTTTGCTGATTCTTGTACTATGCTGATAGGGAGGGTATCTTGCCATCTGACCAGTGATTTCTGACTGTTAGAGGACATATTTTTCTCAGTGCTTTCATCCTGACACCATTTAACATTGTTGGGTGAAATTCACTATAAAAAGAGAAATATAATCCAGACAAGGATGGCCAGCAAAGCTCTGTTCACCCTGAACAAAGCCTGGAAGCTGTGGGGCAGCTGTAGCCACACCTCAGCATTTCTTTCAATGAGAGCAGTACTGCCCTACTCCAATTTTCATGCACTAAGTGGCTATCCCACCCAGAGGAGCTCAGGTTTTCACTTCCTATGTCTTGGGTAAAGCCAGATGCAATCTTACTATGAACTTTAGGATTTAGCTTAAGTTGCCAGTAATTCTTGAATCTCCTCTTGGACTTCAGGGACTGAAGCCAGGCAGCTGTGGATATTGAGGAGATAGTAAAACCTGATTTGAATACAGCATAAAATTACTCAAGAAAGTCCAACTACATCATCAAAATCTGATGGGAACCCACATTATCTGTCATCTCTGTCATTTTATTTGTCAACATGGACAAGAGCATGGAAGGTATTTCTGGCAAGATTTATTTTTACTTGAATGACAGCTAATTTGTCATATAAACTGATCTCTAGAGCTATATGATGTCCAGTGTATAAAAGAAAAGTCAGTGACTCTTTTTATTCAGCTGAAAGGGATGACATGTTTAGTGAGGCTAGTATATTAATACCAATATTTTTATTATTCAAGGGACATAAGACAGAAGAAAAACACATCTAAGCTGACAGGTCAGCATTACAGACACACAAACGTGGAATTTTGACTGTCTGAGAGACAAGTCATAACAAATAATGGCAGGATGCTGCATATTATATTCTATTCTCAGTGGTGGTGGACTCAGGACTTCAAAAATGAAATAAGTCTAAGCTAAAGTCAGATAAAATTCTGCCATTGTTTTGGGGCTGGTTTAATTGTGGGACTCACTGTATCATTCTCTAGTCCCCAGCATTAAAGAAAGTAAATGAGATCAAATGAATGAAAGCAATCTTAATTAATTTTCTTTTACCATTATGCTACTGCATTTATGTAATAAATAAATTAGCACCAATTACTAGTACAATTAGAGCAACAGCTTTATAACATTTATTACCCAAACCCATTCATTCTATCAATCTTGTATGCCAATGTTAAATATGGCAAATTTGGGTGGCAACTTCCAGACAGGAATTATCTGTCATTTGGAGAATTGCGATGCTTTTCCTTATGACCTGGTCAAAACTTTGACCTAAACCACATCTGATCCTGATTTCCTAAAAGGTGAGCTTTCCAATATGCAGTGTCTAATGCAAGTGTATGTCTAATAAATTATATTCACATGTTAGACAGACATAATAATCATCATTACAATGTACCCAATACAGTAAGTTGTCAAGAAGTGAGGATTTTCAACAGTCTAGTTCTCTACGTTTGTGTGAGCCGTATCTGCAAATGCATAAAAAGGGCCACACCAGGTTTCACCTTCTCTTCTTACAACCAAGTATTCAGGCAGCACTACTCAGTCAGCAGAGCAGCGTGAAGGCAGCGAGGGCATTTGTGTCACACCCCAGCCCAGTGGTCGGCTCCCTCCCGCAGGTTGGTGTCCAACAGCCCCCGCACGCCGTAGGTACCTCTCCCGTGCCCACGAAGCCAGTGCTCAGTGCTGGAACAGCACAGTCCCAGGGCTTAAGCAGAGGCTTGCTTAATTTTACCCCCCCCCATAGCTCCTCTCGCACTGCTACCTGTAGGGACATCTAACACCCTCGAAAAGAGGAGGTTACATTTAGGATCATGTGCTCTTATGATTTTGTATGTTCACCATATTAAGTTCATTTTAGCATTACAATCATGTAAACACAGCATTCGAGCATGCCAGCAATGAAAGGTGATTCTGCCTTCCTGCAGCACATGTTATTATTTCAGAGATTTTAAACGTTTCTTGATGCATATGCATACCACCAAGGCAGAACATCTGATGTCATTGTCCACTAAGGGGGTCACTACCTTACCTGACTTTGTCGTGAGCCAAAAAAAGCCCATGCAACCACTGTAGCGCAACTTCAAACTCAAGCTAATAAACTGAGATAAACTCTCCTAATTATTAGATTAATCTTGGCAATTGCACAACTTCACATCATCTCAAAGAGAGCTTGCATTTGCCCAGAGTACAGAGTACATTTGCCCTTTATAAACATACTATAAAAAGGCACAATAATTAACAGCTACTTTCCTGGGAAAGACAAGTGCTTTTTCCCTCACTACTCCTTGATGAAAATTGAGTGATGTTTCATTTTTCTAAACTAGCATAATTTAACAAAAAAGCAACTTGATAAATGTCATCTCTCCCTGTTGAATTTAGCTCACAGCTTATTTAAGTGTACATTACACTGTTAATTTTGGTGCCACAATTTGCTTTGTTTCTTAATCCACTAAGTATTTCACTTCGAAAATATTCAAGCAGCATCTGTGTTCCTTCAAATTACTGAGTCTCAGATACTTAGAACAGATCAAAGGGAAAGCTACAGCTCTAAACCTAAAGCAAATTTTCAGGGTAATCTTGTTGCTCTGAAATGGATTTTTTTCAAACATATACCTTGTTGATCTGAAGAGCCATCAGAAATCTCAATCTACTGCAAAGTTAGATGAAGCTTTAGAAAAGAACTTGTCTGGTTCCTATATACAGCTCAAAACATAGGAATTTAAGGTACAGCTCTTCTTTCAAGGAATATATCTTTCAAATCTTCTACACAGTTGGTAGAGGATCTCTCACACTCAACTAAAAGCTTCAGTATGGACTACATGAATATTTTGTGACGAGATTCAAAAGCTCAAACAAGAAAACCAAATTATTAGGTACGCAAAAGCAACATTCATTTATAGATTTGGGTTTACAGTCCCAAAACTACATTTCAGTTGAACAGAACATGTGGTTTTGTGAACAAAATAAGCAGATTTTCATATAATTTACAATCTGTAATTAGGAATGATGAACAATTACAGGTCTGAAACAGAAAATGTACCCTTAGAAAATGCAAATCTCCGATCATGCTTCCCCCCCCTCAATTTGAAACATTTGCAAATAGAGAACCATAACATGATTATAAGTTTCAGATACAAAATTAAATTTCTAGGTGTCACAGGGGAAAAAAAAGCTGGAATTTCCTGCAGCATTTGTAAAAGACAATGGGTAAGTGACTGGATAATATCCCACTGGCTGCCAAGATATTGTTATGGAAGAATATCAGTCATATTTTTATATGTGTGGCAAGATGCACACTTGCTCACATCTGGACTGTAAAGGAAACATTTATCTTTGAAAGATATATAAAAGCTCTTTCATCTAGCCATCTAAATCTGCAAGGTCCTAATGAAATTTTGGGTATGTCTTTTTTTTTTTTTACATAAGTTTTACAGCTTATCTGTTTTCATGGTCTTCTAGCAGCAAAATATTATGGTAAAAAAAAAAATAGTTGCCTCTAACAGAGCTGTATCTTATTTGCATCAAGTATGCTTCAGAAACATTTTGCTCGATGAAAACTCAATAGTAGTTTTCCCTTTGTATGCATTTTGCACTTGAGATTTTCTCCCCATGTGCATGATTGTGAGCAACAGCAATGTTGAAGAAGGATGTCAACTATGTGTAAGAAAATACAACTTTTTTTCCCCAAGTGTCAGCCTGTACAAAGAAACATCACATAACCCAAAACTGTCCAGCCTGCGTTTTCACTTGCCTGAGAGGTTCATCTGTGATAGTTCACTTTCACATAGGTGCAGCAATGGTATTAAGTAGACTTGGCCTACTTTTCCTCTCCTTGAGCTACCTCTTGGCCCACCTCTGCTTCCACACAGCGTTGTGTTGGAGGTGACAGCAATGCAATGCTGTAAAGATACACAGCTGGCTCTGCAGACACGAGCTGCGCTAGCCGAGGCAAAAGGGCCACCTGACTGCTGTGCTCAGCACAGCCTCACCGGCCGCACGGAGCAGCCAGCTCCTTCCAGCGCTCAGCCTCCTTCGTTGACAGCTGCTTCCCCATCCCTCACAGGGCATGATAGTGTACTATGGACACGTATCACGGGCCCTTAATACCAGCCAAATCATTTGAGGAACAAACTGGCAATCATTTATTTAGTATGGTGTCGTTCTTAAGAATCTGAATAATGCTACATGGAAGGAAGAAAGGAGGTGCTTGTTTTTCTGGCTCTACTTCATGTATTCACTGTGAAATTAAGTGCATTAAGTTGATTTCTTGGCAGACAATTCACAGAGCCAGCTTTCTGTGAGACAGGTCTGGATCTGTCCAAGGCAGACCTTCCCTGATATCTCCTTCTGACTGCCTCACTGACAACTAAAACTCACAAGACTGGAGTTGGTTTCTTAGTGTTCCCTCCCATCCTCCTGTAGCTCTTTTCTCCATCATCATGGACATATTTAAGACCTCTGTATGGCTCCATAACCTCTCTCTACCACAAGAAACACATGCTACTTGGTCATCTGTCACTTGGTATGGAGAGGCCAATTGCCACTGTGCAGCAGCCAGACAACCTGCCTTGTCCTGTATGAGGCTGATGGACGTGCGTGCTTCCTCAAAGCAGCACAGCAACCACTCTCCTTTGATAGGATGCCACCAAATGCCAACAGTGACCGGGCCATTGTCACACCAAGGCTGCTGTTTCTCATGCTGCTCAGCATCATCTCTCGCCTCCTGGTACTTCTCATCTGTCCTCATTACTGTTGTCTTCACGTGCCAGCCATCCTGGCAGGGCTTGCTCTGGGTTTGTGCTGTGCCTCACGCTATGGAATTCTGATCTATTCACAATGTTCCAACTGAGTGAAATATGTTGTAGAAGATTTGATCCAATTGAGCAAAAGTGGTTTAGAAGCTCATACCAACATGCTACAACACTTGACAGATTGCATTTTTAATGAGAAACCTTAAAATATTTAGATGATCTTGCAGGATACTGAACGTATGCCCAGACGTCCCAAGAACCATAGTTCCCGGTACCTCCAGTACAGCCTAGAAATGCTCAGCTCTGTTGCAGAATTAGGCCCCTTGTAAAAGACTTACTGTCTCTTAATGAGTTGGTTTGGCTGCTTAACATACAAGGAACTCTTTGGGATTCAAAAATTTGCAATGAAAACACACAGAGGATTCAACAGGGAAAAACAGGTGAATTTGACATTTGTGTCCAACGAAAAGATCTGGGAGTAGCATATCTAAAGGACAAGAGAGCACCTTAATGAACTGCAAACTGAGAGTGGATGACACATTGCCTGACACACTATACTCTAGTCTAGCTTTCCACGTGCAAATTAAAAGCAGCAGATTAAATATAGGACTGCAATTTACTGGAATTTCAGTATCTAAGTGCAACGTGCATGATAAATGAGAAAATATATATGTGATACAAAGAGGGAAGCCTTGAGTGCCTTGTGGTTGACTAACAAAAATTGGGATTAAGGAGAAAGACTTCTAGAGATGAGAGGCCAAATAGGACAAGAGAAACAGTGGTAGTACTGAAAAAAACAAATTCTGTTTTCAAGAGTAGAGATTTGAAAAAGGCTATTCTGATGACAGAAAAAAGCTAAAGACTTCATAAAGAAAACAAAAAAGGGCAGGTACAGGGGACAGTGACAATGGATAGGCAACCATGCAATATACAGATCAAACAATATCCAATCGATTCAAATTTAAATCTGAAATATGATGTTAACCCACAAAGAGTTATTAAGGCAGGGAAGATGAAACCAGAAAGCTAGGAATGAATATGCCCTTCCAAGAAAGTTGTTGATAAAATGCACTCAGAAGACCTTACAGAGCTAGCAGGATTAATTTATGAAGAAACACTGGACTTGCTAGCCTCACAAAGGCTAAGTGACAGCAACAGTGTGAGGCTGAGGGCGAGACATCTCTACATATTTAAGAGAGTGTAAATGCCACAGGGTAAATCCTGTGCAACCCAACATGAAGCTTGAACTGATGAAAGTGTAAAAAGACATTTTTATTAGCAGGAAATATTTTTTGACTGACCCAACATTTTCATGGGAGAAAACAAAATGCTTTTTCACTTCATCTAATATTTTATTTTTCTTGAAAATTCTACTACTACTACAGAAGAACAGGAATTTCCCACAGATTCTGTGTTATATGCAAATTTTACAAGCTAGCATGCCTCAAGCAGGCCACAGGGGTGAGCATTTCTCTCTACAGCATTACTCGGTTCTGATCTCATGGCACGTTTCAGAGGACAAGGCTAGCCTTCAGTGCACTGGATCTTTAGAGGTGAAGCATTTTTAGAAGCTTTGCTACTGGGAGAGTGAAAAGAAAAACTGTTGGAAATAAAAGACTGTACAATAAATCACTTCCTGAAAGCAGCTCAGGAAGACAGATCAGAACTAATGTGAATAGTCTTAATAAAATAAACCAGCTAGGAAGATGTATTTTGACATTTCCCTACTCATACCTTTCTTTTGCTTGTTCAGTCTCCTCTTCTGCATCTTTTACCTGTTTCTATTTCCCAGTTTTTCTTATCTCATTTTCTTTTACTTTCCTCATTTTCTCTCTTCTCTTGCCTGTTTTATGATCTTGTCCTCCTTGTCTCTCCCATACCACTTCTCTTTTCCTACCCACCTAACTCATTAGCCATCTTCCTATAGGCCCTAGGATCTGTCATTTAATTTCTCCTCATAGCAATTTTTTATGAACAAGATATTATTAACTTTTTTTTTTTTCATCAGTACATTTCAAAGATGGTCATTTACCAAGGTGGTCACTAAGTATTTCCTATTTACAAATTGGCAAACAGAAGCACAAGGAGACTTGGTTTGCACAAAGCTGCTGGTAGCAAGTAAAACTCAGGTCTTCTGAGTAAAATTTATATGGTTTTAAGTACTAACCAATACTGCCTCTTTACCTTCATTCTCTGTTTTGAATTTCTCCATCTCATCAGTTGCTCTCCGTTTACTCTCCATTGTTCTCTTTCTTTTCAAAGATTTTTTCCCTTTCAGCCATCAGAAACATTGTTACACATGTACATACATAAATATAAATACATTTATATGTGACATTGTTATATTCCCACAAGTAGCTTAACAGCGAGAGAACTGTGGTGAAAAGAAGATATGCACTAAGACATCAGTCACATGGAATAATGATGGCTGGGACACCTGGAAATCACCAGATGTAAATATCTGGGGACTTGGAAAAATTTTTGTCATTACTTTGTACAGTGTTCAGCACTAACGCAGGACTTGAGCATTTAGCAATACCATGACAAATAATAAATAACTCTTCTATGTGGTGGCTTCTTTTTATGAATCCATTTGGTCCTGGCATACTTTTTTTTCCTAGTTGTCATTTAACCAATTATTTTAATCCTATGTGCTACCGTATTGGCTTCTTAATTGAAATGTAAAATATATGACATCTAATGCCTTCTTTTTAATTTCTCATTAGTAGTTACGCTGAAAAAAGCTGTGATACTTGTTTCATTTGACCTAATTTTCATGGGTTTTTCTTCCTATTATTAGAAATTATTTGCCTGAAATACTAGGTCTCTGCTTTCTATCACAATTTATAACAATTTCTTTGTACACCTTATGAATTTTAGTTGTTCTCACAAAGAAATTGTGTCACTTAGTGCCTCATTGCACATTTCAGTCACAGGCCATCCAGTGTCATATATCTTAAAGGGCTGGGATAAGGGAAGTCTGTTAAATATTAATGATCATCCATTCAAATGGGAATAACTTAAGACAATAACATGATCATGTAACTGAGACTAGATTTGTCCGACTTTGATCCAAGTGATTGAAGCCTGCAAGGTTTAAAATCCCCCGCAAAAGCAGCCAGGTGTTTGAGCCTGGACTCAGAAAAGCAGAGCCCCTTATATCTGGGGAACTTGTGCAGAAGGAAAGCACATGCAAGCAAGAACAGATGGCGTACTCCTTCATTCCTACAGTCCTTTTTAAGACCAGCCAGAAGAAGAAAACAAAACAGTAAAAAAGCTGTGACAAGGGGCAACAGTTTTGAAATCTACCCTGAAAAAGGGTAGATTTTGATTGGACATAAGTAAGAAATTCTTTACGATGAGGATGGTGAGACACTGGAACAGGTTGCCCAGAGAGGTTGTGGGTGCCCCATCCCTGGAAGTGTTCAAGGCCAGGCTGGATGGGGCTTTGAGCAACCTGGTCTAGTGGAACGTGTCCCTGCCCATGGCAGGGGGGTTGGACCAGACCATCTTTAAAAGTCTAATCATGCCAATCATTCCCTAGAAGCTGCACTCCAGGACAGTTTTTGAGTCTGCACAGGAAAATCTACAAACTTACCTTTAAGTACATTTATGTGCTCTGCTAAATAACAATGAAATTAAACACCTATTAAAGATAAACACTGGCCTACATGGTTTTCTTAGCTAGATCCTGAGTGTGGTTAATCGCATGTATTTGCTTATACATACCCTTGTAATTGGGAGCTTTTTCATTCTTCTTGCATATGCAAGTTTGAAGGGTTGATTATATTATAAATTACCATGTACACCACCACTTATTTTCTTTTTGATACTTCATGAATAGCTTATGCATTTCAGTGTTGGAAAATTTAACCTTAAACTTGAAGAATTTCTGGCTATAACAGGAATAAATGGCATTTTTAAATATCTTGGTTAATCAAGTCAACCTATTCTAAGATAATCTATGGCTTAAGGTCATTCTTTTCAAACAGAAATATTTAATTCAGGAAGGAAAAAGTTTATTTAGCAATCATTTTAATTTCATTAGCTCTACCTCAAAATCTTTTAATCATTAGGGTACATATGCCTTATTTTTCAAAGTTTGGGCCATTTAGTCATTTGCTGTGGACCACAGCTGCATGCCTGTCAAATCACCGTGTTAAAATATCTAAGATTTCACAGCAAAATCCTGATATATCAAAGTCCACCTAGAAACAAATATGTTACTGCTGACTTTTTAAAGAGCATTTCTAACCATGGTTTCATTTTAAAATGCAAACATTTATAGCTTCACAGGGGATCTCCTATGAACCCAAGCAATCTTGTCAAATAAGAAATCCCATTGCAAACTGACATAACTTGCTTTTTGTTGTGGCTGACTGACTTCAGCTGTCACTAGTACGATCAACAATTTCTTACCCTCTAAAAGGAGATTTCCACTAATGTTTCAGACCGATCCTAGACCATGGGAACCATAATATGAATGGAAGTAGTCCACTGTCAAATGCATTATTATGAAGTCTTATGTTGCAAGAGGACCTGTACATGCTCAGAATTTCAAGGCATAATAAAAATCCAAGTTATAAACAGATACTGTTGATAAAAACACAGAGTTATCTGAAAGCTATATGCAATAATTCAGCTTAAGAACTACTGCACTGTGACTGAATAGCAAAAGCTCAAAAAAAAATTTTTATATTGACTGGGGTTTGTTTCCATTTCTATTCTACAGTTGCACAGACAGTTAGAAGTGAAAGGATTTTCATAACAAATTAGGAAAATGTTTAATATTTGTTTTAGTTTTTCAGGGATAAATAATTGAAAACCTATTATTTAAAATATATTCCATATTACCTGCTGTTGGAGACAATAATCAGGAATCAATAACACCAATTTCTTGACAGTGTAAGTTGTAATGAAAAATTATTTATTACAATGAAAGCAGTGAATCCTCAAGTATTCATTTCCATTCCAGGAAAATGCAAATAGACATTAAAATAAAAACTAATTTGGTCCTTTCTCCTGGGTATTTTTCTACACCAATGAGTCATACTGGAGCATACCAAGTGCTGTAGAGCACTACACTGCTGGATGAACAGTTAAATCCCACAGTCAGAAAATTCCTAAACTAAAGTTGAATATAATCTTAATTCTGTTCTGACATATGGAAGCATTACAATACCGATCATTTTGTGACCACCATTTTTGTCATGTTTGTAATGTTGATGGCCCTCCATATTATTTTTAACTTAAATAGTGCTTTGAGACATAACACATCATACCTTTTAGGCTGCTGTAGACACTTAGGTGATATTCAGAGCCTTCAGAGGTGGGCAGTGTGAATTCCCTCACTTGAGTTTATATGACAAAGTTCTGTGAGAAATCCTGTGAAAGGGCAGAAAAGCATTTCCCTTCCTACATGGAATGTGAGATGTGCTTGAGGTTTACATGAGAGGGAGGGCACAAGGTCTGCAACATCCCTACAAGGGGTATGGCACCAACTCGTCTCCTAGGGTTTTCCCACCTTATAAGCCCTTCTTTTTTGTGCTGGCACAAGCATTTGTGAAGCTGTGCTGTGATCAAGGAGTGCATCTTAGTTGAATTGAACCTGGCCAAGAAAGAAAGAAAAAAGTTAATTTTAACCTGAACCATCTTCCTGATTTCTTGGACACAAACATCAGCATCCTCACAAAGAAAGGGATAGGGACATGAGCTGGAGAAAGGACAGGGCAGGTGGATTCTCCAGGTGGCAATGTCCATGCTACAATGGCCTGACAAGTTTCTAGAACTACTTATAGTGCAGCCATAAGACATTCAACAATATCCCATGAATGTAGTATGACCTCTGCATAAGGGTCTACTTATTAGAAAAACAGGTAATCTTGAGTTATGCCTCCATCCAAAACACACTAGGACACTATAGGTAGCCAGCAGAAGTGTTACCAATGAAATCAGATAACAAGCTCCCTTGCTATTTGAGGTCTTTAAACTATTGAACTGGAGAGTCATTGTTTCTATAAAAAGAATCCCTCACAGCAAGATTCAAACATTTCATCTTGCCACCCAAGCCACAACTTAAGAGGATTTTGGACATTTAAAGAAACTTTGTCATTTAATATCTGTTCCATATATGTGTATGTACACTTGGCAGATTTTTATTCATCACTGTGGGATATTAGCATTACTCTCCACTCCTTCATTCAACAGTGGTGCCCTGCTCTACAGAACGCTTTCCCTCTAAATGGATTGTAGTCCTACCATAAGCCTATACCCTTAAGATTTGACTTTTGTTAGGCAAAGGACTGCTGAAATTCAAAGGAACATGTCTAAATGAACTGTCATCATCAACCATGACTGTAGGTGCTGGGTAGGAAACTGGGCTTACAGTCTTCTGTCTGCTTCAAAGGGCTATCTTCTCTAGCTATGTTAGACTTCTCCACAATCCCAGTTCTCTACAGCTTCCAACCATGAAAGCTGGACACAACTCTGAGCAGACACTGATCTTTTCTCTTGCCTATCCATTTCTTGGTTGCACTGATAATCTGGGTACTTATTCAAAGCAGTGTCCAGTCTTCCTGATTTGCAAGCCAAATATGCAAACTCTTTTTCCCCCTTCTGGTTTCATACTTGACAGTCTATTCATACCTTTAAGGTCGCCTAAGGCTGAGCATGTTTTCTAAAAGGCTACAATTGTTGTCTTCATTAAATTAGTGGAAAGAAAAACTGCATTAGTCAAAGTGCCAGAATTTCTTATTAAATCCTCCGCCCTGTTGACATAAAACAAGCACTACTGCAAGAGGTTAGCTTAAAAATCTAACAGGAATTGTTTGACTTCTGGCATCCCAATGTAACACATGCAGCATTAATACATTAGATGTGACAGAGACCATACACAGAGGGTAGAGACTGAATTACAATCGAGTTATAAAGCAATGAATGGAAGGTCAAATTTTGCTCTCACTCAGACTGCACCAGTGTCTTTCACTCCAGTGGCATTGCAAAAGTATGGACTGAAACAGGATGGCTTAAGAAGTGTCCAGAAAAAAAAAGTTTTTACATTTCTATAGAACTAGAGGTTACTCCATTCTTTCATTTTAAATGCAGAACGAATTCTTAGATAATCTAGCTTGACATTCTGATTAATAAAGGCCACTGAATGATCCTCTGGCTGCTATCTTCCATACCATAAGTCACAGAATCCAGCCCTGAAATTGTTTCTAAATATACCCAAGGGACAGAGTCTAAAATTAGTCCTATCATCCACCCAGTAAGACATTCCCCACCATGACTCAGTGATAAATTTCAGTCTTTCCAAAACTATATGGACTCAAAAACCAATTAAAGAAGAATATAAATAAAGTATGATCAAAGGCTACACATCATTGCAGCAGCTGGCGTGCTGGCTGTTGGGGTTGCTGGAGACCTTCAGGTTAACTGCCATCTTTGGTTGCTACAGAACCTCTACCCTCTGATATTTTCTCTTCTCCAGAGGGAAAAAGCAGGAGATCCCTGAACATCTTGCCTCCAACAGAGGCAGGGAGCAATTCTGTGACCAGATGATCAAAGCTGGTTGCTCTTGGAGGAAAGGAAGAAACTGTCTGTAAAAAGGGACAAGAGAAAAAAAAAATCAGGTCCAAAGTCACTAGAGGGATTTGGGAATGCTACAAAAGCATGAAGGGCATGTTGGAGAGATCAAAGAAATCTTCAAAGCCTGGCTAGTGCATCAAACTTTCTGGGTGCTTATCCATCTGTGACTCCCACAATTTTGAGGTTTGCTCACAAGGGCACTAGACTCAAAAGATTAGTACCAGACAAGCAGTTCAAGCACAAATCCAGGTCCTTTGGACTAGCAAGTGACCAGACTAAAAGCAGGCTTAAGTGAGGCAGAAGAAAGGCAGAGCACAGATTTGGATGAAAGAAGCCATGCTGTTTTCACCAAATGTGCAATCTGGAGCTGGATTTCCACACACACATACACACAAGGCTGATAGCAATTCAAATGCAGGCAAAGTGTTCTGTGGTCCAGCCTGGCATCAGCAATGTAAAGCAAAGTGAACAGTAAGTCTGTTATTTCTTCTGAATGTTGCAGATGCACAATGGTAACTGAAAGAAATTGGACTACACTTTGAAGCTTGTATTAAAGGTAGCAGATGCACAATGGTAACTGAAAGAAATTGGACTATGCTTTGAAGCTTGTATTAAAGGCAGCTCAATATAGGGAAGTTTTCAGTTTCTTCCACAACAATAAATTCAGAACTGGAACTCATGTCAATGTTATTGCTGATACCACCTATAGTAATCCATAAAATCCACAAGTGGGTAGGACACTTCACAGCTGCTGATGAAATTATCCATCATTATCCAACTGAGTAGTAAACAGACCCTGGAACACAAGCAGGCAACCTCTCGGTTGTCAAAACAACTTTCTGTGGTTAATCATATTAAAAACACAAGGAACCAAACTACCAAAATGATTCATTAAACCCAATCAAAAGCAATATAAAATCATTTGTGACCCTGAAAGGAGCAGAATCCAAAGGAAGGCCTAGTTTTGAAAATCTAGAACACCCTGAGGCACCTAGACTTAAATGCAGGTAAGAAGATAAGTGACTCAAGTCAGCCAAAAAGCATTTAATTCATCAGAATGCTTTTGAGAAAATAGCCTTGACTTACTCTTATTGTTAAGTAAAATAATGGTAAATTTTAAACTGTATTCTCTGACAATGAAGCCTTTTATAATTTCAAGTAACAAGCTGATTAAAAAAAAAAAAGGGGAGGAAAAAGAAACCTCAGGGAAATCCAAAACCCTGCAGGCACCACCATAAAAACTGGTATCACAACTCCTTCCAGCCCAACTGAGAGGGGAATTACTGCAGACATTGCAATTCTCACATTTAAGAAATTCCATGAGGCCACCTGAGACTCTCCATGTTCTCTCCGAAGAATTCAGCAGACAGCCCACAACAGTTATCTGAAGGAACAAACGCAGGTAAAAAAAAAAGCGAGGAGGGTCATGGCAAATTAAGTGACAAGAAAGATCCATGTTTTGTGACAACAACAAAAAAAATTATCTTTGTTGGCCTCTCAATATGTTGCAAGAGGCAGAGTTCCCTGTTGCAGCTGGTGACGGCTTCATTTAAATGAGCAACACCAGGCCAAAAAGGAAATGTATTTTGTAATTCAGAACCACAGAATTCAGTAGTTCTCAACTTTCAAAGGTAACAAATAGAAAGACAAGCTAACGGTAGACTTTAGAGTGTGAATTAGTGGTTTCTGTGCTGAAATGCTTAGACTGGCTGAACTCATCATATCAACAACATAAGTGTTTTAAGCATCACTAATGTGAATGTCACCCTAGTTTCAATAAAAGGCTAACAATAATGGAAAACTCCCTGTGGTGGCTTGACCCTGGCTGGACACCAGGTGCCCACCAAAGCCGTTCTATCACTCCCCCTCCTCAGCTGGACAGGGGAGAGAAAATATAACAAAGAGCTTGTGGGTCAAGATAAGGACAGGAGAGATCACTCACCAATTACCGTCACGGGCAAAACAGACTCAGCTTGGGGAAAATTAACTCAATTTATTACAAATCAACCAGAGTAGGGTAATGAGAAATAAAACCAAATCTCAGAACACTTTCCCTCCACCCCTCCCTTCTTCATGGCCACAACTTCACTCCTGGATTCTCTACCTACCTGCTCCCCCAGCAGCGCAGGGGTATGGGGAATGGAGTTTATGGTCAGTTCATCACATGTTATTTCTGCCGCTTCATCATCCTCAGGGGCAGGACTCCTCACACTCTTCCCCTGCTCCAGTGTGGGGTCCCTCCCACAGGAGACAGTTCTCCATGAACTTCTCCAACGTGGGTCCTTCCCATGGGCTGCAGTTCTTCACGAACTGCTCCAGCATGGATGGGTCCCTTCCAAGGGGTGCAGTCCTTCAGGCACAGACTGCTCCAGCATGGATCCCCCACAGGGTCACAAGTCCTACCAGAAAACCAGCTCCATGGGCTCCTCTCTCCACAGATCCGCAGGTCCTGCCAGGAGCCTGCTCCAGCACGGGCTTGCCACGGGGTCACAGCCTCCTTCGGGAACCCACCTGCTCCGGCGTGGGGTCCTCCCCGGGCTGCAGGTGGATATCTGCTCCACCGTGGACCTCCCTGGACTGCAGGGGGACAGCCTGCCTCACCATGGTCTTCCCCACGGGCTGCAGGGGAATCTCTGCTCCGGCGCCTGGAGCACCTCCTCCCCCTCCTTCTTCACTGACCTTAGGGTCTGCAGGGCTGTTTCTCTTACATGTTCTCACTCCTCTCTCCGGCTGCCGTTTCTCTCTGTCCCAGCAACTTTTTTCCTTCTTAAAAATGTTATCACACAGGCGTTACCACTATCGCTGATGGTCTTGGCCTTGGCCGACGGCGGGTCCATCTTAGAGCCGGCTGGTATGGGCTCTGTCAGACACAGGGGAAGCTTCCAGCAGCTTCTTACAGAAGCCACCCCTGTAACTCCCCTGCTACCAAAACCCTGCCACATAAAGCCAATACACCTTACCTTTGGAGAGAAGTTAAAATTGCTGAATTCCTTGGAGATATACTCAAAGACTTTCCAAAATGACATCATATCTCCAGCAATGAGAATGTAATGCAATCCTTTAGGACTGAACAAAACACCTTTCCTGGAAGCTGGCTATGAGCTGCCTCCAGATAATCTGAGGATCTCTACTTCTACCAAACCATAAATCTTGGTCTTTTCTTACCAGGGTGGGATAGTTAAGCATACTTATTTCCACAGCTGACCACGAAGATGAAACATGTCTCTTCTAGTCATGTACTAATAGGATACAGTCAGAATTATCAAGGCTAGTGTCAGTATATCAGAAAAATTTAGGATGCAGAGCACAAATAAGGTAGGCAAAGCTGTCACATTATCACCACGTGTGTGTCTTCCGGCAAGGGCAGAAATCTGCTCCATACTTGAGCCTGTATGAGGCCCAAACTCAGCAATATTCCACAGGCTCATCTTGGAGCAGGGAACATTTTGGAGAATAGGTCACTCCAAAGGAAATAACAAAATACTACAAGATTTATTTTTATTCCTGAAATTTATAACAATAAAGCAAAGCCATTAATATAAGAAGGTGCAGAAGGATCACTGAAAATCCAGGTTCCACACATACAATTTCAATATTGTCAAGGTATCAGTGTTTCTACTTGCTCATTCACCCAAACTAACTATAAGTACATAGAAACACCATCCATTTATCTAGCCTGTACTTCATCAGCTTGCCTATGAGGATGATAAAAGTCTAGCTGAAGTCAAGATAAAAAACATCCACTATTCTTCCCTCATCCATCAAGCCAGTCACCTCATCATAGAAGGCTATCAGGTTGGTTAAGCATGACTTGTCCTTCATAAATCCATGCTCACTACTCCCAGTCACCTTTCAGTCTTTCATATGCTTGGAAATGGTTCTCAGGATTATTTGCTCCAGCAGTTTCCCAGAGGTCAAGTAAGGCTGACTGGTTTGTAGGTCCCAGATCCTCCTTGTTGCCTGTCTTGAATGAGTGACATTTACTTTCTTTGAGTCCCCAGAAGCCTCCCCCAATCACCATGACCTAAGATTACCAGTCCTGCCTCTTCCTAGCAGTCCTTGATCCTCAAAGATGGTCCCATGGTCATAAACTCCAAATATCTGTTGTCAACAGCAGCTGTGCAGCCAGTTGTTAGCTTTCAAGAGCTCCTGAAGCCCTTGCCCCTCACCCACAGGATCAAGGAGAGACAACCTGAGACCCCATGCCCTTGAAAATCACCCCAGAGCCATGTAATCATGCCTATACACTCCAGGTCTCTTCTGGCAGCATCACTGGTGCCCACGTGGAAGATCAGCAGGGGGTAAAAATGCAAAGGCCAGACAAGCCTCTGCAGTCTCGCCACAAGATCCTGGATCTGAGTCGCAGGCAAGCAGCAAAATTCCCTAGACAGCAGACCAAGTCAGCCAATGCAGGCCTCCATCCTGCACAGCAAGGAATCACCCACAGCTATCCCTTGCCACTTTCTCCTGATGCCATACAGCTTCCAGCCCCTCATCAGCAACCAGGGCACTGAATCTGCTCTATAGACACAGCTCCACAGGCAGACAGGAACTGTCCTCCATTGCCAGAAGTCACAAGGTCCCAGCCTTCACCATCAGGGGAGCCTCCATTTCTCAATATAAGCACAGGCTTTGCCTATCCCTCCTTCAGTACATCTGGAGGGGGTCAAGCATTTGAACCTGCCGGTTCTCATAGAAGATCCAGTCAATCTCCTTTTCAGCATCCCCACTGTCACACAGGCTGCTAACCTCCGGCAGCTCCATACTTGGCAACACAGACTCCCCCCACAGCACACACCTCCTGCAGGCAGAGAGCCCATCTCCCCAGCCCAGCCCATCCGGCACCCCCACACAGCCCCAGACCTGCAGGGCTGCACCCCCCCTCCAGAGCTCAGTCTGGGTCAAGGCCTCTGCTGTGACAGGGTAGTCACTCCTGCGGGTACTGGGGACCCTCCCCTGTGGTGTATCTCCAGCACTGAGCACGGGAACAGCTTCCAGCATCCTCCCATACGCATTTCTGCATCTGTTAGCTGGGTGCTGGGAGCTGCGCTGAAGTCCTGGCTGTTGTACTGGCTCTTCACCACCAGCTGCAAGCGTGCTCCACCACCCCTAATCAGGAGGCAGCTGGAACAAAAGCTGCAAACCTGCCCTGGCCAGGGAGAGCTGACAGAGATTTTGCTAGAAGTCAAAGCCTCCTGTAGGTCCCTTTTGATATAGAAGCCACTTGAAAGTGCTCCACAGTGTCCCCAGAAGTCCTCCAACAATCCTAGAAGTTCTGAAAGAACATACCATCCCTTTTCTTGGCCACAGGCTTAATTTCCTTTAAAATTTCCTCCAGGAAACTTTAACGTTCAAGGGCAGTAAAGAAACTTGTAACAAATGCTAAATACAATGTGCATAACTTCATACTGCAGCTGCAAAGTTTAATCCTAACACCTTTTTTCTCTGCTTCGTATTTTGCAGTCTTTGAACTCACTGTAACGTTAATCAAAAGCAAAACAAAATGTAGGAGTATTTTAGAATTAGACTATTTTCAAAAGATCATTTAGACCCAAAAGTGCAAACAATTATACATGTGCTTATGTTTATGCATACAGGTGGTCTCAGAGACATGGTACTAATTAGCATATGTGAAATCAAATATGGGCAAAGTGTTTGTGGTGCTGGGGATCCAGTCTAATGCTGGGAGAAATGCTCTGTCAAAATAAAACCAATTTCAATGTGACTTAGACTTTTACAGTGGAACAGAAAAATCCATTCTGCGGCTAACAGGTTAATTTGCAGTTAAAGTCTTTCCTAAAACTGTTAGAAATACATTTTTTTTTTTTTACACCATATGTAAAAGACAGAAGGCTGCAGCTAATAAATAGCATTTCTCATGCTATTCTCTGAGTCTCCCTGAGGAAGATTTGGTCTCTTCAAAGGGGGTGAAATCCATACAAGGCAAAAAGTGAAAAGAAAGCAGTATTTTTCATTTTATTCTTCCTCATTTTCACTTAAGATTTAGCAAAAATAGAACAATCTATTGAATACAGGTGACTAAATACATGATCTCTCACTATGCAGTTGATGTTTTGGGATTTGCTAAAATGCACATGGAAATTAACCACCAACGAATAAAATAAATTACCACAAACACATATATTGTCAAATATATATATTTTCTTCCCCAAATATGGGATTTTTTACTAAAATACTGATATTAGAGAGACAATGATTGCAGGAAAATATAATCATATTTCAGAATCTTTCTACACATTTAAGAATGTTAGTTATGGAAAGGTATCAAAAGAAATGATACAGAACTGTATTTGAAAAGGCTTTTCTTATAACATTATCCCTTTGAAAGACTAGCTTTTGGTGAGGCATCCACTTTCCTTCATCCTATTATTACATTAAGAGAAGATCAGATTTGAATGACTGAAGAAAACATCCAGCTCTTTCTGTGGATTCCCCAACAACCTTCCAACAGTGTCCTTGCTCTGAGCACCTACTTCTACAACCTGAATGTATTTTCAATGTAGGTTTTTAGTTTGGCTTCCTACAGGAGGCAAACTTACACTGTCATATGTAATATCACTTTTTGTCTGTTAGCAACAAATTCGAACTCAGAGATCAATTTCAACAAAATCTGACACAGTGGTAAAGGTGCCAAAGCTATTAACTTCCTGCAAGTGTCATAGAAAGAGATGTGCAAGTAAAAAAGATCAAAACAGCGTAGCAATAACATGTTGAAATGTATACGATTAAAACCAGCACATCATCAGAGTCCTAATTATTGTAAGAATGCAGTTGTAACTGTATATTTGTATTAACTGAAAACTTAGAGATTGTATTTGAAGAAATGAGACCCCAAGTAAATGAAGTTATTAAAAATGACTGTATCAAGACCAGAGACACTACACCAGTTCAAGTCAATAGTTCAGGCAGTTTAAGTAGAGCCACGCGGCGTCAAAGACCACCTCATTCATGCCTCTCCCACAGAAAGGTTCTTCCAGCCACTCTCTCTGTTGCGGTACATGAAGGGTTTGAAGAAGGCTTGTGTCATGCTGCAGGGGTGAGGAGGAGAGCAGGGACAGGGCTCTGCAGGGCGCTGCTCCCCCAGCTCCAGCCTGGCTGGCATGGCACCACCGCACAAAGTCCAAGAACAGCCCTTAGAGGACTGAGGTACCGGGACTTGGTGACTGCGTTTCCTCTGTCAGCTCCCTTTTGACAGAGTGATCATGCTCAGAGACAGTAAAACAACTGTAAATGAAAAAAAAAGTTGGTCACCGTACACTTGTATTATTTTGCCGTCCTCTGGCGGTGCAAAGCATCTCCTAACGCAGTGCGATGGGCTGCTCTAGTGTAGTGTTTTCTCTTGCTGAGGTGCAGATGGGCTTCAAAATTAACATTTCATAAAACCCTCATTGAGGTTAGATCCCTCACATTTTCAAATCATTACATGTATCACACAATATCATTCTGCTTGCAGTTTTAGCGTATTATATATGTAAGGCAAACATTCCTAACTCCATGTTAATGTAGTTTTCTGTCAGGAAATTTTCTGCCCCTTCAAGAGTGGCAGTAGGACAGTCAAATCATCTCAGGCTCAGGTGGTATACACTTGGGAAAATCTAATACATACACAAAACCAACACTAAGAAAAAAATAAATCATATATTTAAAATGAAAAAACCCCCAACTCATAGTTCAGATACACAGACAATTATAATTCAATCTAACATTGATGTAACGAGTAGAAAGTATGTGAAAAAGCTGTCTTTAACAGTTTTCTTAATTTAATCTGGAATTAAAATATCTTAATTGAAACTATGTGATTAGTGCATAATTTTCCAATACTGTTGCTGATTTTCTGGGGCTTGTTAAGGCTGGCTTTCATATAAATCTTAAATGCTAAACCTCAAATTACTGAAACATTTTCTTATCTTCAGGATTCAGGTGAACTGATCATCCCTTGAATGGGATGTCTTTTTAAGAACCAGGAACAGACTAGCTTACTTTGGAGGCACTGACATTTTGAGCTAGTTTGATTTGGAGGAATGGAAACACAGGTGAAAGGGTTGCTCTGTCCCTTTATAGCTGGCTTTCAGACCCAAGGACTGAGAGCATAATTTTTTCACATGGCAGTAAAACTTGAAAGCAAAGAGGGTAGACTGAGCCCTGACATTTGATAGCTTTTCTTTTTCATTCACACTGAAGAAAGAACACTTAGCATTTCACAGCTTATGAACTGATAAATCCTTTTCCTTAACTCTGAAAGGATAATTCTCTAATGTTTGTACTGTTACCTCATGAAAATAAACCAGCTCTTTCATACATTCTACAATAATAACACATTTTGACAAAATGTTAATTATAATATCGTAATATTAGCTCTCCTTTACTGGACTGGTTCAGAATGGTTTAATTGTGACTACTGCTTTTTATATGTCTTTTCAATTAACTGCAAGATTTGGTAGGTAACTTAAAAACTGACATAGGAAAAATATATGTATTCAATGATGTGCAGATAGAGAGAAAAGACACTTGAATATTTATGTCTGCAACCAGTTAACCTACTGAGTACCAAGCAGGTGAGAAACATAGCTTAAAAGATCCAGAAACAGTAACGAAGAATGAGTGACTATATTGCATTTATTTATCCATTTAATAAACATAATATAAGTAAACAAGGACTGGATGAATGAAAAGCAAGAAGAACTATGCCTTAGAGATAAAGATGCTCATGAAAACTGATTTGAAAAAAGAATCAAGGTGCTGACAGGGGACAATGTTAAAAGCTTCGAAAGCAAACAAAGCAGAAGTATATCTGAACAGAGGAGTAAGCAAAAAATTAAAGAGGAGGAAGCATCCTGGGAAACCACATCTAGATTAGAGTATGTAATTACAGGATTTGCAGCTTGATAAAACAATTGATTATAGCAGTGGATTAATTTTCAGTCATGAGTGAACACCAAGATCTGAAAAAAAGCCAGCTACTCTTTTTGGTAATCTTATTCTACTCAAAAGTTGTAGATTACAGTTTCATCTACCTGATGCACAATGCAAAACTAAAAAGGCATTTGACATATGTGTTTAGTTACTTTCAATGGATATCATATAAGGGCATTCCCAAATATATCAGACAATGAAGACAATATTTATTATTGTGTTATTATTTTTCAGATCCAATGAACAATTGTAACACCTTAAATTTAAAATTTTTAACATAACTCTAACAGCCAAATAGCTAATATTCTTTTCAGAAAGAATACCAAAAATTTGAAAATAGCACAAGACAAAATCTAAGAAGCTATAAAGAAAAGGAAGCTGAAGTTTTAGGCCAACTTTATTCATGGTGTCTAATTATATATATAAAATATACTCAGTGAATCAAGTACAGCATATGAGTTTGATCATCAATGCATCCAAATGCTGATTTCTCCACCACCTGTTTCATTTAACACAAGTGTTCAACCCTTTTTGTGAATGCTAATGCACAAGAAATGGCATCTGAGGACTGATCACACAGTACTTCCTGAAGATCCAGTTTTCTCTCAACAAGACCATCTGTGAGGACCAGACCAGTGGGATTTATTGTTCAGAGTGGATCAAGACAGATGCATACACAAGTACCTTTATTATAGAGGAACAATCATAATTTTATTAACCAAAACTGCAAATACAGATAGCTCTGAGAAACTTGACTTAAATGATACAAACCTTTCCATCATCTGTCATACAAATCTGAGGACTTCATTGTCTTCACCAGCTTGCTCAGGTTAAACTCCTAAGCATACTTCACAAGCCTGAAGAGACTAGATTGTATTCAGATGCTTATTATTTCTTCACTTCATATGGCAAGACTCTGTGCTTCATGTGGTCTGGTCAACCTCCTCAGTGCTGCTCACCATCTGTTCCTATCTCTGGATTTTTCAAAGAAGCTTCAATTGTTCATAGCTCCGCAAATATAAATGATGAAAATTAAGAGGAAAGTGAAACTGCCAAATCATATCTAAATATGCAAAAGCTTTTTATTAGTTTGATGAGGATCAAATGAAACCTATGCTGTTGAGCACAAGTAGGCAAGTATATCTATCAAATATCAGATATGTCAACCAGAGAAAAGATAATGCAGATTTCCCATTAGGTGTTATATCAAATTTAGTAAACAAATTAATATACAAAGTCATATTTGCCAATAAAATAAAATGGATAGTAGGTAGACTGATGAAATTCAGTAACTCAAGAGGTGTAAAGTTAACTGTCTCTACTGCCTTTTTTGCCTTAGAATTAATTAATAGTTTGCAAAAAAAGCTCATAGTTTTAGGTAGTCCTGTGACGAGCAGGGGGTTGGACTCAATGATCCTTAATGGATCCCTTGCAACTCAAGATATTCTATGATTCTGTGATATAAATCACATTCAATTTAAATTCTACATCTGAATACACACCATTATATAACATTTTTTGGATGGCCAAGCAAAAAAAAGTTATGATTCATGTGATATTTCTGTAATAAAATACCCAAATTGTTATGCTGTGGACCATTGCTGTTTTTCATACATTTGACTCTAACATGTTTATTGGCTCAGATTAGGTCTGATCACTTTTGCCATGTAAAAATTAAGAAAGCTAGCAAGGGTGCATTCAAGTATGTAGAGTGGTACATCTTGGCAAGGCAAAAAAGTGAAAAAATAGACTCCAGATTATAAAATTTGGTTAAGCAGTTTTTGAGGTCTTTCTAGTCTGGTTTATCTGCAATAACCAGAAGAGGATCATGTTAGAGCTTGGCAAACAATGTTCTTCTCATTCACTTGTAAAAGAAAAAAAAAATCAGGGAAAAAAATTAGTTTGTGTTGAATCAAAACATATGTTTCTCAAGGTTTTTAAATAAAATACTCTATACCCTGCAAAAATTATTTAGGGGTAAACCTGTAAGACTTCATTTGACATGAATTTAAATTGACATTTCATTGCTTCATGTTTAGACCAATCTAGGTCATTATGTAATTTTTGGTTCTTTAAATTTCCTAGTCACTGAAAAAACTCTCCAGTTCTAATCAGACTTTTTAAAAAAATGCAGAAATAGGAAAAAAAATTAAGGACTTTATCCCCTTTGCTTCTTACCAACTTCAGTTTACACAGCTGTGCTGTATGAAAAATCATGCCAGATAGAATGATCCAATGTGCCTTGACAGTATGCAAATATATTTAAATATAAGTACTATATAAATAATTCCTATAGATCAAGAAGTCTAGACATATTCCTACAGGAAGACTAACTACTGGAAACAATATTTGAACAAATATGAAAATCCGATTCATTCTCCAAAAGATACAGTAGAACATACACAATGTCTAGAGCTCATTCTATATTATTCCAAAAATTCTTCTATGATCTATATCGGATGTACATGATATCCAACAGGTAAAGAGATATGGAATGGGAAAAATAAGAAACACTTTTAGTCTAACAGAAATGCCATTGCTGAGATCAACTTTACCTGACCCTGATTTTTAAATAAAAATAATTGTATTACAACCTACAGAATATTAAACTTTGCTCATCTCTCAGAGCTTGCTTTTATTCACCTACCTGCATTCCTACAAAGGAAGAAAGCTATTTCGGTGAAACCTACACACCAATCTGCAGTCAGATCTTAACTTCTCAAAAGTAAAAATAAGTAAGATTCAAAACCTCTTTTCCACTGTTTAAAGACGCATAACAATCTTTGTCCATTTCTAACAGATAATGCGAGTAATGCTGTTAATGGTGAAGTAGAAGACATAAGAAAATAACTTTTTCAATCAATTGTTCTAATTCTATTTCATGCCATTCTAATAGTTTTTTTATGCTTTTAAAAATTTTATAACCTCCTTTATAAGTGTCTTGGATTGCAAGGGAGAAACTGCTTCAAGACCAGAAATAGAAATCTGAATATGAGAGAAATAAAATTGTCTGGTTTCCATGAGGTTTGGCAGAAAATGCATGGACAGAAAATGTACACGTATTTACACATTTATTTTGCATACACAATAACCATGAGTGCAGTCAACCAACCATTAATTTATCAAATGGATCATTTGTGCAGCAGATCCTTAGTGAAATATCATTAAGTTACAAAAGCAAACTCACATACAACTTTGCATGCACACTTGCATGTCTGACCTTTTAAATATCAGGCCCTATTTTTACTGTGATCTACATATCATGTAGATGATCATTAGGTACTGGGGTAGAATCTTAATGACTGAAGCTTGTTCAAGGCTAGTTTATATACATTCAGTGGTCACCTGGGTGAGATTTGGCCTACACAGGTGCATGTTTTTGCTGGTTCACAAAAGCATCAGGGACAAAGGGATTCAAGAAGCTACAGAAGTGCACACATACTATATATATTCAAATAACCAGTAGAACAGATGATAAAAATAAGCTTGGAATAATTTCCAAAAAATATAGCTAACTTGCATGAGTTAAAATCTACCTGGGCAGGAATATTAATACGCTGACATCTGGCAGCGCTACTCAGAGCCAGGTCCAATACAATCTTCATTCAGCTCCTGTTCTCTAGAAAGGTGTGCAACCTTGAAAAATCAATATTTTAGGGATTGTACAACCTTGTCCAGGAAGCAGCAGCACAGAAATTGGGCAGAGTCCATGGAAGCTAGTCACTGGTTTTGTAGGAATACAAATATGACTTCAGCAGCAGCAGCAGCAGAGTGAAAAGGGATTAGGGAGGTATATTAGTCTTTACAATAGGTCCATAGCACAGAGTGAGCAGAACAACCTAATGATAAGAACGCCTGTGTCACCACAATGGCTACTGTTTAGGATACAAACAGCGCTGTCAAGGGAGAACGAGTTTCTCTGCCTCTCCCAAGACCTAACCATGATACTGGAATAAATGCCTTACAAGAGCTGTGGAGGGTTAAGGGGGTGAGGAAAGAAAAATGAAGTGCAGAAAAAATTTTAGCCCACAAATATAAAGCTGGCAGTGTGGACTGAGTTTAGGATGGACAGGCAGTTTAAACCTACAGAGGATGGGGAGAAAAGGGGTGGTTGTGGAAAATGCTCTTAAAGACCCCAGATGAATCTCCACAGCTCTTCCAGGAAAATTTTATTTCCTGTCCATGTTGGGGGAAATAACATAGGAAGTCCAAATAAAGTCATCAGAATACATTCAGGAATTCTTATTTAGTGAGTCCACACAAAGCGGGATATTGAAATACAACATTATACCAAGCATTATAAGCAGTACACCACCACTGACTATCTGTGTACAGGTTGTAAAGAGATACATATTTTGTTATAACACAAACATGGGAAATTCAGCCTTAAAAAGCTGCTAGGGCACACAGCAGACTTTTTGGTGAGACTAATGTATAATGTTAGCATTATGCTGGTTAAAGACTCTGTTATTTTAAGTTGAAACATTTTGTTCTAGTAGGAGCTTCCACTCCACAGCCTCTTTCCTCCCACCCTGTTCCCAACCCCTCCTTCTTTGGGTAATCAAAGTAAATTTAAGATTTGTTAGTGTGGCTAACACATTAGCAATCATACATAGTCGCTAGCTAATTTACACCTAATTTGCCCCTAACATTATCACCAGTACTGGCAATTTTATCACAAAACATAATGCTGCTCAGAGTTTCATGTCTTTCTAAAGTACAAGTGAGTGGACTTGAACAGCTATTTTTATCTTAGACTGTAA
Organism: Haliaeetus leucocephalus; assembly: GCF_000737465.1. Classification (NCBI taxonomy): domain Eukaryota; kingdom Metazoa; phylum Chordata; class Aves; order Accipitriformes; family Accipitridae; genus Haliaeetus; species Haliaeetus leucocephalus. The sequence continues at coordinate 6,028,541 of NW_010972436.1, forward strand.
TGACATGAAGGGTACATTTCACAATCAGTGTCCAACTATTGCACGCAGCAAGGTAGGCTCTTCTGTGACATCTGAACTGTTAAAACTAGTCAGACCATTTATTCCAGTGCATTACCCCTTTAGTAGAAAGTAGTTTTTCTTTTACCAATACAGCCAGAAAACAATATAAAGAATTATAAGTAGTAAAAAGGAAGAACACTAAACTTTCTTATTCATTTTAGCCGATGGAACAATAATCTCAGTGAAAAATCTCATTATTAAAACCTCAAGTGACAAAAGACTAGCTTTCTTGAAAAATCTTGTTATTTTAGAAAGTACTGTTACTAATTTATGCTGTATTATTAGCAGGTGATTAATAGAAACATCCAAATAACATACAATGCCGAATACTCTTACACCTACTGCATACAAATTCATTTATGCCATTTGAAGTAACTATATTTTGAACTATATATTAGATGGGGGTAAAGTGGGCTTCACAGAATAGCTACCAATAAATCTTGTACAACAGCACAACACTATATATCACTAAACCTCAAACATCAACATGGATTATGACACAGAGCTTAAAAACCCATACAGATTCTGCAGAAGTAATACAACATTATCTCTCTACAGACCTCAAGAGATCCTCAGGAATCAAGGGACTGCAACACTGCCAGCCCCCTGTGTTCAAAAATATTATCAAGTCCCCCTCCCAGCCCCTAAAAAATAGGCCTAAAAAATCATGAGATTTAAAGATAATAATCAACTCTATCCTTTATCTTCTCAAGAAACAGCTTACAATTCTTCCAAGCTTTTTCCACAGTAGCAATGGTTATTTATTTTCTAGGGAAGTTTGGCTTCTCAGAAAATAACCTGATTTCATGGCTGGAGCTCTAGGAGAAACACTGAATATTGATATATAATATTGTGAGAGCAAGTAACACAGAATGTGGCATACATCTAGATTTTTTACCCATCACCCACCTACCACACATGCTCAGAGATGTAACCAGAGGGGCTCTTTCAGGGAAAAATACTGCATCTTCCCCAAGAACAAATATCTCCCCTGCGTTACTTCAGCATGATATATGACTCAATTATACACATCCTTACTGGAAAGACCCTTGTGGTAGCATGGCCATTAAGAAATGCCTCTGTATGCACTTAGTATGCAGTACTAGCAGGTGTAACGGCTATTAGTTTAGAGTGGTCTATCCTCTGTAGGGCAAGAAGGTCAATGCCACATCTGTAGAACTAGCCCCTTTCCTCGGGGCATTAGTCCTGGGAGTTCAATGTGGACATTACTTGGGAGGAGAGAGAGCCAGCAGAAGTATTACTCCTGGAGTCATGCCTTTTGCAGAGTCCGTGCGTTTCCACACTTCATAGGCAGGAGAAATATAGTTTAGAGTTGTACATCTGTATCGTCAACTGTGATGCTGGGGATGGAGGAATGGGGGGAGACAGGAAGGAGAAGGACTGGAATGGAGGGAAGGAGAAGGAGGGGAATGGAGGAAGGGAATTCTGCCTGTTGGGAAAGAGATGTCAAGAAAAGGCACCCAGTCATCACTTCTCTTATACTGTCTCAAATTGGGATTGGAGTTGCAATTCTCACACGGATCTGTTGTCTGTCATTTTGTAAGCTTAGGTTTTCAAGTGGACACTTGCAATATGTCATTTACATGTCAAAGATGGTCTGGGATGTTAGATAAATTATTTTAGACACAAATATTGTAAGATATTAAACCAAACTTGTAACAATTACTACTTAAAGAATAATTTTCAAATCATATATTTTACTGGTCTTTGAATACAAAGTTACAAATGTTAGATGTTCATTTTTCATAATTATCTTCCAAACATACTTTTAAAATTCAGGATTAATTTCCCCTATCTAGATTGATCTAGAATGTGCTTAACACAAACTAACTCTTCCAGACACATTTTTTGAACCACTAAGCCAAGGGGATCTGTACAATTTACCACCCAAGGAACAATAAGCCCAGTTTAACAAGTGACCAGCTCAGCTAGCAATATGCAACAGGGCTCAGTTAGATAGATTAGGTGTCATTTAGTTGGTGACCTTTTTTTTTCTTTTCTTGATTTGTTAATAATTAATTGTGTGTGCATCTTCTAGCCACAACTAATAAGCATGCATATGCCTTTCCATTACAATCTCACATTTCAGCATATTATAACTTGACTATAAAATCTTGCCTTTGGCAGAAACCTGGTGTTCAAAGACTCAAAAGATGTATATACTACACTTTTTAAACAGGGAAACTAACAAGCTTTTTAAAGATTTTTCAAAAGTATATTTAACCAATTTTACACATATGTGTGCAGACCCCCAAACATAAGCACACTAAAATGACAACACTAAAACCTTTTACATAAAATTGTGACACACTAAATGAAACCATATTGTTTCCCCAAATCTAGTATAGGAAATGATTAGGATATCTATAATGCCACTGTGCAATCGCAGACACAAACTAATGTCTAACTTTTAATACTAATCTCAGCACTGTACTATAAAACACAGATTAAAAAACACAGAGGATGCCATTTATACTGCCCTTATTCACAGCACTGGGTACTGTCCCTGTAGAAGTCTCAATGGACTTGTGCAACAAGCCAGGGGCTGGGGCTTTACTCAACTCCAGAGGACACGTGTTGGGGGAGAAATGGGAAGTTTCGATATGACAGTATTAATGACAAGCGAATAGCCCTAGTGAAAACTTTCAGGCTTTATCACTGACCATGAGAACTGGGGACCACATGAGGTACTTCTTAATGTATGCAAGTTTGGTTTTGCTGGCTTTTCCAGGACATGTAGGATCAGGAACCTACATCCCTATTCACAAACACTAGGACTCAAAATCAGAATATTTCATTGAATGATGCATGGAGCCTCTGCCTCTGTATTTCACTTTTACATGCCTGTGTCTCTTTAGACTTGAACAGCAACTTTTTAGTTACAGATGCGAGGTAAATCAGGTTGACTGAAAGCTGTTTTACCTCTATCATACTGTGCAATTTATATTAAACATCAGTATTTTAAAATGTTTTCTGATTCTACAAGCAAAAGAAAATTACTGTCTGGAATTTCATGGAGATGTAAATTTTTTAAAGTTTATCAGCATGCCAAAGCAGACTGTTTCTCTGATAAATGGAAAAACAGCTGTAAATTATGATTGTTAATTCAAAAGCAAGACAATCTTCCAGGGAAAACATTAAAAAATCACTATATGAAGTGCTTTTATGTCGCATGGGAATTGTCATATATGAAAAAACAGACCTACAAGAAAAATTTAAGACAAGACTTTTGGGGTTGCTTGCTCTGATTATCTGGACAGAACTCCGGCATGCTGGACACCCAGCAGCTGGCAACAATCAGACTGCAAACCATACCCTGAGGGCTAGGTTGATTACATATGCCCTTTAATAACTTTTTATAAGCACTGAGAGTCAGGTAGTACACTGCTATTTTCTCAGGGTAATCTGCCATGTATAAAGCATCTGCCATAGCTTATTTACTGTTCCATCAAGCTCAGGCCCGTTTACAGACTGTGCGCTCAAGAGAGCTCCTTCCTCCTCTGTTTCCCGCTGGGGGGAGTGTACTGCCACAAGAGCCTCATCATAGGCTCTGCAAAGGACTGCCAGCATCCACCTTCCATCGCTGTCAGCAGCAGTCCTCCCTGGTCGTCGCACCCAACACTCAGGCTGTCTCTGACCTGCTTGTCCTCCAAAGCCTGCCCTAAGGTTCACGCCTTCAGCCTGTTACTCACCTTCATACACAGCGCTGCTCTGCCAGAGCCTGAAGCGCTCTGGTGTCCTTTCTTTTCCTCTCATGGCTCACCGGGGACATGGCAGCTCTGTGCCAGCCAGGAGCCCTCAGCATCCTCTGGTTCGCTGGGATGTGGCACAAAAAATGCTCTCCCTTCTCTGGTTACAGAGTGGGGCAGGGGAGCCGATGGCTAACACAGTCAGCACTGCACTGCTGTATGACTTTTGTACTCTCCGCAGTCCCCAGTGCATCGTCTCCCTCTTTTCAAAGAGTCAACACAAAGAGTAGGTGTATTGGGTTTGTGTGGCAAGGTTTTGGTAGCAGGGGAGTTACAGGGGTGGCTTCTGTGAGAAGCTGCTGGAAGCTTCCCCTATGTCTGACAGAGCCCATACCAGCCGGCTCTAAGACGGACCCGCCGCCGGCCAAGGCCGAGACCATCAGCGATAGTGGTAGTGCCTCTGGGATAACATTTTTAAGAAGGAAAAAAGTTGCTGGGACAGAGAGAAATGGCAGCCGGAGAGAGGAGTGAGAACATGTGAGAGAAACAGCCCTGCAGACCCCAAGGTCAGTGAAAGAGGGGGAGGAGGTGCTCCAGGCGCCAGAGCAGAGATTCCCCTGCAGCCCGTGGGGAAGACCATGGTGAGGCAGGCTGTCCCCCTGCAGCCCATGGAGGCCCACGGTGGAGCAGATATCCACCTGCAGCCCGGGGAGGACCCCACGCCGGAGCAGGTGGGTTCCCGAAGGAGGCTGTGACCATGTGGGAAGCCCGTGCTGGAGCAGGATCCTGGCAGGACCTGCGGATCTGTGGAGAGAGGAGCCCACGGAGCAGGTTTTCTGGCAGGACTTGTGACCCCGTGGGGGACCCACGCTGGAGCAGTGTGCTCCTGAAGGACTGCACACCGTGGAAAGGACCCATGCTGGAGCAGTTCGTGAAGAACTGCAGCCCGTGGGAAGGACCCACGTTGGAGAAGTGCGTGAAGGACTGTCTCCTGTGGGAGGGACCCCACACTGGAGCAGAGCAAGAGTGAGGGGAGTCCTGCCCCTGAGGAGGAAGGAGCGGCAGAGACAACGTGTGATGAACTGACCGTAACCCCCATTCCCTGTCCCTCTGTGCCGCTGCGGGGGGGTAGGTAGAGAATCCAGGAGTGAAGTTGTGCCCAGGAAGAAGGGAGGAGTGGAGGGAAGGTGTTTTGTGATGTGGTTTTATTTCTCATTACCCTACTCTGAGTTGATTGGTAATAAATTAAATTAATTTTTTCCCCAAGTTGAGATTGTTTTGCCTATGACATAATTGGTGAATGATCTCTCCCTGTCCTTATCTCAACCCACAAGTCTTTCATTATATTTTCCCTCCCCTGTCCAGTTGAGGAGGGGGAGTGATAGAGCAGCCTTGGTGGACACCTGGCATCCAGCCAGGGTCAATCCACCACAGCAGGTAAAAATAAACCCAACACAATGCTCTATGACACTCATCTAGACACTTCCCTTCAATTCATTAACAACCAACAACGTATTCCCACACTCCTAAGTTTAAATGCAGGAGGCAGCCTGAAACGAGCTCTTTTAAAATAAGATTTTAAGAAAGACACCATCCAATGTTCTATTAAAATGTAAATATATTGCCTCTATTATACTCCTTTCCTCCATTAATTTTATGATTTGAGCATGGTTTGTTTGTTCTGGTTTCTTTCTTTCTTAAAAATCTATGCCAGTACTGGCCCAGCTATCCTTTAAGTAAATGTAAATGACAGTGCCCTTAAAGATATTAATAGCTGTTTTGCTAGTTTATTAGGGACTGAATTAATCATTCACTGAAAATAACACAGAAAACTGTGTGTAGTAATCATGTAGTTTGCACTTAAAAACTGACAATGACTTCAACTGAAGTGTTGATACAAATTATTTTGCATACCTCTGAAAGCTTTAGCTTTGAAAATGCTTAGATTTAAGGCAAATGGATTCAAAAGGATAAAAAAAAAGCAGCTTATTAAACATTTTTGCTAGCACAACAGACTCTAAAACTTTTAAAATCAATAGGCCTTTCCAACCCTGACAATGCTGTGAAAAGTTTTACAACCAACATTAGTGATACACAGTTATAGTGGCGATATACTAAAGTTACTTTATAGAAAAACAAGAAACAAAGAGAAAAAAATCCCTCCAGCAGCACAAAAAGAGCCTCTTATGATTAAATTTGGATAGGCTTAAATTTCATAAATAGATTAAAATGGTGAAACATTACAGTGTACTGATAGTTTTATCTTTAAAAAAATCTTTTGCATTGTATTATTGAAAAATAATAAAAATACATAGTGTAAAATACATCCAACAGTTGTCACCATGAAGCTGCAAGTGTTTTTCTACATAAGAGAGAAAAAAAAGCAAGTTTTATGACAGAATTTCCACTCCTCAGACCTTGCTGTCCCTTGGAAGAACCACGGAAACAGGAAAGCAGAAAAATGTTCAGCTGTACTTTCCAAGTCATACTTCTTTTTTAGAGCTGTAATACAAAATCTGCCTACTGGGCAGCTGAGTATAGACCAGATCTTAGCCAGAATAACTGATCAGAGCCTTGTTCATTGCTAGTTATCCGTAAATCCTTCCAACAGGACTTTGTCTTAAGACACGCTTCAGATTTCACAGACAGAAGAATAGGAGAACAAAAGGTCATCTCTGTGGGTTAGTAAATCTATGGGTTTTTAAAAAATATAAAATAGTGCATTAACAAAGTACTCCTAGACACAGCTTTACAAAAGCTCATAAAGCAAACAGGCAAACCCAGGACCTGACTTGCATTACCATGAGTTAGAAATCTGTTCATATCTAATTATAGTATCAATATTTGCTGAGCTCTGAGAGTCACAAAGTTTCAACTTCTTTCTTCAATTTGTGGTTCTAATTTGATCAATAATTTATTATCAACTGAAAATGAAACACACCTTATTAATACTAGATAAACAACATTCTGCCTTAATAGTGTCAAAGTTAAGCAAAATGTCTGGCAATCAGGAAATCCTGATTTTCTCTAAACATCCTATTCTAGGATGGAATTAAATCTTTAGACCAAGGAGGCCAGCATATTAACCATTCTATAGAAAATATCTGCAGTAAACTTTAGTAGCATCAAAATTAAAAATATTATATTACTGAAACAGAAATACATTCAGATCCAAAGCAAGCTACAAGGCACTCACAACACAGAGTTTAATGAAGGAAGATAGAACACAAAGCCTAAGCCAAAGAAATGAAACACAGAAAACGTACGGTAGGAAATTATATATCTTAAGTCCTGGAAGATACCCATAAACAAAGCTAAAAGAAAATGTTAGGACCTTTAGATGAGCACACAAAATCAAAAAATAAGTAATGGAGAATTGGATTCTACAAGTAGAAGGAGTGAATCAGAAGATATGGTAGTGTTACTGCATAAAATAATAACACAGTATGTCAAGTATACTCCATTCCTTTGATTACCTAATCATAGTGAGATTATTGCAACATTAGAAATAATGCTACACAGACCAGGCAGAACAGTATTAGGACTCAAGGTTAAGACTCAGAAATTACAGATAGGTTCTCCTTTTACTCTTCAGGTAGCAGTAAGCTAGATGAAGTCTATGCCAGAAGAAAAACTACAAAAAAAAAGCAGCAGCAAAATCGAGATTGTTTAACAAAAGCAGAAATTGAAATGAATAAACTGAATTTTGTTTTTCTAAACTATATGTTTTATAATCAGTGCACGACCTTGTGAGCACTCTCCACCTTTCTTCAGAGCTTTAATAAGTTACCATACTAAATTTAATCTTCCTAAGACTATTTGAAATAGTATACTGGTTCACTACTATATAAAGAATTCTTCCAATATTCTGATCATCTGGGTAGGATTTAAGACACATGAAGAAGTGGCATTATGTGTTTTTGAAAAGGAGAACAGAACTGCTGTCACCCTTTCAACAGGCTGAAGGAGTGAGATGGAGAGGCTGGACAGGGACTGAACAGAAGTAGAGAGACAGAGGCATAATTTACCGTGATAACCACCTGGCCAAGGACCAAGAGTGGGTGGAAGGAAAAGTTGCTGAACACACAAACAAGAGGATGGCTGTGAACATGGCTTGAGAGCAAGCCGACTGCTGAGGCGTGAGACCCAAGGGCCAGGAGGGAGGCAGGCTGCCCCACCGCCTGCTGAATGAAGCCCAGGCTGGTGGAGCTCTTGCCAGGGTGGATGCAGCCCTTGTTTCCTAAGGTGGAGCGGCCCAACCTGAGTTTAAACCTGGTACTTTGGAAGTTTCCAGTGTTTACTGAAGTCACAACACTGTCATATTTTCATTTGTATTAAAATCATCCTTTGATTAAGCAGCAGTTTGGATTGTGTGCATGTATCATTAATACAAGGGGGAATTTCCCCAGAACATTGTTATCCCCCTCCCAAGCCCCTCGCTTCATGCTGCCGTTGCCTTCCCTTTGTATCATCAGTCCTCTTACATTCAAATTCTCTTTATGTCTGCTCCTGGTTTTCTTCCATGTTATCTGGAGATGAGAATTACCTGGGGATTTATTTTCAATTGTCAGTATCTCCAAAGCAAGGCAAGTTGTCAGAGGTGCATGAAAACACAGTAATACCAAACAGACTCAGGATGTAAGCTTATTTATTCATTTTCTCAAACCTAGTGGAAATAAACAGAAGTTGTCCCTCCTCATACTTCTTCATAGAATTGTAGAATCATTTTGGTTGGAAAAGATCATCGAGTCCAACCATTAACCTAACACTACCATAACTCTGAACATTTCATTTCTTCCTAAGATAGGGCTTTTGTAAATGATTACCTTTCAGTAAGTGGTAGCTCACACCGACATTTAAACATTACTAACTTACATGTACTAGACACCTGCATATAACAAGAAAAAAAGAAAAAAGAAGAAAGGATGACTGTTTTTCACAGTGCTTGTAAGTGCAAAACTGACATGCTTACAAAAATAAAACTGACAGCAAATTAGAACAACACATAAACTATAAATTTTATCAAGAAAATACACTGATACAAAATTATGAAAACATACTGTTCTAGTTCCCAAGATAAGGTTCACTTAGGAAGTGTTTATCCAGATGGAGAGAAGCCATCAAAAGGCCTTATCACAAAAGTACTTAGGCTACTCAGAAGACTGAACATATCAGAAAATCATATGAATTACAGATAAAAGTCCCATTAGTCCATCTTGAAGGACCCAAGTATTACAGCAATACTTGTGGGTGCTTTAGAAAAGAAAGTGAGAGAAAGAGACATCTCCTGTCAAAACAGATTTTTTCCCTGATGTTTCCTACTCTAATTTTAAATGTCTTAAAGGATGGAGCTTTTAAAATTTCTTTAAGAAAGCTCTTCCACAATTGTATAGATCTCAATGTCAGGTAGTTGTCTTGTTATTGATCTAAACTGTCTCTTTACTAAATTATATACCCTTACATCGAGTCGCATTCTCTTTGGCACATTTTACATGCAGTACCATGACAGTCTTACCCTAATCAGTGCAAAGAATTTAACCACATTTTTGCTGCCTCAGAGGTATTCACATCATTCCTGTTTCTCTAGGTGTCTGTCATATTGCAAGTACTCATTAATTAGCCAAACCCAACATTTGCATTTTTTGCTTTTTCCCTTTCAGTTCTGTCTGTCCACACTCTTAATGATATCTATTGGTGGATAAGGAACTGCAGACACATATTCCAGCAGTTTTCTAAGCAGCATGTTACAGAAGATCCCAACTTCGTGAACTGGTACCTTCTCTAAGCAGATGGTAATCACCTCTTATGGGGTGAGAACAAATGTCTCGCCAATCCTTAGATTTGTTGACTTGCTGATCATGTGGAGAAGGTAAATAAATATAAGTAAATGACAAAATAATTGAGTCTCTACTGTGTGCTTGCTTGACGTTCAGGTAAAAAAAACTCATCTATATTTATATATAATGACATTTCTTTGGCTCCTTCTCCTTGAAATGCTTGTGTTAAGCTGAATTTACCCTCAGCTCAGGGTCCTGACACATTTGCAGCAATATCTTCACACCAAAAGTCATTTCAAAGCAGAAAACACAGCGCTGTCACACTCCAGAGCAGATATGGGTGTTTAGGGGCAGTCACTAAGTTAAGCACCAAGTCTGAGATTCATCTCCCCGAAGAGTAGCTGTTTAGAAGCTTAAGCATTATTGAAGGGAGACAGTCACATCGACAGAGGCAGACATTCCCTCCATCCTGAATGACATCCCTCTCCACTGACTACAGATGGAGCCTGGATAAGAACAGGACCATAAACAAGGACAAGAAACAGTCCCTATGTGACTCTCTCTCCCAAAGGATACAAATAAAAAACTTAGTCCTTACTCCGCTAATGAAGCAGGTACAACTTTCCACTTGTACAGCTTTCCTCTCATCCATTGAAAATTGGAATTTTGCACTTTCTGCCTAGCCATCCAGATAAAAATGAAAAAAAAATTACACTTCAGAAGAACAAGCCCAAAGCAATATTCCAAGCATGAAATGGCAGAAATTCTCTGTACCTTAAAGGAATAAACTCTTCCTGACAATTGGGAATCAGGGGGCACTATTCCTGCTGTTTAGTTCACTTAACTTGGCCAGCCACTTTGAAATTTTCCTCTACAATCTCTTCATCACACTCATTAGTGTGTCGTTCCCCCTCTAAATCAGCACCTCAGATGGGTCATCAAATGCTAGATTTTCTTGAGATGTGAAGTTTGGAAAATCTTCAGCCACCAACATAATGAATAATGTCATATACTGCACATGCTACATGGCATCTTCTGGGTCTTGAAATTGTTAGGTGCTGTAGCTACCAGTTCTATGCAAACACATGCAACAATTAAGTTAAAAGAATGGAAAAAAATGCAAGAGCAGTGACTCTTTTCTGTCAAAACTGAAAAAACACCAGCAACTGAACAATTTTTATGTAATCATACACTTAAACACCATCTGTAATAAAAAGCATCAGATTGGAAATTTCACCTTCCAAAATTTCACCGACATCAATGCTGGAGTATAAATACTAATCTCACTTTGCATTTTTCCACTGCCTGCCTCACCACAAGAAATATTCTGTTTAAAAATTTTTGGCTTCTTTGGCTTTGTATCAAGTTTAAAAGTACTTCACACAATGGGTGTGTTTATACCAAAATGTTAAGATATATGAGCACAACTGCCACTAAATTTAGTATGATTTGTATGTTTTGCAAATGCCAAAAGAAAGGTCTTGGCCCTCTGCAGTCTGTCATACTGGAGAATTAGCTACAGAAGAAGGCATGTTTACTGTTTTTTCAACTATTGGAAGAAACAAAAATAAAAATAAATAAAATAAGATAAATTATAAAATCAAAATAAAAAATAAAATAAGAAGGTTTGGAAATGGAAAAATATTTATTTAACTTCAGATAAGGTCATCTTAATCAAGCAGCTGCGACTGCAGTTGCAGTGGTGTACAAAGCTTTTCATAAAGCTGATAAAGATGTGGATTTTACATCTTTTTTAACTCTTCAGTTATTCTTTTGGAAAACAACTCATTTGCTACAAAGGGTTTCTGTGGCTCCTAATGAAGACTATGGCACAAATATGGCATGGTGTTCAGGAGCATACTGGGTCTATAGAATGAATGTGATTCATAAAATTGCCTCTGTCATGAATGAAATCGTCCCTTTCCTTTTCTTCTCTTAAGAACAACTGAAAACATTTAATTGCTAAGATTTACCAGACAGACAATTTTTTTAACATGTTCCTGCCCGAATCCCTGCCTTGGAAATAGAACTGGAAAGGACAAGGCGTGTGTGGGGAAACAAGAATGAGCCCCTGAGTTTCAGGAAGTTAGGAAGAATGAAAGATGAGGCTGGTTAAAAAAAATAAGGTAAAAGAATCAGTTTTCTGGTCTGCCTAATTTAGTTTGCCTTGTCCTTACAAGGAGGAATAAGCGGGTCTGTCATTATAACACATCTAGAAGAAAGAAGGATGTGTTGTCTGACAAAAACAAGGCCATGAGAGAAGGATGGGAGACTGAAAAACACCCTCATGAGAGTCAGGAAGAACCCACTGACCATCCGTCGTATCAGCAAAGCTGACAACATAACACTTACATGAAAGAGACTATGGATGATGCCTCTGAAGACCTCAGAGAAAAGGAATCTTGGGCAATTTTCATTGCAATTCTTGTCATTTTTCTCAAAGGAAGGAAAAAGCACAGCAAAATAATTAAGACCAAGAATTAGTGCTGTGGGAAAACTGTAGCGTTGGATAGAAAAACATTAGAATGACTGCTAGTGATCAAATGGCTATCTGCTCTATGGATGGGCCCCAGAGAAGCGTGAATCAAGCTGAGACGAATGCTAGCATGGCTGATGAGACGAGTTTTAAATTAAGAAATACAGGGCGAAATTAGAAGGAGATTTGTCTCATTTTCATTTGCATTAGCTCAGTTATTCGGGGGGGGGAGGGGGGGAAAAACAGATGAAGCTCTGTGCATGGCTGTAGTTTACAGGAAGAGGAAAATGAGTAGGTAAGAATACAACAGTAGAAGAATGATCATCAGAGAAAATTTGAAAGTACAATAAGGGGAATGAAAATATTAATGTTGATGAGAACGGTAAATATGCAATCAATGCAGATAATGAAAGGAACATGCCAGTCTAGATTGCATAGTCTGAAAGAAGGCTAGATCCACTAGTTCCTAAAGGAAGTAACTGAACTGCTGAAAGGCAAAGGCAACAAAATGGAGGTGTTAAATTTACTGATACAGACCGGAAGGCAACTAGAATAAGCATAATAGAAATATTAGGGCAATCCTGGCCAGAACAAAAAGCATTGTGAAAACGTGCTGTTAATGAAAGACAAATTTCTCCCGTGAAAGAGAAAAATATCATACTGTAAGATAGCATTGTAATTTATTGACATGACAGTACATGAGAAGGCATAACACGAATAAAGGATAATCCCAGATCTGAATGAATACATCCATTGAGTTTCAGTATCAGCAATGCTAATGAGCTCAGTGCCCAAGGATGAGGGCTAACTGTGGAGAAGGAACAGAAGGTTTTATCCCACCTGAACTGAAAATAAATCTAAAGCAGTTTAATGCTTTCAAATACTTCAAGTGATTGCCGGCCTTGCTTACCCTGTCAGTGTGAACTTCAGAATGCAATGGGACAAAGTAAGCCAGGAACAATGTCTAACAAACTGGGAGTAAGGAGCAGGAAATGTGTCATCCAGAATTTGAACAACAATTTTTAATTGTGTGAAGAAGACTGAAAAAGCCAAGAAGGTGCTATTTCAACAGCTTTGAAGAGAACCCTACTTTTCTGTCTGTGCTGAAATTTGAACTGAAAGCACAAATGGCCTCAGTGGCTTAATAATAAGCTTGAAGAGGAAAAACCTTTATTATTATGTTTTCTCCATATTTTAAAGACCTTGCATTAATGCAAGTTTCAAGTGTATGATGCAATGCTATCAGCAAGGTAACAAACTACACAAGATGACTCCCTGCTATGTGCTTCTTAGGAATAGCAAACAACATATGACTACTGAAGTTCTGCTGAGGGAAGTTAGCAGCAGATCGAATTTTATGCTCGTATTTTTTCTAAAAAGAATAATTGTTAGTATCTACACGTCGTGAGCCTAGTGGATAAGAGTAGATATGAAAAAAAACAAAACAGCATTAATACCTGATCATTTGAAGGAAAAGATCCTGACAGACACTTCTTTCAGCACAAACAGACAGTATATGATCCCTGTCATAAACAAAAGACAGCTGTAACAGAGTTAGTATCACAGTAAAAAAGTATCTGATAATTTCATTATAGGGGAAATTCAGTTCCCCTCGTTTTGGCAAAATATATACCACAATATGAACATGCCCCTTGATGGAAGGACAATGCAAGAGGTAGAAAATGTACCCAACCAATACATAATGTCAGACATGAAGCTTGAATGCTTATCAGAACTATTAAATAGCTAAACGTTATCAAATATCATTGTAGATTTCAGGGGAAATTTTTGCCATTTTGTAGCAGTGATTTCCAAACTTGTGAAAGATGCTTTTCTTTCTGTATGTTTAAAAATTGTAAAAAAAGAAAATTTTGACAGAAAATGCTGAGCAAGTGAAATAAATAAGTTTTAAATAGATATTTTTAAATGTAATAAATACAACAAATAAAAAATAAATACATAAATTTTAAATATAGTTCAACATAGATATGAGTAACAGGATCTGCTACAGCCACTGAGTTTAATAAACAAATTGAACAGACATTTCACAGTGAACATAACATTTGATAGAATCATAGAATCATTTAGGTTGGAAAAGACCTTCAAGATCATCGAGTCCAACCATCAACCATGCCCACTAAACCATGTCCTGAAGTACCCCGTCTACTCGCTTTTTGAATACCTCCAGGGATGGTGACTCAACCACTTCCCTGGGCAGCCTATTCCAATGTCTGACGACCCTCACAGTAAAGAAATTTTTCCTAATATCTAACCTAAATCTCCCTTGCCGCAACTTGAGGCCACATATCAAATGCATCCCTAAAGTAACCTGGAACAATAACCATTTGAGATTATACTAAAAGCACTTAATATTGACAAAATTGTCCTAGCACAACAGTTTATTTAAAAGCTATTTCACTATTTTAGGATGCTTAGGAAAAAAAAAATCAGTTTTTGATGTAGCTTGAACTTGCACGTTTTTTGTTCAGGTTCAAAAATTTTGGCTAGTAGGATGATTCTGACTCACTAGTAAGGATTTAAGATTTTGCCTATTTTGGCAACACCAAAAATTACAGCCTTTGATATATTTCCTATGGAACGTAGTACACTAAATAATTCCAGCTTATTTTTTATGTATGTATGTCATTCATTTGACCCTTTAACATTGGGCCTCTTATATCAATTCTTCCCTAAGAGCTCTGGTAAAAGCATAGCATAAGCTCATGTTATTAAACCAGGAAAATCACTTAGTGATCTGATGTTGAATTTACATAATATCAAGTACAGCCATGCTGACAGAGCTAAGTCAAAAGAGTAAGCTTCCATTTACTCACTTATATTACTAGAAAAAGTTGTAATTGGTACCTATGCACAACAGGCACAAAAGGACAAAGCACGTGTATTTTTACTCTTGCCTCTTAAAGGAAAAAAAAAATAAAGCATGTACCCAAAAATCCATTCATCTTTAATTTCCTCAATCTGATAAGAAATGTATGATATTCTTATCTTTCATCCAACTCCTACTTTCTATAGGTACATTTCCATGAACTTTAGCAATGGTATCAAACTAGTGGTTAAATCAGGGCAGTGTCTGTATGATATCCAGTACAGACAGAACCCATTATGAGAACACATAGGTACTGCCATAACAGAACTCATAATACTTACAGAATTAGTACAGGATCACTGTGCACGCTGCCCCACACATGTAGATACTGTGGAAAAGCAGTCTAGAAGCTACAAATGGAATTTAAACGTCACCAGTGATGTGATGTTCAAAAGCATAAGAAAGAGTCAAAACTAAAAGGTGGATCTCCCTTGAAGTACTCTTCTGCAGAATGCACTAAGAAGCACTGTCCTGAGGGGGACATTAATTTTATTACTTATTTTGGCACCAAAAGCCACATTGAGAACTACACAGACAAGGCAGGTGTCCCCACGGCCATAAAAAGTAAAAGCAGTAAATCAAATTACACTAGTCCCTCTATCACACTACCAGAATTGTTCCTCAGACCTCTTGAAAGTCACACTAACTTTGTGATACGATACATGTATAGTATAGCAATAAATACGTTACATGTATGAACATAGGGCTTTTTCTATATAAACAAATTCTCACTTGCTTCATTGCTAAATATTCGTGTCATTATACTTTCATCACAGTACAGTTGCATCAAACAAGTAAAATCATAAACATGACACTTTTCACAGTTGGAATATTTCAACAAGAAATCAGTTGTTTGTATCCAGACAGATTGCAAGTACTTTTATACGTGAACTATAGTTTTGGCTTTATTTACATTTATTCATGATTTTTAAAATCAAGGGGTTTTTAAGCTTATTGAGGTTTCTGTTTAAGCTTTACATCCTAAAAGTTTAAATGGGTCCTTTATTTCTTCTCTCCTTGTATTAAGAAAAAAAATACAACTCTCAGACAAAATACTTAATTCTAAACACTTGAGTTCATTTCCTTTTCACCCTCATTGTTCTCACTAGAAACCGATTTCATTACTTTTTATATTAAAGATCCCTATCTAAAGTACCTATGTAATATTTAAAGATATCTGTGTGAAAAGTGATGGAAAGCACTGAGGAGCAAGCCATTCTCTTATTACTCTTAGACTGTGGGCCTACCAAACAAAAAGGCAACGAAGTTGGTAGGCGCCAGGGAAGAGGTGGTTTCAAGCTCACAGTGAGCCTGACGGGGGTGAGCCCCAGCCATATTCCTCTGTATCGAGAGTGCCTCGGGTTTCCTGCCTTCCCACTCATCACCTGTCGAGCAATGGTTACAAAATGAGCAGACAGATGTCTTAGAGGGATTCTAAGCTCTGTGCGGGCAAATCAGGCGTTTCTTTTGCATGCACACCTCTCTGCTTTTACTTGTTGAGTGGCATCATTAATGTCTGGCCAAGCTCCTCTGAGCTCTGCTCTGCTCATTATTTTTCATTTCATTTCTTCACCATCCAGGACTGAGTCCTGCGAGGTACCAGGTGAACACTGGTTGGAATGCTCTTTAAGGAGCTAAGTGCTTTTTAGAGATATCTTTGCATATAATTTGGCACACAAAGGTATACTGCTTCTGAAGAATACAGTTCCTTTTTAAATACAAGTTTGAGGTTTTGCATTTCTTAGTCACAGCTATATTGTATTGCTTTCTAATAGCAAAATTATAGTTCATATGTTGTTTTACAGTGCTACTGTAGAACTGTTTTCATGTAGTTAATTCCACTGTATACTGCCACTGGAGAAATATTTCAAAAGTTTCAGAAGGAGGAGCCAAATTGAACATTAAAAGTGTTCATTTGTCTGAATAACCTTTAAATAATGAATTACAGGACTGATAAAATAAATGCATTTGAAAAATCAGACAACTTTGAAAAGTATTATCTTCATAATTTTCCCCAGAATTACTTGAGTCCTGTCTTGCTTGCCTTTGAATCAGATATTAATCTCTGGCATTACTTGATAACTATGGTAATGTGAAAAAAAAAAGAAAAAAACCCAAAACTCACTGTGTGCACTGGAAGAGATTTTTTTTTAAAATGTTAATATTTGGTGTACCTTCTTCCCCATTTTAAATAGGATTTATATGCTGACATGGCACACTTACTTCTTTTATATTGTTATGAGCTTTTTAAACAAAAACCCCTATGCCAATCACTTCTACAGCTACTATTAAGCACTGGTGTATTTAGAGTTAAGCACCTACTTTGCTAACACTTCAGAAATGTTCTGAGGCTGGAATTCTGATTTTTTTTCTCCCTCATTCAGAGGTAGGAATACTGAGAAAGTTACAATTTTAAGATTCCACCCATCCCAAGTTGATCTGATTTATAACTCTCTTCAGTTCAAAGACCATGCTGATCCCTTTGGTCCATGGCTCCCTTTTGCAGTGAACTAATGCAGAAGATTTATCAGAACTCTCTCTGGTTTCTGATACCTTGACCACAGCTTTTTCCTCACATATTTTCAGATCTCAGCAGGACAGACGGAGTAGCACTTCAGTAGCTTTTTTTTCTGAACAAGTCTAGATGGCAGTTGAGGTAGTTTTAGGCAATTACTCCCATAGCCTGGTCTTCTGGTTTAACACATGTGAGAAGCCTTTCCAAGGGACAGTTAGACAAGCGCAGCTTTGCTGTCTTCAGCTGGCACATCTCTCTAACTCTGGCACCATCCAATATGTGCTGAGGTTGACATTATAAAAAGTACAGGACTTGGTTAGGATGGCTGTGGGGGAAGGTCAACAGCCTAGAGAAAGTACAAATCATACCCTATATTTAAATAAGAAGACTGTATGTGTTCTTACTAAAAATTCTGAAGATTTTAGAAAAAAAAGAAAAACGAAGACCCCTCCATGACCAGCTTGTTCTTGAACATATAATCTAGCATTTAAAACTTTAAATAGACTATTTTACTTCTGACTATCAAAATGTAGGGTTGGGACATCTCATCCAGTCAGCCAAAACTTGGGGAGGAGGGGAGAACCCCTAAAAAACAAAACCAAAAAGTGATATGTGTTTCATCAGAACATGGTGAGGATCAACTATATTAAGACACATTTGGCATTGCATTTCAATACTTCCTCAACCCAAACTCAATTTAATCTCTGTCACCCAGCAGTTACCTAACCTTTGAGATTAGTGCAATATTTTATTTCTAGCCTCTTTTGAACCAAACCACCTAAACATATTGTGCGGCGCTTGCTAGTCAACAGAGCACCACAGAACATCAGCACTGTTCTAAAGTGGATTCAACTTCATAGTCTTTGAAACCAAGATATAAATAAGGGAAATTATGCCACATACAGTAATTTGCTAAGTAAAGCTGATGGACAGTTAGTGTAAAGTTCACAAAAATAATCCCTTTTCAAAGGGGTTGACACAACAGTTAACGTCATAGGAGAAATGTTAAAGTAGTAATTCTGAAAAATTAATATTTGGCATAATCTTACTTTTTTATTCTAAGACTAATTAGAACATGGGAAAACCTATGAAGTGGAAAGTAACTTTAAAAAGTGGATAAAAAGTGAACTTAAATGAAATAAAAATTTTGTTATTAGAAAAAAATTTTTTCTAATATCCTTTCAGAGCTGCAGAGCAACATAAAGGTTTTCTGGAGACCTTTGTAAATCATCTCAAAGAAAGGAGAAAGGAGATATCCTTGTTTATTTTTTAAGGTATCATTCATGGTCAATAGGTTTTGATCCTGTGCTTTCTCTTTCAGAGATATTTCAGCTTTACAGCCTCTAATCCTAAATTTAAAGATTTCTTGACCAACAACAGAAAGAAGTAGTCAAAATTAAGTATCAGGGGTTTTCAAGGGAAAAATTATTCTGAAGTGGAAAATGGGGCTCCAGGTCTTTTCAAGACCTGAACAACTGGGTGGTCATGTAATACAATTCTTTGCCAGAGGGAAAAGGAATGGGACAGATTATTATATCAGTGCTGATGCTATTCTATTTTTGAACATTTCATCTTTTGTAATAGTTCAGATCAAACCTGAAGACAAGATGGATTCAGAATAATGTTTAGACCTTTGAGCTACCCTCCTCTGCCAAATAATACCATCAGCAAAGAATGAGAGACATTCAGAAAGATATTTTGTTTAAATACTTTACAGAAAAAAAAAAAATCCTTTATTTTTTTTAACATCAGCCCAGAAATGTAGGTGCTAAAAAGCACTCTAGAAGCAGAAAAGGAACAAGCAAGACTAGACTTGTCATGCAAAAAGCCTTCCTGACAAAATACATCTGGCAATGACCAAGTAGTCAGTTTAAATTTTCTGAAAAAAATTAATGGTTTCAACTTCAGTCTGTACTTCCAGCGATTGAAAAACCTTTGTGTGTGAGTAATTTGTCATAGTTACGGCTGAATAGGTGTCAGACAAAGAAGTTAGGCTGGAAGGTGCATAAGTTATTAATGACTCCTATGCAAACTACAAAGCTATCACAAGAGTTGGCTCCTTTTAATTTTTAAAAACGTGAAGCAAATTGAACAAATCCATTGAAAACTTTGTGGGACATTACAAAAAAAAGAAAGTATTTTTTCCTGTGTTGTGCCATGTTGAGTCTAACAGCGGATTTCAGGATCTCAAGTTCTAAAACAGATGTTCACCCACATCTTGTAAAAGATGTGCATTCACCTTTCAGAGGACTTCCTGAGCTATTGATCCTCAAAGCTTACTCATATGAACAGAAGAAACTTTCCTTTGATCTCAAAAACTCAGTACAAAAATTCTTGCTTTTAACACCATGCTCAGCAAGCCATTCAAATTAGAAAAAGCTGTGCATACGTATATGAGGTGAATGTCTTCATCGCAGCACTTCCTACAGCAGCTTGGCTCCTTCCAGAGTCTCTGCTCTTTTCTTCTGCTATTTTTACATTTCTATGTATTCCTAAGTTCTTTTTTTCCTGTTTCTTCCTTATGTTGTGATTTTAATGCGTCTTTCCCTGTATTTTTTCTTTTACTTGAAAATGCTTTTTTTTCCTGCAAATGATCTGTCTTTTCAATCCAATCTTTTCTGAGAGCTCACCAGGTCTGTGAAGTGGTTTTTAACCCCTTGTACATCTATCAAATGTGTCAAAGCTGAATCATTTGTATTTGATTTACACAGTAGGCTCTATGAGTCTATTTATTCTTCTGTGTATTTGCAACAGCAGCCATTGCGATCAGAAAACCTGGGACTGAATCAGTGACCTCCAATAAAGAACAAAAGTCACAGGTCTCTAAACTGAGTTAACTCCACAGCTATGCCTGTGACAAATTCACATTGCTGGTCCTCAGGCTGGATTCAGTCAGGCATCTGGAAGACATGCCGCATGCCACTCATGTCTGGAAGACGTACCTCTTCAATACTTATTAAAACATCAAGTGTATTGCTTATCATGCTCCATGAGGTATAACAGAAATACATACCTACTGAGTAGTTCATTAGGCCAAGCATGAAGTAGGAAAACAGCATTAATAATCATACAGAGAATCTATGCTAAGGACTCAAATTGGGAAAAAGATAATGCTCTCAGACAGGAGTGTATTTTGCTGGCTGGTTGGACAATTCAAACATACACAGCACAGCAGTGAGTTAACTCCAAGCTGTCTCCGTTGCTGTAACTTTTTCATTGTGCCAATGTTATAATAAACATTCAAATTAAAGGTATTTTGAATGCGAATACTCTGTTTAGTGCATCATGGTAGATTTCAACAATCAAAGCTTTATTCATTAAGTACATCCTTGGCAGGTGTGCCCGTTTCTGAAGCATTTAGATATCCCCATAATCTGCCAACAACTTTATGACAAAAATCCACCAAAACACCACTATTAAGGAGGTACGTGTGAGCCACCACCTAACAATGACCTCTTCTAAAAGTGGGAGCTTCATCACAGTAGAAAACTTTCACATCAGCTGCACTCTGTACTTTCAGTTATCAAAGTAAAATTACTTAGATTTCAAGATTTCACTAGCACTGAGTTGGTGAAGATTGAGGCAAAGAAGGCACTGAGCACCTCAGCAACATCTCTGCTGTTATTAACTCACCCACCCTATTTAGCAACAGGCCCACATTGTTCTCACATAGTCCTTTATTACTAATATAGTGGTAGAAGCTCTGCTCACTGCCCTTGACAAATCTCAATTCCAGTTGAGTGTTGCCTTTCCTAAAATCCTCCTATATGCCTGGACAATCTTTCTATATTCCTCTTTTGAATCCTGTCCCTTTTTCCACCTCCCATATTGCAGCGTATATTTCAATTCCACAAACAGTACCTGGGGGGAAAAAAAAAAAATCCAGGGAATGCTTTTGACCATCTGGGCAGAGGAATATCATTGGTACATCCAGATACAGGCCCATTTTATGGGACCAAATCTTTCTGTGTAGCTATTCATCCTGAAGACATCACATTGTATACTATCAATAATCATTATGCCTCATAAGACTTGACAGACGGGTATCTCAATTATATTTCTCTATCCCCTAAATTAATCTTTTTGCCTCATATGGGTCTCTTAGATAATTCAAGCAATTATAACTTAAAATCATATTTTCAAAAGGTGGGATAAATCTAGACACTTTTTTCTTCTCTATAATTCAGTATTACAACAGATAATTTAAACGGAGGCAACCTAACCAGAGTCCGCAATTCATTACTGCTAGCAGTGCAGAACACAGGCTGCACCTAGAAAAATAGCTGCATCCACCTTCTTTAATCTGCCATCTTAGACTTTGCATGAACAAATAAATGTTCTTTTATGCATATCTAGAGTCACAGAGACTCCTAAAGGACTCAATGACATACACATATCCACCTAGACAAGCACGTTACAAGAAAGAGGCACTTACTATTTGTTGGAGAGCTTACCTCAGAAGTAAGTCTCTCGTGAGTTCACTTGACTGGGCAGATGATGAAGGTTTTGGTTTTTCTAGTTGCCCCATTGGCTAAATCTACAGTATGCCTTAGTTTTGTCAGCAGAATACATTCTAGACAGACGTCCCCCCAAGACCCTAACCAGCAACATTATCTACTTTTTCCCACCTCATAAACTGATTAGTACTTTCTTTACCACATTTCTTTAATTCTCTTAACTTGATGTGAACTGTGATCATGTTTTTGATATTTCTTAGGGTGAACCTTAGTCCTGTTTGACAAAAGAAATCATAGTCTGGTATTTACCTTGCCAGAGAAGCTCACAAAGAGTGTGAGCTTTCTTCCGCTCTCCTTAACCCTGCTTATTTTGCCCTTGCACAGGCACTGATTTTCCAGAGAATAATTTTTTCTGGCTGTTATACTCAGTTGTAAGTATAGTGGCTCCTTACTGTTGTACAGGACTTGTACCATTGTACTGTTGTACAGTTTTTCCTTCGTACAATATTTGCATTATATTCATTACATATTCTCCGCCACAAGCAGAGTAACATAGCCTCATAACTTGGAGTGCATTATGCTCAGTCATATAAACGACAGCTGCATTTTCATCTCCACTCTACTGCTCTACTGCTCTTCCCTCTCTACCCTTACCAAATATGCAGTCCACGTCTATATATGTGACAATACACGTATACACATACAAAAACATAGGCATATATTTCTGGATTCAAGCCTGACAACAAGTATATTATAAACTGAATGTTGCAAATCACAAGAGTTTTGCTACAGTGCTTGACATATAGTGACTATATCACACATGGAAAGGAATAAATGAACAGAGAAACTTAAGAGAAGAAAGTGACTGTTACCATTGCAATGATAATTTGTACAGCACCAAAGTGTCCCTAATTCTTTGCGGACCACTTAAGTGTGATACCCCGAATCTTTGAAAAATTTAGTGCAGTGCAGAAGCAGTATCAGATGCAATGGTAGTATTACTGGTGCTGACACCAGCACTGGAAGTATTCTCAAAAGGGGCTATGAACAGGAGCGTGCAGAAGAAGAGGGAACCTGGTGAATGGGGAGTGGAAAACTTTCAACAGAAAAGGGTATCATGACAGAAAGTGCTTATTTGAAAGAGAATGGAAACAGCTATTACAGTGATCATTTAATGGAAGAAGTTGTTTTCTGGATAACAGTCAGACACTAGCAGACTGACTGTAATCTACACAATACAACCTTCCAGTGTGAGACCATCCCAGGATAGGGGCACGTTTGCATCATGAGATTCAAGTTTTTGTACTGAAGGCTCTGACAAACTTGGGATGAAAACCATACTTAGAGTAACCACCACTAAGCCATTATTTCCCATATGGTTTCAAGTAAAGCTGAGCCACCAGACAAGGAAATGTAAATGCCACCCTAGAAGAGCTTTTCTGTGCAGTAAAGTCACTGCCAAAGCAAGCTCAAGTAAGTAAACTGGTAAATCCTAATCTTTCCAAAAAAGATACTTTACATGCATTTTGGGACTTCTGCTACTTTTCTTTCCCCTTTAACAGAAGGCAGAGGGCTTATATAAGTAAATGCTTCCATCACTGCATGGGTGGCACTGACTTGAGCAGGATGCAGAAGTCAGAACTTCTCATTCTTCTTCAGGGAATCACAGCCTTAGTACAGCTGGAGATCCTGACAACTCCTGAAGTGTTTTACACTGTTTGACAAAAGAGTTTGATCTGAAAAAAAACAGACTAGGAAGAAATTACAGGAACAATTATTCATAAAGAATCCCTTTACTGCTTTCTCAAAACAAATAAACAGACAAGCAAACAACAAGAAAAAAACGACCATGGCATATCAGAGGGATCAAATGGTGAGAAGGAGAAACAAAAATTGTGAAAATTAGGAAAATGTTCCACTCAAGCATCACAAAGATTTAGCGAAGGAAGCTCCATCTACTCTTTCCTGTCCGCAGGTGGTGAGAGAGGAAAACATGCATACATATTATGAAATGCTGTTCTGCACATCAAGGTGAAAGGGAGAACAGCTCTCACCTACATGCCTAACTTCTCCATGCCTTTTCTGTAGCTCAGAGAAAGGCTGAGCTGGCTTCATGTATTTTCTTCTGAAACTTTGGCAGCTCTCTGCTTGGTTTAGGATTTTATTAAGCTGTAGAGTACTTCCTCTAATCAGAGCGAGGAATACTGTTGACAGTGGACTTAGTTTTACGAGGAAACATTTAAAAAGCCATCCTGACATTCAAAAGACATAAATGTTAGTACAAATTGAACAGCAGCACTCTGAATTTCTCATTCATTTTGTCAGGTACTGTGAGACAATTTGCCTGGGGAAATGAAGCAGTAATGTCTGAAGGCCTGGTTTTTCAGAGGTGTTAAGACATACAGCTCCAGATGTTATCACAGGAATGTACAGGGCTCACTGGTTCTGAAAATTGGGCTGTGGATGTATAAAGCCTTTCCTTGTGCTTGTCTAAAAGGTACATAGTAGAGGAAAAAAAGTAAATATGGGGCTTTCAAAATAAACCTTGTCTTGCGTCCCCTTTGGGTGCAAAACTACAAATGAGTGTTACAAGCTGAAATGAACACTTGAGGAAATAAATTTGTGTAAGTTTTCTTTTCATTTCCATCTCTTGATAGAACAGGCCTTCACTTATACTTCAGTGACTTATAAGGAAAAAGCCTTCAATTAATATATGACTTCTGCTATAAGTTCATAAGCAGTTGCCCTGGAAATATAAGACTTGCCTGTGGCCATGCAGTTACTCTAACTTGAGCTATCCAAGCTCCCTAGTCTTGCAGAACCTTGTCTTGCTTTGACATATTGCAGTCTTCTATGTACATTAGGTCCTGTATGCACCGAACAGCATGTAGGTGTAAATCTTTCATTATATACAGTACAAATACACGCACAGGCAAGGGTATTCTTACTAGTAAAAAGTACTTCTAAACATTTACCTCTGCTTTCTAAGTGCCAGCAGTAGGCAAGACACATTCAATCTATGTTATCATCACAAAAACAAAATTTGCTTCTAGGCACATGAAAAACTAAGTGATTTTCATTCTACCAATGGATAAGGAATTTCCTTGAGATGAGAAATAAAAGTTTGCTCTTTGGATCGCTGTTAGCAATAACCCTTTGCAGACTTCTGAAACACATTATGTCTTAGTAGGTCCATCGAAGACTGCTATATTTTTGTCAGCATTTCCATTTAAGTCTCCCTTTTGAAAAGTCTCAAGTTTGGTAAAACGCTTTTCATTATTGGTCTCTTCTGAGCAAGTAGATCTTTATAAATCAGACCTCTTGTATCTTAATCTCTCTATTAGTGTACTTGGCCATTGCAATAATAATTTAAGCACATCTACATTTTCTGCTCTGCCTCAATCAACTATATGGAGTCTTCATATAGACAGCGGAACGAGAGCAGACCAGCCCAATGATGGGTGCAGTTTACTACCTTTTCTGGCAGCGGCCTCCAACATAAGCACAGTACCACAATGAGCAGTTACAGAATGACAGGCTTAAAGTGGCCTTGTGCTTTCAGTCCCACTTGTCCTACCTGTTATCTGGACGGTACAATTCCAGTGTGGACTTGTCCTCTTCCAAAGAGTGGCTTCCTTGGCACCTGCTCCCAACAAATGGGAATTTGTACTCCTTTTGTCCATATTCAGTTCCTTCAACAACATCCTCTTGATGTAAAACCAGCAGTCAAAATAAAGGCACCCACCCATTGGCTTAATTAGGTTTTTCATCAAACTCTAAACAACCTATTTTTTCAAATACTTTGACGATAGACTAGTTCCACTTATAGCTCTACTTAACACAATGGAATGGAATGGAATGGAGTGGAATGGAGTGGAATGGAATGGAATGGAATAGAATAGAATAGAATAGAATAGAATAGAATATTCTTCAGTTGGGAGGGACCTACAATGATCACCTCATCCAACTGCTTGACCACTTCAGGGCTGACCAAAAGTTAAAGCATGTTGTTAAGGGCATTGTCCAAATGCCTCTTAAACACTGACAGGCTTGGGGCAACAACCACCTCTCTAGGAAGCCTGTTCCAGTGTTTGTCCTCCCTCTTGGTAAAGAAATGCTTCCTAATGTCCAGTCTAAACCTCCCCTGGAAGGTTAAAAATCAGGTCATTAAATTAAAAGTGTCTCTTGATTTAAGAAGGTAACCAGGCAGATATTTTTAAATGTTGACCACTACAATGATTAATTTGAAATAATGTTATTTTTTTCTCTGTTTAGGATTGTTCTTGCTGTTGTTTGTCTAGCTGCCAGTTCACCGTATACGAAGGAAACAACTAAGCATTTGTACTGTATAACTTGAGTTCTGAAAAGAGACTGAACTACCTCAGTGTTGCAGGAGGAGGGCTTCTCTGCAGGCAGGAAACCTCAGGTAGCTCAGAGCAGCCGCTGACCCCACAGCAGTCCTTGGCATTGCTAGCACAGGGTTTGTGCCTGCGGTGAGTGACAGCAAGCCTCTTCTCGTGTATGCCAGAGGCCAGACTGGCACCCCAAACATCTGAAAGCGAGTCCAAGTGATTTTTTTTTTGCTATTTCCATTAAGCAGAAATTAATTCCCCCTGGTTCTGTACTGGCATCTAGCATTTGTCCTGGGGAAACATTAGGGTCAAACTATCTGCTTCAGAAATAGTGATTTAAGATGTGACTGCCCACCACTTGCATGTTGGCACCCCTCAAATTTAAGCTACGGTTACAGATACAGAATGCACTCTTACCAACACTTAATACACATGTTGTCAATTTAGTTTAAACCACCACATCTCAGCAGACAAGAAGTCACTTCATAGCCCAGCTTAGGGGTGGGTGTAGCAAGTCCTTCAGAACTGCTTCAGTGTGGTGTGTCTGAAGAGCAGTCAGCATGTGAAGAGAGTGAATAATCTGTAAGAGTTTACAGAGTCCAAATGCAAACTTTGCTGTAAAGCTAGTATTTGTCTGTATACAGACTGCATGTCACTACAGATTAAAAAAAAGGCTGCCGAAAACATTAAAAGCTAAAACAACATTTAAAAGTTGCCATTTAGAATTTCTAAATCCTACTATCTTTTTTTTAATTATTTTTAAAGTGGCTTTGATTTAAAACCAGAAACAATGAATACTTGGAGGAGGAAGAATTAAAAAAACCCCTTTGATAATATGAGAATCAAGAAAAATAAATAAGATAAGATTCCAGTTGCAGTACTTTGGTTGGCAGGCAATTACTGTCAGATATCATCAATACTTGTGAGAAAAAAAGGATGGCTTTAAGAGAAAATTTGTCCTGCTTCATTTGCTGCTTTTTGCATAATGACTGACTCTCCTCTTCCCTTATTTTCTTCTAATTACTACATCTGCAGTAGGAAACAGTAAATTATCTTTTTATTTCATTTGCTTTTATGACATTTGGGGTCAAATCCAACAAAACCTCAGGCTCTGTCCTAGAATGAAATGAAATACTTGAATGCCTTGGAGAATCTGAGTCTCAAAGGCAAGTCTCTCTTCAGTGTTGTTATTGCCTGTATTCTTCAGTTCTTGAATTAAACTGTATGTATCCAAACTGAAATGCAAAAAATAATAAATTTCCTCCTGTTATTCAATCCACAGTGTGAGATTCAGACCTGACCTATCCAATGCCCTGTAAATTCAAAAGGAACTAGAAACAACTCTCAGATTTTTGTTGTCTCCATATTGGAGAAAATCAGAAATAAAACTCATTTAATTAAAAACCTTGGATAAACTAAAAAATATTCTAGCTTGAAATCTACCTGTAGCTTCTTTTTCTTCTCCTGTATTTAAAGACCTTAAAACCAATTTTTATGCTTGTGAAAACTGTAACAATTTCATAAGTATCTCTGCTTCCAAGTGTCTAATAATTGTAAGCATTAAAAGAAAAATTATTAATACAGTTTAATTGTCAACTGAACACACAGGAAAGAGTTAGTGTATTTTTAAACATTTACAATCTGTGTGCTGCAATATATTTCAGCTCCTACAATAACAGTTCCTCGGTTTAATGTGTGCTGCATGAATGTAGAAAAGATGGCACACAGCACCAGGATATCAACTGCCTACTTGGAGAATGATTCATTTAAGATAAATAGATGCTGGCTTCAGCTGCACTGATTGTATTTCCTATCCCAAGCTGCAGAATCAGTGTTTCCACTCAGATGTTGTAAAACATATGCAGGAATCATTCTTTTCCACTCACAAACCACAGTGCATCACAGATTTAATCTTGCTCTTCAGTACTCTGTGGGTGAATTTAATTTTACTTCTGCCATCAGCCTAATAGACAAAAAATGTTTCCTGTTTATTTTAATACATAAACTTTAAACTCATGTTATTCTGATTTCATCCCACTTCAATTTCTTGGTTTCATAGCACATAACAAAGAGCTTAACTCTGTCTACAAGTACATAATGGGATCACTTGGAAGAATTTTTAAAAAACGTAAAGAAATTACAACATACCTAACTGAAAACATACGTGATTTCATAATGATCATGGGACTTACCAACATGAAAAATACATAAAGACACAGAAAGAAGAATCTTGCGTATTTTTTTTCAGTGCTACAAAACAAGACTATGAATTTGTTCCATGGTAAAATATATTTTTTTAAAAAGACACCTTCTAGAAAAGCTAATGGCTCAGTCTTATGAGGCTGCACACCCTTTAAAACCCTACCCTGCCACGTTTAGAGCAAACACCATCTCCCACTCCAAACTAGGTATTCCAGGTGAAGTCTGTACCTGTATTCCTCTGTCTGTAGGAATTATCCCACTCACCATAAACAATTAATTCACGCAGCAAGTCAGGGTGGATGTGGAAGTGAAGAGAGGAAAGGATGATAGGATCAGGCAAAGCTAGAACTTCATTCACCACACAAATACATCTGAGATCTAGCAAAAAAGGCGGGAGGTTCTTAAAAAAAAAAAAAAAAACACAACAACAAAAAAAAAAAAACCAAAAGCCAACCACAAAAACCAGCATGCTTTTGGAAAACATGGTTACAATGAATTTACCAACCAAGGAAATTGATGAAAAATTCTCAAATCTGCTTTATTTTATTCCATGGAAAAAAGCAATTTATAGCCCCCAAACAGACTCCAAGTACCCCAGCCTCAACAAGACGTATTTGCCAACCAAGCACCCTACAACAGTCCAGGTGCAGGTTTCTGTTTTACTTTGAACCGTGCTGCCAGACGCTGCCATAGCCATGCCTGCTGCAAGAGGAGGGATGGGAAGTCCAATACAGACTTACCAACGCAGTTTATTTCTGAGTTACTTATTTAAGAAGGAATTTTATGTATGTCGCTGTAGTGGGCATAAACGGCAGGGTTTAATTAGCAGGGTGCCGCAGTGGTGACGTGTGAGAGAAGGCCGT
This sequence comes from Haliaeetus leucocephalus, assembly GCF_000737465.1. Classification (NCBI taxonomy): domain Eukaryota; kingdom Metazoa; phylum Chordata; class Aves; order Accipitriformes; family Accipitridae; genus Haliaeetus; species Haliaeetus leucocephalus. The sequence goes on from NW_010972436.1 coordinate 6,057,840, forward strand.
GAACTGCCACGCGTCAATAAAAACCAACTGCAGACACATAACTCCCCTCACACACCAAAACTGGAACCAGCCAGGGGAGCGCACAGCACCTCTGCTCGGGCAGCAGCTGCTGGGGGCAGGGGCTGCTGCAGAGGAGACCCACGAGGGCAGAGCTGGAGAGGCACTCTTGGAAGGAGGCCCTCCGTGACAAAGGAGCAGAGGCGCCCCTGAGGGACCCTGCTGCAGCCCGTGGGCAACCCACACAGAGGAGGGACACCCTCAAAGGCCTGTGGCCTGCAGGGGACTCACAGCGGGGCAGAGGACCACCAGCAGGAAGGGAAAATCAGCTGGTAGAGGCCTTTACACACATGACCGCAACCATTCTCCTGCACCATCCACTGCCTGTCTGGAGGAGATGGGATGGACAGAGTGTAGTAACCCACCGTGAACAGAAGGGGAGGGGAGACTAGGAAGGGGCAGGTTGCGTGTTAGTGAGCACAGGGGAGAGGAAGGACAAGTGTTCCCTTAAGAGTTTGATTGCTAATGACCCTAAGCATGTCTTGGAGTAGGTTCTTCTAAAGCATGGTTAGTAACCTTGTTCTGAAGCATGTAACTAGAGACAGATATCGAACAATTAGCGATGAGTCACAGGAGAAAAAAAAAATCAGACTGACCTTAACTTGGAGCTACTTCTACAGCTTTTCATATCAGTCAATATGCAGTAAGTCAGATAAGCATCCCTTGAGTTGGATGAAAAGAAAAAAAAAAGGAAAAAAGATCTATGTGCTTTTTAATATTAGATTGCTTTGTATTAGGCATATGGATTCTTATAACTAACTTCCACATTTTTATTTCCTCTATGTAAGCATTTAAAGCAGATGATGTAAATGATTCCAGTGAACAGCCTGGAAATTTGCCTACCCCATCACAGAAAAGACAGCAATAAAGATGTGAGTATTAGGAACCACCTATAGAGATGAGAGATGATTCTACTCCTCGTTCCCATTTATTTTCTTCCCAACAGTATTCCAGCCAGGGGACCAATTAGTGCTGCACAGTGATCTAGAGTTTTAAGCATTTGTCCACAAGAATCAACCTACAATTACTACACCATTTTATGTAAACTACCCAGCATCTGGCAGATGATGACAAACTTAGCTGAAACTGCTTTTTCTAATGGAACAAGATATTTAATACACACAGCAATTTTTAATTACGTGCATGACTTTACTGCTTCTAGTGCTTTTTTTAAAATAGTGGAAGCTGCATCTTGGAAACACCAATAGGTTATGTTGTATCTGTTGTAAATCCTTGACAATAAATAGTGTGAGAAGCAGCTCTTACCTCTACCAGGCAAAATTCTCTGTCTGAATCACTTGAAAAGATTCCTGGTATGTTACCCTGTCTTAAAAGGTTGGATATTCTTCCTCTATCTCTTGCCTTACAAAAAATCAATAAAAGGACATTGTACAGTTCTCAAATTATGTCCACAGGCAGAAGCAGGCTCCTTTTGGAGCTCCAGAGCAATTTAAATCCTTTAGAGTACATCCTTATTGCTCTTCTCCTGCCTGGTACCTGCTAACAGTTACAGATAGCATACAGGAGATTTACACACATCCAGAGGAAATGTATCTACAGTCATGAGTGCTTTGTGTATATGGATGTAACTAGTTGATATAAACCCATTATGTGATACATAAGTCCTGGGGAGCTCTGTGACCATTGCCACATTTTCAGGGTTCTAGGTATTCTTTGCCATGGGTGAAAAAAATTAAGCATCTCGTTGGAATTCCTGGTTGTCATTACAAGCACAGCCACAGCTGTAGGATGGACAAAGCTACATTAAAACAGAAACAGCACATGGGCTACCCTTCAGGCAAGCCAAATGCAGACCCCAGAAATCACCTATTTTACGTAGTTATGCACACTAGAATTCTTTAAAGATTATATTTTAAATATCAATTGCCTTACATGAAGATGTAACATCTCCAAAAAACCTCATTCATGGATTACAATATTTCAAATTTCAGGTGCTGAAATTAAAGCTACATGAAAATGCAAAAAAGCCCACTATAATGGTACAGCAGCATCGCCCCATATTCTTTCACATGCTACACAGGCATAAGTACACCAGATTAAAAGACAAGTAACAATACCCTGATGTAAGTTATATCAATACGGTGCAAGGCATACTCTCCAAACTGAAGAGGTAGTCATAATATTATTGAAAAACAGCAGTGACATCAACAGGGCTACATGGGTATAAACCTGGAAGAGCTGACATGCGATTCTGGACATGTGTTTTTTATCTAGACATCTGTTCATTTCTAAGAACCCAATAACCCCCAAATAGCCTTCTGTAAGTGTCTAGGCTATTTGGCACAAAGAACTTCCCTTCTTCATAACATTCAATATTTTGTATATTCAGCAGTTATTTTTTTAAGTGATGAGTGAGTCCCTGTTTTGAGTCTTGCTGGAAAGGAAAAGGGTACAAAACATCACAGTCACATTTTTTTCTCCTAGGAAGCACTTAGACTCCATCAATATAAGGCAAATGCACTGTTGATTAAGCTAGAGAAAGATGATGAGCTAAGTTAGGAATTGTATTACAAGCACAAGCCAAATCATCTTTATTATATAGTAAATTAAAAGCTGCCCAAAAATCTTACATAAATTAAAACTAAAAATAAAAAATTCAACATTCAGATGACTACCAACACATATGTTAAATTCTTGCCTGCATGAAGTTCCCTTCAAGGCATACATTTTAAAAATAATTACCTTGAAATTTGTGCCTTAATTTAACTTCCTTGGATAACATGGAGGAGGGGTCATATTAAAAAATAAATAAATAAAACCCACCATATAATTTAGCCATAGAAATATGCCCTGGTGCATCTACATTTCACCTAACTCCATAAAATGGGATCTTCTAATGCATCAAACTGTCCTCAGAAGTTTAAATCTGAAAAAAAGGGTTCAGATCATTAAGTTTTAAAACCTCTTGTTTCCTCAGGAAAATATTAAACACAACTTTCTGTAGTTTTAATGACACACCTTGACATTATATGTCCGTATGTATAGGAAATTTTAAAATCTCTTATTGTACAAGCTTGAAAGTGAAATTTCATTTATTAGAATATTTGCATGCTATTTTATAACTCAGATAATTTTATCTATATGCAAAAAAGATGTTTTAAAGTTTGTTTAAAAAACATTTTTGCATATAGCTGATTTAAAGACAGGGGATAATCTGTCCAAAAAAGAAATTATGGTGCATGTTAAAAGTAGAAACGGGGATTATATCAAAACTAATGATTTCTTGCTTTGACCTTGTGCTTCTAAGTAATGCTTTAACTTTTATTCGTGCAGGTAATCCTATTGATTCAGTTAATGCTTGCGAGACTGAATCTTATTTTCAAAAGGTGCAATAAGATACTGAGATACTATCCCTAAAACTAGGGATAGTCAGTATATGAAAATCACCTGTTACAGAAATACCCTTTTCTGAAGCAGAAAGTCAATTCCTGCGGCAGTACAAGTGGATGGAGCTGTTCCGCTGGTGAACTAAAGTAAGTAAGCAGGAAGATGCAGAGCACGTATGGGCCACAAGACAGTCTTGCTGTTTATGCCTATATTATGATTTCTATGGATAATACTTCATTAATTCTTGGAGCCTTCGTTCTGCTGAGGGAAGCAGCGGGACCCTGTAACTGCCAGTCTGCAGAAAGCAAAAAGACTGTCTCAATACAGAACCCAAGCCTGCCTGTTGCACATTTAACCAGCTCTGTGATTAGTCATTTTCCAGTTTTTCACCATCATGAGCAATGCAGAGGTCTCTAGACGGCTCACCTCCCAGGCAAGCCTGAAGCATGTGCCTGCACTGAATTTCAAATTCAATCTGTTTTTACCCATTACTGTCTTCATGAAAAACATTCTTGCCATTTAAGCTGACTTCAGCAGCCTGCTGCTATTGATAACCATTAATGTCTAGGACACAAAGAAGAAACATTTACTTACAGATTTCCAAGGCTCTCATTAGTGATGGCCTGGGAATGCAACACTTAACAAAATGAGATGTCTCTGGGCATCTGCTTTTCATCACAAAATGCTGAGTCACATTTTGCTCTTATTTACATATGTGCTACATAAATGATTCATTGAGATTGTCTGCATATAAAAAATTACTAAACTTCTGTTTTCAAAGCAAAGTCTTCCCCACTCCCCAAACCACACATATCCCAAATACGCGATTCTGAGCTGTAACGGGTCTCCTGGGTCACAGTGGCCAATAAGAAGTTTTCTTGACAAATCTGATTTCAGCTTTTGATTGCACAAAAAAAAACCCCAAAAAAACCTGAAAGTGTTTGCAATGAAAACTATTTACACCTCATTCTGTTGCAAGTAGAAGTCCACTGGAAGGTGTCTGTAAGGGGGAAAGTTCAGTGCAGTCCTCAGAGGCAAACCATGGGATAAGGCTTAAGCTGTAACCAGTGATCACACTGCAGCTCTCATCCTGTGAAGCCTCAGGAAAAGGCTTCCAAACAGCAGATCACGTGTCCTAATTCTTTGCTTAAAGGGGTCTCTGCACAGACCAGAATACCTTAGCACCCTGTACAGTGTGTTAGTATAATCATGCTATATCCACATAAGCTGAGCCGAGTTTATGTCTGATTATGGTTATATCTTAAGTGCATTAGATTTGTGGCTTGCTGCTTGAGTCCACACCATGCGTTCATATCATCTCTGCCTATGTGAGCAACAACAGATACATGTCAGTTCCAGAAAGTGATGTTTAGACACCTGCTGAACTTGGGAAGAATGCCTGAGCTTTGGAGCCCATTGCTGCTGCGAATCAAAGACATTTTGCAGTCTTGAAAATTAGCTGCTTTTGAAGAGAGCACCTCCAGATGCGATGACATCTGTAGCTGTTGAGCCCACACCAAAGGCAGCAATGGAACTATGAGTAAATATTTATTTCTTACTGTGGAGTTTGATCCAAAAAAGATGGGTGAGCAATTTAGAGTTCCAGTTTTCCAAAATATAATGGATTAAAGAAATGTGTGCAGTTAGACAGGAAAAAAAGACAAATCTAAAATCTCAGATTATTAAAAGAGAGATTTAGTGAAGTTAAAACAAAACAAAAAATCCAACCCCTACACAAACTCTTAAGCACCTAAATAGAATTTAGGAGATTTTTAAGCCTTTTCAACCAAAATACGATCCAAAACCTCCTGATCAATCTAAGCCTGGAGATACCAAAACTGTGTTTGAAATGAAAGATGGTCTAAGAGCAGCACCAGGAGTTCTGAACATGCCCAGGACTCCCTGTTAGCCAGCACCTATCTCTTGGCCGAGCTCCCCACTTTTGCCAAAGCCAGGCACAATTGCTTGGAAGAGCCTGGAACAACAGGCTTGGTCAGAGCATGATAAACACACAGCAACATCGTTAGGCTTTTGCATTCAGAAACACAGCTAGAGAAGGAAGGCTTTTACAGAGTTCAGTGGTAAAAAAACTTGTCCAGAAATTGTGAGCACTGTGTTCTGTGTTCTTCTAACCGTGACCAGACTCCAGACCTAATCTACAACCTTCCACAAGCACTCTAATCATCACACAGATGTTTGTACTTTAGGATTTTTTTCACCTTTTTTTTTTCCAAATCTTACCATCACCGTGAAAATGGAAAAGCTAGATGATTGTTGAATTTATTCATCTGTAAAAGTACATAGGTACCTACTTCACAGAGGCACCGCAGGAATGCATTACTTAATGTTAAAGCATTGTAAACAGGCAAGAGCAGTATAAATGCCAAGTACTGTTACTACTGGTAGTAGCAATAATAATACCTGACACTTGTGTAGTGCCTTCCATCTGAGAATTACAAAGCACTTCACGAAAATCAATTATTAAGATGCTGTGAGGTGGGTAAGTATTATCTACCTTTTATAGATGATGAAACACGGGCTCATATCGGTTAATTGAATTGCTAAAGTTATCCAGGAGGCAGGCATAGAGTCACAATAGATAGCGCACATAAGACCTCCTCTGTCATCTCTAACCACCAGGAATTCTTCTTCCCAATGTGTCACCTATTTGCTCTCGCTTATCATTTTTGTGAGCTGTCTTCAACAAGTAGTTTTCATTACCTTTCCTATCATTATAAATGACAGAATTAAGGATACCACGCTAGCAAATATACCCCTGTCCCCTCATTTCCAGGATAGGTGTCATGTAGCATTACATGAATAATCCATATACATGTAGTAATACCCATTAATATTTACTCTCTTTATTCTTTTTTACTGTTTTGGTGAAGAAATATAGTATAGCCTATCACAACAAAAAAAAATTATTCTGGTAGATTTTACAGAACTGGAAACTGTAAATAAAACTATCTGTCTTCTTTGTGGTCCTAGAAACCAACACCCAGACTTAGTTATTCTTACTTATGCTTATTAACATCGTTTCTTTAAAGAAGTACTTCTGATTAGAGGGAGTTTACTTAATGCAATTTACTCATCTATTCTCATGCAAACACTGCACAATCTAATTACTTTCTCTTTTGCCCATTGATTAAGAGTTTTTTTTTTTTTTTAAATAACATAAAATTATGCCTATATGGTCAGGAACAATCACATGCCACCTTTCCGTACGATCTCAGCCAGCAAGCTGCTCAAAGATGCTCGCTGTTAAATGCACCTGTACCTGCACCTGCAACTCTTGAGTTCAAGCACAGACCCGTGCTCAGGGAGCTTTTACGGCCCCAGCCTGGGACTGTGCCTCATCTTGTAAACTCATAGCAGCTGATGTGAGACTGACAGCTCGCACTAATTATTTTGAATAATAAGATATCAGTGGCCTGCCATTTTTAGACTATCCTGAGCTTGATACAGATGACTACCACCTAACGTCTGCTAGAATTTTCTCCTTCATTAACAAGGTCAACGTATTATTATTTTTTTCTCAGAAGTCAGGTACCAGATGTGCACATTTAAGTGCACAGAGAGCTTCACAGACCGGAAAAGGAAGAAATCTCATTAAAATATTCAGAGCCAGGATGTGTCAAATAAAGTATATAGGTATGCTGCCACTGGACCCAGGCAAAAATTACTGACACTGTTCTCATATATTAATGTGAAAAAGTGGTAGTCTTGTTAATATTAGCATAAAATGAATTTACAGAAATGTAATATACATTTTTAACTTACTCATTCATTTCCCCACACAGATTCCTTCCCTCTCCAATAACAGCATCACATTTTATCAGGAGAATACTAGATCCCATCTTCTCCAGCTTTAGTGAAAATGTACTTTCCCTATTTATATATCTTGTATATAAATCTCATATTTACATATTATGAATTATATATATTACAAATATATATATTTGTAGATATATCCTATTTCTTGATGGCAGCAATACTTACATACTGTAGCTTAGAAACTGGGTCATGTAAAGAGTCTACATGCACAGCTACATGCATCAATCTCCCCCGACTTCAAGGAGTGTCCTTTTCATTTCTGCAACCAGTTCATGACGAGAAAGTAAACTACCCCCTCAGTTTGCCTCTTACTTGCACCACTTCCCCTCAAGATTAATGGAGGACCTTCACAACTCCTGCTGCTGCGTAGGGTGCTTCTTGGAGGAAGGGGCCACAGTCGCCTTTGCCTCCTTGTACCTCCCTTTCCTCACCTTCTGCTCTTTGCCCTTCCCCATTTAGCTGGCTCACCGTGTGTGCAGTCTGCACTGAGCCATCATACAGTAGTAAGAGCAAAGCACATCATAGCTTTCTAGGAACAACCAGGGAGACATAATGGAAGCAAGGAAAGCATTCCTTCATACAACTTTCATTATTGCCTTCCTTTTCTTCTGTCCTTCCCTTCTCTAGGCTTGCTGAATTTATTTTTACCAAATTAATGCATAAAACAAAGGGAAAGGGAGGCGGTCAGATGTCCACAAGATTTCCAGTATTCTGTGAAAACACTACACATTTCTCCTCCTGTCCTCAGGCTGCAGTGAGGAAGGCTAAAATCAAATTTAGGGTCAAAGCTCTTTCTGCCATAGAACATTCAGCGACTCTAATTCAAGCTGACTTAGCATGGGAAGTCATTGTGCATGTGAAAAAGACATTGTTTTCCCTTCAAGAGAGAACACAGCAACACTCTATTTCCAAAACAGCCAAAAGATGTTGGCCTAAATTTTGAGCTAACACTGCCATGACTTTGATCCTTTCCTCTTTTGAGAGAACAAAAAAAAAGCCTAGTTGCAAAAATCTCTTTGTTAAGGAGAAACAGTCAATTAGGTGTCACAAAAACTCTAAATAAATTAATTAACCAGCCTCTGCAGTGTGTTAAGCTTGCTTAGTTTTGAAAAATGACAAAATATTAACACAGGTATGACAGTCTTTAAAAGCACTATAATGGATAGTGTTGGGTAACCTAAGTCTTACATACAGTCCTTCACCCTAATAAATTTCTCTACATATTTATTTTTAATATATAACAACACCAACTGCTCAAATCCACATTCTTTAACAGCCCCACCACCCAGAGTATGAACTCACAACACTTACAATATCCTGCATAGTCCAAAATTTACACTGATTAAAACCTGGTATCTTCCACACCCATACCATTACATGGATATAAATCTTTAAAATCAGCTTATATTAAGTTTTATAAATTTCTAAACTTTAAAAAGACACATTTCTGCTGTTGATTCTGAACATTGGATTACAACTTCTAACCTTTCAATAGGAGAAACAGAATTACACATCAAATCACATTCCAAACACAAGCAGCATTTAGCTTACTTTAAAGGCATTTCAACCTTAACATCTCAACCTCAAAGATCATTTAAAATTAACTCAGCTATATGACCACTTATGTTAACCTTATTTGCTGCCAAGCCAAACCTGATGGAAACTCTCTGTAATTCCCAATTACCACTTTCCAACACAGATGATATAATGATCTGAAAGTAATCTGACTGACTTTCTGCTTTAGAAAATAATTATAGGACTGCAAATGTATTTGTTCTTCATGAAAAAAAAAATGTTGGTAGAAATTTGGTATTATATTCCTTATATAAGAACCTAATGTATTCTTTATTTGCCATTGGTTTTTGTTAATATGCTTTGCCTGTATTTATTTAATAACATGGGTTTTTATATAACTAGAAAGAAATCAAGACCTTTGTGTGCCAATCAAAAACCAAAATAACACCAAGAAATCTTGTCAACTTCAGCATATGCAGGCTCAAGCCCTGAATTGACATTATCCATCACTCTGTGTGTATAACACAAAATTAATTTGATATGTTAATTTTGTACTCTGTGGTAGTTTTTATTCTTAAATTCCCCTGCGAGCATAAAATGTTCAAAGAATGAGTAAGATGTGCCACTGCATATGGCAGAGTAATTGCATAGGAGACAGGATTTTCTATAAACATTTTTACAAGAGATTTTGCTGAAAATCATGAAAGCTGAGCTCCGTAAAACTCCTTGAAACTACTATGAGAAGCACAGATTAATTCCTGTATTAGTTACAGGGGAAAATAATATACCTTTCTGACTTCTTGCTGCGTACAAATGCCAGCCCTTGGTGCGGGGAGGAAGCAGCAACCTGCTGCTGCATTCTTCTCCCCAGTCTGCCATAACCACTCAGAGTACCTGTGACGCTTTGCCAATATTAACAAATGGCTCAGACATAAATTATTGCACATGCCTACCTAAAAACTATGCTTCCTAGGGACATACCTACCATGAAAAGTTGTGCTCCTGCAACTGAAAAAGCTATTGATTCATTCCCTCCTTTACGCAAAATCATTCTCAGCACCATACCTGAAGAAGGGAACTCTTCATTTTTTCCTGACAAAAGCTGCATTTTCTCAGGCTCTTACTTTGTGATAAATGCACTCAGTGCGCTAACAGAGCAACAGTTTATAGGTTACACACACTAATAAAAACACTGAAATTAAAGCCATGCAAGGGAGGCAGTTCACTTACCTGCATACTAAAACCAACCCTTCTTTTTTTACATTGCCTGTAACGCATACGTGCATCCAGACTAACTACACATAAATTAACTAAAATCCTATGTAACCTGTATCTGTGTTTTAATTCTTTTGGGGGTGGGATTAAACTAGTGCCAGTAGGCTAAATATCACAGTGAGGGAGCTGAGTCTATTTCCAGCCGCAGTTGCAGACTAGTTCATTAACCAGCTACAGGGAGAGCAAAAATATCCTCACACACAATTGCCAAAATTCTGTTTTCCAAGGCTTTTATTTCTTTGTGTCAATTATTTTAGATCTACTGTCATGTTGCAGACCTTTGGCCATGGATGAATACCTTTTCTCTAGCATGCTATCAGTATGAAAACAAAACCAAGGGAAAAAACATGTATTTTCCCATATTTAGCTTCCCCTTTTGTTCTGTCCCTTTCACCTTCCCGAGGCAGTTCTCCACATCACCCCCAGCCTGCTGAACCATGATGAACTCCAAGCGCATCTCAGACAGGCGGCATGAACAACCCAGCCCTTCACAGCTCCATCTTCCATGTTTTCTCCTCAACTTTTGGACAGATACAGAGCGAGCAGTGACTAGTAGGTACCATGGTGCATGTAGCATAGCACTGCTAGAGGACATACCAAAAGGAGGGCCAGCAGAGAGTTATCATATATACCCTCCCCAGTTAGAGAAACTGAAGCAGCCTCACAAAAGCTATGGCATCCCCATAGATGTCATTTTTCCAGACTTAATCTTCTAGTAGTAATTTTCCAGACTCATCAGATCATCACTTAGTATCACAATGGAAATATTTGCTAGCTCTAGATAATAAAGCAAGATACCTCCATCTCTCACTTGCCTGATGGTGACATCAACAACATGAAGGAATAAGACTACCCAAAAATGAAACCCTTTTGACCAGCAAAGCACCACACTCAAGAGTTTCCCAACACTCAGTGACCTGCAGTCACCCAGATCCCCACAGTATCCCTGGTGCACACACACCTGCAGAACTGAAACAGCAGAGTGACTCTCTGCTCTTGTGAAGAGGGAATATCTTATGTGGAAATAAATGCCAGCCCTCCTATTTCATCCAAGGGCAGGGTCCCACTGAAGTCATTAAAGAGCAGGATTCCTCCTCAAGCAGCCTTACAGATAATGACTGTTGGCAAATTCATGTTAGAGGAAATTACCAGCATGGCAACACTGTAATTAAGAGGAAAAGAAACAAACAGAAATCACTAACAGGGCAGCTAAACATACAAACCCAGAAAATTGATCTTATATTGTTAATAAAATACTGTGCATTAGATACGAAAGAAACCTGAAAATGACACTTGTCCTCCATAGGAAACAAATCAGTTCACTACGTCAAAAGCTGGTGTTAACTGGCCTAGTCACTCACCTATGCCCCAAAATTGTAACAGCAGGGAACAGGATACTAGCTTAATATTCAGGTATTAAGATAATACTAGGTTAGTGACTCATATTAATTGATATTGGGATATTAAGTCTGATCACTAATTCACATTTCAAAAACGCACTGCTCTGCATTTCTAATCCAGCAAAAGTTGTGACTGACTTCTGTGGAGCTTTTTCTCTGCTGGAAAGATAAGAAGCGCTTTATATATGTCTTTTACTTAGATCTGATTTATTCCAACCAGAACTCTGGATCCTGAAAGCAAGTGGCACTGATGTTACTATGTTGAGCATCTAAAATGTATGGTATAACACCATCCTGCAGTGAATAACCTCAGAATTGTCCTTCTCAATGAACATCTATCTGCTATGAGGATAAGGAATGTGGGAGCAAGTTCTGAGTCAAACAGCGTGCTCTCAGGGAAGTGTGCAAATCAAAGAGGTGCTCCATTAGCAAGGAAGGTGTTACAGTTACTGTATCAATATATACGCTATAGCAGCATGGTTTGTAATTAACCAGCATTGTTTGCATTTCAGTAGTACGGAAAAGACAGTCACTGTATAGAGTCCAGCAAAAATATACAAGGTTTCATTTTTGGACCATATGCCTCAACCCTGGAGGTCCTAGCAACTAGTAGTCACTAACTTTAGCCAGATTACTTACTAAATAAAATCTAAATAAAATCTGATGACCAGATCCATGCTGGCATAAATCAACCTTGGAAAGTGCAATCAATTAAATACATTGATTTACACAAGCTAAAATCCTGCCCTGAACAGACAGTCACCAGGCATTTCTGGTCTCTGTGAATTTTAAGGATACTTGAAGAAACTACAGAAAGCACTCCAAGAGGCTCATTATGATTCACCAATATCCTCTCACCTGCTCTTTATCTTTGAAGTTCATTGCCAAGTGGTGAAGCTGAGCTTTCTCTCCTTCAGTCAGCATATGCATATCACATTTACTGGGACTCCTCCTGTCAGGAGCACGAGACAGATTTGTAGTGGTATTTGTGAGGAAATCCAGCTGCACCATCTGATCCACCCACCAGTTTGCTGTCAGGAGATCCAGCCACTACCCTTCAATCTTCAGATCTCCCAACACACTCCAAGGTCCAGTCCTATCTTCTGCATACCCTTAATGGAACTGGAGCCCAGGCTACCCTCAGCCTAGTAACTAAACAGAGCCAGGACATGGGCTCAAGCACTAGTACACAACTGTCAACATCAGTTTTTTTACAGTGCTCCCCAGCACAGTTTTGACTTATGGCACCCACCATTCTCTCAATGCCCAGTTATACTTTGGGGAACAACAGCGGATGGGCAATGTTCCCAGTAGGTGAAGTTCCATATAGGGGAGGGATTTCAAAGCCTGACAAAAAAAGAAGGGAGGCTTTTATCTGCCTTTACTGAGCAGCCCATGTCAAGTGCTGTTAAACTCTCTTGGAATGGAAACTGCATGCTGGTAATGGTCCCTGCCCTATCCTAGCTCCCAAACCCTCTCAAAGAAATGTTTGGGACAGTGGTACTTGGTTGATACCGCAAGCATACCAGAAACAATGCTCACAATTTCATACTTCAGCTGAATAAGCTTCAGTGCCTGGCACATTCCCTGGTGTTGTTTACTAATACACACATCGCCTTTGAGGATCTGAGCCTCAGCGTTTTCTGTAGCAAACTCATTTACTTTGCAATTAACCTCCCCGTTCACATTTACTATCCCACTTTCTTTCCTCTTTCCAGTCATTTCTGAAAAGCAAGTCGTCTCCACGCCTGGCAGCTGTAATGCTTACATGTCTTTGTTCACTGTCCTTCAGAGCAGAGGCAAGGATTCACATTTTTATTGTTTGTTCTACTGACTGTGAAGTACAGTGTACAATTGCAGTACTAAATCACTGAACTTGAGGGCTCATTCTTAATATGCAGATCTTATCAAAATATATTAGTACCATCAAACAGAAAATTGACACCTCTATGTTTCTTCAGATACCACATATCCTTAACTCTGTAAGAGATTTGCACCCTACAATTTATCCTATAGTATGCTGTAATCAAAAGCATCAATCTTTTTAAGGCTGTCTAATGCCTACATTCGCCATCCTTATTAGTCAGAGATTAGAGTATAAACATAGCTAAGTAAGTACATAACAATGATAGAAAATAACAGAGTTTCTTTTATAACATATAACACGAGCAGCCATACCTTTTATCGTAAGGAGACAGCTTGGAATGCTTTATGTATTTAAAACTCTTCTGTGTAAAGTGCTACAATTCCTTAATCAGTTATTATTCTTAACAGGCAATCAGGAAGCCAATTAGGATTTCTAGAATGGCTCCGAGGCAAGTGGAAGGTTAAGATCTGAACTTTACCTGAGCTGACATAGGAAGAAAGGCTGCCAGTGATTCATCACATTCATGGTGATCTCACCTGCTAACTCTATTTTGTTATGTTTGGGGGCATGGTTTTGGGTGGTTTGGGGTGTTGGTGGGTTTGGGATTCTTTTGGAATTATACAACGTTACAGTATTGCTTGGTACAATGATTAATCACAGTAGTTAAAATAGTCTCTAAAAATACACATTTCAAATACTTTTTTTGAATCGTAATTTTACTCTTCAGACAGTGTTTGGCAAAAGCTTGGGATAAGCAACCATATTTGGGTAGAGGGAAAAGGCATTCAAGGTCTTTATTACTTAAGTTTACAAATGAACTCCAAATTTAAAAAGAAAAGCATTGAAAACTGTTTTTCTACTGTAATATTTCTAAATGTACATGCCTAATAAGCCTCATTTGCTATAGCTTAAAGGGTGAGTCTTCAAGAACAGACAGTGGAAACAAAACATTTTTGCTGTGGATTTTAAGCACTTTTCTCTGCCTTTGGTTTTATTGCCTGTGAAGATTACGCAGGCTCTGTTAAGTCATTCTGTAAACTTGTTTAAACCCCTTTCAAGGAAACAAATTTTTTAACATCTTCCAATTTGCTGTTTATAATGATCCCTACTGATGAAAGTTGTCATGTAAGCAAATCAACATAAACATTTAAAGGCTGATCCCGTAACCCACAGATATCAATTCAATCACCTACAAAGTCAGTGATCCATTAAGGTGAAAAAATAATATTATGAATAGATACCCAGACTAGTAGACAGCTGTCAAAAAAGAAACTAAAAAAAACCCCCAAACAACCCAGATTTATTTGCTCTCTTTTCCTTTCTCCATTTCTCCATGGCATATGGATATAACCCTCTATTTCAGCCATCATATCTGCTTTATATAATAAAAAGCCCAGTGCTGTCAATACCCTTTTTTTTTAAACTTCACAGAATGAAAACTCATTCCCCAATAATACGAAGAGAGCTCTAAAACTGTGCTGCACAGATTTATTAACCTAGCCAAAATGAAAGGCGTATCTTTCTCCACCAAGTGTTATCATTTTCAAATAAGACATGTCCTCTAGGGAATAAATTTAAAGACCATTTTTTGTTTATGTTGAGGGGAGGGTTAACTTCTAAGATAAATAACCACAATGTTGCATCTGTATTTTTTGAAGTTTAACTTCTAAAATACGCTTATTATAATGCTAAGCAATAAAACACATATATTGTACAGTATATACCTAATAAAAACTCCTGTTCCACATGGCATACAATACACTATGGTGATAAACAGGTCTTCAGCAGCAAGAAATGAACAAAATATAAAACCAGCAAGTTTACATATTCAACACTTATTTCAATGTCGTTTTTTTTATAGGATACGAACACAACGTCTGCATCAAAGAGCACATATCTGTGATTTTTCTATTGATTATTAGTAACCACAAAAATTTATCACTCACTCCCAGAAACAGAACTTTTTAAAAGTGCTGTTTATTTTGTGAGTAAATCACTGTCTCCAACATTGCTCAGCCTGCCTTACATTGCCTCTTTGCCACACTGAATAGCCAAGGATATATTTATCATTCTAATGAAAATTTGAAATCTTTGTATATAGTACCAACCTAATCTTTCTTCATTTGGCTCACTAAACTATTTTTTCTCATAGTGTTTTCTTTAAAGTGAAGTAAGTGTATACTGAAACACTGAAGAAGGGAAATGCTAGTGTCCATTCATGTAGATGCATACAACATAATAACCCTGGACTTCTATCAAGGAAGAGCAGTAGTACAGCTTTATAAGGACTGCAGTTAAGCATTCAGACAGCTAGGAGAAGCTGCATATGTATACAGTGACATTTATGGGATGTGTATTTATTATTTGGTACTCACAAACTACTTGCATACACATCACATTGTGAGCTTTTGTCTTTTGCTCTACGGGCACCTACACGACTGTGCTTTTTAATTTAGTTTTCTAAACAAGTTCTCAGTAGTTATGTGGCAATTTCTAATCTGGTGCTCATCAGACCAGGCAGCCACTCCCTGTGTTGAGATGATGGGTATGCCTCTCGGCTGCTATTTGGCACAGACCTGCGGCCCTGCAGGTTGTGGCCATCCTGGATATTCCTTTCCTACACCATAATGCCTTCCAGCACAGTGGAGGAGGCAGAGCAGCATCTGGAAGTAAGCAGTGTCTTTCCCACAGAGAAATCTTTATTATTATCCAGTCCACTGATCGCTTGCCTTAGCCAGCATTTGGACCACAATATTCACCAAGAAACCGATGCGAGGTTCACTGCAGATTCTTTCCCTGTCAACCTGTAATGTGTCACCAGAAGCTTCTTGTAATCACAGACAATGGCACAGGAACAGGCTCAAAATACCAAGATTTGAACTTGGTTTTCCAGTGTCTGACATAGGGTGGCATGAATATACAGCTTTTGTTTCTTCTTAGATGCCCCCCTCTGCCCCCCCCAAAAAATCAGTGGTCAGAGCTTTTCACACCTCACAGAAAGTCATACTTACACTGAAGATGTAATGATTAGTTCAAAAAAATGAAGATTAGTATAGACAAATAATTTGTACTGATCACTTCTGAAACCCACAAAAAACTACTAAAATTAGAATTTTAAAAATCTGAATATGAAAACTTTTCTTTGAAAATGAAAAATATATAAAAGAGCTTAATAACTATAAGACATTACATTTCTAGCAGAAATCTGATCATAGTACTTGTACAGATTTCATTTGTAATTTTAACCCAAAAATCCCATTTACCGAATATTTTGCTATCAGAGGATGTATTTTAGGAAGTTCTGTCCTTACACTTTCCGATCTGGTTTCACAAGCCTTCCTAACATGTTACAATCTAAGCTGGAAATGGAGGCTGCAGATTTACAGCCGATTACAACTGCGAATTTTCTCAACAACATCAAATACATCTCTCCAGTTCAGTCTGAGCAGAATATAGATAGAATATTTCTGTTGACACAAATGCACTAAATCTGTTTTAGAATGTGTTCCAGGGAAAACATCAATTGAAAAATTGATATCAACTACAGTTGATTAATGTATGAATTGTTTCAGAGCTCCATGCAATCTCCCAGCAATAGTTCTATGTCTTTGCATGAACCAGCTTGCCAATTATCATTATGCATAACTATGAAACTGGGACAAAATTTTGATGATGATGTTTACATCTTATCCAGTATGCACATAAATTTAGTCTAATATAAAAAAAAAACAAAAAGCTGTCATTAAAGTGTCTTACGACTGGGTACAGAACAATACGTTCTGAGCAGTGAAGTGCATTTTCAGGCATGTGTACATACTCCGTGACAAATCTTGTTACTCATGCGCAGTAGTTGATTGTACAAGACAAGCAGTGATATGTGCCTACATAAAATACAGAAATGCAGGAGTGAACTCTGTATATCTAGCTCTAATATTACAGTAGCTGCCTCTGGTATCACCTATGCAGCTTATCATCATAAATCAAGTAATTTTAATACTGTTCATTCAGAGTTTTGAAGGTTCAAAGGCTAATAGCAGAGCGGGTTGAATCTTGAAAAAACAGTGTTTGCAACTGCTGAAGTGAATGCTAAAAAGCTCTTTTAAAGTATCTTCTTAATGCTATTAGGAAATGTTTGCATGCATGGACTTCTGCATGCACATATGTTTGCAAAATGACTGTTTTTCCCCAGTGAAGACCGCTTAATTCCTTGGAGGGACAAACTGGATTTTAATGGTACTGCACATTAGGTTGGGAATTCTGGTTCCTGCAGGCCCATGTATGCATCCGTACTTCTCTTTGACATTGACTTGACCCTGTAATAAACTTAATTTGACCTTTTAAATAAATTATCCCTGATCCGTGATTATTATTTTTTTTAGTGTTGTAAGTGTAAAAATCTTTCACAGTAAGATCCTATCTCTTGAGCTCTAAAAGAAGGATTACAGCTTCTGCTGTGTGTTGTAACAAATGTGATGCACTGTTTTCCAGAGTGAAGACCTTGAGGGCATCATGGAAGATATGTCCATATAAGAAGCCAGGCTTATACAGGTGGATAGACACATAAAGCAGTAAAACTAAATCTCTTGCAGTGTACCACAGTGGCATTTTAAAATAACAGTATTTCAGCAGGCAGATAAAAATATTTTGAATTTCTGTTTTTCATACAGAAAAGTCAACATTTTCCTCAGGGGAATATTCTTCCACACTCTTCTTAATACACCTCACAGATTTCCTAATACAAGTGAGAAAAATGACATTTTCAGGTGATGATGACTTAAGTCTTCGAAAATAATCAGTTGAGAGGTAATAAAAAGACTTAACAAAGGTTCTTGGTGTTAAATGCCAAAAAAACCCCAGCCCCAAACCAAGAAAGCCTCAAGCCTTGTAGCCAAAGGCTATACAGACCATCAGGGAAACCCAAGTAGGAAAAAAATGCCTACACTCTAGCCAGTCTTTAAAAGCTTTCTTTTCCTTCTCTATTTAGCAACCTTTTGCAGGGAGCTCTTGCAAGTCCTTTTTGGCAGGGAATAAGTAGCTTCAGATTATGAGATTTTTTTGACCACAGTTTTTATATAAGGAATCTAATCTCGAATGAAAGTATTTGCATAAACAAAGCCACTCACTTTATTTAGTGGTTAAGTGGTCAAAACAAAACGTTCGTTTAGCAGGAGGAACGAGCTGGAGCATCCTCCCCAGCACAGGCAGGCGAGCACTTACCACGAACAGCACGTGTGGGCAGGAGTCCAGTAAGCAGGGCAGGAACAGGCAGAGGAACAGCCTTTAACGCTTAGAGCCTGGTTAACAGCTCAACCCACTATCCGAGGGAGCACCTGTTTCAAAAACACTAGGTCTCTACATCCATTTTCAAACTTGAACACAGTGCAGAATAAAAAAAAACCCTAAACTGCTACGCTCTGGGTGAGTAAAATGCGTATGAAATGAAAGAGAGAATGCAAATGGATGTAACAGCAATAACTCTGGAAGTAATGGACAAACAAGCATCGTCACACGTAAAATAAGAGAGAAATGGATCTGGTTTTAAGAACTCAGTTGAGGGAGCAATAAAAATATTAGGATGCTGGAAAGGCACTGTCAAACATAAAGCACCTGTTTAACATCACTGCTAATTGTGGGTGAAGGAAATGGCCCCAGCAGAAATTGGTTGAAGATGATTAAATTTAATTGTAATGCTATATACAAAGTGCTACCCACTGACTGAAACAAAGTATGCTCAAAAGTGGTACATACCACAAAACCAGGTTTAATACAAGGCATGAGCAGCAAAGCTACATGTGGTTAAAACCACATTCATATTTTCTGAAAGTTCTTTCCGTATCTCGCGTGTTGTGGAAATGCACAGAAAGCACAATAATAGGAACCACAAAATCAGGAAATAAGTCGCCGTAAGGTTGAGTGTGGGCTGCAGGAATGCTCAGATCCTCCAGCACGGTGGATGCATTAGGGTTGGTAGGAAACACACTGAGCCCACTCTGAGACACGAAGTGCCAGGAATCGATGAGATTAGAAATAGTTAAGCAGGAGTGTCTTCCCCTAGTTTGGGTAAGGCAGGTACCTCGGTAAGCCAGCTCCATGCTTTCAGCAGAGCGCGCAGGATCCCCCCTGGCAGGTGGCCACTTCTGCTGGAGGCAGCTGCCAGAGACTTTTGGCACAGAAGAACGAAAGTACCACTTTCCATTTTCTTTCCTATTTCTCCCTCTTTTTCTTTCCACATTGTTTTGTTAGTACAGTTGAGGTTTTTTCCCCCTTTTATTCAATAGAAACTACCCAAACTAGATTATTTATTGGAGCTGCTGGTTCATTATTGGTCCCTTTATACTACATTTCTTAACTGAAATATTATTTCTCTGGTACTGCCTAGAGCATACCCTTCCTCTCCGCTTTCAGTGCTGCTGAGGGTGAAGCCACAGTGCTGAGGGATGACTTGGTTATGATCAGAAACTCATGAGTTATCTGGTCTTCCAGCTAATCACCCAGATATACAGTGGATACTCCTTTTAACCTGCTGCCACCTAGACCACATTTCACATGACACACATTCACCATGTCCATTCACCATGTCTAGCTTTAAACTGCTTTCTCACAGCTGTGCTTGGCACACATCTCTCCTCACTGGTGGCAAACACAAAAATGTGGCAGACTCGGTTGTGCTAGCATTGCCCCATTAGCCTCAGGCAGATGGACAGAGCTGCTGGTGCCATGGCCCTCCTGTTCTCTATTTATGATCCCTCTATCCTCAAATATGCTTAAATTTTCTAAGAAGTTTTCAAGTGCCCAGTGTTGTTATCTGCTACAGAGAGTAACAAGGTGCTACCCCATCCTGGTTACAGTTATTTTAGTGCTGGAACAGCATGCTTGTGGCTCAGTATCAACTAAACAGTCATTATTTCCAAGTACCTGCAATGTACTTATTTAGAACTACTGGAGCCTCTGGAAATGGGGTGGGAGCTGTGCCTTTTAAAAGGTAGCTCTGTATAACAGAGAAGCATTTCCCACTCCCCACCCCCCAAAGAAATTAGGCAAGCACTAAGTGCAAGGGAGCAGCTGCTTGACAGCCTTATTAGAAAACAGCTTAGAGAAGTACGTGAAAAATAGTTTATTCAGCTGAAGCTGCAGAGAACAACCAAAGAAAAATAATTAGCCAAGTCAGAAATTGGCTAAGGCACTGGGTCTTCTGAGTCTTCTATCTCCTTCAGAATACAAAGGGATCTTTAAATAACAAGTGGTAAACGAGCCTTTGTTTATGTCTCACCTTAAAAAGCCACAAGCAGAACAGTGTACCCTAATAACATCCTTGGCTCAGAAATTATTCAGAAGCAAGGGGGCCATCTGCTGAATTCCCAGTACCATCTTCTGCTGTATCCTGGAAGATTCTCTTTGAAAGTTTCACAGCTGAGTCCTTTTCAGTGCCAGCTTTGCTAGGTCTGTGAGGTGTGGCAGTAAACCTCTGAGCAGGTTTGGCTGCAGGTGAATATTACAGTGTATCTATCATGACTGCAAAACCTAAAACCAGTACACTGATCAATGTAATCTATTCAGGACTCAAAAATCCTGTAGACGGTATCATCATTCTGAAGTATATGTAATATCTCTGTATCATAATGCATTTCATTAAATAGAAATTTTTAGAGGCAGAAAACTTGCTCGTAATATGTTCATGAACATAACTTTCCAGATAAAATAAAAAAGCTTAAAGCACAGAGTCAGGTCTCTAAAATAAGCAGCTTCCTTTTTCGGCTAACTGTCCTTCATCGTCAGTAATGTTGTCACTGTGCTTAAACTCAGCATTCCCTTCCTCATTCACATCTATCATACCACCATTGATACCTGATTCACTGGTGACTGCTTCTAATTCCACTCATTCTGAATTCATTACCACTAACTTCAGATCCCAGCTTCAGAGCATTCATAGCCAGTCCCTTTTTCAACATGTGAAAGTGGGCAAAGGAAAGGCAGAATTTTAAAAAGGTTTTATGACAGTGTCACCACACATCCACATGCACAAATGAAGTGCATTATCTTTATAGTCCTCCATCTCTTGTTCCTCTTAGTACTGCTACAGCTAAAGGTCTTTCTGCACACTGGGAGGAAGGACCAGAATTGTTTCTGACACAATAATAGCAAAGTATGCTAAATAAATACTACAGAAACATCCAGACTGAAAAATCCTTGTTCATATAGCCATGAAATTTGATAAAGGTATTTAAAATATTCACCACTGTTCTCATTTCTTAAAGCATAGCCTTAAGTCTACTGACATTTCATGGTCTGTTAATACAGAACACTTTAAATATAGAAAGGTACATGTTTATCTGTTAAAGACTATGTAGACTCATGCATACAATAGCTCATGGTATACAAATATAAGATTGTTTAAAGGTGCAAACTATAAAATCAGATCTTCAAGGCTGCTCCCAGGTTCAGCATTTTAAAAATGACTGCAAGGTATAACCTGTATCTTTCAAAGTTAGAATCAGGAAGTATTAAATACAAGCACAGCACAGGGAACACAAATAAATGACACTTGCTTAAGACTTCCTTCTTAAGTATAAGAAGTGATCCCAAGTTTAACTCATACTCATAGCTCACTGAAAATACAAATAGTTGGAGGGTTTGTTTGTACGGGGGGGGGGGGGGGGGGTGTTCATGCTTAAAACAGTTTTACTACCTCAGTCATTACTAAATCTCAGCATGCAGGACTCCTGCTTCCATAATGCAAAAATATATCTAGGTGTTATTTGCTGTTCACTGTTCCCAACTTCAAACACACTGATGAGCAGGAAAGATATGGTCTGGAAAGTTGGACGTTTGTAGGCACATGCAGATTACTCTAGAGAATCACTGCTTTCAGTATTTAATAGCAAACTATTATCTACTTTGCTTACTAAGCATCCCTTATTTTTCTCCTAAAATCTGGACTCTCATAAGAAGATATGAAAACAGCATATATAAGCAGCAGTAAATGCTAAATATCAAACACATAAAAGAGTTCTAGAGCTACAATTACCCAGCATTAATAAAACATTAATTTATCATGTACCTTTTTTTCCCATGAGCTGCCCACCACTCCCTCGCCACAGGACTTAGCTTATCACCTCAAAAGCCTGACTAGCTTCAAAAAGTGGCCACTAAAAAAAGCAAAAGAAAATAAAGAAAAATAAATAAATGTGTGTGGAGAAGTGAAAGCTCTCCCTCAAGAATTCAGAATGAAAGCTAAGGATTGCTAAAATTCAGTCCTTTCTATAGAAATAGTCCCAAACCGTGTAAAGCATCCCACCTCCTGGTCTTGTCAACCTCAGAAGCAGGAGGTTCTGTCTTAGAGAAAAGCAGTACAGAGTGCTCTTGCTACTTGTTTCAAACTCTGGAAAGCTCACCTGAAAGAATATTTCCATGTAGTGAAAGCAACCTGAGGTTATTTTCAACTTTGTCATTTTTTTTACCTTGTCCACTAAACCCTAGATAGTTGGCTTCAGACTAAGATGCTTCAATTTAAAGCAAAATCCTTTTTTCTTTTTTTAAAAAAGAATACAACTTTAAGCAATAAGAAACATCAATACAATTACTTGTTGGTCTTTTTCTCTGATATTTGCATTTAAACAGAAATTACTCCCAGCTGGTAGCAGAACTATGTTAAAAACGATGATTTGTTAATGGAGATAGACAATTACATTTATTTCATGAGGTATTTAGACTGAGCGGAGTGGTGTGCATACTCACTAGGTAGCTAGAAAGAAAGGGAAAGAAGTTGGAAAGCGAAGGATTTGGAGCATAACACTATTTGGAGGGTAATACCTTCCGATGCCTCTGATACTCCTCAACTTGAAGATCAGTTGTTAAACTTCTACTAAATACAAAGCATTTACAGTGAAGCTTCTTCCCACTTTAGATCCCTGAGGTCTTTTCCTTTTTATCTCTATAATTTTGTACAGGAATCTCAGTTAAAGTCGCCTGCATTTCGGGAGGTTCCACACACAAGGCTGGATCAGCTCCACGGGTCAGAGAGCACAAACACAGCTCCGCCAAACGCCTGACTGATGATTCCTACAGCGCAGTTGTGTTACACTGCACACGAGAGATACAGCAGTACAAGGGAAGAACCTGTAGGTGCTGTATCAGAGTGCCGGCGTACGACACGGGAGGGATTTGGGAAGTAGAATGAAATACTTGTCCCCTTCCATCATGGAAAGTCAAGCAACAGAAAGCGGAGACTCCGGCGTCGCAAGCAGTTTCCCAGAGGCGTTCGGGGCGCAGGTGCCTTACGGGGCACAACCCCGGCACTGCCGAAGCCGGAGGGAGTCCCACCGCTGGCATCAGGGTGCCCCCGGTACCTGCGCAAGTCCAGCCCGGAGGGCGGCGGGTCCCTACCCCTCAGCACTTCACGTACGGAGACCCGCCACGCCGACAGGCAAACTTCAGCCGCGACCACGGAGGCGTTTGCGATGCTGCTACCACCATCGATAGCCGGGGCAGGGGCTGCGACGCTCCGCCGCCGCCTGGGCGCCCTTGGCGGGGCGGCCCCCCCCGGGGCACCCCGCTGCCCTCCGCTCCGGCGGCCCCCCCGCAGCCTGACACCCGCTCGCCCCTGCCGAACGCCTTTAGCGACTCACAGAGACCGTCTGCGGGAGCTCGACGGGTCTCTGGCCGCCGCAGGACCTCCCCAGACTTCACGCGTGTCCTGCCCCCACGTCGGCCTCGACAGGTACTTGACACCACGCCGCAGCCCAGACGCGCGAGTTCCTTTTTTTTTGCAGCCGAAAACCGGCGGTCGGCCGCTCCCCCTCCTCCGCAGCGTCAGAACCTCGGACGAGGTACCAAACCGCGACACCTGGAGCCGGCACCGCGCCTTCCCCTCTAGCAGCCTCCAACTTCCCCGCGGAGCGCCAGAAATCAGCCTTGCCGCCGGCGTGAGCCCGCGGCGCGGTCCGCGGAGCCCCGCGGCGGAGAGCCGGCACCGCCTCCCCGGCCCCGGCCCCTCGGCCCCGCGCAGGC
>NW_010972436.1:6082155-6082438 GCF_000737465.1 Haliaeetus leucocephalus
CAGCAGCAGGATGCGCTGAAGGCGGCAGCAGCGGCGGCAGCCAGAGCACATCTGAGGGAGCGCGGAGGCCAGTCCGCATGCTGCTCCGCGGGTAGGAGACGGGCCCGGGGAGAAGAAGGGCAGAGCGCAACTTGCACAGTCCGCCGCTGCTACGGCCCCGTCCCTCCCTCCTCCTCCTCCTTCTCCTCCTTCTCCTCCTCCTCCTCAGACCAGGCCACCGGCAGCCGACATCCGGAGGGGAGTTTCTCGGCGGCAGCTCGAGCGGCGGCTGCTCCTCATGGCA
>NW_010972436.1:6082448-6103969 GCF_000737465.1 Haliaeetus leucocephalus
GGCGAGTGGGAGGACGTTGCTCCCTCGCCGCTCCGGGGAGGGGAGCGGGCCGCGACCGGCAGCCCCGGGCGGAGCGGGCCGGGGAAGCGGGGAAGGCGGCGTGGCGCGCTGGCCGCCCTCCTCCTCCTCTTCGCCCAACTTTCCCGCCCTCGATGGCGGGGAGGGAACGTCCCTTCTCCGCCTGCCTCTGGCTCTCCTCTCCCCCGCATGCCCCCGCACTCCGCCGTCCCGCAGGCTGTCCCCCGGCAGGGGCTGCGGCCCTTCCCCGCCCGCAGGGGTGCGGAGCGGGGCGGCGAACAGCCTCCCGCGGCCGTGCCGGGGGTGTGAGCCGGAACCGTCCCTCCCCCGCGGGCAGCCGCGGTGCCGGGTTAACGGGAAACACCGCCGCTCCGTTTCCCGCTGCGGGCTGGAAGCGCAAATTCGCCCAGGACGGCGGCGAGGGAGGCGAGGGCTGCGCGCAGCTGCCCAGGCTGCCTGCACACCCCCCCGGCTTGCGACTGTGCTTGTCTCGATCGTCCCCCCCCGAAAGCTCGTGAATTTAGGTGTGCGGTGTCGCTCACGACCTGAATGATTGACACAGAGTGGCGGGTGTGAAATTCTTCCACCACTACATAGCGGGAACAGGTTGTTCTTGTCCCCTTCTGCAGGAGACGGGCGGGATGTACCTCGGACCCGCCTGTGCACACTCAGCTTCTTTTCATCAGGTCACAAGTATTGTCTCTGCTCCGCTACTGACGAAGTTGATACAAATAAATGAATAAATCACACAGCCTTAGTAATCATCTGCAGATCACTCATTTCTTCGAAGCAGATCACTTCAAACTGTAGATGAGAATTCAGATTTTTCATTTAATCCTGTAAAAGCCTGTGTGTTCAGATATTTAGTGAGTGGAACTGATAAACCACACTCATTCTGATTTTAGCCTCTCCAGAGCTATCTTTCTATGAACATAATGTAAATAAAAAGAAAATCTCACACAAGCCACTGAACTGTATAGATAAATAGGTCACCACAAATCAAATGTCATTTTTTCGGCTGTATATGTAAAATAGCGTTGTACAGTCTTAGCATATAATGTTTCACATACAATACAAAATTTGATTATATGTGTGTACATGTACATATATACAAATGGTCAAATCTATTATTATGTATTTTATTAATAAATACATAACGTTATAAAGAAAACAAAGTGCATCTCAACTGGGAATAACCAAAGCTGGAAGTAACATATGAAGAACATCCTTATGTTAACCATAATACAGCATTTTGCAATGTAAAAAAATGTGGTGTGGGGGTCAAATTCTCTCTGGCAATGCAATGAACTTTCCAAAACTTTGCTTCTCTGTGATTGCAGCTGTTGTTTCTCAGAACAGAAAGAGAATTTACATCTCATCTCAATGCCTTGCATAGAGGTCTCAGTTCCTTTTCTGTTGTGAAGAGCCATGGAAAGTCCTTTGCTCCACAGAGCTGATGATGTTCTATTACAGCCCAAGGGAGGGGGTACAGAAGACCCACACCACATGCATACAATGGAGATGAACGTTCGTGTGCTGCAGCTACGTGGACAGACTGGCCAGTCCGTGTCACCTGCAGAGGAGCTTCAGCACAAGCTGAAACTGTGCAAGAGCTTCACTGTAGACTAAGGGACAGTACTTTCCTCCTTAAACTTATAGAGTCTTCCACAGATCATTTACTAGGATTGTATGAAAGGGAAATTATTTGCCCCAGAGTAGACTGCACAGTACTCATTTTATCCTGCTGAGAAGGATGATGTGCTCAATTGACCCTGCTGTGAAAAGTAGAAGTCATTTTAGGCTCACTTCACTTTGCAAACTCAGGGGAATAGTTACTATGACCACCAATCTAATTTATAAACAATCTGTAGGACGCAAGCCTGAGAAAATGAGATTAAGAGTTGTCAAATGGAACGATTAGATATTAATTATAGCACTCCCTGAACATTCCCCCAAGTCTCTGGAGATACGGCACCTTCTTCTCTTTCATCACAGGTCATGTAGAAATATGAGCCTTAACTATTAGCAGTTTCATCTGGGTCCAATCCTTCACTACCTTAGAACTCATAAAGTAATTTTCAGCTGAGCACAGTGGATGTAAAATACTACCTTTCAGAACATTCTGCTTTCTTTGCAGAAGTGTTAGTGACTTTTCAAGGTGCGAGGCAGTGGAGAAGCAGGTCAGCTGTCACTAAGAGATGATGATTAGAATAATGAAATGTTCTCCAGTTCATCTATCCTCTCAGTTTACACAGTTTTTTATCATTAACAAAGATTACTTAACATTTACTGCCCCCCCCCCAAAAAAAAGTCTGTAAGCATTTTGTAATTATTCGTTGTAAGGATTGTCTTCATTGCGCAATGTAGTGTCAAATCGAAATACCCAGCCTAGCTCTAAAGCTGCTAGTTCTGACCTAAATATACTCTGAAAATCAGGCAGCAGAGAACCATATTAATGCAGTCATATTACTTTTAATGGTTGAGCTAATTCCTATGCTTCTTTGCGGCATTAGACAATACAGTATAGACATACCCTTAAAACCTTGTCTACACGGTGAATTTTATTTGAATTGTAATTCAAGTATTGCTCCTAATATGAGTGCCACCTGCACACAAAGTGCATTATACTGATATTCTCTGCTGTAGAGGTAAAAACTACGGTTAGCATGATTCACTGGCTGCTAACATAACTGTTCCTGTGTGGATACAGGTTAGATAGATAGGTTCAAGGGCCCCGGTCCTAAAATGTTTTCCACAATCCCCTTACTGGGCTCAGAAAGAACAAAGACATCCTTCCCCATGTCTCCAGACATGAGAATTTCAAAGACTGCAAAGAATCTGCCGGTACTAGACCTCTAGAAATTTTAGTTTAGCAATCAAACAAGAACAGAGGGTGTGTAGACACACAGCTTGATACTGTTTCACAGCCTGGTTATTCTCACTTGAACTAGTCTAACATGAGGTGTTTTCCAACGCAGAAGAACTCAAGTGAACAAACACTACAGTAAGAACATACTCTAATACTGACGTGATTTTTACAAGCAGTCTTCCTCACGGTACTGAGTGAGTGAGTGAGTGTCATCAACATCCTGGCAAGACAATTCAGGTATAAAAACACACAATAAGGTTCCTGACTTATAACAGAAATGTCATAGTGTAGCTTTACAGCTATATGTTATCTTCAGACATAAGGGAGATTTTAAAGCTGTAAATCAAGTCTTGGCAATATACGTAGATCTTTGGATTACAACTGCTTAAACTATATATTCATCCATCCTCAGTTCCTCTAACCCACCCAGCCAACCTCTAACTCCTTTCTAGTGATCCATAACTACAGCTGATTCGTCAGGGTTCACATGAAAAGTGAACTCCTGCCCCAGTGAAACCAATGACAGTTTTTGAGGTCAGCAGAATCAGAGTTTCTCCAGAAACTTTCATGTTCATGTATGGTAACAAACTCTTACAGAAGCCTGGAACATACTACTATATACTATTACATTAGTTGTCCTATTGTTCTACCTAGAGACATTATCTAATATCCCCAAAAGATACCGAATTCTTTGTAAATTAGAACAATATATTAGAAACAGTCAACATTTCAGTAGACCACATGAATAAATTTTAGCCTGAATGTTTGATTTGTTTTTCTCAGTGCAGCATATATTGGGGGGAATATTTTGTAAAGTTTGATTCTTCTTTAGAGTTCCTGGTGAATGTAAAAATACAAGGTCAGCTGGCCCGCGTAAAGCTGCTTTGTTTTGCTTTCAGTAAAATAGCAACTTCAAATCTCTGCTCTTTGTTTCCTGAATCTTAAAAGACACCAATTACATTTTTTTCCTGAAGTAAGTATTAGTAAAAGCTTCATTATATCTGTCTTTATTTCATCAATTAATTTAGAATATTTTAGTCCTTCCCTATTTTATTCCATTTGAAGTAAACATAATACTGCTTATCCAAACATTTTTAATCCCAGGCTGACTCTTTATCTAAATAGTAGTTACATTCCTCTTGTGAATCACTTATGTAAGCAGCTTTCTATTACCCAAAACTTGAATCTGTCAAGGTTTATACACTTGAAGCATTGATGGCTAAATTATTCTAATCTCTAGTCCATGCAGAATCAATGACACCATTTTACTTTGGATGGAGCTTTTTGGAATGTCTAAGTGCTGAACAATCACTTTACAGTCTACAGCTTGCTATTAATTGTGTAGCCAGCAAATACAGCAGTCTTTATGATGATCAAACCAAAGTCTGTGTGTGTATACATCAGTGAAGAGTGGTAAATCATGCCCTACTTACAGGCTCATGCTCCACTGGTTTTAAGAAAGTCATACAGTTGAACAAGAATCTCATTCAAATAATTCATCCTTACACTAACTTTTCTTTGATATATCTCTTGTGTGACATTCAGCAACCCCTCTGCATTACTTTATCACTAAAAAAAAAAGACAATATAATGTTTCCTTCAGAGCTATTGTGAGAATTACTCAATAGTGTAACCACAGTCATAAAGGAGAATGCTAAGTATTACTAGGTGATATCAGGGAAGACTGCTGATTTCACAATCAGTTCAAAATATGCAAGAAATATATTATTTTGAGAAGGCTGCTGGGCATGCCATTCATTTACATTAAAAGGTCACTAATACAAATAGGACCTTAATCCTGTATTAACAAGAGCTCAATATTTCCAGAGTATGTGTCTAATGTTGTAAAGATATCTTCCATTTTCTATTCAGAAATAATATTCATTGGTTTCTTCTTATTGTTAGCTATATTCTTTACCTAAATTAGGATGGACATAGAAAGAACAATGGCAAGTAGCCACTGATATGAACATTATATAGCAGACCTCCAATTCTGTTTTAGTAGCAAATCCTTTTTTTCAGGAAGATGATATATGAAAGAGATGAAGGCAGTGTTTTCATACACTTGCCAATTTATTATGTTTGCATAAATATTTAATACATCAATCTCTTTCTAAAGGAAGAATATGGTTTGCATTTCAAGTCTTGTAGTTTTCTTACTGCTAAGTCCCACCAAAACTTTAATTACTTGCTGGACATCCACAGGAGAGGTGATTCACATTTTTCATTGCTCATCGGTGGTCATCAGGCTGATCTCCTGGGGTTGGCACTGCATGTGCTGGTGGCCTTAATATCTAAAAGGTGAGTAAAGTTATTGCATTTTATTATTAGGGACCAGAATTGAATATTAACTGGAGAACAGCTATTTTTAAATTACTTTAAAAGAATGTAAAGAGATGGAAAATATTTCTTAAGCTCTCCATAGATAGCCATGATATCCACAGATAGCCAGAGAGGCTGTCAGTGTATGTTTCAGCCACAGATACATCAATTTGAATAACCAACATAACCACAGCTGTCAATCCCTTTTCCCACTCATACTCATTTGTTTCAAGGAGTGCTCCAAGGACAACCACAATGAAGCAGCCTAGGAACAGGAGAGGACTCCTATTGCAAAGGAATGATGAAGGCAACTTCTGTCATGTAGATTTTTCCATTGGCAGAGTAAGGCGTCTTCCTCTCTCTTGTATTATCTGCAGTGATAGTTTATCTTATGCTGTCTCAAGGAACATACGTGCTTGCACTAGCTGTGTGCTAATACAGACAACACCTTCCATAGACAATCATAGACATCAACAATGACTTCCACAGACAATTTCATCTTGGCAAGTTAGTATCACCCTTTTTGTCTTGCACTAGCATTGCCATAAGGCACCTGTAGACTGTCAGGACTTATATGTTATTCTTCAATCTGGCTACATCTTCAGCCTTTGAAGCTTATTAATTGGCATCAGATCATGTACAGTTTACAAAGGACTCTCAAGTCACGTTTGTCAGAGAAGGAGTCACGTGACTTTTTAGAAAGTGAATGAGAATTCAGCTTGGGAAAAGAGAGGATTGAGGGGGAATGCCTGAGATGTCACACAAGTTGGATAAAGATCACTGACCTGGGAACTCTATACATTGTGGTCATAAGAAGGAAGTGACAAGTAACTACAGATAGTTTCTATATGGAGAGAGCTACTTAGTATGGTAGTTCCCTAAGCCCCTCCACATAAAAAATGACAAGGAGAAAGCAACTTTTTTGTATAACTTGAGAAGAAATGAACAAATGTAAAGCATGCTGAAGTGCCAGCAGTAAAATGCATTTTTAATATATGTATATAGACTTTATATAAAAATATATACATATTACATATATATTATTATATATATGTATAAATGTGTCTGGTGTCCATATGTTAATGGAATACTATAGAAATACATATTTAAATGCTTGAAATGTCAACACCTATACCAACTTATTTCCTGTGCTGTTTTTCTCTTTCCCTACTTCAGCGAAGTGACAATTTATTTTTTTGGGTTTTAGGAAACTCAATGACAGGGAGGTGATTTAGCAGTCTTCATCAAAGCAGTACAGAACTTGAGTCTGAGATGTTCACACCCACTAGACCACTGTACTACCTAAGCTATCTCAGATCTTCATGTTTCCATGGAAGTATTTATTATGCACTGCCACAAGATTACCCTGTTAGTTCTGTATGTATCCTGTTGCCAGCATTTCATCATCTGTCCACATTAATACTTCTGCAGACAACCTTTAAAAAGACTTTACAAAGAAAGATATGAAAGGCACAGGAGAAATTTCAAACTGGCGGCAACATTTGTCAGCTGGTGTCCTCTGGAATTCAGGTGTTTACTGAACATGGAGTCCTTCACATTATTAGGTATCTGTGAAACAACAGTTCTTTTTAAGACTGACACCTACATACTTTCTCTAAAACAGACAAGTATACAAAGAGTTTTTTGAGTGTATTATGGCCTAGTTTTGTTCCTTAATAGGTTAAAACATTTCAGACATTCTATAAATTCCATTCAAATCATTGCAAAATTTCCTTGTACCTTGAAGAAAATTGATAATACTGCTGTAACCACTTAAATTTCAGTGATAATTAATAACAGAGGAAGGAAATATGCAGTAAAATCAAAAGGTGAAATTCACTCCCAAATAAAAAGCTGGCACGAGAACTGCACAGCTCTTGCCTCCCCTGTAGTATCTCATAAAGAGTGTTTAAGTGGTTCATGGGCTTGCTGGCACCTGCACAGCTCTGGATTTCATCTGATTTCATCCAAAGTATGGTATTCTAGTGACTTGCTTATGGCCAAAAATGTCACAGTTTTCTGTGCAGAAGTAAAATAGATGTTTGTTTCAAATATAAATTCAGTCTCTATTTTTGCAGTCATTTTCTGTTCTAATTATAACAATCTAATTTGTAAACAACACATGCTGAGGTTTTGACAGTGAATTTCTGATGAAACACAGAGTACAAATTTTAATTACATACAGTTCTAATACAGTGAGCACTGCAGCATTTCTGTCATCTTTGAAATGGTAACAAAATGTAAAAAAAAGTTTTTGAAATATGAGCATGAAGGTAATGAGATCAATAAATGTCAGCTAGAAAAAGTAATCACAACTCCAGAGACTCACTAACCTTTCTAAAAATTCCAGAAATAATAGACTAGCTTGGATGAGGAATCTTTAACAATGAGAAACAGATACAATTATAAGGGGGAAGTGAGCCAAAGACTGCTGAATAGTACTAAAAGCATTGCCTTTTTAGGTAAATGAGAGAAAACAATCAATATTTTTGCTTTTCCTCCTGTGATCCTTGGCAACACACTTCCCTTTGCACCTTTGGATTTTGAGAACAAAGTATAATGTAAACACATATGTAAACCTAGAGTTGAAATATGACATAAAGTGTAGTAAGAGATAATGGTTTTCCAGACTGATGGCCTGATCCTTCTCTCGGGCAAACAGAAATGTTAGAACATTCATTGACCTCCATATAAATTCCAGATACTTAACACTCCCAAGATTTGGTGGTGTATGGTTTCTATATATAATTTATGCAAACCCAGAGCTTAAGCATGAATTAATTCAAGACGAGAAACTGTGTGCTATGTTTTAATGCCCCATGGTAGAATCTAACTTCTGTAAGAGAAAACATATTTCATATGCAGTGTGTTAGATTAAGTAATATTTGAAATGGTAATGTTGTGTTGTTTTGGTTTTTTTTTTAATTAAAAGTGCAAGAGGCATTGAACCTGAGGTGAAAATGGAAGGGAATAAAATATTTTGTCAAACCTATGCAGATGGGCAATAATTTTTTTTGAATGAGGCATACAATTTTCCTGAAAACATATTAGCATTTTATGAAGGATATGCAAAATGCACTAAGGATTTATGTATATAACAAACTGATTTTAGGGAAAATGACTTCAAAAAAAGGGGTAGAGATAACATGGAAATTAATTCTTATTTTCTTATCAAAGTTTTTTGGTTTGAGTTGGTTTTTTTTTTTCCCAGCATTGACTGAACTATTTGGATGTAGATAACAAAAATGGATGGTCAGAGATTGAGATCCAGTCGTTAGAGTCCACTCAGTGTTTGCAGGCAAAGGTGTGCAATTTTTTAAATTATGATTTGCAAATGGTAATACAGGCATAAAACCAGCTAGAAATATTAACAGTTTACATTTCATTGTTCAAGTGCTAATCTGAAGTAATAAATGCAAAAGGGCTCCATATAGAACATACAAAGTATTACAGTATCACCATTAACTTTTATGGTCAATAGTTTCTACTTTCTGTCATTCTGTATGTCCTGTTGGAATGAAAGGAATTGAAGTACTAGGGTGCCATCTTTGAAATTACCTAAGTTTCTAATTCCACACACATACATTTTCTCCTTTGCTTCAAACTGCTCCTTTGAGCATGATTGTTCATACATGTACATGTACATGTATGTATAACATTTTTTTATACATAATATTTGACATATATACTTGTATATAACATTTCGCAGGACTGGAGTTCCTGGAGGGAAGTAGCTCTGCAGCTAGTGTGCAACGCAATATTAAGTAGCAGATTCCTGTGATGACAGCCTTCTGTTTTCAGCATAGAGCTAAAGAAATGAGTATTATGAAAGCTGGTTGTTGAGGAACACTCCAGGAGCACAAACTGGATTTCAAGTCAGTTCAGTTGACCAGGACTTAGCATAAACATGCTGCAGCACCAGCAATGTAGAACGACTGCAGGAAGGGATGTGGACAGGGGCTTCTCTGCTCCAGCCACCCGTGGCTGTGGGAGCAGCTGTGGATATGCGGGTGTACATTAGATGACTCACGAGTCTATGTAGCTTTGGAAGTTGCTGCTATGTTAAGAGAGCACGTATGTGTGTGGATGACACAGGAGCAGCCCGAAGCCAGCGGCAGTTGCTGGAAACATACTGAATCCAGGCAAGGAAGAAGCTTTCAGCTGTCAAAAATACAAACAGGGTACGCGCCAGTTAAAATGTTGTGATTTGTGTTCCATCACCCCATGACCCCAAAACTCAAACAGAAGCTGTGTACATGGGGACCATGGTATGCAGCTATGGGTAGGAAGTCGTGTTTAAGGATAAAAATCTTTTTAGCCTATGATTTTGAATGAAGTGAGTTTCAGTCAAATCCAGTTTTGCCTGTAGAGGCTTTGCTGTGGCACACCCTTCCTCATACAGGATTGCTCAGCGTAGTCTAAAGTAAAGCTGACTGCAGAGACCTGTGGAAACACCTTGCAGGTGACAGGGCAGTAAAATGGCAGATGAAACTCAGTATCAATAAACACAAAATAGCATGTATGGGAAAAATAATTCAAACGACACATCCAAGATGTTGGTTAATTACCTATTGACACTCAAGGAAGAAATGTTAAAGTTGCTGGACAAGGTTATCCAAAAATGCCAGCTCATTGCACAGCAACAGTCAGAAATGCCAGTCAACTGTTAGAAACTGCTAGGAAACCATTGAAGAACAAAACAGAAAACATTTCAACACACTCTGCTCTAAAAGCAAAGGTGAAATAGACTGGGACTAGAGAAGTAAGAATGGTGCATGAGCTGAGCTGCAAATTATTCCTTCCAATTTCTCAATATGCAAGAAGTATAACAAAAACATTATGAGGAAGCAAGCTTAAAACAAGCAAAGAGTTTCTTTGCATAATCCATCATCAGATTATGAATTAATTGCTACAGGAGGTTTGTCAGCAAAAAATATAAATGGGCTCAGTTCCTTTCCTGCTATTGAAGAGAAAGGTCAAAATGCACATACCAAATCAAGAAGTCCCTAAACTGATTTGCTAGAGTCAGTAGTTTATGCGAAACCAAGGACAAGTTTAAATTTTCTTGGTTTATGGTACTTTCTCTGCTGACCATTGTCAGAGAGAAGATATTGGACATCTCAGCACAGAATTTTTCATGTTCTTAAATTACAATGCAGTTATAATTTCTGGTCCAGATGATGTGCTACTCTTTATTTAAATACTGGGTAGAACTGCCATTCAAACTGGCTTTGACAGCTGGAAAAATGAGCTGACAGAAACCCCATGAAGTTCAACAGTAACAAAAAAAACCTCCCACGGCCAATACACAGTAACCCCATGCAACAGCACAGACTGGAGACCAACAGGCTGAAAAGGAGCTCTTCAGAAAAGGACCTGGTGGTCCTAGAGAAGAGATTGAGTCAGCAGTGTTTCCCTTGGCAATGAAGGCTAACAGCATGCTTCTCTCCTAGCAAGACTGTAGGCAACAGGTCAATGGATGTGATTAATTTCTTCTACTTTGCACTTGTGAGACCACACCTGAGTACTGTGCCCAGTTTTGAGCTCTCCACAAGCAAGAATTTAATATACTGGAGTAAATCCAAGACAGTTACGAGACTGTAGCACACTGGACACAAGGAGAGAGTAAGGGAGCTGGGTATGTTGATGCTAATTATCTAAAGCTGTCTTGTAAAACAGAGCACTGCTGCAATATCAGGGTAGAAAGTAGGAGGAACTTCATGTTTGGCATCTAGCTGACTTGCCTGCTAAATGTCTCACTTTCTGCCTTCACAGCACACAGTATGTCAGAGATAGAAAACCAGAAGGACCAATGGAAAGAAAGAAGAAAAAATAACGCACTTTGAAATTAGACTATCATCTGATAGTCCAGTGTAGGTGTCTGAGCTGTGCTTGGTGGCCACCGAGAGTGCAGACAAGGACCAGCCATTGGCTAGGTTTTGGACAGCACCAGTCGTGAAGGATCTTTTCTTGGACTTGAAAAACATTTCTCTTTTCAGATTTAATTTGTCCAAATTATAAAACTTAACTTTAAACCCAAAATACAGACACACACGTGAACATTCATGCTCCTAGTCAACAGTGGCAGTGGAAAACTTCTGCTTTGATGTTTTAGCTTCAAGAAAAAGCCTTTACAATTGCAATGGAATGATACTAATCGAAAGCTTCGTCTGTGACAGGTATTTATAAACCTTTAAAATTCTCAATGCCTAAATACTGCTATTCACTGATAGCATTAGCTCTCACTTAATAGAAGCACAGTACCTCCCTGACTCCTTAGGGGAAGACAAGTTCCTCCTGCTGTCAGCCTGTAAGAAATGGTTTCTGCATGGACAAAGAGGACTGTCCCAGTTGACAAGTGCAAAATAGAGGCAGAGAGAAACCACACTAAAACAAACTCCCTGAAGGTCCTGGAGCCAAGTTCAAATCTGGATAGGTCTATATTATCCTAATTTTTTTCAGAGGTACTTTTTGGCAGATAGCATTAAGGAAGATCTATTTCTCAAGTTTACCACAAGATGGAGGTGCTGTAACTCAGGATCATTCATTAAGCAATCAGGAAAATGGTGGGTGTTGTACAACAGGCACTGTAAAATTTTATGGACATATTTAAGAAAGTAATCAAAAATAATTGTATGCATCTGTGCCATATTATTTTATTATTTTAAGCAAACTGTGTAATGACATAGCCAACCGTCTCTGAACCAGCACTAGTTCAAAATGCAGCAGCTTCAAATTTGCATTTGAATTACTGAATGCTGCAGATACTATTCTGAACTGCATATCCATTGGAGGTGGAGGTGGCTGATAATAGAAGTTCTCCAAAAGCATACAGAGTGATGGTTGTCAGAGTCAGATGGGTGCCACCTTCTTGACCATATTATCCTGAAATGATCTTTCTCTAAATTGATCCTTCTGGAACTTGATACCAACCAAAAGAGATGATACTGGTTTTGTCTGTAACAAATACAGGCCTGATTGTTCTCACAGGCATGCACTCTGACTTCCATCAGAAGATCCATGATGATGTTTGCCATCAAAAGTCTTTGAAACCACTTATTAAGTCACAATTATAGTAAAGTTCACTTGCTTGTAATAAATGTTGCTGAAGCAGAGACAAATAAGGGAGCCCTCATTTGGGCCTTCTGCACAAGCCCAGCAGATCATGGAGATGAGCTGTTCTTCTCTTCCAAAAGCTTTGTCTTATGAATCTGCATGGATAGGTTCTTGTCCTGTGCTTTCTTCTTCTTCCATTTAAAACTTCAAAGGGAAATGTTAAACATTTTTTCCCTCGCATCTTCTTTGCTAGTGGTTATTTTGCTGTTTTAAGGAGAATTTGAAACATAAGTGATATTGGTTAGCCTAGGTTACTTTACAATAACACAGAAATGGAAACAATCAGAAAGGAGAGCATTATGAAGACCTAAATTTTGATAGTTTTGTACCATCTGGATACTTTTGATGTTCAATGAAGCTATGTTTGCATTGAATGAGTACGACAATACAGAGAAATTAATCTCCTGAGAAGTGCTCCTAAGCCATGGAGAAACAATCTCTCTAGGTCCCACTATGCAAATACTGCCTTCATCTGCACATCATCCCTTTGCTGCTTGGAGCAACCACACCCCATGATCTACTGGCTGCACAGTTCATGTGATCACAGTTTACCTGGTTTTAGTCAGATTAATTTAAACAGATTAAGATTCAAGATCTGAAAACATGTAGACAACCCCTGATAATGTAAAATAAATTATATTTCCATAGCAAGAAAAGCCAAAGGAACAATAAGAGTGTGAGGAGGAACTGTGTAATAGTTGTAGACAGTATCTGAAGGCAGAACAATTACTGTATGTCTTCACAAGTGAGGATGAATTAAATTTGAAGTTCTTAAAATAGTTCTCATTTTACATGAGAAAATAGTGAATGTTGAAGGTTTTTAGAAAACAAGTATACGTAATAGGTTGAAATCATATTTGATATATCATTATAGAGCTGCTATAGGATCCACATTATCTTTCATTTTCAATTCATTCTTAAAAACGTGAGGTAAATTGCCAGAGATGTATAGCAGGCAAAACTCACTTGCTTAGGGAATAAAAAAGTAAAAATCTATCAGAGATTTCAGTTGTAATACATCTAGTATTCATAATGACAGATAGTTGCTGAGCAAGCTTGTGACTTACCTCATACCATAAATAATGTGGTTTAATTTCTCCTAATTCCAAAAAATTCCAGAAAAGACACAGATTCAGAAAAGATTTATATTCAATGAGTTTCTAAATGAAATTCTGCAGACTTCATTGCTATCACAACAAAACGTTTCACATCAAAATATGTTCTGACATACTGAATAATTCTGCAATCTACAAATATTTATAAAATAACTTAGTGAGGCTGAATCTGCATTTATTTATTTTAAAAATGTTTCCAAAGAATAACCAGACAAATTTAGCCAATAAAGTTTACATCCAAGTGCTTCCAGTCTCTCTTTAAAATTACAAACCACAGTTAACAGCAAAAATAATATATATTAAAAATAAATTAACATCATAAGCCATTTAATTGTCTAATTACAAAAAGGCATTCTTCATCGTAGTGTGATTTTTACACACTACATTTTCAACATTGCTGCTTGTTTTTCAGAAAATATTTGGCAGAGATCTTTTTATGTTGTTTAGAAGAAAACGCAAAATATAACACTGATTTTTGATGTGCGGATGTTTGCTATGGTTCCTCATCTGAAACTAATGGCATATCAATGGATTTATAGTAGTGAAGTGGGACATGTTTTGTGTCAGAAATCTGTAGCAAAGACAAGGATGCCAGTTGATCAGGTGCTGAATACAACTGCTGTGTCTCCCCAAAACTCTTCTTGGTTTATATAGATGGCCCTCACCATTGAACTGTTGAACAGGCTCAAGAAGTCCACTCCTGTGCCAGCTGCATAGCTCAGAAGGAACATGCTTTGTGATAAAGCAACAGCTCCTTCAACTAATATTAGGGTCTTCATAAAAAGACCCAGCTGATTTGGAGGTAAATCTTGTTTTTTTGTGACTGTGACTCTGTCAGTATCATGACCTGAAGTAATTTAATACTTTTGTGTTCTGCAGTTGGGTGGTCTACAAAAATACACGTGGTCAGTTACAGACACGGCAAGTAGTTTGTTAATCTAGTCACTTGAGAATTATAAATTATTTGATCATATGCATGAGCACAGGTATATGGTTGAGAAGGAGACTACTAAGGGTTTGATTATTCCCATGAAATAGATACTGTGTATTTTTTACATCGAGATTTTCATGCATTCTAAATTGAGGGTTATATTACTTAAATTCTACTGATAAAGTTAAAATGCTATACAATTAGGGGAAGACAAGCCCTTCAGATTTATTTATATCCTACCTAATGCAAATGTGAATGTTCTTCTATTCCACATAAATATGCAATCACTTCCTTGAAACTTGGTAAGCTGTCTGCATCAGCAGTTTCTCATGAGTTACACAAGTTGCTCATCTCAGAAAAAAAATGCACAGCCTCTCCTTCACCACAACACCCCCCCCCCACACTAATGTAAATTGCAGCTCCTGGCAACCACAGGTGAGCATCAAACAACACAAGTTACATAATTACGGTTTTGATGATTGAAGAAGTGAGATAAATCCTAAAGTTCTTTCCCATTTTTATACAGTATTCAGTAGAAGTTCCCACAAACTTCATCCTAAAAGGTCTTGAGGAAGGATGAAGCAGAAAGCATCAACATCAGTCCACTTTCAAGAAAGTGAAAAATATTAGGTAGCAAATTGGAGCAGCAGCCTATCTATAAATTGATTTTTTATGTGATACTCAAATTTTAATTGTGAACTGAACAAAATGTTTCATTTCTTTGGGGATGTTATATCTTTTTAAAATGAATTTTGTCCAAAGCAAAACAAAACATTTTGTTTGGGAACAGTCAAAATTAAATAATACATATTATATTATACTTCTTTTTTAAATATATATCCACCTTTTTGCTGAAAATATTTCTGATGTTCAACACAAATGTTTGTACTGTGTTGGCCAACTCAAGTTATTTCACCAGCTGTAATTCAAAATGGAATTATAGATCCTGTAGATTTCTTTTATTGCTTTCTTTTTTATTATTGGTACACATTTGTACTAACTTAAGACACAGTTTAAAATATCATGTCACTGAAGTTTTTATCAGTTTTTAAAGGTCAAGAGACTTATGTCTTCATCTGTAGACAGTTATAAAAAGTCTTTTCTTTACCACAGCTCTGAAAGAATAGGATTGACGTATCATCCCTTTATTCTGATGCACTACTAAAAAAGATATGGCATCACTCTTACTTTTTACTTAAGTGGGCTAAGAAAGATTTGGTACTTTCGTCTAAATTCTATTTCAGTTACAGTGGAGAAATACCACTTAGGATTAACATGGGAATAGATTCAACATGAGACCAGCATTTGGCACAGGTTTCCAGAAAATTCTGTTAATTTCTATGAAATAAGTAAAAGTATCGGTGATAGGTCAAACTGGGAGATAATTCAGGAAGGATTTTGATACAGTAAACTCTTTGAAAGTTTGTTAGAGTTCTGGGTCTGAAATCCAAAGACCGATATTAAAATTACTTACTGAAGAAGCAAGATGAGACCCAAAGAGCATGAGGTTACAAAGGGAAAATGCAGAACATATTTAGAGACCTTTGTGTCCCAGAGCTGCAGCTGATAACAGCTAGAAAAGCAGTGTGCAGACCTCCCATCGCTGCCCCCACGGAAACACAGTACGTCTGAATGACTGCTCTGATGAGCTGCACATACGCTCCAAGGGAAGGTGCCAAGGGCCTCCCGAGCTCACCTACTGCAAATGAACGAATCCCAAGACACTCTTTGAACACCAATTGTTGCAACCCTTAATATAATAAGTGTTTGTGCAACTTCTTTGACAAAAATATGCTAAATACCATTTTAAGAACACAAGGCATGATTGTTTACAAGGCTTATATAATTTTAGTGTTAGTTAAAGAAATATTTTAGCACAAAAGCAACCGCATATTACTGCAGTTTTGCTTTGGCACATATGCTAAGCCTTAATGCTATTATTACTACCAAGATGACCAAAGCCCTTGCCAAGAACAGGATGCCACTGTGTTAGGCAGCTCAACAACTGTTTGATTGTGAAGATTAGATTTCTGCTTTACTCAGATTGACAGTAAAGTATCATTACGCAGTGGATATGGATTTATTTACACTTTATATTGCGCTTTTAAAATTAAGTGGTTGTTCACAGTGTGCAGGAGTGTTTTGAGGATTTAAAAGGCAGTGTACTAATAAAGATGAGAGCTGTAGAGGGTGGTGGGGATTTTTTTTTGTGAAATTGAAGCAGTTCTGTTGCAGAAATAGTTCTGCCTTATTGAATTACGAGACACCATCCTGGTTTAAATTAGGGAACAACGTCAGGAAGCCTTCTGCCTGAAAAAGTAGTGTGCAATATTAGTAGTACCACAGGAGGGTTTTTTACCCTGTAACTGTGGTAGGACTTCAGATTGCTTTTTTTCCCACTGTACACCATTTGAGTTTCTACACATACTTAACCAGTCATTAGAAAGGATACATTTTTATAATCTGAAGAAGTAGAAATCTCAAAGGTAACCAAATAACTCTTTAGTCTGTTTTCTTCAATTCTGTCAGGTACAAAATATGAATATGAATATTAATGGGATTAAGGTGGCTTTTGTATGCGCTATGCAAAACTGGAAAATCAAGGGCAGAAGCATTATGTGTGATTCCTTCTGCACAGAAAAGGAATGACATTAAAGAAAGAAGCTTCAGAATAAAGAAATAAATGTAGCAAGGGAATAGCCTGCACTGAAAAAGGACCGAATTTCCTACTGAAAACTGGGTTCAATTTAACCAAAGCCCCTGATGAATTGTCCTGAAGTGCTCTGTTGGGTAATTGTTGGCACTTTTTGTTAGCAACATGCAGCTTACTAGATGATGCTTTATAGTAAATATAGTCAATTATAATTTTCCATTCATAGTACAGTGTCATAGACACACCCTGGTCAAGGCTCAGAGCCTGATGGTGCCATGCCACACACAAGCAATGGAGGCCCTCCCAGAGGGACAACTTCTGAGGCATCTCTTGCTTATAAGTGGCCCCTTCCAACTCCAAGCAGAAAACATATAGCTCAGTGAGAAAGCAAGGAGAGGAAGTAAAGCAGCAAAATGAAATTTAAAAGTGATTGAGTAAAAATAATATGTTCAAGATCCAGGCATCCTCATCTGCATTGTACATGCAGGTGTTACGGATCTCCAAGGCTATTTGAGAGCTATTATCCACTGCTAAGAGCAGTGGACACATAACGGAACCTGTATGAAGGCAGAGCTGGTGGACTATGTACTTGTTTACTCTATATGTCATTATGAAGAACAGACTCCCTCAAATCAAGAAAGCTTCATGGCAGAGACCAAAAAGAACACCAGCTCTGAAAATCTTACAGTAAAAGCATGAGAGGTAGCAAACTGGAAAGTAAAGGGACAGAGGAGCGAACCATAGTCTTCTTTAGTTGCTTTACTGTTTAAGAGGGCAATCTTGACTGAAACTAGGGAAATGCTGTCTCAGCTGGAGAGCAAACAGTGTACCCAACCTGTACTTTGAAAACAGAACCACCCTGAAAATTTGAGCTTTCTCTAACCGTGGTTAGAGACAGTATGAATTTGTAAATACCTTAGAGAATCAGCTGTGCTTTAGAAATGATTTTTCTCCTTTCTCACTCCAAAACCATCTTTATATGCCTACTCATTTGCATAAACAGAAATAAGGTAGAGCTCATAGACAGTAACTACTGTCTACCCTCACATCTGGCAATTTGCAGAGACACCCATTAGGCATGATCTTGAGGGAATATATTTATATAATTTTTAAGGAGTTATTGTTTTTTTCTTTTTCTCTTTTGAGTCTAAGAGAATGAGGATCAGGAAAAAGAATATGGTATGTAATTACATTTAATAAAATAAAGGGAACTGTTTGCTAACAGCTTGTTAATAGTTTGCTAACTGCATTAGGCTTCTTTCTTCAGCCCAGACAGCAGCAAATCTAGGTTAGCTATTGTCTCCAGCCAAAGCGTATGGACAGATACAGATGGACCCTATAGGACACTGATGGTATGCACCTGTTCCAGAAAGCTCTTCCAGATGCTCTGGGGCGAGTGGGATAAATTGGGAAGTGGAGCCATACCTGCAGCAAGGGCTGGGGGACGTGCCTGGCGTGTACTCCCAGCAGCTGGGGTGTGAAACATGAGTGGCTCGTGGAGAGTCCGGTCCCACCAGCTTGTAAGCAAAACAGTGCATGTCCCCAGGATGGGTTCACTCACAGGTTTCTTGGTGCATGCATAGCGGTGCATACTATTGACACTTGCAACAGGTATATTTTGGATGGTGAAAAATATTTCATTTCATGTATTAATTTGTGCAGTTAGTCCTGGGGATAATAAGGTTATCTATGTGAGAAAGCAAAATCAATTGTGTAAATCTCAATTCTACCCTGAAAAATACATCTCCACAAAAGGCTGGGACTGGAAATAGCATTTTGTTGAGACTATGGGTTCAAAAACTGTTGACTTGTGAAGAATTTGGGGCAAGATTCATTTCTAGGCATTCAAATTAGGCAAGAGATTTCTTGCTTTTACCTCAGAAGGATTTCTTCTGCATCCTAGTAAATATATATTTAGCAACAGCATCTGCCACATAAGATGCATTTTTACATGTTTACAGTATTTTTACCATTGGAATTTGAATGTGTTGCTGTCTGATTGCATAGTACTGTACCATACTTAAAAAAAAAAAAAAAAAAAAAAAAAAAAAAAAAAAAAAAAAAAAAAAAAAAAAAAAAAAAAAAAAAAAAAAAAAAAAAAAAAAAAAAAAAAAAAAAAAAAAAAAAAAAAAAAAAAAAAAAAAAAAAAAAAAAAAAAACAAACCAAAACAAAAAAAGCCTAATTTTTTCATCCTTAACCAATATCATTTATGTCAACAAAAACATTACCAGCCCCTTAATGATTCATCCTATGTCCCCCTTTTGTGACTAGCAGTCTATGGGAAGGGATCATTCTGTAATAAATGTCAAAAAGCATGTTTTATCTAAATA
This sequence comes from Haliaeetus leucocephalus, assembly GCF_000737465.1. Classification (NCBI taxonomy): domain Eukaryota; kingdom Metazoa; phylum Chordata; class Aves; order Accipitriformes; family Accipitridae; genus Haliaeetus; species Haliaeetus leucocephalus. Next base: position 6,101,804 of record NW_010972436.1, read on the forward strand.
GCTAAACATACTCTACTGACAAAATTTAGTTAGGGATAATTTATACTCTTCAGTAGCCGAAGTAATCTATGGGTTCTTTTAAATTGCTTTTGTCTCCAAAATAAACTCAGATGGCTGTGCAGCATGAAGCAGAATTTAAAGCAATATTTCATAAATCTGTCACTGAAGATTAAAGTAATCTTTAATTTACAAATGCTGTTACCAGCTCTCTATGTTTATTTTGCAGAGCTTTGAAAATTCAAGCATCTTTCATGCCTTTGACCAAAGCCACTCACAACCTCACAGAAAAAGAACAACCAGGGCCAGAAACTGTGAGTGCAGCTTCTGTAAATCTCCACTCACCGGTATTTTCCTGTACAGTTGAACTAAGTAGCATGCAAGAGCAACCTACGAACACAGGAAAGGGAAAACAGACCCCTTCTCTTTCCCATGCATAACTGGGACCTTGAGACTTTCCCATGTTCCTTATGCATTGACTGAAGTTAAATCTGGACCACTCCTGCTATGTATAATCACTAAGCCCAGCCTTTCTTGTTCACCCATTAAAATCTCATGTCACCCAGATTCTCTTTCCTTTTTGTCTTGCTCGTGTCCTCTGGAAACACTGGTATTTTTTCTCACTGAGCTTTAGCTCTTGGTTTCCTTCCACTGCTCCCCCTCCATGCTCAAACATAAGTTAAATCCTCCTTTCTCATGTCCTCATGGATTATCACTACCTTGTTTATGTCTCATATGGATGAGAAACATCATACAGATGTTGACTTCTAAGAAGAGCTGGTTGTTCTGTTCGGTGAGGGAAACAAACAGAAGGCAACTAATTTCAGTTTAGGGTCGATGAAAAGCAATTTAAAGAAAACAAAACACGACCAACACATTTAAATGGAAGGAAATAATTTTGAATTGAAGAAAGCATGCTCCCAACTAGACATTTTAATAAAGCAAAAGGCTAAGTTGAGAAGGTGATTTAAACAGTATTTACAAATCCAGCAGTGAAAGCAGGCTCTGCACTTTAGCAGCTGTGAATCTTCTCCAGCATATAAGTGTATACCATATACAGAAAATCAGTTTCACCCTTCCATATCACATTGCTGGAACAAGCCTTAGCCATTAGTCTATTTGATATTATGGGTATGATGTCTTTCAGCTTCTTAGTTGCATTTTGACAAAAGAGTTAAATACTGTTTTAGACAAAGGGATTAAAAAAAAAAAGATAATAACTGCTTGAGCATTTACCTACTGGGTGAACAGAAGAAAGACTTGGTCTGCACAAGGATTGTATGTGTCGTAATTACTGGGCACAAAGATTTCTATTTCCTGAATGTCTCTTACACTTTCTTCTGAATCTAACCTAAAAAGTCCAAATGAACCTTTTCAATATTTCTTTAATCTTTCTCTCTTTTTCTTCTCTTTCCACAATATCTACTGAAGTTTCATGCTTACCTTTATAGATCAACAAACTTTGCATCTAAAGAAAAAACGCAGTGCCCACCTGCATTTCCAAAAAAGACTTGTGTTTTTATTTATGTTACCACTCATGCCACCATAGCAATTCCCTGTAAGTTACTTCACTGAATACATCTCAGTCTTTTGTCTAAACTTGGTCAGAGTGCATAGGAAAATAACTTTATCTAGATTAAGTTGCTGGTATGCCAAGATTATTGCCATTCAGCATGATCTCATTGTTTCCTTGCAGTTTCTCCTGTGTGGCTGTGTTACACAGAAATGGATGGAACTTTAGAGTGAGGAGTTTTCTTTATTCTGTGCTTGCACATCACCTCACATAACGTGACATGCTCAGGAATAGGCAATAATGGAATAAAAAAACTACTGATTTTGACAGATGATATTAAGTCATCATGCACTGCACTTAATTACTAAAAGTCACAGAATACATGCAACAGTTCTGTGGACTAGATTATAGCTTTATTAAAGTTCAAATGTAATTGCTAATATTTGTTCACAAGACTAATCCAATTTTTGCATAGTTTTCACTTAAAGTGAGGCTGAAGCAGTTTGTGCATCTCATTCCCACAGATTTCACTACTTGGTGCATGAACAACTTTACAGATGCAGTTACTGGTGCATGCAAGCTTTGCACGCTGCTAGTTGTGCATTCATAGAAACATAGAATCATGGAGTTGTTTAGGTTGGAAAAGACCTTTAAGA
>NW_010972436.1:6104561-6104778 GCF_000737465.1 Haliaeetus leucocephalus
CATATTCAGCCGGCTGTCGACCAACACCCCCAGGTCCTTTTCTGCCGGGCAGCTTTCCAGCCACTCTTCCCCAAGCCTGCAGCGTTGCATGGGGTTGTTGTGACCCAAGTGCAGGACCTGGCACTTGGCCTTGTTGAACCTCATACAGCTGGCCTCAGCCCATTGAACCAGCCTGTCCAGATCCCTCTGTAGAGCCTTCCTGCCCTCAAGCAGATCA
>NW_010972436.1:6104788-6105596 GCF_000737465.1 Haliaeetus leucocephalus
ACTCACTGAGGGTGCACTCGATCCCCTCATCCAGATTATTGATAAAGATATTAAACAGAACTGGCCCCAGTACTGAGCCCTGGGGAACACCACTTGTGACCGGCCACCAACTGGATTTAATTCCATTCACCACAACTCTTTGGGCTTGGCCATCCAGCCAGTTTTTTACCCAGCCAAGAGTATGCCCGTCCAAGCCATGAGCAGCCAGTTTTTCCAGGAGAATGCTGTGGGAAACAGTGTCAAAGGCTTCACTAAAGTCCAGGTAGACAACATCCACAGCCTTTCCCTCATCCACTAAGTGGGTAACCTTGTCATAGAAGGAGATCAGGTTGGTCAAGCAGGACCTGCCTTTCATAAATCCATGCTGACTGGGCCTGATCACCTGGTTGTCCTGTACATGCTGTGTGATGGCACTCAGGACGATCTGCTCTATAACCTTCCCCAGCACCAAGGTCAGACTGGCAGGCCTGTAGTTCCCCAGATCCTCCTTCCAGGCCTTCTTGTAGATGGGTGTCACATTTGCTAACTTCCAGTCAACTGGGACCTCCCTGGTTAGCCAGGACTGCTGATAAATGATTAAAAGTGTCTTGGTGAGCACTTCTGCCAGGCCCTCCCGTTGGGTGGACCCCATCCTGCCCTATAGATTTGTTTGTGTCTAAGTGGTGTAGCGGGTCGCTAACCATTTCCATTTAGATTATGGGGGGTTTATTCTGCTCCCCATCCCTGTCTTCCAGCTCAGTGGGCTAGATACCCCGAGAATAACTGGTCTTACTATTAAAGACTGAGGCAAAGGCATTAAGTACCTCAG
>NW_010972436.1:6106284-6276966 GCF_000737465.1 Haliaeetus leucocephalus
TCTCTGCTGTATTGTATTTCCAGCTGACATCTGGTAAGTTGAAGTCCCCCGCAAGAACAAGGGCTAGCGATTGCAAGACTTCTGCTGCTGCTTATAGAATATTTCGTCTGCCTCTTCATCCTGGTTGGGTAGACAGCATTACTTGCATAAACACAGATTAGTGATAATAACTGTGCTGTAGTGATTTAATGGGCAGGATTGTGCATGTGGAAGTGAAGGCTGGGTTTCTAAAAATATGGCCTACCACTAGTCCCATAAAGCCTTCTTGTTTAAGGGTCTATGGACATTAATTTCCAATGTCCACATCTTTCAAGGTAGTCAATGAATTAATCATTGCAGGTGCTAATGAGACAGTGAAATCCTCTCTCCAACACCAAACTTTGATGTGTCAAAGAATTCTCATCTTCTGTCTTCAACTCACACAAGTAGTGTCTATAACATGGGAAAACTGATTCCGTTTGGGTTATCCTGCCTTCAGCTTGCAGTCTTCGTAATTAGACAGTAGCTAAAAAAATAAAAATGTAGATTGGGTGGACTAAGTCCCAGGTGAGCCAGACTCTATGAAGGACTGCCTTGTGATACCGCCCATTAAATGGCATGTGAAAGAACATATAGATGATAGCAACTATAACTCAGTTACAGCTTTCTTTCAATCCTTGTTCAATGCAAAAGCCTCCTGGAATGAAGTTGCTCAGAGAAGGTAGTTGTAATGGTCTTTGTCCAGAGGGAAGAAGAAATCAACTATCACCACAACAACCAATGAAGTAACTGTCTTCCAAAAAGTGCTGAAGGATGATGTCACATAACAGAGTTACATGGCAAAATTCAGTCTGAAGGCAGAACCCAACAGCATCTGAAGATGATTTCAGTAACTATACCTACATAAAACAAAATATATTAATTATGGGTGTCATATTTTGCATTCTCACATTCAAAGACATAGGAAACTTAATTTACAACTTTCTGAGAATACTCTGTTATAGTAGAACTGCTAGTACAACCTTCACTTGGCTAAGCATTTATTGTAATACAAATAGGTACCTTTTAAGTAGGGAGTTTTCATAATATGAAAGTTATGTAGCCAGACTTTAAAGTGCCAAATCAAAATTTACATGACAGAAATTCACAGAGGTGGTTTGTTTATTTTTAATTTCAATTCAGACAGAGGTCTATTGTTTAAAAAGTGATAAATTCTATGGCCTTTTCCTTTGGTATAGGAGCTAGAAAGTAGCAATTTAATTTTTTACAAGTGAAAAAAACTCATTCTGTTAGTTTTAGGTAGAATAATGGTCCTGTCAGAGAAAGGATATTCAAGCATGGACAATGCATGGTATATTAAAAATACACCTCATCATTATTATAAGTATCAGAAAACAGATTGTTTTAAAAATGAGCATAAGTTAAACATTTTCTACTTCATTGCATTAAGCATTTTAGTCAGTACCTTCGCAGATTAAATTCTATGAGATAATTACAGGGCACAAAAAGACCTTTTCACAAATTCACTTTTTTTTTTTTTAAGTAATTTATTAATGGAAACTGCTGCAGATGAAAAAACGAATGTCTCAAAGGCAATGCTGTTATAAAAGACAGCATTGTGACTCAGCATGCTGTGAAGCAAGCTGCAAGTCCTGGTCACATATTCTCTTTCCCTTTCAAAGCAGGTTGCACCATTACAAATGACAAGACCAAGCAAAGAAATCTAAACACAAGAGGAGTTCAGAAAATTGCCTTATAACCAGTGGCAGATTTTAGTGAATCACTGATTAACCCAATTCTAACCCATTTTCCATTATTTTTTTCTAAAACAACAAATGTTTGGGGTTTTTTTTAATACTGAAGTATTAGGAAAAAAACAGATGTCAGCTGTATTAAAACCAGATCTATGCCCTGAGCCACTGTCTTCACTTTCTTCATGGTGTTTGAATCTGAAAGCAATGACAGCTAAAAGAAAGGTGATTGCCTTATAGTTTATAATGTAGGACACTGTGAGGGCAAAATTTGGTCCACGTCTTTACAAGTACGAGTCAGTTCATATCTTATGCCTTTTTGGCATTTGCTATTGTCCTGGTTTCAGCTGGGATAGAGTTAACTCTCTTCCTAGTAGCTGGTACAGTGCTATGTTTTGAGTTCAGTATGCGAAGAATGTTGATAACACTGATGTTTTCAGTTGTTGCTAAGTAGTGTTTAGTCTAAAGTCAAGGATTTTTCAGCTTCTGATGCCCACCCAGTGAGAAGGCTGGAGGGGCACAAGAAGTTGGCACAGGACACAGCCAGGGCACCTGACCCAAACTGGCCAAAGGGGTATTCCATACCATGGGACATCACGTCTAGTTTAGGAACTGGGGGCGGGCAATCACCGCTCGGGGACTGGCTGGGGGTTGGTTGGCAGGTGGTGAGCAATTGCCCTGCACATCATTTGTACATTCCAATCCTTTTATTACTACTGTTGTCATTTTCTTAGTGTTATCATTATTAGTTTCTTCTTTTCTGTTCTTTTAAACCGTTCTTATCTCAACCCACGAGTTTTACTTCTTTTCCCGATTTTCTCCCCCATCCCACTGGGTGGGGTGGGAGTGAGTGAGCGGCTGCGTGGTGCTTAGTTGCTGGCTGGGGTTAAACCACGACAGCTATCTCTAGAGGCCTTCATTAATCCCTCGCAAAGTTACAAGATCCTATATACTATGCCAACATGATGCTAAGAGTTAGTAGCTTCTAGGCACTGGATCCCAGGAATCAGTTGTGGTCACAAGTGTGTTTCTGAGGCCCAATATGTATTTAGAAATCCTGGAGTTTATAGTTACTTCCCTGACAATGAACAAATGCCTGTTATGTACTAAGTGGGTAGATGAATGGATTAAAGCACAAAAACTAAATAAAATAAAAATACTCTGAATGAATAAAAATAAAATACTCTGAATTAATAGATAAATTGCAAAATGCAAAGAACTGTCAAACTATTTTTTCATAAATCACCTTTGAAGACTGCTAAAAGTTGACTATTATTTGGTGAAATGGTTCAGGCTGCAGTAAATGGTGCAGCGCAATTATTAAAAAATCTAAAATGATCTTTTATGTGTCAAAAGGATGACTAGAAAAGGGAAAGGCAATTTCACAAGTAAAAGATTGTTGCATGCTGATGCTTTACAGACTTATGCAAAGCAATCTTTTTGCAAAAAAATCCGTGAGTGCACAAATGTACACAGACTATTTTAGGAGCATTATGCAGTGTTTGTAATAAAGATGACCTTGGCACATTACAGTATGCATTGAAAGAAAGCATGCACTAAAAATACCATTCTTACCTGGAAGAGTCACAACCTTATACAGAAGAAGAAAAAGATATACCCAGTGTAATGATAAGCCCAACTATGTATTCAAGCAATGCATACAAATTGTGATAAAAGGTTAAGTTTACAACAGTATAAGGAATGACAGAACAAGGTTACCAGACAAAAAATCTACGCAGTTTCATCAGTGTACACTGGTATTAGAGCAACAGCCAGCATCTGCTTACACAATGCAGTTGAACAAAAATGGCAACGTTTGGTCAGATCAAAGCTTCATCTCATCCCATCCTGTCTCTGACAACGGCTCATAATGAATGACCAGAGAATAAAAAGAGAGGAAGGATATAACAATATTTCCCCCTGTAATCTTCCAGCCCCACATATCTGTGGTTTAGGGATTTCTTAAGGCAGTAGTAGTATCTTTGGACTTCACAGCTCCTGAGGTTTCACAGTCTCACAGTATTATTTCTTCACCCCTGTTGGCCTGCCTACACACTTGGAAGAGTGAATAACAACCAAATAAGGAGCTGTTTCTCCCTTGAGTTTTCTGTAGGAACATGATCTTGTAAAATGTATTACAAACTGGGATTCACAAGCTTAGTGTTAACATAGATTCCCACACTGAAGGCTCCAGGTATGGCAGGATGCGGGTCCGGGCTGGTACTCACATCTGCAGAGCTCTGATCTGCACTGCTCTAAACGTCCCTCAGGACATCGCCACTCAAGTGGAGGGGAACCAGCCTCTTAGAGCATTTATGGGGTTTCAGGTTTACTCTACCAAGTTAATATAATGAGCTTTAAAAAAAAATAAAATCATAATTAACATTGTTAGACCAAGAATGTGTAGCGTTCTATTAAATTCAAAGTGATGTGAGATCTGGGCCAAGGACAACCTATGAGAACAGATAATGCAATACAGAGAAAAACTGCAGGACATTAATTAAAACCAAAAAAAATATTACCCAAGCGTTTCCATATTAATAGGTATTAGCTGTACATGTGAGGAACAAGTTCTCTGCTGTTTTAATAAGCCTAAAAAATTTATTTCAGTCTTAATTTTTCTCATTTTAATGTGGTACCAAGTGTTTTCTTTCATCTGAATTGAAAACAGTGTCTTGAATGTCTTAGCTTGAGATTTTAAGTTTTCCTATTTCCTCAACAGTTTAGTAAACAACAAAGTTCTTTGTGTTCTTTTATTCAAAGTTTAAAGTTTGCAAAACAACTAGGTTTTCTGAGGCATGTCAAAAAGAAAACTGAATTAATCCTGTAATTTCATCTATTTAGGATGAAAATAACATTAAAGTAATAGATGATACACAGATGATACAGTATTTATCTTCACTCAGGTTCAGCTAAACACTCAAGATAATCCCATTCACTTTAAAAAAAAAAACAAAACAAACAAAAAAACCCCCACAAAAACCCCAGAAGATGCCTATCTCAGATCTGAGGTGCTCTAACACGATTAACAATGGAATTGAATCTCAGCAGAATTAAGTGATCAATTCAGCAGGAATCCAGCCAGGCGCATCCAGAAAGGTCTGTCCAATGCCTTCACCCTTAACATCCCCTGAAAGCCCTGTCAAACAGATGTCCTTTGGAATGTGCCCAGAAGGTCACCAAATTCAGTGTGCTTTGGAGCAAGCTGTGGAAGAGCTTGTTCCAGAGTCTGAAGCCATCTCAGATGGTGCCTTGACAGTCACCTTTAAAAAAATATCTAGGGGGATCCAGCTTCAGTGGCCCTGCTGACTGCAGCTGCTACTGTCTGGCCTGCAGAAAGAGACGATTCCTCATTCATTCCTGCTGATTTCTGAAAACCACGGGGTCACGTAGCTCTACTCAGTGAAACTCATGTTTCTAAACATAAATTAAAAGTGCTGACAAACATCAGCTGAACTGCTGTAGACAGTCAGTAAAATTATTTTTAACAGTTTAAGAGAGACCTCCCTTTTTGATGACTGTTTTCATTAATATCATTCAATCTACCTGCATGCATTACAGCAGGCAACTTCATTCTGCTCATGCAGAAGTGTGATTAGGCAACCTAAAATGTCTTTTGTCTATTTATAAATATAAAGGCTCTGATAGCTTAATTACATGAAAAGTGTGTTTTGTTATGTTTTTCTCAAGATTTGTGTTTAAGTATCAAGGTGTTCTCCAAGCTAAAATAACAACTTGCAACTACAAATGTCTTCAAATTTAATTATGAATGCAAGCCTTGGCTCAGAAAAGCACTTGAGCACTTGCCCAAGTCCCATTGACATTGAGATAAACAATCTATTAAAGAAGAGCAAACTTCCACCTTTTAGTATGTAGAAGCAGCTTTCACACAGCTTGAGCAGTCCTTATCTGTTTGTTTTAAGCTTTGACCTTTGCACGTGGCAATGGAAAAGGGAAACTGTAATTGTGCTGGTAGCAGGGAGATTGACATGCAGAAAGAAAGAGGAGTCTGGAGAGCTGTGGAGGGCTGAAGGGAGAATGATGGGGGGGCTGTTGTTGGCCAGCATCTAGGCACCACCCAGCCACTTGCTCACTTCCCCCTCCTGCAGGACAGGGAGAAAATAGAAGGAAGGTGAGAAGACGCATGGATTGACATGAAGGCAAACTAATGGCGAAGCAAAAGCAGCGTGTGCAAGCAGTGCAAAGAAGGAGTTTCCTCATTACTTCCCATAGACAGGCAGCTGTCCAGCCACTTCCTGAAAGCAAGAGCCTGAGCTCTTCTAAGGGTTACATGGGAAGACAAACACCAAACCACAAATGTCCCCATCTCCCTCTTCCTTTCCTCGAGCTTTTATTGCTGAGCATGACGTCATGTCATGTGGTCAGTTCAGGTCCCTTTGGCCGGTTGGGGTCAGCTGTCCTGGCTGTGTCCCCTCCCAACTTCTTGTGCACCCTCAGCCTACTTGCTGGTGGGGAAGAGTGTGAAAAAGAGAGGGCCTTGATGCTGGGCAAGCAGTGTTCACCAAAACACTGGTGTGTTGTCAACAGGTTTTTAGTCACAAATCCAAAACACAGCACCATACAGGCTGCAACTGAGAAAATTAACTCCAACCCAACCAGACCCAGTACAGGGGTGAAAAGCCAAGGGAAAGACCCATATGGAGAAAAAGGTGATATGATGTAGAATAGAAATACAAGGCAGAAGTATGATATGCTGCCAGAGTAAAATAATGAAAAGTTCCCCTGAACTACTAAATAGTACGTATAAGTAGTGGAAGCAAGACCAGTTGTGATCCATTACATCATAAATTACTACATTGCCCAAACTGAAGATAAGATTAACCATGTTGGCCTTCTTCATTGCTCTGCACAATCCCCTCATCTCTTCTTGCCAGTGGAAAATAAAGGCTGAAGTACAGCACTTATACCTTTAATTACAACATTCCTCTTGATGAGCAATAAAAACATACACTTTCCAAAAGCAGCATTAGAATGAAGGATCTGTACATGTCTCTGCAACAGGAGCTCAGTAGCAACCAATGTAACCGGTAACATCTCGCTACATTTTCACATAATCTTAGCCAAAAGTTAATTATTTTCTGGGGAAAAAGGACAAGTGAAAAGAGCTGTGAAGCAGCTAGTTGTAGATGTTTCCATCCCTACCGATTGTGAAAGTTGTGTGTGCCTGCAGTGCCCGTGGCCATGTGAAGAATTTCCAGAGCAGCGCTGCAGTTTCCCACTGCGAATTCTGCTAACCAAATATCAACCTAAATATTATTTTAGCCATCAGCAAAGCTCTTTTGAGGAGGAGGGGGGCGGGGGGGGAGGAGTCCAGGGGACAAAAAGCTGGTTATTTGTAGGAAAGTGAGACCTTTTAATCAGTTCTTCTGACTGTATCCTCTCAGAGATATATTTTTTTCTAACTGTCCTAGTTTCAGCTGGGATAGAGTTAACTGTCTTCCTAGTAGCTGGTACAGTGCTATGTTTTGAGTTCAGTATGTGAAGAATGTTGATAACACTGATGTTTTCAGTTGTTGCTCAGTAGTGTTTAGACTAAAGTCAAGGATTTTTCAGCTTCTGATGCCCACCCAGCGAGAAAGCTGGAGGGGCACAAGAAGTTGGCACAGGACACAGCCAGGGCACCTGACCCAAACTGGCCAACAGTGTATTCCATACCATGTGATGTCATGTCCAGTATATAAACCCGGGGGGGGGGGCGGATTGCCACTTGGGGACTCACCGGGCATCGATCAGCGAGTGGTGAGCAATTGCACTGCACACCATTTGTACATTCCAATCCTTTTATTATTACTGCTGACATTTTATTAGTGTTATCATTATCATTATTAGTTTCTTCTTTTCTGTTCTATTAAACCGTTCTTATCTCAACCCACAAGTTTTACTTCTTTTCCCGATTTTCTCCCCCATCCCACTGGGTGGGGGGGGGTGAGTGAGTGGCTGCGTGGTGCTTAGTTGCTGGCTGGGGTTAAACCACGACACAGAACATAGTTCACAAAACACAAGGCCGACTGCAAGTACAATGTCTTGAACAATAGCATGTACTTCTACTCTTTCCCCAAAAGCAGTCCCTCAAAATATGATATTAACAATTATAATAATATTTTGTCAAAGGGTGTTGAAACAGGAAAAAAATCCTTTTCACATACAGTACGTGCAGAAATGTGATGTAAGGGCAACCAAGTTGGTGAGGGGCCTGGAGCACAAGTCTTATGAGGAGCAGCTGAGGCAACTGGGGCTGTTTAGTCTAGAGAAGAGGAGGCTGAGGGGAGACCTTATCGCTCTCTACAACTACCTGAAAGGGGGGTTGTAGTGAGGTGGGTGCTGGTCTCTTCTGTCAGGTGGCTGGAGATGGGACGAAAGGAAATGGCCTCAAGTTGCGGCAAGGGAGATTTAGGTTGGATATTAGGAAAAATTTTTTTACTGAGAGGGTTGTCAAACATTGGAACAGGCTGCCCAGGGAAGTGGTTGAGTCACCATGCCTGGAGATATTCAAAAAGCAAGTAGACGGGGTACTTCAGGACATGGTTTAGTGGGCATGGCTGATGGTTGGACTCGATGATCTTGAAGGTCTTTTCCAACCTAAATGATTCTATGATTCTATGATTCTATATGCATGTATATACTTGTCTGAACACACATACACATATATATATATATAAAGAATGACATGCTTCATTAGATTGTCTATTATTGTCTCTTTTTCCCTTTTAATTCACATCAGTTTATTTTTAGAGACTGAGCTCTGCAGTACTAGTCTGGGGTCTGAGTCAAGCAACACTGAGAGATTGTCGTGGTTTAACCCCAGCCAGCAACTAAGCACCACGCAGCCGCTCACTCACTCCCCCCCCATCCAGTGGGATGGGGGAGAAAATCAGGAAAAGAAGTAAAACTCCTGGGTTGAGATAAGAACGATTTAATAGAACAGAAAAGAAGAAACTAATAATGATAATGATAACACTAATAAAATGACAACAGTAGTAGTAAAAGGATTGGAATGTACAAATGATGCACAGGGCAATCGCTCACCACCCGCCGACCGACACCCAGCCAGTCCCCAAGCGGCGAAAAAACCCTGCCCCCCCCACTCCCCAGTTCCTAAACTAGATGGGACGTCACATGGTATGGAATACACTGTTGGCCAGTTTGGGTCAGGTGCCCTGGCTGGGCATGAGAAGCTGAAAAATCCTTGACTGTAGGCTAAACACTACTGAGCAACAACTGAAAACATCAGTGTTATCAACATTCTTCACATACTGAACTCAAAACATAGCACTGTACCAGCTACTAGGAAGACAGCTAACTACATCCCAGCTGAAACCAGGACAGAGATTAAAATGGGAATGAGACAAAAAGGGTGTTAAAGTGACGTCTTCGTTGTATCTACGCTTCAGTTAACAATTGACATCAACACACTACCATACTTCAGTTGAACAATCATTCAGTTAACAGTGTTGTTAGAAGATGGGTATTTTTTTTCCTTTTATAAACATAGAAAATATAAATTTACAACTTGCAAGTATGGTGAGAGTGTTTTGCTGACCTGGGGAATATGTGACCAACCAAAGTCAAAGAACAGAAAGCCGTGCCAAGGCTGTGAATGGCAATGGTTTTCAATGGACGATCACTCAGCCAACTGCATACACTATCAGATAAAAGCAACCAGCAGGATTATACTTTGTCATGTCTAAGATTAAACCTACTTAATACTCTTCCTTCTGAAAGCAGATATTACAGCTAAAACCTTTAAGAAAGTAGACTGCTTAAATAATTAATCTATTATGTGTTTTGCATATAACAAAAGATGTAATTTCTTGAAGTTCCAGTGAGAACTTTGTCAGTTTAATTTAAAAAAAATTTGTACTAAGCATGTTTGCTTTAATCACACTTTCAGCTCTTTGGGGGAAGTCAGCTGAAGCATGAAAAAGACATTTTATTTTTGATAGGGATCAAAGGGGGAAAAAATCAATGACACAACCCGGTTGTATTTTAAGGCACTACTTATTGCTTATTATCTATAACAAGTTACAAACTGTCACTTTCATCAGGAGATTTTTACAAAGACAAATATTTATTTGACATTTTTTAATAAAGACAGGAATAACCGCTTCTAATCATAACTGCTTCTGCAAATAATAAAAAGGCAAACACAATGTTTTATATTTTATTAAAAAGAAAATAGTATGATAAAATTTATACTGATTAACCTAAGGGTGAGAAAGTTTGACTTTATGCATATGTGGTTGTGTATATTATATACATATATTTGAATACAGGCACACATATATGTGCATATATATGTGTAGAACTGCAGAGTTTGAAATGGAAGAGATTTGTTTACTTGCTCAATCCAGCCCGTCCAAAAAGCTATTACACTATAGAATCTCTTTCAAATTTCTTATAATGTTTCTGGGATGTGACAAAAAGGAAAAAAATAGCAGGGGGGAGGATCAAAATGGTTCTGAGAACCTAACAACTGCTGCTTTAATAGCCCAGTTGGCAAGTTTCAGGATACTACACAAGGGAAGGGGTGTATTCTGAAAACATTTGATAAAGGTGACTTTTAAAAGACACCCAAAACTGTTCTGTTTTAACTTGGAATCTTTCACTATTAGCAATGCTTCACATCATAATGTTGAAATCTGGATCCAGAGCCAAATTAAACTTCTTAGAAGTTTGGTGTATTGGTAGTTTCACAAAGAAATTTGACACTCACCAGGCACTTCAGTTCCAGCTTGTGATACAGTCACCAGGAGACATTAATGGTAGGTAGTTATCATCCAGAATGAAATAAATTCATTCAAAATAAAAATTAAAAAAATTATTTTTTTTTACACTGAGTGCTTTTGAAACAAATCATTACTTCTTTGTCAAAGCCCTAGTAAAGAGGGAAAAATCCATCAGGAACTACAGTAATCTTTATTATAAATGATAGTAGATAATATAAGCAATATAGTTTTTGTATGCAAAATTTTCTTTCAAAATGTCTTCAAGAAGAGTTCAGACTCCATGTGTTCTTTTGGAAAAATAATAAGATTTCTGGATGTATACTGTTGATTTCTTTATCTAAGACAGCAAAGACTGGGGAAAAAAAAATCATTCCAGGGCCCACCCAAGGTTCATACAGTCTCATAGAGACTGTGATCAATGCAAGAAGAACAGTTCTAAGAGTACAATCAAAATGATGAGCAACTTGGAATTAACAATAGGGATGATTAGCTTGCACTATAGATTTATAGAGATTTTGTTGCTTTCCATTATTTTAATAAGTATTTGTGGGGATTTTCTGATGATGAATAAAGCCTCACTCCTGTAAACACACTGTAAGCAACAGTAAGCCTTTATGAAAGCTCATGGAGCAAAGCTTTAAACCTGAATTTCACATACCTGTTTGAAAGAAATGTATTGTGTATACATGTGTTCAGAACTCCTTTTTAATCTTCTTTATCCCTTTTTCCCTCCATACTTCTTCAAATGCCCATCTGCTCTCTCCCAGCCCCTTTTAAAAATTGAAGTCTTTTTTCCCCTTAGACTGAAGCTGTAACTTTTCCTGAAGTTTCTCTCTAAGTGCTGCTGAGAGTCCTGATGAGTTAAATTAATATTTGAATGTAATATTTAGCCAAACCATTTTTATTTAGAATTAATTATTCATTCATGATATGCAAGGAATACAAGCAGATATCTTTCTTTCATGCTAGTGTTCCTGAAACAAAGGAGATGATTGGAAATGAACAACAGAAAAGGCTTAAATCACAAAGTTGGAGATATACATGTGTGTCAGCAAGAATCAATTATTTATATTCCACTTAAGAAACACTTAACCATTCAGTCAACCTGAGACTACAGGCTAGTGCTTAAAGCACTTAACTACATTACAGTAGGGGATAGTTTGGATGCCCTCAGTCAGAGAGAACAGAACTGCTCGGGGTTCTCCCACCACCAAAAGTGCTCAGGGTTTTCCCACGGGGGAGACTATCAAGCCTGCTGGAGGAGAGTTGAATCACGCTAGTTCTTTACTTCCACAGCTTTGGCATTTTAGAGGAAAATTCATTCCAAAGTTAATATGGGATTCAGCTGTTTGTTTCAACCCAAAACAGTTCTGACTTTCTATTTGTTTAGGAAGTGTTAAATTTGATCCGTTCACAGATTTTGAACACAGATCCATCCAAGCCAGCCAAAAGTGGGAGGGCAGTGTTTGTGAGTTTTGCTCTTAATAAATAATAATAATAAATCCATAATGTCTTTGTAATGACCATCTATACTAAAAGGTTATCAGACTTCATTTGCAAGGACAGCTCTGCAAAGACAGTTGCAGCTTCTTGTGGCTATTGCGTGCACAAACCTGCAAACTGAACATGGCTTTAACTCCACCATGTGGCCTCACACTGACACGTACATGTATCATCAGCAGATTAAACTCTGAGAACCACTGTACAAGATTCCCTCATTTAAGCCAAGGGAAACATAGTAATTCACTGCAATATCTGTTTTACAGTTTGTATGTGAACTAGAACTACAGGGGATGAGAAATATTTTATTAATAGCAAAGATAGCAAAATTTTTTGCTGAAGATAAGGGAATAATAGACTAACATTTCTGCTTCTGTTCCAGTCTCTGCAGAAAAATTTGTGCTGTGATACAATTATTTTGCCATCTTCTGATCAGGTCTTCCCAATTTTTTTACCTTCTTCAGATTATATTATAGCTTTGTTCCTCCAGCTTTTATTTCAATGCTTCAAAATAATGTCCTGGTCCCCCATGTAAAATTACCTGACAGTTCAAATATGACCAACAAGAAATCAACTGGACCAATTCTGCCCTAATCAACAACTTCTTCTGGCTTCATTGGGAGATGGAGATTAATTAAAGCCTACAGATAACAGAGCAAGTGGTGATGGTGTGGAAGAGCACATGGGGTGAGATAGTGGGGTGTACAATCACAAGGAGAAAGCAGGGTGATCAGGGCCCCATCTCATATACCTGTATACAAATGCACACAGTGCAGAAAACAAACATCTGTATGCAGATACAGAGCAGCGATATGAATGGAAATTCAGAGATACACTGTGAGACAGCACAAACCAGAGTGTTGTGAGGGATGGATAGAGGGTCTTCAGGAAGGCCAGTCAAGGAAGATGGGTGGGGAAGATATACTCTGTGCAAAAGAGTGACTCAAATGCTGAACTCTACTATGGGATGGGTGACATGACTGTCAGTAGTCAATAAGTAAGATCATCTGATCCAGGAGGTCAACAATGGACAGGGCCTTTTTTTTTTTTTTTTTTTTTTTTTAAATAGAAGTGTTCCAAATGCAGGCTTTAGTGTTCAGGACAGCATCTAACACACTGATATTTTGTTGGATACAAGCAATCCTGGATATTTCTGGTGTGTGCTGGGGACAGTTGTTCAATATAGGTGCAGAACAGACTAATAAAAGGAGGCAGATAAAGAACTTTTGCACATAAAGAACTGGTCAAGGATGTGATAATCAGTGGCAATGTTGGCTGTAATGACTATTTATGAGATGGTAGAGTAGTCCTGGGTGGAGGATCCTGAGAGTAGCAAGGAAGACAAGTATTAGAATAAACACCTTGGAGTTCAGGCAAGGAGATTTTTGCTTGTTCAGGGGACAAATAGGCAGGATCCTGTCAATGATAGTCCCAAAGTGCCAATAGTCTTAGGAGAGATAGTTGATGTTGAAGGACAATCTCGTCAAAGCATGAAAGAAAAAATCCATCTCAATATGCAGGAAGTCAAGCAGACAAGGCAGGAGATGGGGTTGCCTCAGCCGGAAACTTCTGACAGAGCTCAAACACAAAAGAAGCACATGGACTGCAGAAGCAGGGACAGGTACCCAAGATGCATGTAGTGACATTGCCTCAGCATGCAGGCATGGAGTTAAAGCCAAAGCTCAGCTGGAATTGAAAATGACAAGGAATGTGAAGGGCAGCAAGAAGGACTTCGATAGCTATGTCAGCAACAAAAGGAAGACCAAGGAAAATTTTGACCACTGCTGAATGGAGGGAAACAGTGATGAAGGAGACAGAAAATGCTGACATAGTAAAAGTTCCCTCTGCCACAGTCTTTTCTGGCAAGGTCTGTTCTTCTAGGGATGGTCATCTAACTACTAGCAGGATTTCTTCAACGCCCCTCCCAAGTTAGTCAGTGTATCCCTAAGGTATGCCCTCCTGCCCTAGAAAAGCAGATTCTTTTGGCTATGAAGAATGCCGCCTCAAAACTTTCATTAAGTAAGTCCATGAGTGATCTGCAGACTTTTCTCTCTCAAGTGAAATGTTAACTGTATCTGCAGTCATATAGCAAAAGGCTGTGAAATTGTAAGCTAACTATGAAAACTAAACAAAGAAGAATATCCTCAGTTTGCCATTTGCTTTGTTAAAGTTCATGGAACTTACACAATGACACCTTGAAGTTTTTATGAAAGTAAAAGGCCTGGGTCCATATAAAGACTTGTATAACAAATTAAGCTTCTATAAGCAGCTGCTTTTTTGGTGGGGTGGGGTGGGTTGGGTTGTTTTTTAGGGTAAAACCCCAATCCTAACTTTAAAAGCCAGCACAAAAAGTATTATTACTGTGGGCCCCAATAAACAAGTTTTAGCAGCAGCCATGATGCTTTCTCTCCCTTTGCATATGTAGGAAGACAGTGATAATGATGAAAACCCAACTGACTTTAATAAAGTCAAGGGTGTTCTACTTATTTGAGCTTTAACACCATCAATACTACATTTCCCTTTGGAAAGATTTAGCCATTCTAAAGCAAACCAATTTCAACCTTATTATGCCTCAGTAAAAGAGATTTTTGTTTTCACATTTTAACAATACCAAGAATACTTTGTTTCTTTAATTATGTGGGAAGATGCATTCACTCTACTCCTTTTTTTCCCCTCCATTTGTACCATATTTGTACTATGAACATATATCCAATCATATGGAGTACATGCCTCAAACCAGACATTTTAAATTTTGAAAAGATTACTTTTAGGAATATCCTAAACCTCTTAGAATAGCAAAAGTGAAGATTATAACTAGGAAGTTCTTTCCACTTTGCTCAAATATTTACTTTTTGAGAAAATAGTACATGCATTTACAAATGAGAGTATCAAACAGCACTGAAGCTTTTTTCTTTTTCCTTTCTTGCAGCACGTATTTAATTCTCTTGTTTTCAGCTGTGGTTGTAATTTTAACATGGGCAGCTAGATTAACTATTAAAACCATGTTATATCAAGACCAGCTGAACACACCAGTGGAAAAAAAGTGAAAGCAAATAAGTAATTTAACCACAGACACTGACAAGGAGAACAACATTTTGGTTCCTTATTTCAACTGTTCACAGAAAACACATCATCATTGCTTCTAGCAAAGACCACATGGTATCAGAGATCCCAAACTGTAAGAATATTGTCCCTCTGCTTTAGTTTTAATTTAGCCACTTATAATAAAATTATCTCAACATTTGGGTCTTGGGATGTTTTCCAGACTGGTGCTCAGAGCTCTTTTTTTGCCTGGTTAATTAGAGCTTAGTCCAGAGCAGGGGGAAGGAGAGGAGGAAACCAGCATCGCCCTCCAGGACAACTAGCAGCACCAGCTGTCACACAAGCTGCTGGCTTTTGGCTCTCCAATTGCTCATGCAGAAGGAGAGTGCTTTGTTTCCTCCACTGCACTTCTCAATAGGGCAAAGAGATCAATTAGTTTTCTTCCCTACCATGATGAACCTTCAGCCTGTGCTGCCACCTGCTCCAGGCCTTCAACACTTATCCTGCTCACAGCATATCAGGCACATTCTGCTGTCACCCCATGTTGGACTGAGGGTCCGGATTTTGGGCAATTCTTCACAGAAAAGCAAGGCTTGCTCTGGAAACCCCAGATGAGTTGCTTCTGCATTCCTGAAGTCGAGTTCCCTGAATTCAGCTTAATGTCCCATTTCAAGTTGCTTCCAAAGCAGCACTGTAATGTGCTCAGGAGCCTGAGGCTCTGTGGGTTGGGTGCCGTCACCATGGCCAATCCTGGAGCTTAAGCAGAGGGAAGCCTGTAGAGATTGTGGGAAATTTAATCATCTGAGGAACTTGGCCGATAACAGAAAACAGGATCCTATGAGGCAGCTTTTGGAAAGCAGTGCAACGGTACATTTAAATTAACACCGCAGGCCAGTTCATCCGTGCATTCACATTTCAGCCTAGCCCACCACAAATCAAATGTTTTATTTCAGTGTTCTCCATTAAAAATAGTCAGGCTGTCTTTTGGTGTCAACATTTTCCCTAAAGAAGATTTTGAATGTGCTTCAATCACATTTGCCATTAGAAAACCATTGCACTAGAGAATTCACTGGCTGGAAAGCCATTGCAAAGGGACGAAGCCACCTGCATTGTAGTTGTGACTCCTTATATGCTTCAGTGGTTGTTCATACTGCCTTTTCCACTTTGCATATGATGGTGCATGTTATTTTATGCAGCTGGTTTTCTTGAGGGCTTGGAGGAAACCACTGCTGGCTCAAGTCTTGCCTGACTTAAAAGGTACATACTGGCACAATGGTCAAGCCTGTTGTATTGAGGCTGTAACATACTCTTTTTGACTTTTTTATTCTTTCTTGCTCTTGCTCTTTACCTCTTCCCACCCCCCACACACACAGGCAGAGTACAATTAAAAAATGTCACGCAGAGAACTTTCAACAACTTTTTCCCTTACAGCAGTTAAAGATCTGGGCAAAGTACAACATAAAGAACTGTCCTTTACCCCCAGAGACTAAGGAACAAAAAAAATTGCAAAGACCTTTTAGAGCAGTAGTGGCCACCTTTCCTGAGCCAAGGGCACTAAAATTCTCCTACAGCAAAGAGCCTGAGGACACAAACTCTGAATCACAGAGAGCCCAGCTGGCACGAGCTCGGGGGCATGTTTCTCAGTGAAGAGGTTATAACAGCAGTGGCCTCGTGACTCTGTTGTGACATGAGACTAGGCTGGCAGTTCCACTGAATCCCACACCCATCCAGCAGTCCTGGCTTCTCTGGAGCCTCTTGCTACCCAAGAGCTCCCAAAGCAATGTGGCTCCACAGCTGCTCCTTCAGCAGCCCCAGCACAGGGGATACAACTGAATTTTCACAACTGTGCTGGCAGCTCAAGGGGAAGAGGTTAGCCACTTCTGTCTTAAGGGAATGGGCTAGGATCAAAAGACAGCTTTCCAATCTCCTGTCCTTTTCCTCGAGCTGGTAGGGGTATTCTTGGGGCTTCTTACAATCAGAGGGGCATGGTTTTCTTCTCCTTCCTGAGGACAACAAAATTGGATTTAGATGACTGACGTCTGCAGGACTATGTTCTCTAGGTATTGTACCTGGAGTGATTAAGTGCAGTGTGTAGCTTGTTCAAAACAGACCAAAATACGAGAGCAGTATTTTCGCACTCTGCTGATCAGTGTTCTTCAGTGTTGGTCACTGGATACACTGATGTTTCTATGGGGCATTGATTATTCTTTAACACTAATCAGTTGTTAAGATGTTTGGCACTACTGTAGGTAAATATTTTGCCTTTGCAATATCATATAAAAAATAAAAAAGTTATCCCACTGACTTATAAAGAGTAGGACTAGTGCCTCATTTCATTATAATAATGC
The DNA here is from genome assembly GCF_000737465.1 of Haliaeetus leucocephalus. NCBI lineage: Eukaryota > Metazoa > Chordata > Aves > Accipitriformes > Accipitridae > Haliaeetus > Haliaeetus leucocephalus. The sequence goes on from NW_010972436.1 coordinate 6,123,652, forward strand.
ACACCCTGTTTTACAGAACCTCAAAATGTCTAAACAGCATCTCAAACTGGTAGTCAAACTCACAGCTTACTCCCCACAGCAGTTACTTCAGTGGGGGTGGTAAGAACAGACACAGCCCAACTTCTTGCAGAACAGTATGGAAAATACGTTACATGATCAAAGTTAATTCCTTCAATTCAGAGGTATAAATTCTTCTCTTCAATCATTTTGCGGCTCCTATTCAGTGTAGGAGGAGACCCATAAGGTTAGTCAAGGGCAGCATTTCAATCAGCAGAAGATGGCTGAAGAATTGTTTGCATGTTTTTCCACAGAAATGAAATTGTCATCCTCGTATGGCTAACAACAGAGCCAACTGCAGCCACTGGCTGATTCCTGGGGACTGTGGTCCATGGTAGAATACATGATTAAGTTCTCGATTGCTTTCCCTTGAAAAAGGACTGCAGAGTCTACTCCCCAATTTCTCATCTGAAGCTTGCATGCTTCTCTCAACTCTAAAAGAAAGAGACCAGCATTCAGGAATATCATAAAGAACTTTTAAAGTTTTTTCCAAATATAAGTGACTTTGTTTTTATGGGTCACAGTAAATCAAGACAAATTTGTACAGAAAAAACAGCGTCTGCACTTTCTTATTGCATCAGTTGTAATTTAGCAACTATTGTTGCAAATCTGACCATGAATGCTAAGGAAATATTAATAGCTTATTTGACTCAGAATCCCTATCTATGAAAAGGAGAAATTTTTCTGCCCTCCTGCTTTGCAGTGGGAAGACCATGTGGCAGCAATGGTCTGGGAAAACATTCTTTCACTCCTTAGTAGGAGCAGAGAAGGGTAAAAACCTGGTATAGAAGAGCTCGTCTAGGTTTGTGATGTTCAGCAACATGGAGAACAACAGAAGATCTGACGCTGATTCTGAGGTTGCTCTCCCTAAGGTAACAAAAAGAGTACTAAGAGTGCAGCTGCTGTTGGTAAGGAGAGTTAGTTACTGTGGTTAGCACTGACTAGCTGGTTGTCTGACAGCCTGAAAAAGATCCCAACTTATCTCAGCAGCCCTTTCCTCCAAGATTCACTAACTGACATGATTTACCATGAAAGACTCCTGGTGGTGACAAGCTTGAATCAATTGCCTCACAAGCCAGCATAGCTAAAGGGAAGGATCCTGTAGCGCTAAAGACAGCCAGCACTATTGAAGAAAATGGAGCTGACTTTTCAAACAATGAAATGAAATGAATCAAAAAAAAATGCTTACAAGAAGGCTAGTTTTATCACTTTCCATTAGAGTTTCCCAAAGAAAGGCAGAGTAATACTTTGAAATTTTTTGCTAATCGTTTCATATCGGGATGGGAGGTAGGAAGAAAGCTTTTGTTTCCAGTGCTCTTACTCAAGTACTTTGCATAAACACTTCACCTCCTCCACACTGCTTCTAGGCAAGGACTGCAGGTAGGTAAATACGTGTTCTCTTTGCAAAACAACTAAACAAAATACAAGTGCTACCAACCAGGTCTAAGCAGGGAAAAATAGGTTAGATTAGAAAAAAAAACCCAGAGCAACCTGGCTAATCATTTTAACCATGCTGTTAATGGAATGGTAGTGCAAGCTTATGTTTGCTGTTTGTGACAAAAAAGAATAACTTAACAGGGAATTGCTCTTCCTTTATAACTTTGAAAAAAACAGCTAAGTAGAAATATATTTCCCAGCAGAGCTGTATCAAACATTTATGCTTTTACAGCTTTGCTCATGTCAAAAAATACAGAACAGCATTCCCAAGTTCCACTTGATGGAGAAAAGTATGCTGTACAGACTGGTCTCAACACAAAAAATTAATGATATTATTGTAATTAATAAAACATTCAATAAAAGCAAAAGGGGAAATGGCTGCAATTTAATATAACCATGCTAATATCTCTGCATTTATTAAATTCCTTTGCTATGGGACTCTGTGAGAATTTTAATGATGTAGACCATGCTAATCAAATAGATAAATGCAGAAAAATGACACATCTTTATAAGCAGTCACTTCCCCATTCTAAGGTGACTTTCTGTCTGTAGTAGAGTCAGGTCTGCAGATTGAAAATCTACTGAAAGCAGTCTTTTTAGAGTTTCTAATTCCCGTTTGAGTGAATGTTAGTGTTTATCACAGCAGAAGAATTTTACTGATACAGTTTAACTGGGAAGATAAAATATTTCAGTGCAGTAATGCATACGTAAGAGACTTCATAAATAAAAGTACATATTTTCCTCTTTTACCCTCAGAACCATTGACAATACCACTTAGAGACTTGGGAAGTTATCTGGCTTATGAAAAGCTAAAATCTCCCTCTGGTGCGTTCATGAAGAGCATTTCTTTCTAACAGGGTAATCTTGAGTTTCTGCAAAACATACTTTTCTGTGTTCCTTTCAGGTATGAAGTAACTAATGCTATTTCAATGCTCATCATGTTGCAGATGAGCCCAGCAATAGATGCCTGATTGTTTCTGGTGCCTAATGCTCACCCCAGACTGTATCACGGCATTGGAAATGATGCCAAGCAGGCTCATCAGAAGAAGTCAGGTCTGGGACAGGGCAAGGCAGCAGCAAGCCCCAGAACACCAGCTGCGGTAAACACACAGTGAGCAGCCAAGACAAGGAAGAGCCCACCCAGCAGTGAGTTAGGTTTATCTCACCCTTAGTTCTTCAGGAGGCCAAGTGAGTGACTCCAGCCCAGATTACTGGCTGTAAACCTGGATTACCCCAGGCAGTTGACAAGCACTAGTTCAAAGGAGAATCTCCAACCTCTCTTTACTACTGCACACATCCCTTTGGCGTGCTGAGGCCTGGCTAGAGCACTCCTTCTTTACCCTGGCCCTGGATGTGCACATACTGGTGAATGTTGTCCCTTCTGTTACATTTTTCCAGAAGGAAATAAGACTTGGAAGCCTGGATTCAAATTTGCTCTTCTGTATGCTTGTAGCCAAGAAGAGAAAGTAACCAGGAAGCTGCACATGAGAAGAATATTACTGCCATGGCCAGATAAAATGGGCAAGACCAGTTCTCGCCTGCACAGAAACAAATAAAAGTGGGCCAGAGCCTCTTCTTGGGCTGCTTCTGTGTTTCTGAGGCACAGCCAAGAATCTGAGCCAGAGTTTAAGATACAGTGAATTCCAATTATGTTTAGCTAATAAAGCTTTGTTCTTTTTTGCAACTATTACACAGAAGGATGTGCCAATGATATAGCTCATGAAGAGTAAGAGGCACTGCCAATTCCCTAGAAGTGCTGCAGACAGAGGATCACTTTATACAAAGACCTTATTTGACTACAACTGTACTTAAATTATCACAAAAAGGGAAGTATGCGATCAGAAGGCTTAGTCCTTAAACTCTGCTGAAGAAAATCGAGTTGTCAGTATGACCAGCAGCAATTAGCTTGGCTTTAGATCAATAGAAAACCTCGGTACTTATCTGATGACCAGCAATGTTTTGTGAAGCAAACCAAATTCAGACACAAAGAGCCAGTATCCAGGGATTAAATCATGTTCCCACTAGACCAGTGGAGTTTGCTACCAAATTCAGTGGAAGCAGGAAGAAATTTGCCAGGTCCCATGGTTACGCTTTTTGCCTTCTGCGTCTCTGCAGCCAAAAGTGGCTTAAAAATATATTACCCTGCCTTGGATTTTATTTTTCCCCTGCAGTTTTTCAATAATTTAGTATCAGTACTACTAGTATATTTTTCTTGACAAAATCCTATTTGGTTTCCATTACAGAATAAGCTTGTGACCATTGAGAGCAGTATTTTGGTAGGTTTACTTACCATAGACACATTTAATGTGCTCTAACCTTTCTCCAACCCAACTATATATTCACCCTTTCCTGTATCATTTAGAGGCTATGAGCTCGCTGGGGCAGAGACTTTAGGAAGTACCTTCAGACAAGACCTCCAGAGTCTGTTATCACAACAAAGATAAATCACTACCAATAAGGTATTTGCTTAAATACACTTTAGCTTGAAGGCTAAAAACCATAAAAATGTTGGAATAATACTGACAGCTTTCTAAAGGGTTCTGCATCTGATTGACTTTAAAAAAAAAAAGAAAAGTTTGTAAAACAAGGTAGTATCATGTAGAGACCTAAGGATGAAAAGCTTTAAACCTCAGACTTTCTACTAAAAAAACCCAAACATTTGCAGGCAACATGATCTATCATGTCTGCACAAGTGCAGGAATTACTTTAATGTGTCTAACAGAAGGGCAATTTAAGGGGAATTGGTTTTGAGTACTCCTCCTCCATTACAGCCCAGCATGAAGTTTAACTTTTATCCAATGCCTGATTTGTTTTAATGCTGCATGATTCATGATGCAGTATAATTTGATGTCAGGAAAGCAGGATCCTTTTTTATTACTGTGACTAGATACCTTAGCCAAAAGATAATTTGAGTGGGTTTGTTGTTTGGTTTTTATCCCTCATGTCCTAAATGAAAATCTGATATCAGTAATTTGAATCTAGGAAGTATTTAATTTTAAATACCGAGAATTAATGCATAGTTTTCAAACTAGTTATCTTTGTGCATTACAAGGCATCCATGCAGTGTTTTCCTTCTTTGAGATCATGGATATTTAAAGCTGCCTTTGCAAGTTTGATCAGAAAACAGACTGTTTTCCATATTTTTACATATTAAAATAAATCTGTAGATTACCCCTGGTTTCACAGTTTTCGCCAGGGCCTAATAGTGCAGAGCAAGAGGTAACTTTGTAGGAAAACGTGGTATTTTCTTATTTGGTAGCTCTCACATCCTAGATCCTTGGCTTTAGAGTGAAGTCAACCACATGCTACATACTGTTTTGGAAGAAACTGTTTTCCATGGGCCTATTTTCCTATTCAATTGCAGTAGTTACTTAAATAGCAAAAGTGACTTAACACAACAGGCATAAGACAACTGCTTTCCAGTAGCATTCACATTCTCAAGATATATTCAGCAGTAGCAATAAATTGTAGTAAGTAGTTTTAGGCTAGCTTTCATTATTTCAAGGACCTCATCTTGTGCATGCACCAATACCTTTTTGATAACCTCTAGGTCAAGAGGTTAATTATGCGAGACAGTGATCTGTAAAAATGTTATAGTAAAATGCTACTCAATAGTTGGAAAAAACACCTAAGCTTGCCAATCTTTCCAGTCCAAGGGGCTAGAGACTACAGAGTGAGATTTGTATTGTCTACATTAGCTGTCTAAATGAAATCACTTAGGCTTCTTAAAATGGAGACGGACAAGTACCCTCAGAAGGTGATTCTTTCTATTTGCATTTTTAGCGGGAACCTAGACTTTAGGGAGCTAAAACTGGATTGGAGTAATCTCATTAACAAGTAGATAGACAGGATTGGAATTATTTAGTCATAACTTCAATTTACCTAAAAATTCGCTCTATCTACAAGAAATACTTGTTTACACAATTGGTAATTTTGTAATAGAATTTCCCTGGTAAATTGATGATATGCTTTTCTCATTAGTATCTAGAATATTACAGAAACTGCTTTTCTTCCTTAAACAGGACAAGTAAGTCTATAAACACTTTATTTTGGCTGCAGACAGGTTCGTATTCTGAAGCCTGTGAAGTGTGAAGCGGAACCATTTCTGCTTCAAGTAACTTTTGTTGTCATACAAAGGCTTTTTTGAAAATATAGGCAAAGCCATAGGGAGTTGGGACAGGGGGATGGAGGTGTGGAACAGATGCTGAACACAAGAGGATACAGTCACTACATTTACATGGAGATGAAGACATGGCCAGCAGGCCAAATTTCCTGACTGCTCGTTGTTCAGCCAGTAGAAGCCACTGGAAGCCACCAGCTGCGAGGCAGCTTTTCCCAGGGACACCAAGTGCAACCTGCTCACCAAGATGAGCCCAAAGGCTTGCTCTCCCGTTGCCCAAGCTACTCCTGCCCACCCACCTGCACATGCTTCTTCTGCCCGTGTAGACAACCTCTGCAGATGAAGATCAGCCCAGCACCTTGCTGAGGAAAAGCCTACTGATGCCTATAAATGCACCAGCATTGCCAAGGCTGATGCATTTACAAGCTGATCTTGAGACTCCTCAAACTGCTCCCAGGATCAGCCAGCTCAGTAAAAAGCCACATGAAGAGATTAATTTACAGGCAGCATTCTTTCATTTCTCATTGCTGACTGAGGAGTAGTTAATATGTAACTGTTGCTGGAAGAGATAGAGGAAAACTCCTGGGCAATATTTTCTCTCACACCTTGAGTAAACAGGTCAATCTCCAAGACTGTTTGAATTTATTGGTAAAGCAAAGTAGCATCATTACTTGCTTACTCACATCACAACCGACATTTTAATCTAGCATTCTGCAATACTTGCAGGATGCACGTAGTCTATGTGTTGGTTCAAAGCCATCACCAGATAGTTATTTTGCATATATACAGGGGGTTTTGCTGGACATGGAAGCTGTTTGTTCACCTGCTAAGAGGTGAAGAAAAATAACAGAGGGTCATTTACTTTTGCAAATCATTGACAAGCATTTTTAATCAAATTTTTTTCCCAGCAAATAAAACTTCTCCAAATTCATCTAGTATAAATTCTAGTATAAAAACCACTACTGATATTTGTTCCCTCTTCTGCTTAATGTGCTTCTGTGCCTGCTGCAGTTAACTCGAAGATGAATAAACCCCATCCAACTCCTTAAAAATGGCAAGTTTATTTCTGTTCTAAACTGATTCCATTTCTATGCAGAAACGGTGTTTAGTGGTATTGCATAGCAAAAGCACAGAACTACATGGTCTTCACTATGGTTAGGTCAATTGTTATAGGCTGGAAATTCTCTCAGGGGACATTGCTGGGGACAGAGGCCTTCATGCTGGTCTTGAAGTCACCTGTTGTCTCACTGGGACTGCTGTTGGCCAAATACCAGTTAGAATAGTTTGTGTGAACTGCGGCAGGGGGAATTTGGAAATTGAACTAGCAGGAAAATAGATGCTTAGGGACTATTTTTAAAGGCTATTTTATTACTAATAAAGAAATCACGCTAAGGCCTATCCATCTTCTGGCCTTGACATGGGATAGCCTTTGCTGACTCTAAGTGCAATTCATTCACATTTTCCTATTGGAAATGATCCCCAGACTGTATTAATGCACTTGAACTGAGGTTCAAGGTTCAATGGCTGGATGACTACTGATTGGCCTAGATCAGAACTGTGGTGAAGAATGTGCCAATAAATGATTGTATAGGCAATTGCATCACTAGTTTGTCCTTTGGCTTGCTGGTTCACCAGTATCAATGTAGCCCGGGACAGCTGCGTGGAACCGTGGCCTGTTGAAACCAAACAAATTCTGAGAAGTCTGGCAAGCTTGCTCAACATACTGGGTTTCACACCTAGCAGGGCTTGCAAAGCAAATGAAGTTTCTTTGCTAAAAGTCAAACCCATCATTTAGTTCCAGCATAGTATTTGTCATTCTCCTAGTCTGAAATGTATTTGTCTCCTTGGAAATTGTCAGAGATATTCTACCTCACTTTTGATCCAAAGGCAAAACAATTATCAGAGATGTTACTTTCTCAGAGGAGAACCAAAACACACAACATTACCTTTTGATCAAGGCATCTCCTAAAGTGACACAATTATCATTCCATTGCCTTAGTGCCAACTCCACAGTTGCAGTGCAAGTGCACACAAGAGGACACAAGTCAGCCTTCTACTAGATAAAAAAACTGTAGATTTCGCAGTCAGAACTCTCTTTAACTTGTGTCCGGTTCCTGGAGCTGGGTAGCCACTGCTGATGACTTCAGATGGGAGTGTGACTTTTCTACCAGCATGTGGCAGAAGGGAATAGGAGTGCCCGAGTTGTTCAAGGTCGGAAGTCTACAGTGCTTTATATGCTTCTCAAAGACAGACTACTCTGTCCTCACAACATAACCTGAAATACCTTCCATTCTTGCTGAGAAATTCTCTGAGCAAGAAATCTCTTACGGCAGCTTCCCCTTTGCTCAGTGTTTGCTAACACTCATTTGAATGCCAAGTGACTATTCAGTTCAGACGCATTTACAACTCTTACGATTTTTTTATTTATGAGCATTCATACAAACAGATTTTTTGTTCACACAAATGCTTGCTGAAGGGCTGTTTTTCATATGAATACCTGCACTCAGAAGGAAACAAGGGTATTCACTCAGAGCAAGAATAATTGCTACTTCTTGCTATTTCCTGATTCTTATTCTCATGTTCTAAAAGTTGCCATCATGCATTTTACAACAATGCCTGGAAATTAGATGGCCAGTCACATACCAAAACCAAAATGTCAGTAGATTCTGGCACTCCTGCTTAGGATGAGTAATATCTCACAAACAGCTCTGTTAACCTCAGTGGGACGCTTCAAAATAAAACATTACTCCACCAGTTAAAGCCACAGAATCTAGCCCGAACCAGAAAAACCTGTGGAGTGGATGCAAAAAGCAGCCACTCAAGCTCTATGGTAAATACCTAAGGACATTTTTTTTGCAGAACGTCAGTCTCACTTTGTAAGCAGTCTCTATGCAGCAGCAAAGCTTTGTACATTCACAGAACATTCGTCTGCCATAAATAACATCACAAGCTCTGTTATTCTTCCTTTTTTTCCCCCAAGGGACAACAATCCTTAAAGCACCAATGTCACCTTCTGCCATACTTAAAGTTTATATGAAACTAAAAACATTAAACAAAGGATGCAAGTGAGGAAGTGACAGAATTTGAGATGTAACCTGTTGAAAAATCTCATTTTATGGTGAAAGAAATCCAGGGTCTGATGCTGAAAAGGAGTAGGGCTTCTGCAACCTTTTACTTACTTCAGCATTCATTCCCTACCCAACATCCTCACTGCAGAGTTCAGTCTCCCTCTTCCTAGGGACAAAATAGTTTGCATATAAAAAGGTACTATTAAGGAAAAGTCAGTTTTGCACTTTGGGAATATTTTTCACTTTATAATTTGGAGCCAAGTAAATCAAATTCTGAGTGTTTGCTGATATCTCCAATCTTGTTTTTCTCTTTCTGGAATTGGAGAAGCAGATTATAAACCCCTTTTCTCAGTATCTGCTTCCCTGTCCCATACCCTTTAGGTCCTCCTGCAGCCTCACGTTCCAGTCCTCTTCACCTCCAGCTGGTCCTGCTTACCTCTCTAGTGGGCAGAGAGTGACCACACACGAAAAGCCTACATCTATGCATTATTACAGTTTGAGAATCTGTTGTCTTCTCTCCCAGTACAAATTTCCTCTCTTTCCTCTGTAGAGTCTTTTTCAATACTCAGTGGAGCGAGTAATTTCACGAGACTCTCCCTGCTCTTCCTCCCACCTGAGCATGCCTGTGCTCCCCAGCCTGCAGCTCTCCTACACCCTGCCTGTGCCTGGGGGCACCCAGGCCCCTCTGATGAGGGTACCTTACAATAAGCAAGATGTGCATAGAATTATGAGGTAATTTCAACACTGTTAGTCACAAAAGTATGGAGAAGTAGAAGCAGTTTGAGTTTTGCTGATCCCTCTAAAAATTGTAAAATATTATCAGTTTCAAAACTATGCCTTACCACATTCCCTACATAACCATAATTAAATGGATGGACATGCCTGTGTTTGATACAGAAGATTAAGTTTAATTTCTGCTTTGTGCTATGAAAAACGTTCGGGGGGGGGGGGGGGAATATATGCAAGTATGGTGCTAAAATTCAGCCTTCTGAAAGCATAACTTTAGCCCGCTGCAGTTGCCAGATAACATTTCTGAAGTTGTTGAGATATTAAAAGGGTGGCAGTTTATTATGAAGCCATTTATATTTTGTCAGACTGTTAACAAGATTTGTGTTATCTGCACCATGCAACAGGAAGGCTGCTGCAGAATCCATAATAACTTCTTACTGTGCATGCCAAATTGTTGGTGCAATTGGCAGAGAGAGGAAAGGAATCAGAAGATGATATTAGTAACAGCCTACATGAGTTGAGAGCCAAGTTACGCAACCCTCTTTATACCATCACTTGATTAAATTCATACTACATCATCAGCCCATCAAACATTCAAATTATCACAGACTTCAAGATTATACTAAATTCTTGGAGTTGAACGGAATACAAGGTACATGCATTGCTGATTCCAAAACATGAAATTGTAAATTTTTACACGTTTAACACACTTTGATCTACATATATTTAACCAAAGATTCCTTGCATAACAATATAAATATATTGAAAAGTGTATAACATGTGTGTGCATCTATCTGTTTATACCTACACATGCCGCAGTATATATAGCGCCATCCCAAGAATAACTGTTTCAAGTCATTATTCTCTTGTTCCTTTCTCTCCGATATAGATCCTGAAAGATGTCATTTGTCACCAACTTCCACTGTCTTCAGTCATCATTTGAAGTGTTAAGTGCATCACAGTGAGACCCTTCATAAAGTGATAATATATCAACAGGGAGGTAATATATTGATAGGGAAATTGAAATTCTTAAGGCTAAATAGAGCTGACAAGCCATTGCAAAAATTATTTAACTCTTTTTGAAACAGGGACCTTGTGAAGTCAAAATGCTGACACCGAACACTATCACAAGAAAGGCGTTTACAGAAATGTTGTGTTTCTTGTACAATTTATGCTTTCAAAGTGCCATCATTTAGGGCTAAAAAGCCATGCTAATTATGATTTAGGGTGCTCAGCACTTTGCAAAATTTATCTCAAAGAATGGAAGTTAAAATCTTCCCACGTTAACTTTCCCAATTTAATGGCGCAAAACTGGCCAAGCAAGAAAGAATGGCGGGCACAGAACAGAACATAGGTACAAGGAAACTTTCCAGACTGAAACACAACAATAATCAGTCAACTCATGCATGGGGATTTCATTTACAATTCCCAAGACAAAAACCAAGGTGATCTGAGCTGAAGGATGAAACTTACTAATGTAGAGGTAAGACTACATTTATGAATCTGAAGGCTGTACATGTCTTCTGGACATCCAGTCCTGGACAAAGGAGACAATGTTGAGCTACAGCTAGTCATAGATATTCACCTCCAAACCACCAGCTGGTGTGGCATCTCCAAAAGGAGTGAAAGCATTGCCATATACACAGCACTTCTGTCTGGGCTCACCACATTTAATAGCTCGATACTGGTTCCAGATAGATTATGTCATTAACATAAATATGAATTGTCGCCAAGAGAGGGAGACAAAGAGGCAGTATGTCACAGCTGCATGCAGACACAGGCTAGAAGAACCTCTTAGCCACAGCAACATGATCTTTTCAGCACCTTTTGTTGTAGAAGTGGCGACAATCAAATGATGTAACCTGAAGAAGAGCATCCTGACCACACTGGGTCCTTCTCCTGTGCTCTTCAGGATGTCAGTCATTGCCATCTACTGGTTTGTAGCTAGACAATTCTTGTTTGTAAATCTAGGTTTTACACATAAACTTAAGAGTTTAGTAAAATCACTGCTCTAGAACCAACTACTTTATTGCCAATCTGATCACCAGTCCCTTCAGGCCCTCAGTGTTCCTAAGCATCTGATTTTTACAGATTCAGCATGCACAAAATTGTCCAAGAATCATCATTTCTCTTCCCTGTAGCTGCCATGTTTGATTTAATTTCCACCAACCACTCCAAAGGAAGCATTTTAAAATTTTGGAAGTTTGCAACATACTCACTGGAACAAAACAATCCTTCTGGACACTTGATTATAGCTGGGCTGTTTGTTAATTCCCAATTTCATGTAAAAGACTTTCAGAACAAACTTTACAATAAGTTTGTTTTAAAATGTAGTATCGACATTCATAGTGCTAAAGATAATGGAAATGTTAGTTTATTAAAAAAAAAAAAAGAAGCTATTTCCTAACATTTAAAAAATGTGTTCTATATTCCCAAGTCCAGCAACCATGCTCTCATATATACCTGTAGAAAGAAGGATCTGCCTACTAAAAAACCAAAATCTTGCCTCAGAATTTAACTACAGATAGCAATTAAGTAGCTGCCTATATCACGACCTGATATGATATTGCCACGGTGATTTTTGAAGATTTAGTAGAAGCAACTGAGTTCTATAATTATTGTTGACTTTCTGAATACTCTGACTTGATCAAAATCTTGATTTGAATTATTCATTGAACACCATGAATAGCACAATGTCAAAGCTAAATGAAGATTCTGTTTCTAGACTGTGGCTAAATCTTTTTTTTCCAACTCAGATTAGAGCTATAAATTCCTATAGACAAACATAGCATGCTTGACCCAGAGGTCCTAGTCTCTTTTAAAGCTGTAAGTATGTCTACGCTCTTGTCTCAGCAACTTGGATTGATGTAGTTGTATTGGAGTCTCCTAGACATTTTTACATGCTGTGAAATACCTGTGGTAGGTTCTTCTTTCCCCAGCAAAAAGCTAGAGAAAGTTTCAAAGAAAAACGTTCTTCCAACCCATCTTTAAGCATTCACACTCAAAAATTTAGTACCCAAATCATCAAGTATTTTTCTTCTTGTCTTCCTTTGTATAAGAAGCTTAGACAACTTTTTTCAAACATTGGAACTGCTTGAGAAAAATGTATTTTAAATTTTAATTTAAAGCCACTAAGAAGTCTTTCGTAGTTTCACTTTTCTGGTACAGTTGTAGAAATAGAACCTAGTTCTTCACACCAGTTAGTTACAGTAGTATAAGGTATATATTAGTATGTTCGTAGATCTGGTTTTAGATGTAAAGGTAAAAGGTGCCTAAACCAATTAATCGTGAATATTGCTGGTTAGTTGTGCTGGTAGAAAGTCATACATAAACCCAACTGAATACTAGCATGCTGTTGAAAGTCTCAACTCTCAGTGAGGACCAACTCTTTTTAGTATTAAGAGGAAAAAAAAAAATTAAAAAGGACAAAATAACCTGGAAAGATTGTGTTACTGAATAGTTTCCTGCACAGCAGCTACAGACTTTGAGTAACATTATCACAGTAACTTGTAAACACTGATCACAGGCTCACCAGTTTTTCTAGCATGTGCTGAGCTCACAGAATACCCTAGCCAGGGTGGAAAGTGAAAGTAGTTCCAATAATTTCTAGCTTCTCTCAATTAGCAGAACTGAGACTATTCCTTACCTGACATTACTACATGGAAATACTTCCCCCATCCAGTAGCCTGCAGATCTTTAGACACACCTGCTCAAGGTATACTGATTGGCTTCATCTAAGCAATCTCCCAAAGAACTAATTTCCATGTGTAACAGCTATACATGGAAGTGTTGGGTTTTCTAGGTGGTATCTCCAGGAATCTGTTGCTTCAAATGCTACAGCTGTTGAGAATATCTGAGTATTTACACACTGAAAGATAAACTGGAAAATAATCATGGAAAAGAAGAATGAAGAGGTGCAAAGGTGGAAAAACAGTACTAGTGAGAGCTATAAGAAGGTATTAAAGACTATCAACACCTGTGTTCTATTACATAGTTTATAACCAATACCTTCTGCAGAGTAGGTGTGTTGCTGCCTTGCTTAAAGGAGGAGCAAGAATATACCTGTGATTTTATATCAGGAATCCTGGTTTCAAAGTTAGGTCAGATGCTTTTATATATATATATATCCATGAATACAAAGCTGACCAAGCTCTGAGCTGGTTTTGTGTAGGCCACCTCTAAGCCAGAAGCCAGGTCAATATGTTATCAGTGGGTTTATTAGCTCTAAGCCCAAGTAGCTGAACTGCCTTTGGAAGAGGAGCTCAGGATTCAGGTCTGTCTGCAGAAGTCATGTAGAAATACTGTAAATCAGGAGGTCTTCGTTGTTTTCAGTGAAGGCTTTGGATCAAGTTCATAAGATAGCTTACTGTGTATTTGGTGAGGTTTGGGGTTTGGTTTTTTGTTTTGTTGTTGTGTTTGTAGTTTTTGTTTTGTGAAGGATGTCATTGTCTAAGAAAACTTGATAGAAAACCTAGATTTCTAACTTTTTGACTGAGTATCCAATATACCAGAAGTTTATCTCTTTAACTAAAGGAGGCTTCCCCTTGGTACTTAACTGGAAAGTGATTTTAAAAACTAATGATTTCAAAAAGAACGGAAAGAAATGAGGCTGTACTTTAATTCTTCTCTTAGAAATGTGAATGGTAGTTACCAGTCTTGAATGAAGTCTCCAGAATAAATAGCACCAAGTAATTATCCTATATATTTTTCTTTAAATAGTACTGGCAGCTTTCCTGTAGCTGAAATTGTGCAATAACATTTAAATTCTTCATTCCATATCCACATAAGCAGATGACACCTTCCCATGAAGGCTAAGAAATCCTGATTTGATTAGTGGGGATCCTATATCATCTTAACTGGCTTTTAATGGTGTGCTTTCCAAAGGCACCTTTCAGGGTCACTATTCAAATCCACAGATTCTTCAGGACTGCTGACAATGGCCTGTAAAGAAAGTATTCTTAGGGATTCAGATTATATACACTACTTATCGTGAAAAGAAGTAAAGGAGGAAAGCTATCACAAATCCCTGCAGGCCCATCTATTCGCATGCCTTCAGCAGTCATTTGTAGCATGTTCTGTGCCTTATCAGGTGCACTTTTCTAAATGATACCGTATTTTGAACACAATACCATGTACATCTTGTGTGTATATTTTGTTGCTCATTCATTAAAGAGTAAGATGGATGAGAGCAATTCCATAGGCCGTGCTTCTATCTACTCTTAGCATTCTCATTTTTATGGATGAATAAGGTGTAAAGGCTGCGAAGCGGAAGGGGCACTCTTTAGTAATCCATTAACAAGCAAGGATTATGCCTTCCCCCAGCAAGTGAAGTGACAAGTGTGTACTTATTTTACTCCCTGACATCGGATAGGGATAGGACTGACATCGGACCTGTTGCCTTCTTCATGCTTTTCCTACACCAATAAATATTGAGTGGACTGTTATATTAACTAAAAATCAGGTTCAATTGCTTTAGGTACCTAAAGTGTATGTAATATTCATGTTTATCCACATCAACAACCTGACATCTGTGATCATTCTTGATCACTGGAATACCAGCTTGAATTACATTCACTGCTAAATTCACATGACAAAATGATACTTTGTTGTCTGAAAAAAAAACCAAACAAAAAAAACCCAGCAAGTAGAAAGTGTTGAGTGTGTCAGTGCTGTTTTCTCTATTGTGGAAATCTAGCACATAGACTAACCCTGCTTTGCAACTTCTCTGTAAATGTGTCATTTTAAAAAGTAGGTGGGAAATGAAAGTGGGAAATCTTTGGATATGTATTGAAGTAGAAAACAATTTCATCTCAGTTTTGGCATTATTACCCATGTTACAGCTTGAGTATTTCCCAATACCGTGTTAACTAAGGGATCAAACAGAAATACTTACATCATAATCATGCCTGAAGTTCATGAAAACAAGGAAAGGGGCTGGTCAAGGGGCTAGGAAGGCAAAATGGTGCCTTATTTCCCCTTAAGTGTAACTAAAGAGTCAAAGTCTGTGCTCAAACCCAAATGAGCAGTCTGCGTTCAGAGGAAGAAAGCAGTCTTTGGACAAATAAGTTGCTCTGGCAAAAGAGGTCTGGGGGAAGATGAAGCTGGAGGTAAATCTCCATTGCCCTCCTGGGTTTGATCAAGCAACTTTTGCCACATGCAAAGAGACTCCACAGTTATTTGTTTCCTAATAGATGTAATAAATAGCTGGGACTGATAAAGACTACTAGGGTAGGCATTAATAGGCTCACCACACCCAGTGAGTCTTTGCTGGACAAGCAGTCAGCAGCTAGGTGGGGAAGGGTTGGTCTCCATTGCTCATTGGAATAGGCTGACCCTGGATGTTGCTGAGCTGGCAGCTTCCTGGTTTTTGTTTTCTCTCTTAGGATTTTATACCTTTTCATGTCAACGTTTTTTCTCTTGAATCTTTGAAGTGCTGCCTATCGCCACCTCAACAGTCTTACCTCTCTCTGCAGTTTTACCATTCTTATCTTGCATGGCTCCAGGCTACATACTTTCCCTCAACTCTCTCACAATCTAGCAGTCTACTTAGGAATATAAACCAAGGTTATGCAGCTGTGCTGAATCAGAGTTGGCCTTGGATCATAAGCATCTCAACCCCAGGAGGAGAGTGACAAGGGCCAGAGAACTACAGGGATTTGCCGCCACTTAATTAGGAATAGGAACTTTTCAGTTTGAGGCAAATAGGGCATTGGTAAAAGTTGAGGGAAGTGGAAGAGAAATTCCCAGTGGATCTCAGCACAAGGGCAGGACTTTCAGACATCTCCCCACTGCTCCCTCCCACTAGTGAAGTGGGAATGTGAAGAAATCATAAGGAAAGGAAGACCTGTCTAGCCCTGAAACTGAGCTCTGCTACATGGAGATAACCTTAGTTAATGGTCCAGTAATCACATAGTTCCCAGAGTATGTTGAATTAAACTAGACCAACACATCTCCCATGTAGCCATATATTGGAGTTGTGAGGCAAAAAGAAAGGTCACTTTCCAGAGCCCCCTTCTCTACCAACCCCAGAATTACCACTGATCTCTCTCTAGTGATTGCAAGAGATACACTGAGCAAAGGATTTGGTCCTGACCCTTTGAAGAGTAGTACTCACCAGATTTCTTTGTTCACTCAAAAACTGGCATTACACATTAGCATCCAGATATGACCCAAAGGGCATTGGTCATGCTTCAGCTAGGGAACCTATAGATAGAAGTTTGTTTCTGTCTTTTACATTTTACTGCTTTTCTTCTATGTTTGCATTTTCAAAATAATGTGCAAAAGATCACTACTCTCAAACCAGACTAGTGAAGTAAAACATAAATAAGAATAATAACCATGGGATCATGGGAGTGTATATGATGACAGAGACAGTATCTTTAAGGCATCCCAGAAAAAGAGTCTTTTTTTTACCCCGAAGCCCTTGTGACTGCTATGCACTCCCAGATGGAACCAGATGAAAAAGACAGACCTCTGCCTTGGATGCTGAGGCCCAGCCAAAGACTTAGCTGTCTCACTGCCAAATACGGTGCCTTTAGTCAAAAAGCAGATTCTTAAAATACTGATTCTGCTGATTCCTGTCCCCGTTGCTGTAACTGAGGGAAGTTAGTTGTATTTTCACCAGCATTTCCTGACCATCTCGAGCCATGATCTTCATGGAACATGATGGCTTCGGCTGAAATGGCAGAATTAAGGAAATAGGTATCAAATTTGTGACTCATGAACTGAGCTTTAAACATTTTGTCATGATACCAGGTGTCACCCCATCACCTGTTCAGCCCATGGAGCCAGACCCAGGCCTCCACTGAACACCTGAGAGAGACAGGGCTTAAGCCAACCCTGAGAACCCCTCACTCTTAGCAATTCAAGCTCCACCCTATCGTGATGGCAGCTAAAATCATGTGAAACCCTAGAACTGAGCTGGAAAGAAAGGATCCTTAATGTCCTTTAGAAGAACTACGTTTTGCTCTGCAAAATTTTCACTGAGAGCCAAAGACAACCAAATGGCTTCTTTGGGAGAAACATGCTATCCAAGACTGATCTCCATAGTTTTGTTTCAGTTTTACAATAATACAATGTGCATAATTTTGTGTTGAATATGAAACACTACTACATCTGGAGTTTAGCAGATTTTAACTCAGTATGTTTTGAATTTTACATTCTCTATACAGATTAATTTGGATAAAAAACTTAATACAAAGACAGCTTATCAAGCCTATCTGAGATATGGTACTAGGCTGTGGTTCACTCAGCCAGTGCAGAAAATAAAGTGAGGCAAGTCTAATTCACCACGTGCTTACCAAGGAAAGAACCAGGGTAATGGGGGTTTTTAGGTTTTTGAGGTCAGAGAAATACAATAGTCATGTGTGGAAAGACAGAGTCTGAGACCTAAAGATCTCCCAGTCAAACAATATTTGCATTAATCACTTTGCTGGCTTTTAATTTTTCTTGCTCTGAAAATACACGCAGGTATAAAAATGTAAATGTGGAGATTCCTGACAAACACAATACTACACAATGCCAATTAAAAAGGAAATTAAATTGTACATGAAGCAGAAGAAAATTCCTTGTGACATTATACTGGAGGGAATGATAAGAGAGCTATAATTACATTATAGAAAGAGATGTAAGTTTTCTGTTTTAAATGTGATGAGAATAAGACATTAAAACCTCACAGATGGATGACAGACGACAGAAAATAAAATTAGGTGTACTCTAATCTAACATAATGTTAGGTTGCTGTTATTGTACTATGACTAGAGTATTGCATACAAAAAAGCTGAAGTGACCAAAATGGAAATGGCAGTAAATTATGATTTACACGATTCACTGATTCATTCTGTGTCCTTGGGCAAATTGTTTAAGGACTAGTTTTCAAAAGGTCAGACATGCAACTAGGCATGTGAACATGTACTCCTGTTTGCACGTGTAATACACGATGGAGGGAAAATGGACATAAGAAAATGGCGAGTTATTCACCTGAGTTCAGTGTGAGTTCACTTGAATCAAAACTGAGTAAAATCCTGGGATTGGGCACCCTACATAGATTGCAGAAAAATCCAATCACGTGGACAGAATGTGATATTAAATACCTATTGTCAACTTCCGTTTGAAAAGTTTCTATTTTTTCATGGAGCATCCCTGCTTAGGTACTCTGCAGTTCCTCCTTCTATTAAAAACAGCTGAGTATCTGATTATTCTCTTACTAGTTTTTCATGTGATCCAAGTTTGTTTTCTATTTATATAGAGAAAGAAACTCCTAGATACCTGGAATAGCACCCATGTGCAGCAGAACTTGGTACCAAAACAAATGAATTTCATGGCATCATCTCTATAGAAAGCAATAAATAAATAAATAAATAAATTGATGATACAGGACGGCTTTCCCTGTCTTTTAAAAGTCTAAATATAAGGTATTATATGCAATATATGGGTCTGCAGCTTCAGTTGTAGCAGGCTATACTCTTAAAAAGGCCTTTAGCTCTACTACAAGACTTTGAATCACAGTAATAACAGAAATATCTTATTATGCAAGGAACAAGTGAAGCTGACTATATGCAAACTACTGTAAAATTGTTGCAGCTAAGAATATGGAAACAACAGAAGAAAGTTTTTTTTTTCATTGGTTTTAAGCTAATGGTATCCACAAATCACACCAGATGAACTGACCCATACTGTCTTTCTAATAGTTATAAAGTTATTACTGACTCAAATTGTAACTGAGAAGGGTGAGTGTAACCCCCATGGTGTCCAGTTACTTGAAAATTATCTTCCCCAGTAAGATTTTGGAGTTCACGCTTAGAAACTATCTACTTTTGCAGAATGTATGTGCATATTTTATTTTCCATACTGTTAATTTTATGCTTAAATGCTGTAGTCCATTTTCTTTAACAAGCTCTACCTCTGGGAGCAAGTTGTCATTAACAGTTAATTCTAAACCCATGAGCATCTTTCACTTGAGTGTCTACTGGAGATTTCAGTTTTAAATGCTTTCAAAGTCATGCTATGGTATAGCCCAGCAGTGTTAATTTTGGGCTGAATATTTGGCAAGGTATATCAGCACCTGGTTTTGATGTATCAAAATGTGATTTTGAGGGCTGGAACTGTTCTGGGCACACTGGAATTCAGTCTCAGGTACTAATTCTGATATGGGGGTACATGAACCTGATTTTGGCCATGTATTTAGTGTGTTAATACATTCTTCTGCTCAAGGTTCATTTCTTCTGTGATTAAAACACTGAACTGAGAAACAGGGAATCCAGATTAAGGTCCAGACTGTGACAGATAGCTTTTGAAAAAAAATGAATTGAAAGGTGAAAGGCAAAAGCTTCTTAAAGGTTCATTGTTAAACTGAACCCAGGGATAATCATTAGGGGTCCTTCCTCTTTGCTAAACCTGCTTGAACCACTGTTTCCCAAACACAAATTAGGTATAAGGAAGAAATTTCAGTGGCAATAGAGGTAGAAAACATGAGCAAAGTTGTGAATTTAAAAGTTTACATTTGATGTAAGGAACAAGAGTCCACTGAAGGCTTACTCTTATATATGAATACGCACAGTTCCTCCTACCCTCTTTGCTGAGGTGAGTGCTATGTTTTTGGATTGGAGAGTAGAAAATAATTTGTTGCAAGGATTAATACAATTGTGATATCTTGATGGGGTTGATGGGTAGAATTTATGTCAAGGCTGGGAACATCTCAGCCTTTTTACGTAGACGCATAAAAGTTGATGGCATTTTATATGTGGTACCATCTGCTTTTTATAGGTTTTGTCTTCTCTGGATGTTTTTGTTTTAATTTATTCTCCCTGGGGAATTCATTTCTTTAATGTTGAGCTTGTTAATAGGAAGAAAAAAAATATTGCTGTATATATAACACAGATAAATTATACAGTCAATTGTGCAATATGACTGTTTGAGTGGATTTCATTTCTGTTGAGAAGGTAAATAAAAATAAGATTTAAAAAAAACAGCTGAAATGGCCTGATTTTCAGAAGCACCGTACACTCCAAATCCCACTGTCTACTGAAGAAACTTTGGGCAGCTCCAAGAATCAGTTCCCTCGTTAGTTTATGGGGAGATTATCGACCTTATTGACATCGTTCACCTTCTCTTTCAGCTCAGAGTACACTGCCCACCTCACAATCAATTTCTCTCTCATATTTCTGCCTGCAGCAGGAGGCATTATTGCCTGATGGGAACATTGTAATCAAACTACACCAATGTCCTGCAAACCTTGAACCTGTGCCCAGGCTGTGAGTCTGGTGCCTCTGCTAATTAACTATTCTAAATTTAGCTGTCAACATTAATTAGGAAAGCCATTGTCTCCAAATATGTGACCTGATAAAAGGAGACAGGAAAAGCATCTAGGACCAGGAAGGCGTGAAGCACCAGCTTTGGGTTTTTCATGAGCTTCAGCTTCATATCAGTGGAAGTTAAGGATGCTCAGTCCCTGGTGGGATGAGGTAGAGCAGTGCCTTCCCAATTCTGCAGTGCTTAAATCCTGACCTGTCAAGTCCCTTTCTATTGCTTCATCCTGTAAGCAAACAGGAGGAGTAATAGAGAGGAAGAATGTGTACAGTCATCTCTTCATTTTCTACTAACTGACCAGAGAAGTTGGCTGCAGAAAATGTGTGCTCACACTGGCATCCAAGAGAACCACCATGCTCAATAAATCTAAACTAACTTGGGCACCATAGCATGGGCAGCATACAGGCCACAGTAGGATGCAGGCAATGTCTCAGATCCTAGAGTCTGCCTTGAGCTCTCTCCTGCCCCAGCTGCACCATCATCAGTTCATGAACAAGCCAGCAGAAAGCTAGCTCAGGCTGTGCTGTCATCAGATGCTGCTCTCTGGTTTGCTCTAGGACAATGTATCTTTACTACATTCATTCAAAAAGGGTGGAAACATTATATATTAATCTTGAAAACAGAATTTTCAATAGGAAGCTGTTGTTGTTCAGGATATTTAAAATATAGCATAGCAAGATTTTGTGCATGGTTACTGCTGGTGAGATACGCTGAAACAGTTACTCTGGAACACAACAATTACACCCAACTTTGTAAGAGATATGAGGTAATTCTGCAGTGTCTCAAAATTAAAAAATGACTGATTGTAAAGATCTTGCTCACATTGAAACGTTTCTCAACTGATTAAATCGTCATTTATCTGTCTAAATGTGT
The DNA here is from genome assembly GCF_000737465.1 of Haliaeetus leucocephalus. NCBI lineage: Eukaryota > Metazoa > Chordata > Aves > Accipitriformes > Accipitridae > Haliaeetus > Haliaeetus leucocephalus. The sequence goes on from NW_010972436.1 coordinate 6,145,243, forward strand.
GCTTTCTAGATAGAATCATTAGGTGTTTTCTATATAGCAGGGAAAAAAAAAAAACCCTGCCAAATTCTGTTTCTCAACTGTGTAAGACAACTTTGCCATGGAGCTGTGTCATAATTAGGCTTATACTACTAGGTGACAGATGTAGCAAACTCACAGCCTAAGCAGCTGTTATGGTCACAAACAAAGCTTTGTCGAGGCAACCTCTCTTTGAACTCCATCCCCTCCTTATTCACTCGCTGAAGCTCCTTCCATTCATTTCTGTTGCATCCTACCCATCGAGGACTTTCAGCAGCAGAAGCTAGTAAAGCTTGAGCACATTTTTCTCTGTCATAAGATACTTCTCTTGGCCTGCTCTTACTACAGAGGAGCTTACAAACGTTTGAGACAAAGGAGCACAGTAGAAAGTCATTTGTGTATTTGCTGGTTCAGTGTGCAAGGTCAGCTGTCTGGTATGATCTTCTTCAAATTACCTTGCATTTACCATGTGGTGAGAGTTTGTTGGTAGTCGGTAGTTTTCATCAGCTACTTCATAGTAATTGCCCATATATATGTTCTTACCCTGGGTAATTGCAAGGTCATTTGAACTGACCCATACACTCATATCTACTTATGTATAAAACAGAGAGGTTTTAGAGTATTTTGCTAACTGCCACAACTTAGATTCAGGATGTGTTGGAGTCCAATAAATGCAATGTATTTTTTCATACATATGCATTTCTTTTCTTCGACACATTCACAGAATGGATTCTCATGGAAACTATTCTTTCCAGTGTATTTACAAAGGCTCTTCTGTATTCCTCCTCTCTTTATGAAGTGGTTAAGTATTACCTCTTTCTTCTGAAAGAAAAAAAAAAGAAGCAGCAGCATAGCTTTGACATAAATCTGTTTTTCTCATGCTTTTGCAGGGAATTTCCTTTCTTGTTCATCACCAAAGTCCCTCCACTCAAGTACATCAGAAATGCAGTTGTCAATCCATGAGTTCACAGGTGAAAAGAAGAACAATTAAACTGTAATTGTTTGCTCACCCTGTTGGAGAGTGACTCTCCTTATGTGGGGCAATGGCTATTAAGACAATAGTTCCTTGTGTTCAGACAGTCTCTGAGAGTTTTGCCTGGGTGGAAGTAAGAGTGAAAGGAAAAAATAATAATACAGCAACCAATGTCACATCTTAACAACTTCCCCCTCATCTAGAATTTACACAAGTATTCCTGTAATTTATCTTCATTACTCTAACCTACTTATAACACGCTTCATATATTTTGACTTTTAGTGCAGATGATATTATTTTATGATCTGCTCATCAAGCCTGCATTGAGGTTTAACAGCTGAGCACTCAAAAAAAGTCTAAAATGTATATTGTGTACAAACCACACGGACAAGAGAAAGGAACTATTGAAACTGCCTCTGTGTGTGCCTGCATATAGGTGCTACTTACAGTAAAAAGAGCTTGCAACATATGGGAAAAACAACCAAGCTGATATGTTATTTGTGGTGGATTTTTGGTTTCACACAAGGGTAGGAATTGAATTTTATTGTTTCGTTGAAGGGCACTTTAACAGCCAAAATGATATTTAACTTCCAGAATGAGACTTGAATGTGATACGTATTTTATTTTTAGTCGCTGCAGACCAAACATCAATCATTCTGTCCATGTTTGAGAGAAGATGAAAGAGCAAACAATAGAGCAGAAGGATACTGAGGCTAAAACCTCTCAGATGTTTGTGAATATACAAGTCTGTAAATATTGATGATTCTTGGCAATAAAAAACATTCCTACCAATTTGACTCTAGGGAGCAGGGAAATTAAACCAGATTTCACAAGCCTTCCAGCATTAATTGAATAATGAGATCAATTAGCAATTCCACTAAATTATTAAGTAAGTCTCATACATACAACTACATTATCTCATACCTTCCTCCTTTTAGGCAATGAGGCTTGCCAAGGTAATCAAGCCCACAGTACCAGCAGAGACAGAAGTGACCATTCTTAACATGTAAGAAACTACAGAAATTGGATCTCAAGGGTAGGAAATTCATGAAACACAAATGAGTTTCTTCCGGTAAATGTTCATGGTTTGCCTTACAAGTCCTAGAGTTACTAAAGAATAGAGCAGAAGCTTTGATGGGCTCTCTGCATGACTGGCTATATTAGTCCAAATAATAACAGCTTTACTCATTCAAAGTTGCTGTTAGCAAGGCTGAAGCTTTTGCCTGGGTATGTTTTATGGATACTGATTTCAAATCTGGACTTATAATACCTTTGTGGTGCACCACTGCTAAGGAAAAGTATCTGCTACCCTGAGACATGTATGTCTTTCAAAGGATGTCAGTTCACCCCTCAGTTACATGAGTGCATTTTACTGAGAGATTGGTGGGAGGTACAGGGCTGCCACCACTGTCAGGGTCTCACTTTGGCTGGAGGCTTTCAGGTCTCTCTACAAGGAAAATGGCCCAATCTGTGTTGCCTGCCTGTCTTTTTCTTCTTCCTGTGAAGGACAATAAGCCAGAATTTTTTCATACAAAAGTACCTCTTTTCTCACTGCCTGGCATGGACCAAGCTTTCCCTGCAGCCTTTCCTTTTCCTCAGGCAATGAGTTCTTCTGCCCTGCACTTGGACTTGCAGCTTTTATGCTTTCTTTTTGCTGGTAATGGGGAAAGGAGAAAATGAGAATAATATTTTGCTTGCTTGGACTCAGGAATCCAGTAGGTAGCACACAGAGGGAGCGAAAAAGGAGCTGAAGTGTATGTTTAAAGAAGGGAAAAAAGGTTAGGCAGATGGGAATAGCACCAGAAAAATCTTTGTGATGGTTTCAGATCATGACATCCTAACTCACGCTAAAACATGGCAGGAGATTTTAAACAGTGAGGGAGATTTCAGGGAGTACAGAGCAAAGAGCATGTTATACAGGGGCAAGTGGCCTTTGAGGGAAGTTGGGGTTAAATCACAAGGAAGAGTTTCTAGGCATATGCAGAAGCTTTAGTCTGGTCAACAGATACCTACTAAGTAGAGTAAGACTAAGGTCTCGTCCAGGCTGGGGTTTGCCCTGGCTGCAGCTTGTAACCAACATAAATTCTCCTGTGCAAATAGTGGTCTCTGCAGTTTGTGCTCTGGGTTGCCCCATGTTACTGTGAAATCAGAGCCAATTTCCAACCTAGGAAACGATCAGATTCGTGCAAATTAGAAAGTATATGCTTTTGTCCAAAGATGTTGCTAGATGGGCAATCGTAACTAAGTGCTGAGAACAGAATTAGCCTCCAGGAACAGAATTAATCAAATGCCTCTGCAAATAAATTTGCTGGACTTGTACAATTAGGAAATATAGCAAAAGCTCTTTGAATTTACATTAAAACTACACTAATTCTTTAAACTAGTCAAATTTAATTGCATATTGTACTTTATCATGCAAATAACTGTGTTTTCTTAATATGTACTAGGGGAGAGAGGGAGCAAATTACTTCAGAAATTCCAATTAAGCATAACAGATGAGAATCAATGACATCTTGGAAATAATTTCGGTACAGATAAGACTGGGAACTTAATGTGTTCAGTAACTCCTAACTTTCCAAAATAAGCCTTTAGAAGTTCAAGCCACATTATGCATCCCATGAATCTGTACGAAATCTATTGACAGAAAAATATTCTCACTGAAGTTCTTGTTATTGATTTCCATGTTTCATTAAATGCATTAAAATTCTGCCGGTGGTGAGTGCTTCACTGTAGCAGTAATGGGCACTCTACAAATGTGATAGAAAACCACAACTTTGGAGTCACTCCACATCTGCACTTGTGTAACATGATGAACCTGGCCCTGCACCTCATCTGCACTGAGTGAAATCTGGTAGCAGTGGAATAGCTAAGACCTAGTAGTAGCAGGTCAATACATGCATTCAGTCTACCCATGTACCAGCGTGCAGCTCTGCTTTTTAATTTTTAACTCCCACATGTGCTGGACAGAAAGAATTTGTCATTGATGTATTCATTGGAGAGGAAAAATACTGGAATTATGACCTCTTTTGATTCAATTCACTAGCAGTATTGATTTTCTAATGGAATCTGAAGTGAGTTTCAGTTGATTGACATCAAGGGGGAACAAAAATTGTCACAGTGCTGAAGAAGGAAACAAAGAAAATTCTAACCTTATTCTGAAAGAGGTAGTGATATATTGTAGCAGAGGTGAGAGCTCTGGTGTACACATTCCAGAAGTGTTATTTATTCAGATTTCTGAAGAAATCACCATACTTCACATTTTTTTTCTAAATGTATGGAACATCCTTTCTCACTTGGTGTTTGTTATCTTAAGGAGGGCAGCAGAGCTCCAATTATCTAGAAGGTGCTCTGCTAGCAGCAGCAGAATGAATTTCCCTCCATTTCCTTAGCTGGAAATGGAAATATTTACCTTTTTGTGTAGCCAATACATAAATTACTTTATGTGATAATGATCATAATAGGTAAAATTTACTATTTTTTATACATCACTGGAAAGGACTTGTGGAAAGGGGGGATATTTTATGATATTTTAGTAGCCTTAATGTGAAAATATCATCTCACAATCAATTTTTCTGTTCTTTTTGTTATACTTTAGATCTTAAAACTGGCTTAAATAGAAATATTCCCCCATTTTTCACAGCAGTTAACAAAAAAATGAGGTTTCATTATTCTTTGTGTTTCTATTTCTTGGAAACATTTTCTGAATTCAAAAGATATTGTGTTTACAAAACCATCTTCAGTTAAAAGAAATCAAGAAATACAGGAAGCTATGTGTCAAATAAAAATAATCTTAAAAAGTCAAAAGAAAATATTTTCCCCTCCAAATTTTAAAGAATCTACTCAAAAGCAATAAATTGAGGACCACTACACAAATGCCCATCAGAAAGCAGTTTTTAAGAGAAATTAACTGGTCTAAGGCAGTGCTTTCAGTGAGAATGGTTTCAGTGATGATGTTATATTAGCACTGGTCAGTGCAGCACTACTGAGGGAGCCACAGGCCTGTGACTATGCACAGCAGAAAGAGAGGTTATATATGCTAACAACCTGCACACTGAGCAGGCAAACATGGTAAGTGTTGGCTTTAGCTTCTGAATAACACCTTTCAGGACTTTCATTTGGGCAACAGCAAATCATTTGAATTAAAATGTATATTGCAAATGTCAGCCACGGTCTGTAACCCGAAAGTCTCTTCCCTGCTCACAAGAGCCTCCAGAACCCGTCCTCCTGGTTCAGAATGGGAGTATGCTCTGGAAAGGGCTCTGGGGAGTTGGATGTGCTGCATGCATATTTGTGCAGTGCAGATATAGCTGTAATTACAGGCATCCATCATTAATGAGTTTCACTGCTTTGATTTAAAGAATTTGTGCTGAAAAGTGACACAATGAAATTATTGTATGACAAAAAGAAGACAAAGGGAAAGTGTGAAGAGTAGGATTTATCTTTCCTAACTTCCACCATTTATAAGTTAGTCTAAGCTATTTGTTCAACATTTACATCTTAGTCTAAGCTATTTGTCTAGCCTCCCTCTACGGTCAATGAAGAGATGGAGACATCTCCAGAGGATATTCATCCTATCTCTTTTCCTATCAAGTGTCTTGGGATGGGATGACTCATATGCTGGATGTGCCTTTCTCTCTGCTGCATGAAGAGGAGTCTTGATAGCCAGCTTCAACTAGGAATGTAATGTCTTACAGCTAGCGTTAAGTGAAGTGAACCCCTTGTTAGGTTTATGACAATAATTGTTACTAAAATAGTGTACTCTACTCTGGCTTACATCTAAATTATTAACAGACATAGGGCTAGATCCTTGAGGAAAATACAGCAGAAGTCTCAGACTAAGCAAATCAAACTTTTTCCCAGGCTTACAGATTTGTGAATCTAAACATCTCTATTCTGCATAACCAAAAAGCCCTCAAGTAGCAGTGCCTGGGTGTATTACCTTCATGTACCTCAGTGTCTTTGCACTCTAAAACAATGTAATTGGGTCATCAGAATCTGTGATTTTGGCTACTCACCTACCAATTTTTTGCAATGTCTTGAAAACAGCATGGCAATTTGTAAAGGGCTCTGAGACGAAGCAAGCTTGGCTGCACTTGATTGCTTCAGGGAATAGTTCAAAAATATGTTTTATTTAGTGGCAAATCCAGTCTAAGGCATTTCCACTCTCACCTAGCCTGGCTAACTACTGCTATTCTCGTGCAGATTTTGCTGCCTCCTTTAGATGATGATGTTGGTTTTTGTGCGGCATCAGTGAGAAAATAGAGGTTTTTCTATATTTCAGTGAACATGGATACAGTGCTACATTCAGGTGGTTGCACTGGCATAATTGAGGGAGCAGAGTGGCTTGGGAGCAGTGTTCAGACATCAGGGAGCAAAAGGTGGACATGTTTTCATTGGCTTTGCTGCTGGTGGAAGATTATTGTTATCATATATACTGACATGCACGTATGATCCTTATGACTTTTTACCCTGTGCAATAGGCCTTTCTAGGTGGGAAGGGGCCTTTGATTTAAGGTGTCATCAGTCAGCTCTGATTATACTTACCCTGTGGTTCCTAGAGACAGTATGTCTAGTTTTAGAGTGCCTACACACACAGACTACACACAATCACCTGAGTGAAAGTGATGAGATCACCTTCTCCCATTTAAAATGAGTTTAAAAAATGTTGCAAGTTAGCTTTAACCCAGAGATTTGTGGTGGGCAAGGAGCTTCTGTACAAATATATCTCATTTCATGCCATATCAGGCATCATCCATCTTTATGCAATCAGCTGACATAAACACTGTGATGTGTTAGGGTTAATTTGACAGAAATACAATCAGAGACTCACACTTGATCTGAATCCAGTCTGTCTTGCCAGGAGACCTGAGAGCGTTAATAAACCAAGGCCTTCAGCACTGCCGTTTGACCTCGGTGCGCTCTCAGAGGAATGAAGAATGAACTCCCAATTGACTCTACACAGAGCAAAATTAGCCAGCCTAGCCTGACCCCCACCACTGAGCCAGCTGCAGCCAAACTCACTTTGGTAGAAAACTCTGTTTTAGCTAGCAGTAGACTCATTAATTTGTCTGAATGATCAGCTGGATAACAGCCATAGCAGAAACAAAAATGAGCCTGACTTTTATATAGTGAAAGATCTCCACAAGGTTACAAGTTGCTGTTTTTTAACAGCTATAAACCTCTGTTATTTAACCTTTGAGATTTTCAGTGATGCTCCTTCTCCTGCTGCAAACCCTTAAACTAGTTCTCCCCAGCAAGCGGCAGGGACCATTTTGGAAGCTGAGGTATTTCTTAAAGGGGAGAAATATGGGGAAGGAGAGAACTTCCATCATAACACCCGTCTGTGGTTCTTTAATGCCTGGTATCCAAAATTCCCATTACGGTGGCAAGGCTCTGCAGTGCACAATATATTCTGGCTGCTCTCCCTTTTGTCCTTGACATGCCTCTTATATGTTGTGGGCCAGAGGGACTGATGAAGAGATAGCAACATCAGTTTTATGCCAGCTGCAGCTCTCCATTCTAGGGTAATCCTCTGCTGCACATTAAAGGCTGCTTCAAGGTCCCTTTATGTTCCTCAGGTGGGTGGACCTCGGCACAGGCTTGAATCTGGCCCTCAGAGAGCTTTGCATGATTTAAGTTCTGTGATTTGTGTCGGCTTTAACGGATGTTGTTTGGCTAAAATCCTGCGTGCAGTTTGAAAGTTCCATCTGAATTTTGTCTTCATCTCCCTGTTTGGTCGTGACTGTGTCCAAAGCCTAATTTAACAAATCTTATTTTGCTCTCTTTCTCTGACACTTGTTTAACTCCAGTGGTTTAACACTGAAGCCTAGACCACAGTGATCTAACTAAAGAGGGAAAGAAGATGATGTTACTGGCTGTGGTACCTTGTATATTAAGTGATTATACAACAAACTACCTCTGAAACATTTTAGATGTTGTTGCTGCAACTGGTAAAGATGACTAACATTATCAGGCAGTACTTAGGGGATCTGTTCTTTTAATTAGAAATAGTCTGACACTTTGATTTATTAAAAACCATTCCATAAATCTCTTTATTTCCAGTAATTGACAATTTTCTCCTATCTCACTTATCCGATGTGCAGTCTGCATTACACCCAAGGAAAATATAAAAGGTTTTTATCTGTCAGCAAAAGGAATGTGTATCCTTGCAGCACAGTGCAATGAAAAGAGTGAATAGAATTTTAAAGTGGTAGAGGAAATTCTAGTATTTTCATATGTTTTCAATTACGTTGTAATTCCTCTTTTTTATTTTAACAATGACTGCAGTATATTGCATCAGAAAGGTATTTGCTGCTTCCTAAAGCAGCTGGACACATTCCACAGATTAAGAACTTTCTGGTTGAGGGAGCTAATCCTAAAAAATCCTTTTTACACAGCATTTTTCCTAGTGTGAGACACTAGAGTGAGGCATTTCTGGAAGAAGTGCTAAGAGAGAGATTGGACAAAATAGTGATGTAGAGATTATGGGGGCCTTGAATATACTTAATAGAGCTGGAATGTAAGAACAGACCTTGACCTTGATCGTGACATTGAGGGTTTGGATGTGGGAACAGCTGAAAAAAGTTATCACTGAAGTGCTTGCAGTAAAGGTGAAAGTGCCTAGAAAACCACAAAAGGGTTAAAAATGTAAAAAAAAAAAACAAAAAACAGATTCCCCTGAAGACAAATATAGAATAAGCTGTGTTTTCACAGCCAAAATTTCAATACCTCTTCCTTCATGGTGCTTGCAGTCATTCTAGGTACCATTTATTGCTGAGGTCATTTTGCCCCACGACAATTTTGAAGTTTAGGTCATTTGGATAGTGAAGTGTTCAAACCCTGACATAAATCAGGTACTTTGCTACCATCAGCACCTTCTCATGGACACAGCTGAAGTTACACCCAGGCTGATTGGACATCTACCATTACAGAAAAAAGAAGTATTTTTGTGTTTTGTATTTTAATGGAAAATAAAGCCTTATAAAATTGAGAATAAGATGCAAGCTTCACCCACAATGGGATCCTCAAAAAGTACCAGAAGGCAGGAGAATTAGAGTCCATGTCTCTGGAACAACCAGGCCAACTCACTTTATTTTCTATGTCTTCATTTCTCCATTTTTAAGTGGAGTTCCATAAGAATGGTTAAATTGGTTAAAATTAACCAAATATAGAGGCAGAAGGGGGATTGTCAGACCCATCAATTGTATTATTAGTATTTCATATGTGGTTCTTGAAGAACTAATTGCCACCTATCAGCTCTGGTTTTGGTAAGATGTCCATATAGTGAATTATTCTTCTGTGGCACATACCCTGTTACAACAGCCTTGAAGACACTGTCATGTTCCCCTACTGAACAGCCTTGAATACTTGAAGTACAAATACAGATTTGTACTTCGTCACTTCTGCAGTCTGCCAGTAGAGGCTTCGTTTACATAAAAAGAGGGCTGGAGAAAGAAATCCAACTCCAAAGAGCAAAAGAATGAAAGGACTTGTAAGCTATTCAGCCATATGTGATGAAGGGTTGTAAGAAAACAAAGAATTATCAAAGGTAAATGCTTAGTGAATAAAGAAATTAGGAAAAATGAAGTTGGATGAAAAAGCCAGGAATGCTTACAAAACCCCTTTTTGAGGAGTTTTAGTTTCAGAAAACTGAGGAGAAGGGTAATCCACCATGTTAGGGGAAGGAAGGGGGAATACATTGCAGCTGTCTGTTCACCAGTGCTCCAGAGCAGCTAAAAAAGAAATGCATCACTAAGTATAGTCTAGAATTGGTTTTGGTCATTGTTTTGGGTTTGTGGGTTTTTCTCCTATTTTGTTTTTGTTGGGGGTATTTTTTTAGAGGGGGTGGACTTCTAGGACTGTTTAACTAAAGCCTTAGCTTTCTGTCTTTGGTCAAGGGAACAGGTTTTACTTCTAAACCATAAGCTTTTCTGCTGTTTAACTGAGCAAAGCTATCTAATCTCTAATGTTGGTTTTCTAAAAATGAAAGCTCAAGAGACAGCAGGGTGTACAAGCCACCTTTGCAGAACCTGCCAGCTGGGATGAATATCAGTATCTTCAGGAAAAGTGTATCTCCCACCTAGCTGCAAGAGGCAGTATGAAGGTTTGCATTGCCAGTCCTGAATTCCACAGAGAAGCTTTTGCTTATTGGTCTAAACCATGTGTTTTTGCTTGTTGGTCTAAACCATCACCCTTCTGGGAAACACAAGGCTTTGAAGGACAGTTCATTAGAACAGGCTAAATATCTATCTGTCCTGTCTCTGACAATGGCCAGTAGTAACGGGCAGTGTAAGAGCAGAAAAAGTGCCGTGACATATTCCCAGGTACCAGTGACCTGTAAGAGGCTTCTAAGTCAGACTTGGTATCTTTGTTCTTAAGAGCTGTTGATGGATGTTTCTTCCATGAATTTGTCAAGTCCACTCCGTGTTACCATGTCTTGGGGCAGGGAGAAACACAGGTTAAATAGCAGCAGTGTGAAAAAAATGCCTCCTGTTGATTACTTTGAACATATCATCTCTCAGTTTCATTTGATTCTACTATTTTTTTGAAATAACAAGAAACGATGAGCAACTGCTCCTACTCCACTTACCCATGTAATATGTAATGTTGTAGATACCTATCACAGCTCCCTGATTAGTTTCGTAGCTCATAAAGAAATGCTCCAAAGCTTTGACCCTCTTTCTCCTCTCTGAACTTTTTCTAGTACCACTAAGTCCTGTTTCAGATGAAGAAGACCAGTTCCACACCACATTTCAAAATGTATTCACAGCATGGATTAATAGCATAAGAATTTTTTTCTGCTTTGTTTTCTATTTCTTTCCCAGTAATTGCTACAATACATATTGGGTTTTTGTCCACTATTGAGAATTTTCCTGATGTTTGAAAAGATCTATTATTATAACTAAAAGTTCTCTTTCCTGAATGGAAATAGGTAGTTTAGAACCGATTGTCTTGGATTGTTTTTCCCCTTGTGCATCACTTCACATTTATTACATAGAATTTAATCTGTCATCCTATCGCCTGCTTGGTACCATAACATTTCTCCCCAGCTCTTTGCAATCAGCTTCATTTTTATTACCCTGAATAATTTGGCATCATCATTAGTCTACTTGTTCTCCATCCTTTTTCATTTCTGTATACTCTGAGTATAACAGACACAGCAAAGATCCCTGTGATCTATGGCTTTCCTCCATTGTAAAGCCCAACCATTTATTCCTTCTTTTTGTTTCTTACCTGTTAACCTGGTGTTAATCTATAATATGACTTACTTCTCTCCCACAGGCAGCTTAATTTCTTTAAGAGCTCATGATGCTGACTGCCCCCAGATTTATCACAGAGTGAAGGAGGATGATACTTATCTACTTTATAAATTGCTTTCACATCTACAGATGAGAAATGTTAGATATTAATATTTGCTAGAAAATCTGTATTGCTTTGCCTTAGATAAAAGATATTATGAGAGATGGAACTGAAGGAGCAGGAGTTTGAGGATTGCATGCTATCACGAGAAGGCGGCTGGCCGTTATAAAAAATCAGAGTCATACCCATCTGAGCCTGAGGCTTTTTGAGTTTTAGCAGAGTTATTGCTTGACTAATTTCTCTGTGTGTAAAATGGGCTTCCAACTGTGACTGTGTCAGGGTTAAATAAATGTAGGTCTGGTAGCTTATCAAAAAAGGTGCCAAAGATGAATCTTTGCTAGGCTGTGAGTACAGGTCTGGACAGATTTGTGTATTAAGTCCCCAGAATCTTCAGTGGTTCAGTCATCTGACTTTTCACTGAGGGATTTGACGTCTGCTCCTTTTTTGTTTTGCTAGGAAGTGACCCACTAACAGCCTGGAGATAGAGCAGCCAAAAAAAAAAAAAAAAAAAAAAAAAAAAGTACATCTGTGATGCAGAAAAAAAAAAGCTTTGGCATGTAAATTTATCTTCAATTTATTCCCAAATAAATTTGAGCATTGCCTTCTCAAAGTTTTCCCATCTTGTTCTGTTTTTAATATGGTCACACAGCTTTTCCCAAAGTAAATTTTTTAGCTATGTAGCATAACACTGTAATAAAAATAAAAAGTGGGTCAAAATGTCAGTATTAGAATTTTTGCCTAAACCCATAATTAAGGTTTTGGCTTGACCAAAGTTAGGATCCATACCAGCTGCTCCTAATGTCAGTTGGTATCATTCCACTGATTCTAAGAGGAGTTTTTTCAGGACCTTAATGAGCAGAAATAAATTTTATAATTTACCTCTGAAATATTGCACAAATGACAGAGAGTCAGGATGGAGTGACAGAGTAAACAAAAGATAATCTGACTGCAGTAGCTGGCAGGACTGAAACAAAATGTAAGTAATAATTGAGTAGTGTATAGGAGATTTGGGAAAATCAGATTTTGCAGTTCTTTTAATTATCCTTTATTATATTAGCTATACTCAGGGAGATTGTTTAAAATGTGAATTCTATTTGGACAATGCCCTTGTGAAGAGAAGCTAACCATGCATTATGAATGAGCAAAAGAGTTTTAATACCTTGCTATTGGAATTTAAACCATTCAGATCACTGTTGTAGCTTTTGAAGCTCCTTGTGTTTGGTGCCTTTTGGTGTTATGCACAGCTAAGGGTAGGGACACCCCATTGCTGTCACACCGGCAATCTGCAGCCCCCTCTCAAAAACTCCTGTCCTCTACTTTTGTGCCACGGTCTCAGGGAGCAAGCGGTATAAAAACAACTGGCCTGGACCACATATCAGACTGAAAATGAAGCCTCAGAGTGCAAAGAAACCAAAACTCTGAACAGTGTTTGAAACAAAACTCAAAAGACCTTCAAAAGTAGAGTGGGTGAGAATGAAATTGATATTCGGAGCCGCAAGGTAACAGGGCCGACCTGTGTGGTTCCTGGCTGCCATAATAAATCTCTCTCTGAAGCACATGGACATTGGAACCAAGCACAGCGAGGCAGGTGTTAATATCCAAGTTCAGCTCTGACTTTGTTTACATTACATTGCTTTGCAATTTAGAAGAGATTTGTCATTAATATGTAATGTCAGCCTTTGTAAATGCATAGAGATACTGTCATCTTTACTGCTCCTGACTGCATGGTTGTCATTCACAGTCACCACACAGGTCTCCATAGATCTTTGCTTGGTCTAAGTTGTTGAGGAACAAAGTAGTGATCACAATAGTGATTTATACCAGTTTTTTTTGTTCTACTTAGCAACTTGGATTATTTATAAATACAAATGTTTACAGCTGTATAAAATATCTCTAAAAGCTGAGCATGTTTTGTCTCTTCCAAACACTGCTTTAAAAATACTTTTTTTTTGAGGTTGAATCCTGACCAAAAAATACCTTGAAAAAAAAGATATTTTAAGCTAGTTACATTCATCTGAATACCACCCAGCTGCCCAGATTGGCTCATCTTGTCTGGAATGAGATGTAATTAAGCACTGCGGATTGAATGTTAAATTCAATAAAAAGCTCTCACTAAGTTAATGAAAAATCATTTCTACCAAGCAGGACAGAAGTCTGTAGATTCAAAATACATACGTTCCTTTCCCATAAACCTGATATACAAAGAAAATCCTGTCTTCAGTTATTGAAAAAGACTGAAAACAGATAAGCTGGTTAATAAAAACTGGGAAACCCTGTGAAATCACAGTATATGTTTTCCTAATCTAAATAATAGATTTGTCCACTCCAGTATTTGATAAATTTTTTATCATTAGAAACTTCTTTGTAAGTAAATAGTAAGCACGGAAAGCTGTTTCTATGGATAAGTCACAGAAGAGGCCTGAGATAACAGGACCAGATCATTCATTGGGTCTTCATATTTCTTCAATGAGGAAAAAAGAAACTACAATAATAGCTTTGCAAGTGGTTACAATTCTGAGATAGAAATTTGTGCATCCAGATTAACATAAAGCATGAATCATAAAGATCTCATTATGTGATTATGCAAATACACATTAATTACACAATTACAAGCATCTATGGTGATGAAATATGATTAATTGTATGACTTGGTTCGCTTGCTGAATGCAATGCCATTAGCTACTAGAGGTCCATAGATGTGTTTCTTTTTTTGATTCACTGACATTTTAATATTATGAGGGAATTATAAATTATTGTAACAACAGATGATAAAAGCAGATGGAATAAACTTAACTGAAGCCAAGATGATTTACACAGCTTTAAACTGAACAGTTTGTGTATTTATCCAGCTATAAATGTTTTGCTCCATGATCATGAGTTCTGTTTGGAAAGAAAGTTTCCAAAAAACAGTGACATATCTGGAAAAGACTCTTTAAACATGTGTCTTAAAATGGTAAGCAGTACTGAACTGAAAGTAATCAGTGGAAGGTAATGTAGGGCTGCCAAAGACACAGCTGTACTGGCCCACTTGAGAAGTAAGGGACAGGCACTGCTGACTTTGAGAGTACGATCTAGCTTACTTGCCTTAAATGTCTAATATGACAGTCACTACCAGAGACCCACATATCCTACCTGCCTCAAACATCCCTCTGAGGAGAGATCAAGGGCTTTCTGTGGGAGTTTATCTCTTCATTGATTACAGGAGGAGCCTTGATGTATAGCTCAAAGGCGGTGCTTTGTGTAGAGGTGATTAACATTAGTAGAGATGAATCCTACCTATGCATGTGATGCAGGACTAGACCTCATGCTTGCAGGAGCACTAGGTAGGTATGATATCTTCCAGTCAAGTAAAAAGGAGTAGCTTGTTCTCCTCCCTATAACATCTCCCATTGTGTTTTGGGTATAGGTCTCAAGCCATGACACAGCTGCTTTGAAATATCCTACATGGTCAGTCCGCCCTGAGCATTGGGACTAATGTAGCATGATTGCTACTTGTGTAGGATGACTGAGGCTTTCCACAGCCACCTTCCAACTTCTGGGGCCCAGTGCATGGCTGACATATCTTGTGTGAAATCCTTCAACATCATCGTCACAGAATCACAGAATGGTGGAATTTGGAAGGGACCTTTGGATGTCACCGGGTCCAATCCTCCCTGCTCAAGCAGGGCCACTTAGAGCCAGTTGCCCAGGACCATGTCTAGACAGTTTTTGAGTATCTCCAAAGATGGAGACTCCACAACCTCCCTGGGCAACCTGTGCCAGTGTTCCTTCACCCTTACTGTAAAAAAGTGTTTCCTGATGTTCAGAGGGAACCTCCTGTGTTTCTGTTTGTGTCTATTGCCTCTGGTCCTGTCACTGGGCATCAGTGAAAAGAGCCTGGCTCCATTCTCTTTGCACTCTCCCTTCAGGTGTTTACATAAATTAATAAGATTGCCCTGAGCCTTCTTTTCTCCAGGCTGAACAGTCCCAGCTCTCTCAGCCTTTCCTCATGGGAGAGATGCTCCAGTCCCTTCATCATCTTCATGACCCTTCATCGGACTCTCTCCAGTATGCCCCTGTCTCTCTTGTGCTGGGGAGCCCAGAACTGGACACAGCACTCCAGGTGTGGCCTTACCAGTGTTGAGGGGAGGGGAAGGATCACCGCCCTCCACCTGCTGGCAACACTTTATCTAATGCAGATAAAGATACCATTCACCCTCTTCGCTGCAAGGGCACACTGCTGGCTCAGGTTCATCTTGGTGTCTATCAAGACCCCCAGGTCCTTTGATGCTAAGCTGCTTTCCAGCTGTGTGGCCCTCAGCATATATTGGTGCCTGGGGTTTTTCCTCCCCAGGTGCAGGACTTTGCTTGTCGAGGTCCCTCTGGATGGCAGCACAATCCTCTGGCAAATCAACCATTCCTCCCATACAGTCTCAATACTGTTTTTGCTTTTCACCAGTACACAGCTCTCCTATCTGACTCTGACATTCTTCTGACTGATGAGAACAATGTTGCTACTCAAACTGTATCATTGTCCTTGAGCTCAGTCTTGCTCCATGTAGACCAGCAAAGTCTACTGAATTCTGATAATCTACCCCCAGCCTTTGGGGGTAAATTGTATTTGTAATGAAACAGCTGCTGCAGAGTGCAGTCTTTCAATATCCAACTTGTGAAGAAACCTCCTCCTCCTCCCCAATTTAAACAATCACTTCATAAAGATAAATTGTAACTCTTCTAACCATAACTGAAAGTGTCACAGCAGACAATCTGCAGTTTTTAAGTTATCAACTATTTGTAAAACGCAGGAAAGTTCACTAGTAGGTCTAGCAAACTTCAGATGAAAGCAGATGGAGAAAAGGTTGCCATAACCTAATCTGTCTGTTCTCTATTTTTTCACTTTAAATTGAATATCTGATTATCTTTTCATAGACATAAAAATAAGTTGCTTTCTAAGCACTAAGATGGAACACTTCAAATACTGATTACAGATGTGGATATTCCAAGAAGCACTAAACTTGAGATGTATTTGTATACTAGCAATGAGAACATCTCAGCCCTAAAATTAATTTGTTTTGCTTGTTCAGAATACAGATAATTGGAGACAGTCAAGAAAATACAGGTATTAAAAAGTAAGTGGCTCCTTATGATTGAGTGGTTTATTTTTTAAAAGGAAATAGCTTTCTAAAAGAATACACTGATTAGAAAAGCCAGCTTGTGCAGATGTGCTTCATGTCATCCTCATTTCTTGTTTAGAAATAATGTCTTTCAGAAAGATAGCTTATAATTGTATTCTTTTAACATTTGCTGTTCGCCCAAACCTTCTTCCACTGAAATCATTGGTAAAACTCCAATAAGCCTCATAAGAGACTAGTGTTAAAAAAAATACTAAGTGCTTTTGAATATGTCAATTAACAGTGTTTATCTTTCTTGGTGGCAAACTTCTGGAGCTTTTCTCTGAGGTCACTACTAATTAGAAGCTGGTACCACTCTGAAAATTCATGGAAGGTCTCCTCCACGTTGCTGACAACATAAAAATTATTGTACATTTTTGCACATTAACACAATTCATTCTCATTAACACCATCGGTAACAGAGCTCTGTAGCAATTACTCAAAAATATATGTCCTCTTCTTTGTGACATTCCCCTTGTGGCGGATGTGGCTTTTCACCAGCTGCTTTATCGTTTTAGAGGGATTGACAAGTGCATGTTTTCCACTGAAACAGACACTGAGTCTCTTAGGGAAGTCTCCTCTTTCTGTCAAAATAAGGGTTGCATTTTCATGGAGAAGCAGTAGCTTATTAAATGTACTTACTATAAAGATCAAAGGCTTTCACTTAGTGAAACCACTTGTGGAGACTCTGGGACTGCCCAACTCCATGGCTCAGCTGCCAGCTGCTTTCCTAAACATCGCACAGTAGATCAGCCTTGCCTCTCTGGTGTCTTAGGGACTGGGATCCAGAAAAACAACAGGGGGATGTTTTTCACATAGCTGTAATCTGTATTTAAGTCTTTTATAGCTGTTGATTTGTAGAGCCAGACATGAGAAGTAGCGTAACTCAAGTTTCTACCTATTAACTAAAACCAGACAAGTGGAGAGGTAACCTAAACACACTCATAGTCATTATTACACAATAGCCATTACTAACAGCTTCACTGAGTAGCTTACTAATGTATTTCTAGAACACAGTGACAGGTAAATACTCTACAGAGGAATAACATCAGCGTTTGATAAACCTTAACAATGTGTTGGTGCTGTATCACACAAAATAATGGTTTCTGCCTCAAATGAATTTCAGAATAAAAGGAAGATAAGGAGCCTGGTTTTCTGCCAAAGCCAAAGCCAGCCGTCAAAGACCTGCTGGATGCCAGCTAGTCTCAGACTGCAGCTGGGGCCAGCATGCATGTTAAAGACCTGGCTATATATCTCCATCACAGCTGTGTGGGTGCTTCTGGCTCACCTGCTCAAAGTCCCCATAGAGCTGTGAGACAAATGAAGCTGGGGTTTCGAGGACTCATCTGCCCGATTCTGGACAAGAAGTGCAGTCCCAGGGTGGGCTCTGGCAGGTGGAGAAGTTGTGTGGGGCCAAGAGGCACTGGGCAGAGCTGCCCACAGCACTGGGTCGGACCTGCGCTCCTGAGCAGAGGCATGAGGCTCCTTCTGCCATCAGCCTGGAGCCTGCGTGGGGTCTGCAGCTGGGGCTGGGCAGGGATCCACCTCGCCTCAAAAGGCATTTTAAGCAATACCTCCCTCTCTTCCAACTGTTTCTGGATGAGCTGTAGGAGTCAAAGAAGGAATGGGGCTCTAGAAGGAGCAGCCAGAGGATCTCCCAGCATTTGGGGCACCATCTAGCATGCAGGTTTAAGTTTTCTTTCTAGAAAGCATAGAGGAGATTAGAAGCTCATATCATAGGAAAACCTCCAGATCTATGATGCCACTGAACATGCAAACACCAGATAAGAGTAGAAAAGCAGCCCAGAATAGGTTAAAACTAAAATCTCTACCTGATTTTCTCAG
Organism: Haliaeetus leucocephalus; assembly: GCF_000737465.1. Lineage (NCBI taxonomy): Eukaryota > Metazoa > Chordata > Aves > Accipitriformes > Accipitridae > Haliaeetus > Haliaeetus leucocephalus. The sequence continues at coordinate 6,163,585 of NW_010972436.1, forward strand.
ACAAGGGATGAACACTGCACTTCTCATGCCTGCCATCCCCTCTGACCCAGAAAAATTGGTTGGCTTCACACAGCCCAGTCATAAACCCCAGGTTTGCCAAGTCGAAGGCTGAAGTGTCGTGTTCTGACACATAGGAATTTGAAAGCCAGATCTGCCAGTTGTTCTTATTTTCATCATAAAGGGTTCTCCCCGTTAATAAAAACAGAAAAAATGAGCTCTGAGGAAGAAACAAGCATTTATAACATGATCATGGAAGAGTAAATATATATATATATATAAATACACAAATAAATATCTATTTATATACAACCTAAACAGAAGTCAACATTTCTCATGAAAACTCATCTGTCAGTTCAAGAAGTAAATGAAAGTTCAGCTCTGCTCTTGATTTGAAGCAAGTGCTGTGAGCCAGGTTTGGTTCACATTTTCAAAATTTATAATACTGTGATGCTTGCCAAAAATCCTTAATTAGATCAGAGGAGCAGCAAAACTGTCACATGCAATAGCAGAGTACAACGAAGGAATAAAATATTCTGGGGTTAATTGGATAAGTTCATTCAGCCAGTTTTGCCAGGCTACTTTTCTACAATGATTTGCAGACTGATAATGAGGATAGGGTTTTTCTCAGTAATAATAAAACTGATTCCTCAAATACATTTCATTTACAAGACCCCAGAAATTGTTTATAACTAACATAAACCAACAATCAACATCCCCCTTCCCACAGCACACATAAATTGTGAACTTCTCATGAACTTAACTGCTTAGACAGTAATTTGGTTATCTCACTTGTATGAGAATTTCATGGCAAGTGCTGCTGGCTGAATGCTGCGGTGAGGCTGAGGCCCAGTGACATCTCTAGTTACACAGACTAGTTGAGCCTTCATGTATTCAGAAGAAGGATGCAACACTTAGAAAGACAGAGTAAGAGGAGATGATGCTAAACTCAAAGATTAGGCTGTAAACCATGTTTCACCTGATTCCCCCACTTATTTAGAAAGCTCAAATAAAATATGACATTCAGGATTTTTTACTTGACATAGTATATTAACAGAAGAACATTTCTAAGAAACTAAGAAATAATATTTGTAATACAAACTATGTTTTTATGCACATCTTTTTGATAATAATCTTAGTCTTTTTCAATCAACTGTCCACCTTGTAATAGGTTCAGTGCTGTAGGGACATTGTCTAGAGCGAGAGCAGGACATTTGATCCCCAGGGTGTTTGACGACAGGGAAGACACAAACTTTATGATGCAGGAGGCAAACGCCAGCCTGCGTATTATTTTAAAGAGGCCCTTCCAAACCCTGAGCTGAGTACCAAAAATGCTGCACAGCTATTCTGTAAATGACTTGCCTTTTGTTAAGCCCCAGCACAGCTCGTCAGGATGAATTCTGCTAATGTGGTGCTCTACCAAATCATCTCCCAGCCACAGGACAATGCTATCTCTTTACAGAAGAATGAGCACTGAGATATTCCCTTTTGAAAGGAAAGAATAGAGAAGTCTTGCCATTTGATCTAAGTTTTATCTGCTGACACAATAGCTCATACTCACAACCACTGTCAGGAAGTTAACAAGTAATTTAAAATACACCCTATGTAGTTCACCTACTAATGTGACTATTTTATAAAAAAATTTAGAGCCAAAAAGTGTTTTGAACACCTCAGTGTGATTTCAGCAGTTATTTGGGAAGGCTTTATTCTGAAATAAAGAGCAGTGATCTTCTTCTTCCAGAGATCCAAACAGCCTTTCATCATTCAAAATACTTTCATGACAATTAGCGAATAGCACAAATGAGATCAAAGTCACGTCTAGCCCTGCTAAATTCTACAAGCTGAAAAGCAAACTTGAGGAAGTAGGGATATGAGCAGCTGCTTCAGCAGGAGTGAACATGTAGCTGGAAATGAGCAGAAGGCATCTTCCTTACTGTGTTTCTGTGTTCAGAAGGAGCTCTGGACTTAACACTGTTGACAACACTGCGGCTGTACACTGCTCCAGGGCATCCTTTCCTTTTTGTGGGTGTCAGATGCCCCCAAGCCCTCTTCTCTGGTGACACAATGGAGGACCTTGTGTAGCCATGGTGGAAGCAACATGTGGCCTTTTCTAACTCTAGGCTCTTTCAGCAATTAAATCCTTCTAGGAAACATTTAATTAAGCTAGGCACAGCACTGTCAGTGAAAATGGAAAGATTAAATAACAAAGGTAAACAAGTAACTCCTATATTACATACTAATACTCATAAGCCTCATGTTCTTATGAACTGGAAAGGAGAAAAACTGCAAAGGGGTGGTCCCCAAAGAAAATACAAAAGAACAGGGCTGTCCTTTTATGTGATGGGATACAGGAAGCACATTACACCCTTTGGCAAACCTTGATACTCTGACCTGCTATTGCAGACAAAACAGTCTCAATCCAGGGAATTTCAGCTAATTTATTGCCAGGTAACATAATCTTTTCCTTACTAATTCAGGTACTGAGAAACAAAGAAGACATAGACAATTAAACAAACAACAAAGGAAATCACCATTTGTACTCCTTCCCCAGGTTCAACTTCAGTCCAACACTCGTCCTCCCCATTCCTAGTCTCCGTTGGCCTTATTTTCACCATGTTTATCTCAGTCCTTCCCAATCTCTTTGATGAGGTGATAGGCAGTGCAGGAGGTCAGTGTCAGTGCATAATGGTTTCTTTTGCCACTCCCTGTTTCCCTCTCTTTTCGTCCCCTCCTCCTCACTTGTTACTCCAGTGTGGCTCACCCATGGGTCACAGTCCTTCAGGGGTGTCCCTGTCCTGGCATGGGTTGCCCACAGCCCCAGTCCTTTCAGAGCTGTACCTCCTCCTTCCATGAGCGCGTCTGCCGCTGTGTGCCCAACAACATCCCTTTCCATGTCTTCTCCATTTTGTCTCTCCAAAAGTGTCTCCTCACAATTCTTCTCACGTGTCCCCTTTCTGCGTGTCCTCCTGTGCCTCCTCTCACATCTCCTTCTTGTGCCTTCTCCCATGTGCCCTCACATGTGTCCTTTTGCATCTCCTTTTGTGCCTCTTCACAGGTCTCCTCTGGTGTCTCCTGCCCCAGTGACTAACACCCTTTCCTAAGCATGTCTGTGCAGAGCTGCCGCAGGTTCCCCTGCCTGGCTCCTGGTTTGGCGGGCAGGGGGGTTTTCCACCATTTTGGAGCCATCTGAAATCATCTGCAACTGTCCCAGAGCAGTTCATGGCCTCCTCCCACAGAAGGCACCCCAAACACCTGCACGCAGGATCAAAACAGAAAGCAGGACAAGGGAAGAGGCACTCAGCATCCCAGTGAAGGGTGTGAGAAAGCATCTTGTGCATCAGTTGTCCCTTCCAGGAGGGTTGCAAATATAGTATTAAAACCATTCAATTCCTCAATCTCTCTATCCCCCAGAAAGCAATGAGGGCTACATGACATACAAGTTTTCACATCTTTATGCCTCTCAGCATAAACCACAATCAGTGCAGAATCGCTGATTCCTCTTACAAAGATATTTGTGCTTGATTGCAATAAACCCTTGCCCAGCAAGCACAACAGAGGCTGTTTAGGCTGCTCAGTGGAGCTGCTGTGGTCTGTATGTATCAGGCTGGGACTAAGGTCGTACTGTGCAAATTGCTGAAACCGGTGTGTACCTGAATCACAGGAATTAGAGGAGGAAAAAAGGCTGTTAGGTCAGTTTGCTTAGGGGATCTCAACCCAAGGCTGTACACAGATCCACTGCAAGGGAGAGGAGCATCCCCTACTGCATTTGGTTTATGTGGCCAAGCTTTCATAGCATTGGGGGCTGCAGGGGTGGCCTTTGTGAGAAGACATGAGAAACTGCCTCTGTATTGGACAGACCCAGTCCCAGCTGCCTCCAAAACAGACCCACTGCTGCCCAAAGCTGACCCCATCAGGACACTGGTGACATCTTGTTGATAACATATTTCTGAAAGAGTAAAAAATGCTGCACAGCAGCTGTGAGAGACAGGAGCAAGAAAAAAGTGAAAGAAACCACTCTGCAGACCCCAAGGTCAGTGAAGAAGGAGGGGGAGGAGGTGCTCCAGGCGCCGGAGCAGAGATTCCCCTGCAGCCCGTGCGGAAGACCATGGTGAGGCAGGCTGTCCCCCTGCAGCCCAGGGAGGACCCTGGTGAAGCAGGTGGCTGTGCCCTGAAGGAAGCTGCAGCCTGTGGAGAGCCCTTGCCAGAGCAGGCTCTTGGCAGGAGCTGTGGCCTGCGGAGAGGAGCCCATGCAGGATCAGGATTTCTGGCAAGATATGTGGCCCATGGGGGACCTATAGAGCAGTTCTTGAAGAAGTGCAGCCCGTGGGAAGGACCCACATTGGAGAAGTTCATGAAGGACTGACTGTATACCAAGGGTGGGACCTCATGTAGGAACAGGGGAAGAGTGTGAGAAGGAAGAAATGGCAGAGATAAAGTGTTATGAACTGACCTCTATCCCAATTCCCCACCCTCCTGCACCGCTCAGAGGAGAGGAGGTGGAGGAGTTGGGAGTGAAGTTGAGCCTGGGAAGAAAGGCAGTGGGGAGAAGGTGGGTTTAGTTTTGTTTCTGTTTCTTACTATCTTTATTTTTATTTTTATTTGGCAATAAATTAAATTAATCTTCCCCAAGCTGAGTCTGTTTTGCCCATGATGATAATTGGTGAGCAATCTCCCTGTCCTTATCTCAACCAACAAGCTTTCTCATCTTACTTTTTCCCCCTGTCTTGCTGAGGAGGGAGAGTGAGAAAGCAGCTCGGTGGGCACCTAACAGCCAGCCAAGGTCAACCCACCATACCTACACGGCTGTTGCTGCAGAGCACATCCCCACAGAAAGACAAGGGGACTGAAAATTATTAAATTATTTTGCAAGCAGATACCAGGCTTCAGTCACCTGCCATCTCACCCCCAACCTTGTGCCTGAAACATGAAGAGACCTTCAGGACTGAAATATGGGGACTGAGGTGGAATATGTGGAGTGAGGTGAAATTTAACAGCATGCAGAACGAGGTCATGCACCAAGACCTAATAGCAAGAATTTCTGAAATAAAGGAGAAGCTTATCCTCCAGCAATAATGGAGGAGGTGAAAGACCTGCACTAGGCAGAGCCAGGGTCACAGTGAGCCCTCACTGCAGAGGGGCTGTGAAATAGAAGCAGTGATCCCAAGAAGCATTAAGTGAGGTCTTTCTACTGGGAGAGAGACTTATTACTGCCATTGCACAAGAACCAGCTCAGTCTCATCAGGAACGTGGAACACAACTGTCATTGCCTGTACACAAGGGAAACTGAATTCAGTTGCAGTACACACAAAGGAGGGCTGCTAGGATGACCGCGTGAATGGGCAGAGCGGCTTGCAATAGAAGGCTGAAAGCCCTCAGCAAAAGTGGAGTTCAAAAACAGGACATGGTTTTTTTTCTCTGGATTTATATGTGGGAGATAAACAGGAGGGGCTGTGGAATGGATGGAGGAAGGTTAGCGGGAAGGAAGAAGATATTTAAAATATGGGGTAACGCTGACAGAACAAATGGATATCAACTACCCAGGAATGGAAATTTTTAAAAGTTTTCTGTTTCAGAAATGACAAAGCAGCTTTTCTGTAGGAGTAAAAAGTGCAAGAAACGTACATGGGTATGCAAAACTAAGGAGAAGTAGGTTGAAGAGAGACAAAGACTGTACAAGTACTTAACAGAGCACTATAAAGAGCATAAGGATCAATTATTCTCATTTGTCAATGAGGTTGATCAAAAAATACTAATAACTAGATTAAAATGCAGCAGTGAAAATTTATAACTAGAGGAAGAGTTACATAATGGAACAACCTGCCAGTGAAGGTTACAGCATTTCCATCACTGAAGATACTCAAAGCTATTTTAAGAATAATGAAATCCATCTACCAATGATTCAGGCTGATGGACTGAGATGACCCAAGAGGCATCTCTTCTACCACAAATGATTCTATTCTTCTGCAAGCGTGCCGATGCTTTGTAGGAGCTGTACTTCAATTAAATGTTTCAGCTCATTACTAAGAAGAAATCATGTCATAATAAATATTAAGTGGAAAGATAGCTAACCGTTTTTCCCAATTAGTAGAAAATTAATGATGTTTTAGTTATCTACATTCTGGAACATTTTTATTCATTTTCAGCTAAATCTATTTATGCTGCAGTTCCTCCAAGAAACAATTAATTTCAAAAGCAAATTCAGACTTCTCTCATGTCTAGCATTAGAACAACTTATTATACATCTCTACCTCATATATTATACATGTGTTTAAGAAACAGTAAAAAAATCCCACTGGTTTCATGTAAGACTGCTTTCATATATTCCATTAGTTGTTTGCATGTAAAATGTGTTAAAATGGGACTTGCACATGGTTTATATTTATTGGAATTGGCACAGCACACACTACTTCTGAATACATAGGCAGTATATCATTCCTAGTGACACAAAGTCCATTTAAGATTATTCTCATTTGTGCTCTTCCTTGTTACTCCTCTGTAACAGTCATGGTTCATCAATAAGTCAGCAACGTGTCTACGTGGACCGCGCACATGGAATTCATGTAATTGTTAGGGGAGGAATTGTTAGGAAAGAGAATTTATCCACTGAAAATATCAATCAAATATCAGACTTAATGGGGAACATCTAAGAAATCACTGGAAGAATTAGGTTGTTTTTTTCCTGTCCATTTAACAAAAATTACACTAGTACTGCTTAAAAAAAAAAAAAAGAAAAAGAAAAAAATCATTTACTTTGTTTAATTTCTATGGACAGAAATTTTGTAGAACTGACATCAAAGTGGCACAGAGAAACCTTCTCAATATGGTGCCATGGTGTCCTAAAAAGGAAATCAGATCTTTCAGTCTGTCCTAGTTTCAGCTGGGCTAGAGTTAATTGTCTTCCTAGTAGCTGGTATAGTGCTATGTTTTTGAGTTAGTTATGAGAAGAATGTTGATAACACTGATGTTTTCAGTTGTTGCTAAGTAATGTTTAGTCTAAAGTCAAGGATTTTTCAGCTTCTCATGCCCAGCAAGCAAGAAGGCTGGAGGGGCACAAGAAGTTGGGAGGGGACACAGCCAGACAGCCGACCCAAAGTGTCCAAAGGGATATTCCATACCATGTGATGTCACGTCCAGTATATAAACTGGGGGGAGTGGGGGTGGGAGGGATTGCTGCTCAGGAACTAACTGGGCATCGGTCGGCGGGTGGTGAGCAATTGCATTGTGCATCCCTTGTATATTCCAATCCTTTTATTATTACTATTGTCATTTTATTAGTGTTACCATTATCATTATTATTTTTTTCTTTTCTGTTCTATTAAACCATTCTTATCTCAACCCATGAGTATTCCTTTTTTTTTCCTGATTCTCTCCCCCATCCCACTGGGTGGGGGGAAGTGAGTGAGCAGCTGCATGGTGCTTAGTTGCTGGCTGGGGTTAAACCATGACACAGTCCCAGCCCTCTGCTGGGAAATTTGAAGAAAGAGAATCCGTTTCTAGAGGTAAAGATGCTGGTCAAAAAGAACCTTTCTGCTGAAAGGAAAAAGTTGGGAGAGGAGTAGGATGCTAAAAGCAGGTCCAGCTGAAGTTGCATATTGTGGCCTGTTGAGGTAGCTGGTCTAAAGGAACAGGGTGTTATCAGTTATTTTGTGTAATTTAAAAGTGCTGAATTATATAGGTCTCTGTTATTCATGGGATATTTCTACCACATATGGAGCAGCTCGGAGGGTGCAGTGAACTTTCCTTTACTTCAGTCCTGCACGCTAGAGCTCAACCAAGATTATCATAACCCAAGATCCAATATTAAAAAACCTTGTTTATATGTATTTTTGCCTGTAGAGTTATAGCCCTACACAGATCACAGACGATAGAAGTAGCTGTTACACTTTCCATTACTTTTCCCATTACCCAGTCAGGAAAAAAGAAGAGGAGTCTTCACACTGTACAGAACAAGTAGAAAAGTGACTTTACATGGATCAGTGAAGATGGCAACAAGTGCCACATAGCCATGTTATCAAACACTCTCCGTGGAGGCACATGTTGTTCTCACACATAAATCTTGTATGTGGCTCCTTGCATCTGAAAAGTCATCCACTCTCAGCTGACTTATAATGTATCTGGGAAACTGCTTATGATGTGCTAACAGTTATTATACAGCAGTTGAATGAAGTAGGTGTAGAAAAAATATTAGCACAAAATTTCAGTACAAAACTCCTAACTTTTCTGGTTTTTTGAAAACAAAAATACAGAAAGTGAAAAGGTGGCCCCTAAAGCACTTGCAAAAGGATCCTTCAGAGTTATCCAGAGTATTATCTAAAAAGCATCATGACATGGCAGAATACATGAGAAAAGTGTTTCATACAGTAGTACATGTTAGTTCTCACATATTTTATCTCACATTTTGATTTCAGCAAATAAAATGGCCTTAGCTTGATTTTGCCATTTTGTCTAGAAAATGTCATCAGGAAATTATAAACAATATTAAAGAGTTAAAGTTTAAGAGTGGACATGGCTCTTTTTAGTGAAGGATACTGTGTACTGAACAGTCACTACCTTGTATGTTAGTGCTTTAGCAATCCCATATTAGAAAAAGAAGATGAGGATCTACTGTTCTGCTTTCAAATCCTGGATCTCTTGATTTCTTAAAACTTGCAGAATATGTTATGCCTATTCCTATGCCAAATGCAGCAGTAGAAAGAAATTTTTTTTCTGTGTAAACAGACTGGCAGACTGAAAAAAAATAGGAGCTTCAAAATAGTTGTGTTGAATTATGCATGCAAAAAGTTTTATAAATTATTTTTAAAGATGTATTGGTATTTAGCAAAGCTGCTCATAAGTACCATTTGAAATAGTGCATTTAAGCTAACAATAATTGAATTGCGTATCAGAGGGCAGTTGCAACATCCACCTAAGGAAAAAATGCATCGTGTACATAACAAAAGGGTGTTCTTCTCCAGTATGTCTTAATATAAACTACATTTGTTATTTGTCTGTCCTTTTTTCCATCTAAGACGTACTGTCACCCTAATCCAGGGGAAATTTTGAAGCAGATCTGTAATTTGATCTTTGTCTCTTTATTGCCAATACATTGAGTAAGGTTTGCTGACAGACTTGTCCACTATGAGCACCTGCGTCCTAACTCTGCTGAATCTGCTGTTTTTCCAAAGCAGCAATAGACTGGGACTGGGTAGGCCAAATGAGGGGGGAGGGAATAACACTGCCTCTGTTCTTGCTTAACCCTGCCATGCGGAGGTGCGTCTGCAGGTACATGAGTGCATATGGATGCACAGAGCTCTAAAGCATGTAATGGAGAATGGCAGAGGAAAAAGAGCCCTGTGGTTTAGGAGATGGATTTTCAATTTTGGACATGCATTTCTGTGATTGAGAGTGGGAGGTCCTTCTGCAGATCTGGATGTCAGAGGGGATGATTTTGGACCCGAGGAGAGAGTGCAAGATGTGGAGAGGACGGATTCTCCAGTCTGGGTGTCTCAGTACCGCACAGGTGAGGCAAAGTTGCAGGATCCAGAAGTGGCCCCGAGATGTCAACAAGATTGATCAGGTTGTCGGTGAGGAATGAAGATGGCTACATGGGATTGTAACCATGTGTCACAGACAGTTCATATGAGATGATAGTATAAGCAAGCAATGAGGAACCCTAGAAAAAAGCAAAGAGGTCACAAAGGAGTTATTACTGTTGGGTAATCTGCCTCAAGGCTGAAGTGCTTTTCAGCTTGAAATGAAGAGGGATGTCATGTTTCTTCGCATGTCTTCTAAAGTTCCTTCATTACCAACCAAAAAAACTTGGTGACATTGTTTAAATCAATGTCCTAGTTTTTCATCCCTTAAAAATTATCAAACTGGAAATGATATATAGAAATAAGGCAAATCAACCTGTAACCTCATAGGTACTTATGCTGGTACAGCCTTTTGCATATTTCAACATCACAAGTGTTGGGAAAAAAACACTCACCAGTTACAAGCAACTAAATTGAGTGATGAGACCTAAAGGAATGTTTTTTACCTTTTGCCCTCTTTGCAGCCAGCATAAGGGAAGGATATGGCTAACATTAAGATCTTCTTTCAAAAAAAGTATATTAAAAATTATTTTCAGTACTTACTTAGAGACCGACATACTTGCTTAGTTTTCAACGAATTAGGTACATGAAATCCCCTTTTATTTCAGTCCTAGCCATGGGTGTTTTAAATCTTTTCAAGTAAAGAACAACAAAAACCTCACTGAGTTATGGAGAAACAACCATATAGCTAGCATTCACTCAGGTAAGACCAAAATATATTACAATGGCAGTATCCACATTAGTTATACTGGACTGGAAGAGGTCTGAGGCAAAACTACCATGGTAACAGAGATAAAACAGCCACTTCACTTTGCTTGGGAGCTCAGCTACTGACAGAGTGAGGTTTTTCTTTCTTTAATCAAAGAAGACCTCTCAAGGAAGAGAACTGGCAGGCTGTTGTTCCCTAGAATTAGTGTAAAAAATAATAAACTCTTTGGGGCAGAGACTTCCAATGACGATTTTATTCTTGATTTTCTTTCAAAAGGACAGTGATTCACCTCCCCGGATAAAAAATACAGTTTAAACCTCTAGAAATAATGACGAATTATTACAAACAATATGTCTCCAAAACCCCTCAATTTGATTTTAAAAAAGCCCCTTGACAGAGAAAATTATATTGAGAAAAATTAAAATAATTAAGCCTTCAATTAAAACACTTTAACTCCAAGTTAGAAACAAGACCATTCTACCTTCTCAAGAGGAATTTGTAATTATTGGTTGCTTTATGACTGCAAATTTGGTTTATGCCTGGACCATTGGTGTGTTGTGATCAGTAAATCATAGCATGTAATGTTATGCCCCAAAAGCATATGACCTAACAGCACTGTGCAATACTTTCCCTGGTGGGTGTATCCAGGCTAATTCAAGCAATGGCCTAGCTCCATGTGCCTACCTCATACAACCTCCTTCTCAGGGATGCCAACTTCACAGGAAAATGAGGTGAGGAGAGCACTGCATTAGCAGCACTCTCCATCTTCTTGTACCCAAAGTAACTCAGTTACAGCTTCCTTGGGTATCTTTCTGCTGTGTCACGCTGTACAGATACAGCATCAACATAAAGCCATAGACAGGAAAGGAATAAAAGCTGATGGAGTAGCATCAGAAATGACAAGGCAATCAGTGCTGGTTAGCATGTCAGCAAGAATCAATAGATGACTAGCCCATCTATTAACAAATTCTGGGCAGGGGAATAAAAAAATTATTTATTCTTTCAATGAAGAACAGAAGACAGCGATGAGGTAGCTTTGCAAATGAATTCTTCTGCCAAAATGTGAGAGGCAGAATGGAAGAAAGCATATATCTAATGAGTGAGGTAAGAGAGGCTGCTACCAAAGCTCTTGGAACAACAACAAAAAAAAAAGGATATGTGTTTGTTGCAGTAGAGAGGGATGAGCACATGGAAAGATATAAACAGGGGTACAGTGATCAAGCAAGAGGCAAAATTATCTTTCAACAACATTTTGGATGAAAACAGGGCAGGATCAGGAGTCTTTGGCTCCTGTTTTTTCCTGTTTATGAACTTTTTTAGAATGGGAGAATCTGTTGCAAGGGCAAAAAAGTCATAAGAGAAAGAGAATGTAAAGAGAAAATTAAAACACAAGGAAAGGAATATGTCACTGGAGAAAGTGGATGAGTTAGAGGCATGAATGAAAAACTGCATCTGTAAGACAGAGAGTGAGTGAGAGTGGCAGTAAAGGAAGAAGGAAGAGGAGGTGAGCTGATGGGAAGAACAAGGTTACATCCTATCTTGTAGGTTGCATCTTTTGATAAATCAGCATGATCCTAAGCAGAGAATAAGTGAATAAAGTGAGTAACTGAAATTCTATCACAAAAATGAGTCCTTTTTCAGCTCATTACTACATATAATGTGGTAGATCTCAAAATGTAATCTGTAGTGGTGTAATCTGTAGTGATATAAAACAAATAGCAGAAAGGGATCTTACCTACCAAAGAGGTCATAGAATACAAGAATTTTTACAACAGATGTTTAAAGCAGACAAAGGAAAAATAGTATAACAACAGTTAGCTTGATAAGGTGCTCACTGAGATAATACTGTCTTCAACAATGAACTGAATAAGAATCTCTCAGCACCAGGAAAATCCTAGTAAAGATCATTTTTCTGACAAGGTTAATGGGGCAGAAAAAATGACCACTACAGACAAAAGAAAATACCAAAATGCTAAATAAATTTTCCTAGCAGCCCTAGTGAATTTGGCAGCCTCAGAAATATTACAATGAAAGCTAAGCTGTACCTTTTATTTTCCAGATGTTGGTTAATTTTCTTGAAACACGTGATGCCAGCATCCTAAGTATAAGCAGTACATGGTGGGGACTGACCAGAATGCCTGCACTTCTCCTTCTCTTGGCTTTGAGGGACAATATTACTTCCTTTTCTAAGTGCTGGAAAAATACAGATTCACTGGTCAGGGGATTTTGCAGTGGGAGCAGCAGCAGAGACACCTGCCATTTTTCTGAAGGCATTTCTAGAGTTTTCAGCAAACAGGAGGAATAAGAGCAGGGCAGCATGTAGGAGGTGTCAGGTTTTAACTGGGAGGCCTGCATCTAGCTTCTGTAAGAGACAGCTGTAGCATTCTTGCAAATCCTCCATTTCCTTCAACAGAACAGAAAATAAAAGGAATGCTATAAACCTCCTTCATTATTTCTTTTAAATTAAATAACTTACATCTGGCACATCTATATATTCTGTGCTATTTTTCCCTCTCTCATACATACAAATCTTCTTATTCTGCATCACAAGAGCCCTCTACATGCGTTGCCTACACTGGTCTAGTGTAAATAGTTGAGTTGCAGAGAGGAATGGTTATTATGGCACATAGTTGCACATCCAGTGTGCATTCAGGGCTGCAGTTGGCTCATGACCTTATTGAATAGCGATGTAACCCTTTAGTTAGGTTTAGTGAGGTCTGTATCAGAATTACAGAGAGGGGTTTGGCAAAGGAACAGCAAGACCTGTTGAGACCACTGATATAATGGGCAAGTGCTTTATCAAAGCAGTTACTTCAACAGGAGTCTCAGAAGTTTTTTTCTGTTAAGACACATAATGTTTTCCTGACCTAAGGGAAAAATAATCTATTATATGGTTCAGAAATAAGTTTAAAGATTTTTTTCCCTTCATGTCTCAGTAGAAAACCAAGAACACAATGACACTTTCAGCCTAATTACAAAACGTTTCATTTTTTTCTCATGCAACCTTGCAGAAACCTTAACAAGAATTCCCAGTAATATTTTCCTGCTCATCTTCTAAGCCCTCAAATTAGTCATTTGTCCTTTAACTTTTCTAACTTCTTTACCCTTTCAGCTTGTTAGGAAAGGAATCTAATTGTTCTCCTAGACTTTAAATGACTAAAAGAAAGATTATCTGCAGGGTAATTTTGATGCATAAAGTGGTTTTACTTTGACCCTATGCAGTCAGTGCCTTTTCAAGACATACATTGAAGACTGGCACTACATACTGAAAGCTTTGGGGAGTAAGGATTCTTAATGGTGTCTAGTTATAGAGCACAACTGATGAGGGCTCTTCACTGGCAACACTTAGTGGCACCAGTGTACGTCTACTGGAATCCATCTCATTGTGTCAAACGGCCTCATAAACCACCAGAGATGAGGATGATTGCGGGACAGTCTGAGTTGCCATTAGAGAAATCTTCCTCTGGATGCGTCGGTTCCACTTAAAGTGATTATACCAACTGTAAATAATAACAATAATAATGCATTCTCCTTGGGTATAGTTTCCTTTTTAAGTACAGAGAAAAAACATATCCATAAGTGCTTAAAAAAATGATGGACTGCTTTAAATTTAAGTTCTTTCGAGTTTTTGTTAATGCCCCATGTTCCCCATTAAGAAATGCTCCATCTATCAGAGACCACACAGGAAAGTCAGGAAGCGAGAACTGGGAGCTGTGTTCCCAGGGTAGGCTCCAGCAGCCCTTGCCTCCCACCGGAGGGGAAGGATGTTTGTCCCCATCCACATGGCCTCACCGGCTGCCAGCCCTGCATCTAACATTTCACTTTATTTACAGGTACTCCTGGATCCTGGTTTATAACAGCTGTAGTTTGTTTAGCCAGTTTGTGGCTGCAAAAAAGCCTAAACCACTGCCCAATTTGAAAACAGAGAAGGAGCTATAAAGTCTCTATTAAACCTAAGCTAGTCTTCAGTGTGTCAGAACTGATTTGCTACAAGCTTTTCTAGGGCTATTGTATCATTTATGGAAGGGTTACTGAAAGAATCCCCAAACGCTGAGAAAATGAAATATATGGCAGTGTAATTTTTCAGCGTACCTGTGTACACTGCAGGTCATATTCTGATTGGTGAGGTGAATTTGGAGCTAAATTCAATTCACTGATTTCACTGGCACAACTACCCGCAGGTAGTACAGATGCAGAGATGACAAGAAATGTGCCTCGTTTGTCAGCAACAGCCTCTAAAATGCTAAACACACATGCAAATAAACTTGTGTTTATAACAGTCTGCTCTGCATCAGCTTAACTCCTTCAAAGTCAGGGGTGCCGTGCCAGCTTCCTCTGGCCCGAAGAGGTCCGTGGCTACTCAGCGCTGCAGCATGCAAGCCCCAAACTGTTGACATCAAACACTCAAAATCAGAGGTCACCTTGAAACTGCAATCCTTCTGATAGTTTGTTTAACTTGGGTTTATTCAAAGCTTTATTCTTACTCTTTCTCTTACCCTTCTTATTCTTAAAGCAAGATGTATGACTGAAGATGATCTTATGAACTTGCCAGATAGGATCATGTACAAGCACAAGGAAAAGTCTAAGAAGCCTTTATATGTTATGTGCTTATATGTGCTTAAATGTGCCCAGATAGTTAGACCAAGTTCAGGCAGTGAGTCGTGACTCCCAGCCAGTTAAGCTGTATTACAAATGTGGAAACAGTTTTTACCTGCTGCATGTAGTTACTGTCCTTCCATTTAAATAAACTTAAAGTGAGACCACTAATTGTTTTAATTGGTCCCTAAGAGTTGTCATTTACTATTTTTGCCTAATAGAGAAAACATGTATGCATCAAAACAAAACAAACTATATAAGGTATAGAAGATTTTCAGGCACATTATTTTGTTTCAAACAATTCAGCTTTGGTTCCTATGGAAACACCAGCCTAAATATTTCAGTGGGATTGCTAAAGTCAGACTGTAGCTGAGTTTGTTGGACAAGCTTTGCAAATGTTGTGGAGCTTGGGGTTTTGTTTGTTTCTAAATGGCACCTCCAGGCCTCCAAATTTCTTAGTCTCCTGATCTGCTTTAAATAAGTGAGTTTGTATAGCCTTACATTATCTGACAGTCTGCAGCTCTGATATATGGAGCCTGAAATGTGAAATAATCAACCAAAAGTTAATTTTTTACTTTAAAAAACCAAAGCAATTGATAATAATTTAAAAGTTTCTCAGAGATCTACATATATTTTTAGTATAACATCATTCAAATAAAGGCAAGACTATATTCCAAGAAGTGTAGTCATACTTTTTGGATAACAGATCACAGACGTACAAAGTACTCAAGTCCTGGATAATGACAATCACTTGGCTACAAGCAATATAGCTGATGAAGACACCTTCCGTTTTCAAGTATGTTTTCAAGCCCATGGTCCACTCCATACTATATGTTTCTGGTTATTTTTAAAAATTTCACAGATTTCTTAGCTAGACATGTGTCCAAACTTTCAGACCATGAGTTGCATGAGGAATTCTTCTCCATGTAGAGTGAGCCATTACTCACAGGGTCAAAGGGCCGTGAAGTACCTCAGGAAGACATCTTGTCTGTTCATGGACACTCCTGCAGGATCTGCTACATGTAGGTTGCTCCCAACATACATGGGTCCAGCCTGTGCTTGAAGGTTTTCCCTGAGAGAGACACCACAGTGTCCTTGGAAAGGCTCTTCTGCTGGTCCACCTTTCTTACTCTTGGAAAATTCTCTGAAAATGTTTAACCTGAATGTCACGTGCTATAATATAAACCTTCTCGATCATAGAGAAGTTGAGTTTTCTTAGGTGATCTGATTATAAACTAATTAAAATAAACTCAAATGCCAAGGAGAATCAGAGGAACAGCAATAGGTGAAGCAACACCAGCAGCCTAATCAGGGAAAACAGGGCACCCCAAATTAGCTACTACAAAGCCATCTAGGGAGGCTGAGGAGACCACTCAGTGTCCATGGAGTGAAGCTCTGTGAGATGGGACAAGGAGAAGATCTCGCTCCCCAGTCATGCCATGCAAGCTAAGGGGTGGTTGCACACAGGGATGAGGAATTTATTATGGGATGTGGGGGAAGAGAATTTGGGGATAAGACTTACTATGGGATCTTTTAAGGGGATTGTGAAAATGTGCAAGACTTCCTATGGGATGTTTAGAGGAAGGACCAAAGGTGGGGAAAGGGAGGGATGTGGGTTAATAAGGGAAGAACAAAAGTGGAAAGAGACAAGAGCTTAAAAGGGGTCAATCGTGTAAACAGGCTGCTGGTCAATTCACTTGTCTGACTGAGCCCTGTGCTTCACCGCAGCAGTCTATCCTGTTTTCTCATTTAACCCTATTTCTATCTTCTATGTGGGTGCACACCCTGTTCTTTGTGTGCATGTGTGTGAGAATGCCAGGAATTTTAGAGTCAGAGCAGCCGATGGGTAGGATGAGAGGTCTGAGTGCCAGCAACTGGAGAGGGACCACAAACCTCGGGGACTCAGGAGCTCAGGGCCAGCACCCAGGAAGGACCAGGGGGTCAAGGTGCCAGTGCCTGCCCAGACCAAGTGTCTACAAACAGCTACTGGAGAGACCCACATGTTGTGTGCCTGTGTGTGTGTACATACAGTTAGCAGCCATCAGTCCTGCTGGAGAGGAGGAGCAGGATGGAGCCATCCACGCTGCATTGTGTGGGTACTCCTAAGGACATGTCTCCCTCTTAACTATGCCAATTTGTGTGGCAGGCTGTGTATGTAGTACATGTGTGCGTGTGTTTATATATGTTCACTCTCAGACTTGACTGTATGACCTAACAGCTGGGACAGAAGAAATCCCTTAGGTCCCAAGGCCCACCAAATTTGGCTACCCCTAAAAAGTTTGCCCATCAAGACCAGCATAGATGTACCATACATGCTTTTCAATGGCCAGATTTACACATATCTACCAAAAAATGTATATATATTAAGTTAACCATTGGCTGGATATAAACTGAAACCATCTTTCATTATTTTTTAGCAGTTTTAGCCTATGTGAAAATATTGAGAATCAGAAAATACATAGGAACTTTAACAGCACTAAAACAAAAATTAATCTAATAGCTGTGTGTCACAATGTATAAGTCCAGGAAATGAAATCAGCCAGGGACAGACAGTTATCCAAAAGCTTATGCAGTTATCCTCTAGCTGTCAGTCATCCACTAAGTCCCAGGTTTATTTATTCTTATTAGTTTGCCTAAATTTGTCATTGATGGATGCCATGCACTTGTCATTTGAAAGAGCTGATAGCCTTGAAAATGTGTACGTTGAGCATTTCCAGAGCAGAGGAATAGCTAAACTGCTCTAAAGGATAAAAGTCCTAGGAGAAAATGACATAAAGCTTCAGGAACAGATAAAAAAGTAAGAAAACCAGATAGGGTACAACCAATTTTAGAATTCTCGTGGTTTTTCTTTTTATCATTGTATCAGAATTTGTTCCTATCTAGTGTCCACTTTAAGAGGTATATATTTGTCAACAAGTTTAGAGAGAAGACTACCGAGACATGTGATTGAATGTAATGTGTTTGTCAAAACAAGACAATTGCTTCACAAGAACTATCTAGATATCTCAGCATCAGGAGACCAGAGACTTTAGAAAGTACAGAGGAGGCTGCTAACTGTAAAATCAACTGCTGGTCTTCAGCTCTTACCTGAGATATGTGTGGGGGTGCACACGCCTGTGTGGGGGAGTGTCTCACAAATGCTACCAATAATCCTTGGGCTTCTAAGCACTCTCAAATCAACAAAGCATGGAGAGATACTCTCACTTTGTTTCGTGAAAATTAAAACCACACAAAGACAAATGAATGTATGTATGAAAACAAATCTCCAGCGACTGAAGCAAAGTAATACTGTTCGTATGTTTCTAGCACAGAACTTTGAAATAGAAGGGCCTCTGAATCAGAATCATATTCTTAAAATATGCCTTCATTAACTACCAGCTGAGAAAGAGTAGTATGGCTTCTGTTGTCCTGGCTGAAGTGAAGGTCCTTTCTTCAGTCCTTTTGGGTTATATTCTTGGTCTAATACACCTGGACTTCAAGAGATTCATCCTCTTGAGGAACACTTTGAGTAATATTCTGTCTGCTTTGAAGCCAATGGCAATTTTGCAATTGCCTTCAGTGGAGCTAGGAGCACACCTAAATAGGACTCAGCTAAAGCACGGGATTTGCTAATGGATGGGATAAGCATCTGAAAAGTCTTTTCTTCATATGCCTTGGAAAGGACAAAACCCACGGAACAATATTTTGACTTTCAGGTGGCCTACATTGTCTCCCATATACCGTTATAAAGTCTACGCTGCTTACTGAAATGCATTTAAAGGATTTATTGAGAAGCTGCAAGGGAAAATGTCTATATGCACAGAAATGACTAAAATTCTTCCTTTGTCTTGACCCAATGTGAAAAAACAACATACAATACAATGAGATGTAACTAATATAAAATACTGCACCTGTGGAGGTGATCTTTGCATTGATAGTTACTGCTTCTCTGTTATTTTATAATTTTTTTAGACTTAAACTAGCCATTGCTAACCATCACACACTGCAATCTTCAAGTATTTATAGAAGTTACTAGCAACATTAATCAATGAATCAACTAATTTCTTCACTAGAAATAAGGCTACACAATGGTAAATGAGAGTTCATTATATAGTAACCTAGCAACAATTTTGTTATCCAGGTGATGAACAAAGTATATAAATTTAAAAAATTGAAAATGTGTATGATAGATAGAGACAGTATAAAAATTGCCACAGGCCTGATACTCTGTGAATATGGAATAGAAGAATGCAGCAGCTAATGAGATAAAGCTTTGTCAGAAAGACATCTGTGTGACTTTTCTCATATGTGTTTGTCTTCCAGCAACTGATATTGTCTGAACATTTTTTAGCTTTACATGTGCTCCTACATATGCACACATACTTGCTACTCATCAGGCAATTTCTTCCCCTCTTAGACCTATATGGCCAGAGCCCAATGATTTATATATACTTTTTTACCATTTTATTTATACAAACATATACAGACACCCAAAACGATATATTCCCAGTAAGCATGAAACTACCTTTATTGTTATCTCTATGCCATGGTGTCCCTCAATATAAAGTGCAGAGTACTTTATGCCAAACCTCGTGTTACCTCAAAATTACCTACTGCCTACAGGGACACTAGATAAATGTAGCATTTGCCATGATGTTTAACGTAAACTGTGATTGTCAGTGTATGTGTTTGTACACAACAAGTTTTCTAACCTGTAGACAGGGCTGATCACATCCTGACAGAAAGGAGGTAACATTACCTCCACAATGGGAAAACAGCTTGTTTATAGTGGGGTTAAGTACTTGGCCAGACACCACTTCAGTTCCTTTACTATATGGCCACCACCAGATTTTTCTACCTTGCAGAGTCCAAAGGTCTAAGCAGTCTAAAACCAGTCAGCAATGCTTTGGGACTAGTATTGAAATTTGAGTTATTAATTAAGTGCTAGATTTTAAGAACTAAATACCAAACCTATCAAACCCCAAAGGGCAATTAATCTGAATTTGAGTAGACCCCCAAGGAGAAAGTGAGCATACATTGGTCTAACAGGTCTAACAATTGGATCTCAGATTAAATATCTGCTCAAGATCTTTTCAGCTCCTTACCTGGGCAAAACAGCAGAAAACCTTTTATGGCTGACCTGCAATGTAGGATTTACTGCCAGGCACGATCCTCTTTCATTTGTATGCAATTATATATACAGAAGTGAGCTGTATTGTTAGTATTTGGACTGTTGTAAAAGTGTTAGGTCTTTTACCTTAGAAATTTTGTGTGTTAAGATGGCAATACACTGGCATACCATTCACTGGGGAATAGAGATCTGTAAACAGATCTGGTACACTTCCACGTAACCAGCAATTTAATATAAGATCAAGTATCCCTATGAATTATCAGGCTGTTCTTTCATTAAACTGCACCAGCCAGCCCAGGATCTTGAAATACGAGGTACTGATTTGAAAGTGATGTCTTTTAGTGGTAAGCATTAGCCAGAGACCCCTGACACAGATGTGCAGTGGGAGAAATTATTTGCCCCTTGAAGGTTTCCTATGAGTTTGTAATATTCCAGTACGATAGAAAAGTCTGTAACTTATGTAAAAGTATGATGAGTTGCTGAAGCAAAAACCTTTCACCTACAGACAGTCTGTTAAACACCTACACTTTTCCTGTAGAGTATTAGTGGACTCCTGTAGCTGTTGATTGAAGAGAAAAATGTGGAGCAATTTTTTCTTTGACAGAAAGCTTTCAACATCAGTAATTGTGAAATGTTGCTGTCCAAATCTGTAACAACTTGGCTTTGCTGGGGCTGCCAAGTGCTGCAAATGTCTACCTGCCTAAAAAAGTAAAGGGACAGAAATAAAAGAAATATGCCTTCAAGATCTTGATCCTCCCTGTGTTGCTACTCACCCTGCCTTATACAATCTGATGGTGAGCTTTAAAGTATGCTAAAAGGCAGGTCCTGATTTAACTCAGAACCTAAGATCCCTTCAGGTACCATTCTTGGATTGACAAATGTGTCTTTCTGTCATTCCTGAGATTGTTTCTAATGTAAACCTCCTGCTGCAGTCCCCCGATATAAGCGCTAACTGATTCATTTTCATATGATTCCTCAGAAGAATGAGTAGGTTAGGCAGTGGGAAGGCTGTTAGATGAGGAGATAAACATTTTCTGGATATTAAGCAAAAACATCTACATAAATGTTTGCCAAAATGCACTGTTTATTATTGTCAAAATAATGGTAAGAGTCAGAGAATTTACTAATTCTTCAACAGCAATTCTGCTCTATCCCAATGTTTAGCTTTTTAATATAAAATTGTAAATACAACTTGTATTAACCCAGCAAGTTAAAAGTAAATTGTATAAAACCACATGAAAATGAGAGCACCAAGTGTGTAACAGAGACTCCCAATACATTAGCAAACATGATATTTCATACTCCTGAAAAAACAGATCAGAAACAAGAAAGGATCAACAAGTTGTCAAGACATAGGTAAGGTGTCTCTGTGGACCATTCCAGGGCACTTGAGTGAGCCACAAAAGTAGGAAAAGTTAATGCTTCACCCCCAAAAACACGGGGGTTCACCAGAGGTAAACTTCTTTCCACAGGCACAGTTCAAAGTGCTTACCGCTTTTGTTGGATCCAAACTGGAAAGTGCAGCCCCTGACTGAGATGGCAAGAATTTGGTTCTAAAAGATACATTCAAAAAATCTGACAGCACATTCACTGCACGCTTACTTAAAATACATATCAAATCCATGTTGACTCTTTCCTGAGGCTTTGGGATTTTTTTTACAGGTAGAGCAGCCATATTCAGTTCAGGTAATAAATAAAGTTGTTTCCACTGAAGTTTAAGTTGGAGGATCCCACAGAGAAATAACACAAACTTCTGAAACATCAGCAAGTCCTAAAATTCTGTAAGTGACAGGATTTGCCAGTATATTTGGGAGCCTTGTTCTTGATTCTGACCATCTCCATCCAACCAAGGTCACAGCACCGTGCCATGAGAATGGACCTGCTGAACTCCACACGGCCTTGCAAAGACACTGCGACCTTTCAAATGTGATGCTATTTATCACCAAAAAAAAGATTCAAAGTCATAAAAATCTGGGGTTCGCTTGGCATATTATTCCAGTTAAAGAAATGAGAGTTTGGCTCAAAATCTCTACGAGGTAAAATAATGATGAATACACAAATGATCTTGCACAGATATCGTACTAGCATGTGCAAGGAATGACAGCAAGTCTATCTTTTATTTTGTTGTTGAAAAGAAACACATATCATATTTCTCTCTCACTAAAGCAATCCACATTTCAAACAGATATTTAAGCAGCTAGATGTTTCATTAGCAAAAATCAAATCTAGTTAACAGAACAACACAAATATTCATGAGACAACCTGTCACTGTGTTACTTTTTACTAATGAATTTGCTTAGTTATCTTTTCAACCGACACAATCTAAGACCTATAATTGGTAACCATGGTCTTGATAGTCCTTCAGCAACTTCTTATAGCAATAGTGTGCTACAGCTGACAAATTACATCTGTAATGTAACACATATACTCCTAAGTACAATAATGGACATTAAAAGCATGCTCCACAACATATCTATTACATCTATTATATAAACTGCCATAATAAAGTACCATATGGGCTCACTTTCAGCTATTTGAAAAGCATTAAAAATTCATGTTATATGAACAGGAACATCCAATACTCGACTTCCGTAAGTGAATATTTAAGATGCACCATGAATTACAGTGCCAACTAGCAGGGCTTTAAAGCACTTTGGATGTTAGTAAAATCACTGTACTATAATGGACACACAAAATAAGTCATACATCAGCCTACCGATGCTCACAATTATAATATATCTGTAAAACTCAGGACTTCTGGGAGGCAATGGGTTCCAGTCTCATAACATGGGTTATGCAATATTATATCTTTCATGTGGAAGGGTCAATTTATGTTGTTTTCATATTTGATGTTACAACCATGGATGTTGTCTCTCCATCAATACACAATCTCTATCCTACAAGCTTTTACTTTAAAAAATTATCATCACTCAGTGAAAGCAAAACCCAACCCCTCTGCAGCTATATTTCTATCCTCAAAGTCCCATTACTTCATTTGGATGAATATCTCACAGAACCCTTTTTTTTGTTGTTTTCAAATCTGTGCTGACAAGACTTGCTGAACTAAATTGTTCAATAATGCATCAATATGTTATTTTGTATTTATGATGTAGCTTTTCCCTGTCCCTCTGTAGTGCTGTGCTGAAGTTTGGAGCCAAGCATGAGTTACATGCCTGCAAAGCACCATGTGTGCTAATTGTGCTTTATATATTATTAATATGCAATGCATCCTGATACCAAGTTTCCAGGGCCGCAAGGCCTTCTGAGAGATTCAAAGAAAGAAGAGAAGAGATCCCGCTTGCCCTCAGCATGTTCCACCTCCTTTTGTCAACTTTCGGTTAATGCTCTTTATCAGAACTGGAGGGAAACACAGCTTCATATGGCAGTCATTCTCCATCTTGGTCACATAGCTCTGCTTGTTGAAGCAATGTGCACATGTGCATTACAGCGTTATCTCACTTGAATCTTAGCATACGGTGTCAAGCTGTTTATGCTTTGCTGACACAGATGCTTTCTCCAGTGCTTTCTCTAGGAAGACCCTTTCCAAGAAAACCTTGTTAAGCACCTGACAGAACCAATCTTCCTTTAATTTCAAGACACTTGGACCTTTAGATGTAATTACATGTGTAAATAGAATGACTCACACAGTTTTGCTGCTGTTTGTAACTTACATTTCATTATTTTCATTTAGCTGACAGAGAGCTGACAATTGTAGTCTTCCCTGGAGATAGTGTAGTCAATCTAATTTACAGACATTCCTTGTAGTTGTTCGGTAATGGACTGCCTGGCCATGGGATTGAGCACAGAGGTGAACCTACATATATTAGGATGAACCCAGATCAAGGTACCAGATCTTATTTTATTTTTAATTAAAAGAGCAGAAATTTAAGAGAGTGTGGCAAACTGTATAGGCATGAGAGCCCATCTGGACATGTTTGACAGGGCTCCTGTCGTGCTGACAACTTTCTGCAGCTCAGTGGTGTCTGACAAATTTAAAAACCATTTTCTGGGCATATTGAAAGAAAATTGAAAGGGTCCGACCATGAAGCAGTCCCTGACTGCTGCTCAGCACTGTGTCTTCTCTGCTGCTGCCCTGAATGCAGACAGACCTGGGGGCTGCTCTGCTACAGCTGGCGCGTGGGGACTGCTCCAGAAACGAGTACGCTCCCTGCTTCTTGTTCAGGGACAGAGGACAACCACAAAAGCTGCTGTCTTCCTGGTAAATACACTCCTAGCATTTCACGGCTCACTTTGCTTCCCTTAAATTCATTACATTCCTTACACATGCGGCTTCCTTTAAATTCATTATACAAATATGAAATTAAAAGCTTTGAAAGGACTAACATATTCCTATCGAATGGAAGCTTCAGGTTTGTGCTTTTCTGTGGCTTCATTGAAGTTTACCCAAGTGAATACTCCTAGCTCAGATGTACAGTCCCAAATCTCACACGGAGAGTCATGTGCCTTTGGTACACGGTATGGCTCAGTCAACTGCATGGCAAAGATAATACAGAAAATACCATCAGAAACTGCAGCCTCGGAGTTCTGAGAAGGAAAAGCATAAAAGTACAAACAGCTCATCTGGTAACAGCCTCATATTATGCTCCCTCTGGAAAGTAAATACAGCCTATGGGGAATTTTCCAGTAGATCCAAATAACTGCATGGCTCAAACAAACTACAGTGGAAAGAAGAAAGAGAAAAAGAGAGAGGGGGAGAAGTCATGAGGACCTAGAAAAATTACAGAAATTGCAGTCTCAAAGCATCCAGTTCATTTTGAAGTCATTCTGATCCACTTCGATTAAGATGACTGGTGATCAGAAGACATTTAAGACCATTTTGTTTATCTTCTGGACCTTTTGCTTTTAAGTACTATGATCTTTTAAGAGCTGTAGAACATATTTTGAGCAGAGGTTATAAAAGTACTGCTACGGAGTTCCTGAAAGTAAAAGAAAGTCTTACTGAAGATCAAGGGATTCTTACAAAATACAGGTGGATGAAATTTCCCTCTTGCATTCAGTTTTATGTAATTAACAGTGTACTAGAAATGAATAGTGTTGTAAGTTGATTAAAAAAATAATAATATAAAAGACCTGACATAATATACAAGGAATTACTATATCGATTATGTGTTCCCTGTCCCTTCAGTCCATTTGATCCATTACTTCCTAATCAGTATTGTGTGTGTCTACATTAATGTGATAGCCTGAAGCAGGAGCGCACTTCTGAATCAAATCTCCTGCCATTCCCAATTACCCCATTTTGGTTCACATCTCAGAGTGACCTGAGAGCACAAACTCAATTTATTTGTATAAGCCTAAATGAAAAGCTGAACTTCACAAGCTCAGCTGATGTGCCTCAACCACTGGTGGGTAATCAGTTCACAGGACCAGAAGAGAGTTAGTCCAGATGCATATGCCACGGCTGCCGGGTCCTCAGCACCAACTGTTTCCCCCTACAAAACTGTTTGTATTGCACTAAACTGCCTGCTAACATGGGCGTAGTGTAGGAAAAAAAAAAAAAATCATGTTCTCTTTCATTCTTGCTAACCATCTTGCTATATTTGCAGCCCGACTAACAATTTAGCAAATCTGAAATGTAAAAAGCTTCTTAATCCTTGTTAAAATTCTTAATTGCTGTTAAACATCTTGTTAACAATGTAACCAAGTTCTGGGAGTTTTCCTGACATCTTAATAATAAACCCCTGGAGGAACACTTCCTGAAACAGCTCCATATAATTTCTATAATGATAAAATAATCAAATAAGTTTTCAAATGTGTGACTATCAGAAACCATCAAATGGTTTACTCTATTGCTTCACTGTGAATATGTTGTAAACTCCCTTTTCCCTGATCAGGGACAGAGCTGAGGAAGACACAGATCAAAACCAGCATTTCTTAGAACACCTTTTATTAATTGAGTTGTTATGAAGCTGTTGTTAATAGCAGTAACTATTTGGACAGTAAAATCACTGGTTGCCTCACCCAGTTCACGCAGGTGCTCACTCACAGTCACGCAGTGGGAGGAGGAGCTGAAAGGACAACGCCAGTTGTTCACTCAGAAGTGGACAACCGCACTGGCACGCCAGTGGCTTCTAGGTAGTGTTGGAGCAGTCCCTCACGGGGTCCCTGGTTCCATCTGATGTGTGTATAACTCTGTAGCCTCTGTCAGGAGGTAGCAGCTCTTGCCTTCTCGGACATGGCCCAAGTTACCCAATGCATGGTTGATGGAGGTGGGCCATGGCCTCTTGTGGCATTGGCCGCCTTGGGGGGGGTGTATTCATTCTCGTGGATTTGAAGGGACCATTTACTGCTTCTTGGGAGACTTTCACACGCTGTCTCTCAGCACATACTTTCCTCTCTTCAGCTGCTGTTTTCTGGTAATCATTTCTCCATCCACACACATAGTTACCCACAGCACGTGCAGGTACGAGTACCTCACAGGGAAGGGGGGTTTATATCAAATCTTATACCTGCCTTGTGTCCCACACAGAAATCCAGAAACAATTAAGAATTATTTTCCAGCTATTTTCTCAACAAGAACAGACTTAAATTCTTCTAATCTTCTAGAAAGATCTCCTAGTTCATTTTCTCATTTCATTCCACCCTCACACAGATAATATTGCCCAACTGAATGAAAAAATTGGAATAGTTACAATGCTCCTTTTTAATGACATATTTTTAAATAAAGATAATGAACATGGGGTTTTAGCATAAATCTGAGTATTATACATACCTTGTTTTATTCCCAAATGACAACCTGTCTGCATACTTCTCTTGTTTTGTTCCCAAAAGACAACCTCTTTGGTTTCTCCTACCCAGTTCAAGTGATGTAAGAAACATTACCTATGAGAAAGTGCAGCATTCTTGTCTGGGCTGACAATAAGAGTATTTTTAGCTTTTTTTTTGTCAAGGTCTTCAAATACCCTTCACAAGTCCTGTGTCTAAGCACCAGGAATTTAAATTAATCTGGAGAAAAATTGTTATTTTCCCCATTTAATAGACAGGAAATTCATAGTTAGATAAATGCCATCAGAGACCAGGGTGAAAGTCTACAGCACAATCAGAAACAAAAGCCAGAATTACGGGTTCACAGGTCAATATCTCAACACAAGCTGCTTGCTCTCTTTGCCATGGCTGAGAAATGGAACCACAGCTACTGAAGTCCAAAACTGGAGGAGGCTTTCATCTCTCACAGAGTAATAGTCACTTCTTCCTTGACAGCCATTCCACCACATTGTCCTTTACAGAAATACTCAGTAGTTTCTGTCCTTCCTGTTTTGCTGTGTTAGCTCTAAATCATCATTCGTATATCTCCCCATCAAATAATCTCAAATTATTTCTGAGAGTTTTAATTTTTTGAATTTACTTAGAGGTGGAAGATGCGCAATTTAGACTTGCATGTAAAACCAATTAATCAGTGCAAGTTTGGGGGACGTTTGGATAAGGAGGAGAAAGTTGCTTTTAACTATGCTCCCACCCCTTTTGGTTTTTATCTCTTATAGCTCTAACATGAGTCTTGCTGTACCCAGCCAGACTGCTCTGCATCTGAATAGATGGGTGATGCAGCAACATTTCAACTAGAGGTCTATCAATTCATTCATACAGTTTTGGAGGCCTAAGCAGAGACACTATTCACCATGGCTGGAAAAAAGGCAAACATCACATGTGTCTTCAGAGCAGGAAAGGAGGAAGATCAGGAAACTATGGGCCAGTCACCTGGTCTGGCGTTTTGAGTCAAACCCAAACCTGAGAAAATGGCAGAAAGTTTGCAGTAAAAAACACTTGTTAAAATTGTGTCTTTATGGAGATAAAATAACAGTATCTAAAGAAGAAAGGGGCTAAAAACAGAATGAAGGGAAGAAATCTTGAAAAGAAACGAGATAGCAGAATGAAGCTACAGAAAAACTAAGCTAAGGGGAACTTAATGTTAGAAAAGGAGAAAAGCATGTGTGAGGGAAGAGAAAGGTACAGAAGATAAAGAAAGAAGAAGAGGGAATATAGTTGAATAGAAATACTGAGGGCATAACATTAATTCACTTGGCTTAAGTCACCCTTGGTAAAAAGGCTGCACTTGGCTCATCTTTATTTATTTTTGGTAAAAAGTGTTTGCCAAAGTCCATAATGAAGTCTGGATACATAGAAAATCTGTTGTGAATTCTCTGGGCCTTTGCATATTTTTAAATCATTCTAAATATCACAGAAAAGAAACCGACAAAGTAACACTCTTCTGTGTCTCATTACAATGGAGTGAGAATTTATGACATCACTTTGGAAAAAAAGATAAGTTTATTTTTTCCACACTGCAATCCTCATATGCAGTAGTAATTTTAAAATTGTGCATTATAAACACAAGAGATCATTACTACACCATAAGTTACCTAAAGACTAAGAAACCCAAACTATCCTTTAACCAAAAGGCAATAAAATAAAGCCATTTTATAGCAGATTTCAAACCTTTAAATTTCCAGGACAGTAAAAAAGGTTGAAATTTTCAGATCATGTAGGAAAAACAGCTTCTACCACTGCAGTGCTTCTTCTGCAAGATTCAAGACATCATCATCATCATCATTATTATTATTATTATTACTAAAATAACACTAGTTGCATGTTGTATGTTTAACTAAAAACATACCATAATTCCTCATTAACAGTCCTGTAATCCTAACCAGAACCTGTGCATGGAACATGTAACTTGGAAACAGATGAGAGCTATTCCCACAGTCACACGAAATTCAAGGTACCAGCTGAGAGGCTGGTAAATCTGTATGCAATATTCTGCACTAGAGTTACCTTGTGCATGGCAGACAAACCCCCCAGGTGTGAAAGGCAGCTATGCAATGCAGTGCACTGCTCAGGAACTGACTCTGCTTTGCACAATCTATATCCATGTACAGCTGTGTAACTATCAACCAGAGAGAAGGGAAAAAAACCAAAGGTCAGCTCAGCGACAACTGTCATTCATCCTGTGTGAGATACCCTTGTGGCCCCACCAGGGAACAGTGATTCAAGTAAGAGATTCAAATAATGCAGGAAGTCTCTTCAAATTCTTAGTCACCAACTTTACCTAAAGCACTAAGTGTATTTATACTGCAAAAGGAAAATTTAAAAAAAAATATTTAATTTTAATTGCTTTTTAATAATGAACAATTATTTTTAGAAACTGGACCACAAAGAGGTCCTGATGACACCGGTGAACAAGGCTGTGTTGACACCAGCCTGCCTTGTCTGCCGTCTCATCTTTTTTGTTTTCACCTGTCGTCAGTGCCTCTGTCCCTATGCTCTGAGTGTTATAAAATAGCAATGCAGCTATTAAAGTCATGGATCTTATTATTTTACTTTTCTCTAGTTATTAATAGGGCCTCTCTGTTCTAACCGAAACCTCATTTCTTGAAACTTATTGGCACCTAATCTTGTAATCTCTCCTGTTCAGTAAAAAAGCACAGCCATCCTAGTTAAAGCAATAGCTAAGGGAGCTATGGGAGCAGAGAGGTGGCAACATTATTTTTGAGGAACTGTTTTTCCAAATAGGAATGGCTGTTTAGAGACCAGAGGAGCACACCAGCCCATCAGACTCCTCTCTGCCTCCTTTCTTCTTGTTTGATAAGAGGAGAGCGACAGACTTTACCAGAGATCAGAGGCAACTGTCTGATCTCGGTGGGCTTTGGGGACCCGAGAGGTCTTTCTGAGGGACCTACCACTAGTTAAAAGCAAACACCTCATCACACAGCACGAAGAGATCTGAAAAGATGGAAATGAGGCACATAAATGGGAAGGAGGGTTTGGATGAGAGCAAAAGTGGTGAAGAAAGAATAAAAGACAAAAAGAGAAGGAAAAAGCAATAAAATACAGATGGAGGGATTAAATAACCACAACCCCAATCTGTGCGGGAAAACATCATAAACTTCCTGGGCTGCAGTCCCCTTTTAAAATTCCCCAAGGATCAGCAGGCAATTTGAGCTGACAACAAGATGCAGAGCACCTCCTGACATTTACAGGAAGGATCCTCAGGTGAGGGGCAGTTTCTCCCATGGATACATCAGAATCATTAAGTTGGTGGCCCTCGTACTTTAGCACATTAAGGCCAGATCCTCCTCTCTCCCTCTGCTCACGGGGATGCTTTTTCCTGGATCTTGTGTTCAGGTGAGTGGTCTTCCACTGCTGACATTTAATATTGTTCAAGGCAAAGAGGCTGTGTGACTAGACCTCTTTATCAGCAAAAAAGTAAACACATTTGTAGTGTTACTAAACTTTGTTTGGCTGCGTGAAATGAAAACTAGACTGAGTGATAACAGGCTGAAATACCCGGAAACTCAAACAAATCAAAGGCTACTTTAATGGAAAACTATTTTGAAAAAATTCCAAGAGCAAAATACTACAGAGTGGCAAAAAGACTGTCTCGAGGGAGTTGCTTAGTGGCTTTTCCCCTCCAAAAAATGTTAATACAAAAAGACGCCTGGATGTTCTGATTAAAAAAAAAAAAAAGCAGACAAATAAATATCTCTGCCCACAACTCTATTCAGTCTCTCCAGTCCTTACAATATTTTTCTAAGTCTCATCAGCAGGTGAGACACCATCTGGAAGAGCACTAGTGAAGACTATATAACCTATAGCATTGACTCTTGAATGTGGCTGTGGGAGCTCCTCACTTGCAGGCTGAATGGAAGGACACACCCAGAAAGCAAAGTTCCTTCTTGGGTAATGAGATCCGCACTGGACAGCTTCTGCCACTGAATTACATACACTCCACAAGAGTTTTCAAGAGAGCTTTCAGAAAAGTTGAGTGAATAGATATTTTCTCTCTCTTAGAGAAAATACTTCAAGGTAAGAAGACTAACTGATACTAGTTCTGTGCACGAAGCAATGCTGTCTGCCAGTCCCTTTCTTTTGGTGACACACCTACACCCACAAATGTCCCTCTTTGCTCAGGCTCCTTCATGAGGGCCTCTTCTCTCAACACTTTTACAAAAAATAGCATCCGAGGGATGCTCCATGCTACATTAAACACCACCCTTACAAAGCACTGCAGAGGTGTGCCTCTCTGCCTTGCATGGTGCAATAGCCTCCTTTACATGAAGACCAGAAACAGATGTGTCCACCTTCTGCCCTCATTACCCATCACCACAGCTTTGAGACCTTCTGCTCAGTTCCCTCCCAAAGGCCGTTCTGGTTCTGCTCGTGATCGCTAATGCAGCAGCTGTCTCTGGATTGCCTGCCTTCTGTTGCTTCTGTTGCTGAGGTGAATCTGTGATTTCTGCTTCTGAATAGAGTCAGCTTGGATTCAGTAATGGATACCACGTCTGGTCCTCCCCCACCATCACTCTTGTCCAGTGCAGCACTGTGTTATTTGCAAGCTAGCTGGAGCAGCAGCCAAATGGCCTGGTGCTGCCCATGCACAGTCCCCACCACCAAGAGCTTAGTGCGATTCATCTGGTGTGTGGCACTGTCTTTTCTTATAGCTGATACATCTGACATGTCTCTGGTCACAGTGCAGGCAGTAAGAGATGCAAAGGTCTGGATTTCCCAGACCAAACATACAGGACCCCTATGTGTCCACTGCCGTGGCTGCAGTTGCAGGGCAGTGCCTACCATCTCCTTGCCCAAAGGCTGCTGTCACTGCAGAGGACACATCACTGACTTCATGTGAGAAGGCAGCTCCTCACCAAGTTAGGAAGGTTTAACAGATCTGCATGAACCTGTGATGAATGATGGATGTTGCCCATTATTAGCAAGGAAAGGAAAGTGCTGCTTGGATTATTTTGATGTTAGAGATGAGTCATGGGAATTCCTTATTTTGCATTATCAAGAGTCCATTCCAAATACAGAAAATAACTAATGTAAGAATAGCTATTTTCAGCTCCAGAGATACCATCTGCTGAATTCTTGTCACCACCCAAAGAAGCTGGTAAGCATATAACAACCTTGTGTGACAAGAAGGCAAAGCTGAAAAGTATCAGTTTGCTTGAGTGTTAAAGCTGGAACCAAAACCCAGCTCCAAGCCCCCAACTGGTTGTTCTTATCACACTTGTCTCCTAAGAGAGAAGATCTTAGAATGGTCAAATATTAAGTTCAAGTCGTTGTTCAAACAGAACCTGATCCAGTCAGCATATCAATGGGAGTATTACTTCTGTGGACAATTCATTGTGCAGTCAGTGAAGCTGCTCACATGAAGTGGGTGTCCACAGCTTCTCTCTGTGAATAGATGGAAGGCTAGAGAAAAATTATGTTTTCTTTAAAACAGGAAAGAGAAACTGTCAGACGATTTTCCAACTTCAGTATTGTTAGCTGTTGCTAAATTAACAAAACATCCAGTACGTGACCAAATTATCAAATGGCTTAAATACAATTATAGTGCATTTTAAATATCAGTTCTAATTATATTTTCCTTTGACAAAGTAATTACACTTCAAGAAACCGCAATCAGAACAATTTTTCACTGCCAAATCTGAGAACAGAAGGTGAAAAAGGTGCATTTAGATGATTTTATAAATGACTAGCTTAACTTTTATATAATAAAAAACCATAATAGTAGAACAGCTTAAAAATAGACTAGAGAACTCACATTTTAATCTTATTTCAAGTCATTCAATGATTTGTAATTTAATGAGCCTTAATACAAAGCTTATATTTAGTTTTCTTTCCCTCCATTAACTTGATTTCTTGATATTTAAAGTTGCTGGGCTGCCATAGAAAGACTATATATTTTTAGCCCAAAATTCACACAAGAGTAAAATTAAACACAGCCGTTTCCTGTCCCACCTCAGCTCCAGCAAGATCCGTTGAATATCTGTTAGAGAAGACTGCAAAATACCTTTGTGAGGACTGAGAGGCTATTTGCTTTGTGAGAATATCGGGTTAAGGGCTGTTGAGCGTGAAAGTCTGGGACAAGAGACAGGAAGAGAAGCAATAAATTAGAAACCCAGACTCAGAACCCCGAAGGAGCAGGAGAAAACAGAGACTGTACCAAAGACCAGAGCTCTCACATTGATTATTGATGGGACATTGCAGGAACCACTCAAAGCTTTGAGGAGCTCCAATCAGAACTTTGTAACTGATAAGGAGGGGGAAGCAAGATTACCGTGGGTCTTAAGGGCACAAGGAAACTTATTATGGGAAATTGTGGGAATGTGATAAACTTACTATAGGATCTTTAAGGGAAGGAGAAAGACAGGCGTCAGGCTAGATCGGAGATGACCAATAATGGGAAAATGGAGAGGAGGGCACGTAAAAGTGACCAAGTCCTGTGCCTGACCGCTGCAGTCTGTCATTGTTACACTCCATTCATAAATATTACCCTGGCTGAGAGTGGTCTCCAGTCCATGCAGATCTACTCCAGAGAAACTCAAGACAGACCAGTCGGTGAGTAGAAGAGGTCTGGGGGGCAGACACCAGGAATCTAAGAGTTGGCTAATGGAGGGATCATAGGTCTGAGCCAGCTACCAGGCAATCCTGGGGCCTGAGAGGTGGGGGCACCATAGCACTGGACCTGCTACCAGACAAACCCATTTCTGTTTGTGTGTGCATGTGCGTGGGGGGGTGTGAGATCTGCTAGCAAGGTTTGATCACAGCTAAACAGCAAGTAAGGACCATTTGTACTTCTCGTGTTTATGTCAGGTAGCCCCTGCAGCCTGGAAAATGACGCCGAGGCCCGAAGCCTCCTGGGCTCAGCTTCCCTCCCACACCCTCTGTGGTCCTGGTGTCTTCACATGCACACACACACATCTCTCCAGGCGTGCTGTGGATGATCAGAACCACTCTGTCAAGGCAATGCTGAAAGAGAAAACATCTGCTCCGTCCCTGCCACATGGACCTGATGTTCTTCCAGGCTGAGGCAGCAAGGGGTGCATGGAAAAACTCCCAAATTTCCACCAGGCTGACTGATGAATTGCTCCTTCTGGACTGACAACAGTGGGATATCATCAACATGATATCTGAAGGCATGGACTACCTCTCCAGGGCAGCATGGTGACCTGGATGCAGTATCTTTTTAAGCCCTACCTCAGTCTCAAAAAGCACCAGTAAGGTCTGAAAAAGCTTCAAGTAGCCCCTGATATACCACCTTAGCTTCTTGCCTTCCCATGGTGCCTTTGAGAAAACCACATGCCCAAGATAGCTCACAGAAAAGCTTGGTGGAGATACAGGTAAATAGTGGGTTCAGTACAAGTTTATCTGCACAGCCAGACTAGTAGCAGATTGAGAGGAGGAAGATGATTAGCAATTTTGGGAACATGCAATTTGAGACAAAAATATTTGCTCTGAGGCTCTGACTTACAGTTTTGGCACCATTTCTGTTCCAGTTTTCCTTTCAGATGCTACAGACTGCCCAAGTTCTGGCTGACCACTGTTTTGTCTTCTTTTTCTTTTCCCCCATAATTAAAGTATGGTACATGCTTTTGGAATCAGATAATTTTGTTCAAGGTCTTCTTTTTTCCCCTGTGTTCAGCTAATGAGCATCACAGCCATTAAATTTGAAATTAGTTTGGTGGTTTTCAAATCCCACCCACCCTCAACTCCAAGGTTCAGGGCCACCACAAGCTCTTGGCAGCCTCTTGCATGAATCCAAGCAGCTCGTACTTATTTTCTTAAGAAGGGAAGCATCTCTAGAGAAGTGCTGTATAGCAATTAAAATTGTTACCCTGGCTCTTTTTGCTGTATTCCCCTCACCATTTTGTGACAGCAATCTCTTTCTCATCCTTTTTCATTGCTGCACATCTTTTCAGTGTCCTCCCACTGTCACGCCATGTCGTGGTTTAACCCCAGCCAGCAACTAAGCACCACACAGCTGCTCACTCACTTCCCCCCCACCCAGTGGGAGGGGGGAGAGAATCGGGGAAAAAAAGTAAAATTCATGGGTTGAGATAAGAATGGTTTAATGGTACAGAAAGGAAGAAACTAATAATGGTAATGATAACACTAATAAAATGACAATAGTAATAATAAAAGGATTGGAATGTGCAAATGATGCACAATGCAATTGCTCACCACTCATCAACTGATGCCCAGTTAGTTCCCGAGTGGCAATCCACCCCACCCCCACTCCCCCCAGTTTATATACTGGGCATGACATCACATGGTATGGAATACCCCTTTGGCCAGTTTAGGTCAGCTGCCCCAGCTGTGCCCCCTCCCAACTTCTTGTGCTCCTCCAGCCTTCTTGCTTGCTGGGCATGAGAAGCTGAAAAATCCTTGACTTTAGACTAAACATTACTTGGCAACAACTGAAAACATCGGTGTGTTATCAACATTCTTCTCATACTGAACCCAAAACATAGCACTATACCAGCTACTAGAAAGAAAACTAACTCTATGCCAGCTGAAACCAGGACACGCCAGAAGTTGGGTCAGTTGTTTCTGTGTATACGAGGTGGTTTGGAGGTTGGTGCTGGGACCCAAGAGGCTGTGAAAGCTGCGCAGCTGAGCCTCAGGAGTGCAGCACCAATGTGCCCCTGCCACATAGGACCTGGGAGTGACAAGCTGCTAACAAAGAGGTTATCGGGAAGTAACTGCGGAAACAAGTCTCCATCATCCTTGCTGTTGTATATGTCTAGATGAGAAATGAAGGTCTGTCTCACAACAGCATTACAGAGAATAGTAATTACACCTGAGAACATGCAGACTAACTGGACTAATCAGGCCATGTTTTAACTCACTTCTCACTGGATTCAAATCCCACTTCTCATGTGAATTCTGCAATATACTGGAGTACTCCACCCATCCAGTGTCTGGTTGTAATTCATAGCCGGGTTCTGAACATGAACAATGCCCAGAAATAATTTCTTAAAGACCTTTTTGTAGTAGTGATCGTGATTAGAACAGAGAAAAAAACAAATTCAGGCACATTGGTATTCAGATCCAAGCAAAAAGCATTGTTGTAGTCCTAAAAGTCATTGGCCTGATTTATGGCCTGAATTATTATATTCCTCCAGGGTTTCTGTGATGACATACTTGCTGCATGCTGTCTCTTTCACACAGTTCTTGGTCTTTCTCAGTATTATTCCGTAAAAGTCAGCATTTATGCAAAAGAAAACTAAGGGAAGATTAGAAAGGCCAGAATGGTGCTAGGCCCAGCATACAAATCAACGCAGCCAAAATGCCGTATGTGTTGTCGCCAGTGGCACAGCTGTCCCTTCTGCTCTCCACCCCCACTCACAAAACATCTTTGTTTTCCCCCTGAATATCACGATGCTTCACAAAAAAGGACATGAGCATAGGCTTGAGCCTGGGGTTCAAAGCAGCAGGGCTTCAGTGTTGATTATAAGCCATTCTGATGTTTTCCACTGATTACCATTTGGGTTTCTCTCCTACACAACATCTGAAATGATTCCTCATGTTTCTGTTGTCCTCTCTCCTAATATAAGAGAAAAGGGCATTCCCTAATACTGAAAGGCAGATAAGGAACACTTTCCCCAGGCAAAGCACGATTAGCCTGCGGCCAACTTCTTTCACAATATTCCACTATGTCAACATCTTTCCTAGATGCCCCAAATGATTATGCATTCGTACTGATAAGGAAAATACCCAGAGGTACCATAATGCCAAGAGCTTTGGTGGGAATGTGTCTCCTCGCTCTTCCTTCAAGGTACAAAACAGCTTCTCACTCCAGGAGATAAAAAAGAAACTTTCTGTACACTCAAAATATTAAATAACTGCCAACTTTGTACTTCCATAACACATCTGGTACCTCCTGTTACTGGAGGCAAAATACTGAGCTAGATAGATCAATGTTTGAATAACAAGGTTGTTGTTTATCAATATCGTAAAAGATGTCCATTGGTGACTAAGATGGAGCTGTACTCAACAGCAGACCACTCAGCCTTTTCATAAACGCATGCCAGCTCTTATGGCAGTCATGAATAAGACAGACAGGTGCAATACCAGCAATTTTTGTCTCTTTTTTTCCCTGATTTTCATTCATTTCCCAGTGTTTCTCTCTAAGTCCCATTAACAATCAACAATTCAACAGTCTCACAGGCTGCCTTACTCAAAGCAAGAACTTATTTTAAACTTGCCTTACCTATTCCCTCACAAACCATCTACCAGAAGCAGAAATTTTACAGCTTTAAAATTACATTAATACAAAGCTGGAGGCAAGAGTTAATGACAGTCATTTCTACCTTTCTCTAAGTAGTGACTGTACATGGAAGGACGTAAAGCAATTTTGTTTCTAACAGTATGCATCCTTCATTACAAGATGAGGAATGAGGCAAGGTTCCTTTCTTTTCCAGGAAGATAGGCTTTTAAGGACTTAACATTACAAAGGAATCAAAGGGTAAAGTAACAGTACTACCATGCTTTACTTTACTATTTCACCCCAGGTTGCAGGCACATCAAATATGCAGCTGCACTGTCATGAGATCATTCAAAAAGAAATACAGAAGGTATTGAGGACCTTCAGCCATTACTGTCACACAATATGTGGATCAGTGCCAGACTGACTCAATATGTGTGTCCAACTTCAGCGTTTCCCCTGTGAAAAGCCCCAGATGTTAACTCTTGGCTGCTTCTGAAATCTTGAGCATAAATATTCCTTTTTTTATAAATGAATAAGTTTTTCATTATGAGTCACTGAAAGTATTAAGGATATTTTTATTCTATTTTATTTACTTATTTATTGACAGGTTGAAATTGCAGACATCAACAAAAGCTATTCTACTACTGGTAACATATGACAAATGAAGAGACATGTACTATGCTTAACAGCTTTTCTTCTTTAAGGCTTTGTAAAAAAATAAACGTTTATCTTGTTTTTAAGATCTGACTGGCAGTTCCAAAGCTGCAGTTTTCCTGATGAAAGAGTGAATTTCACAGAACTGGATAGCAACTCCCCCTACACCATGTTTTTAAATAATTTAAGCATTTAAATAAGCCATTGTTTAAGTCTGATCCTTTAAGTACATAGAAATTGTAGTCTACTCTGCACAGTGGCCGAACTAAATGATCATTACTGGATGCAGTTGAAGAAGCAAGGAAGGGTGACAAATCACCACCATGGTAAGGAGAACAACTCCTTAAGCTGAAGACAGCAGCTTTCCAAGCCTTCTGCATAAGCAGCGCACAGTCTAATGTCTCCAAAGTACTTTGTCATGCATACCTTCTAAAACTGCAACTCACTTAAGACAGGCTTTGACAAAGAACTGAAGTAGAAATCACTGTGGCAGGCAGGCACTGACATTGTCAGAGAATACAGGGACATTTTAGACACTAAGAGTGTTTAGTGGCTAAATCCCACCTTTCTCAACCAGCTCTGAATCCTTTGCACTGTGGAGCTCAAGGATACCAAATAAACGAGTCCTATCTCATGCTGTGCCTTCCCCACAAGACTATCTCCAGGGAAGTTAACAGCAGGATTAACTCATGATTTAAGAAGAATTACATATGAGTCATTTTATATCTTGCTCTACACATTTCATACTTGCCATCGTGAGAAGAGTCCCACCAAACTGGAAACTCTCTGGCTTCTTCTGCACACACCGCACAGCTGCAGAGGGGTGCTCCATGTGTACACAGGAGATGTTCAACACCTCAGAGCCCATCAGACTTACTGTCCATCTGCAGACTGACTTCACACAATGTGGGCATGGAGTTTCAGACAGATCTACCTCATCATGCTGTTGAGCTGCACTGAAGCTAGTTGCTCTTAACTGCCATACGTGAGGCAGCCCAACCAAAGCAAGCAGCCTGGCAAAAGCTGTAGTTTGTATTGAGTAAGACAGAAGTACTTTTCATGGCTTCCTCAGCTTTGTTCTTCTCAGCCTCAGTTCCTCTCAGTTCCTCAAGCTTGCAAGCAACTGTGGACACAGCTCATGGCTACAATTTGTAGGCTGAGAGAGAAATTTCCCAATAGCTCAAATCCTGGAGCTGACAAGCCTGCTCTACAAATAAAAGAAGTGGCAGTTTTTCATCCTGAGCTTAAATTAGGTTTGAACATTCTGAAAAACCTCCTGTGAACCTGCAATACTGATAGGAAGTACACACATTTACTTCTTGTCTAACCTCTCTCAAGTTAACCTCCCCCTGTCCATCTAACTTCTTTCCATTTGGAGAAAAATTTGTGACATTCTGATTCAGACCCAGAAAAAAGGTTTAGGTACTTCATCCAAAGTTTTGTCTCCAGCTCAAATGCTCAGCTAATTATGGAGGCATCTACGCTCCCTTGCTAGAGCTTGAACAACACGGTCCCAGGGTGCTCATGTGCCTGCTGCCAGCATGTGCCCCACGGCTACCATCACACAGATACCTGCCTTTCCCACTCCTCCCACCTGCTAGTCCTATGAAATGAACCCATCAGACTCTCAGAAAGCACCAGCCAACTCAGGTTTCATTTAAAAAAAACAAACAAACAAATAT
Source organism: Haliaeetus leucocephalus (assembly GCF_000737465.1). NCBI lineage: Eukaryota > Metazoa > Chordata > Aves > Accipitriformes > Accipitridae > Haliaeetus > Haliaeetus leucocephalus. Next base: position 6,202,913 of record NW_010972436.1, read on the forward strand.
GAGGGGGTAACTTCCCCCTTGTGCCCACCAGGCAGGCTGGTGCTTACTGTCTTGCTCACCATTGATGTAGAAGTGCCAGATCCAAGTCCTTCCTCCTCCAACACCTTACAAGAAATCTTAATATAAATGCAGACTTCCAGCAAGAATATCCTGATTGTTAGATACGTTTTCATTTCTCCTGTTGGAATTTCTCCACTTGGTATACAACTATCCAATATCTTTTGGAGCAGAATTTTAATGTCTGCTGTCTGCACTTCTGGCATCTTCTTGTGGTATATCTCGGGTATGATACACCCACAAAACAGTGTCTGCAGAAAATGCGTCCCCCCCAAACATTAAAATATATTTGGTTGCCCTAGTAGAATCTCAGAGGCCTTCTAATTCCTCACTGCAGAAGAAAAAAAAAAAAAAGCTTTGGCTTCTATTGACAAATTTATGAGCATATACAGCTTGATTTTTTTTTTAATTTTTCTTATTTTTAGGTTGAAGTATAGTCTCAAGTGAAAGGATGAACTTTTGCTACTACAGAGATCAATGAGAGCACCACCGTATCTTTTTCTTTTTCCTCTGGCTTTATGATTTCCAGAGAAAGCAACTTACTAAGCTCTTTCTGTCTTAACCTTAGGGTGAACTTTCTAAAAATATCAGAAAGGTATCACATTTCTTGTGTATTGTTCTGTATTCTGTTGAGAGTTTTTGTATTCAAGAAAGATGTTTTAAAATTTTTCACATTGCTTATTTAGCTCCCTTTCCAAGGAACACAGCTTCAAATAAAAGCAAGGATTTTATATGTTCTTAAACTAATAATGGGCATTTTATTTCCTGGTAGTATTAAAAATTGCATCTGTTCCAGCTTATTTACCAGTAAATTTCATTCATATATTCCCTTATGGAGGTTAGGTCACCTCAGCAAACATGAATTTTACCTCTTCACCTTCTACTGTTTGTGGATTTTCTTTCAGAAATAATATCTCAGCTGCTGGCATATATCCGTATCCAGCTTGAAATTAATAACTACCCCATTTCCTTTCATGCTGGCAGTTCTTTAAGCTTTTGCTGCAATATTGACAATGATTCTTATGATGTATTTTCTGAGGTAATATTGTTGCTGCTATCCTCTGAGCAGCCTGTGCAGGAAAACCCTAGCAGAGCAAATCAACACAATTTAGTTCTTGCATGTTTGTTACAAATAATAGTTACTGCCTGGGGTTGAGTGGTTTGGTAGATGTGTTGAGTTTTTGTGGTGTCAACATTCGAACTGAGTCTACCTTCCTGTCCTAGATCTTTTTTATCATTTTAATTCTCTGTCATACATGTCGCAGCAAAACAGTCTTGAGACTCCATAAGGTTCAAACTGTAGTGGGTTACTCACTTTTCTGGGTAACTTGGTTTCAGTTTCTTCAGTTTTATATTTATTCAGACCTGGAGTTTGGATCAAAATATACAAATCTTAACATTTATTAGTTGATTTACAGGCAAATGTTTGCAGAAAAGGAACCCTTCTCAGCATCCAACACAAAGACATACTCTTGTAGCTCTTATTAATGGAAGTGTAGTAAATCTCCATCCTTGGAGGTATTTCGAAGTCGGTTGTATAGGTCCACCAGCAGCCTGATCTAACTTTAAGGGTGGCCCTGCATTGAGCAGGAGCTTGAACTAGATGGACTCCAGAGATCCCTTCCAAATTAATTATTCTAGGAATACATAGCATTAGCATCTTATCCTTACACTACTGATTTTATTATTGTAATTTGCTCTCCCTCGGGAAGTTTTGCTGCAGAATGAGCAGTGAATCTGCTGTTTATGAAATCACCAGACAAATAGGGATTACCTAACCTTCACAGCAAAAGCAGAGATTGTGTAATCTTCCCAGCAGTTTTTACAACTGCAGTTTGTAAATACCTTATTCTTCTTTTTTCCTGTCTGCAGAAGGCCTGCTGTACTAATTGTGTGGTAGATTAGTGCTCTGAACATACAATACCATAAGCCCTACATGTTGCTTGCAATCCTTGCTCTTTAGGGGGTGAATCACTCAATAAAATCCAAGTGTGTAAAGAGAGGTACCTGTGTTGTTGAGTTTTTTCTTGTGAGACCTGTGCATTTCTCTGTAGCCACCCCTGGGTGCAGGAGCTCCCCGTCTGCACACTCCTGCTGCCCACGGAGTCCTGCTCAGCCAAACCAGCCTGCACCTTTCCTTCAGCAGTGCTTTCCTCCCACCCCTTCCCACTGAGGCTTTCTGACTCTGCTTGCCAATGTTTTGGGATGTTCACGGCTTCCCTAGCGGAAGACATTTCCAAAAGGGAGAGAAGTATGAGGACTTCTCTGAGTGACACAGACCAAGGTGCAGCTGGTGACAATAGACCCACACATTGCTCGCTCATTGAAGGAAGAGACTACGGCAAAGTCTGCTTAGAAAACAATCACCAAATGCAACCACAGCAGCTGTCAGATACTGTCAGATACCAATACACCACAGCACCTAACACACTTCACCACCATCTTCTAGCCCTTCTTCAGCATGATTTAATCCTCCTCCACATGGAGTTCAGGGTTCTGAATGTTTCTGCTGTAGATGGATAGACAGGCACTATGAGCTTGCTACTGCCTGGGGGGTAGAGCAGACACTAAGTCTGAACTGACTGGAGCAGTATAAAACACAGACAGACTGCAGCCATCATTCCTACTCTCCCCTATCACCTGAATACATAAGGTTAGTAAATATGATTTTCTGGGGTGATGAGTTTGATCCCATCAACAGATTTCAGCCATTGGAAATGTAATTTGTTTAACTGCCTAGCTTTGGAAAGGGTGTTAGGCAAGGAAGAATGAATGCAGCAGAGAAAATCAAAGCAGAAGGAGGCACAGAAAGGGGAGCCACACAGCTGCAGAAAAGGCAATGTCGCTTGACAAACGTATCAGGGAAAAGACAATAGAAGTGTGACCAAATTATTTTAGGAAAGTGTTTATGCAACCAGGAAATCACCTATGTGAAATATAAGGCAAAACCTGAAAAAGCAAAGCCATAAAAGTAGATAAAATTTTGCATAATGTGGTGGTCCTAAGGCTTGGTAAGTAAAAATCTCCTACTGAAACTGATTTAAAATAAGGAGCTAATTTTGAACTGTGGTTGAAGCCAGAAAGGCAAAACCCAAGGTGCTGATGCTGCTCAGGGTGGACCATTTCCTACAGCCAGTTGGCATAGGCAAAGGGATGTAGAACTACTTAAATATGGATCAAAATTTAATCCATGAGGCATCATCACTCTACATCTTTATGGTTTTAAAGTTTTTGGATCACAACAAATCTTAATATTCATAAATTTTATTGTATTTGAAGACCTTTATTCAATCCTTATTCATGTACTGGAGCTCACTGCACAGTAAATAAACTAACTAGAGAAAGAAAATCAGATCTATTTTTGTAGGTGACTTAGGTGAGCATATAGATCCTATGATTAGCAAAAAGAAAATAGCCAAAACAAGCAGTTCATGAGAAGCTTATGGACTGAAACACTCTGTTCAGACCTCCTGGTAAATAAATGGCTAGAAATAACAGAGTAGCTGGAGAAATCAAGGTTGGTTTGAGAAGGACCTGTAAACAAATACAGGGCTAAATCTGCAGTAATCTGATCAACTTCACAACCTTGATGCATCCTACAATCCTAGCAAAGATGACTGTACAATATTTCTAGGTGACAGTTACCAGATATGACCAAACCATTTTATTTCTTGTGATCTACAATGGTGAAGTGACACACAATAATTAGTTACTTCAGGATTTATCACAAGCTTGTGATTCCGTCTTTGCAAGGAATCAAATGTTACATCAGACATTACAGAACTATGCTGTAAATCTTTTGCAAAACCAGAGCACATTTTCAGTATGTTAAGCAAGATCTGAAGCTATGTTTTTTGAAACTTTTAAAATGGCACATCAGCTTCTTCCTTTTCTTTGCTATTCCCAGTGGTGCACATAAAGACAAGTTTTAACTTTGATATATTTTAGACAGGACTGTGCAAGTCAGTATATTTGTCAAGGTGAGTTGATGAGTACAATGCTTGCATGATATACACCAGCTGACAAACTCTTTTTATGCTGCCTTTTTATGTCTAGTTGTTTTGTATGATTTTTTTTTTTTTTTTAACATGCAGCTGTATGCAATTGCCAAATTGCTTAAATATGTAGTTACTTATTTTGTGGCCAGTTAAGGATAAGCAGTACTTTGGGCCACAGGATAGTTGAGCTAAATTGTCTTACTCAAACCACCCACTGAAAATATAACAGTTGAACTTATTGCTAATTCTACTTTTTCTCCCCTCTGTTTCAGGTTCCTTTGCATCCTACTCTCACCACATACTTCATGTTTGACTTTGCTTCCTAAGTATAAGGGAAACCTAGTTTTAAGGGGGGAGGGAGGAGGGAGTAGCACAAGAAGAATTGCAGAAATATGTTATGTAAAATCCCAAGGGATTACTTCAATCACAAGTAATTTCTTCAATCATTTTAATCAAGCAACAAGAATTCTCATTGTGATAACTCTCCACATTTTTTAACAATTATTCCCTCCTGAACTGATGTTAGTCCACATATTAGTTCTCTTTTAGGAAAGAACCTTGTAACCTCTTACTTCTCCTTGGAAAACAGTGTGAAATATGTCAATTCTTGTCGATGAGTCTTTTCAGTAAACACAAAACCAACGATGCCACAGTGTGTGTGTACTCACTGCAGGAAATTCCAGCCTCTCTGAGAACCAAAGGTCCAGCTAGATCCAACAAAATGTCCAATGTCCTAGCATGAAACTTTTTCTCCAATCCAAAATTCATGAGAGCCTCAGGTTTCTCTTCACTTGCACTTGCTCTTACTAGCTTTCACTCCAAGTGATGTTCTGTATTTTGCAGCTCTGCAATCTCCAGTACATTGTTTGAAGTCCTTTACTATCCTGCCATCCATGGGCTTGCCGACATAGAGAATCGTGTAATTAATAGGCAAGGACAGAATTTTAAAAACATGAAAACTTTAAGGTCTACTATACTGTGACAAAGATGCAGTTTTGTCCAAACTAATTAACACTGACACTGAGTGTGCTACACAGTAGCAAATTGCAAGCTGTTTTGTTTGTGTTAATTGCTCTGTTGGCATTATTTACCTGTCCTGCATTAATTCAAGCAAGAACAGTTTTTGTTCTTTGGATTTCGGTGAAGACTGTATTAAATATAGCTACTTTCATTTCCTTTGCTACTTTTCCTTGATGTTGCAAAAAGACCAATTTGAAAAGAAAGAAGAACACAGTAAATTTGGGCTCAGTGGGAGAGGTACTCACAGTTGGATCCCTTCTTTTTATATTTCTCATAAATGCACAAGTATGTTGCCTCCTGCATTTTCCTAATGACAGAAATTTAAAGTCCTAGACAACAATCAACACTACAGGGGCAAAAGTAGTGCAGTTTTATTACCACAGAAATAAAATCAAAAGCTGGATCTGAAGCTGTACATTTTTCAACTTTTTCTTAATTTCAGTTTTTACCACTTTTGCTTATCAATCATCAAAAAAACCCAGAGTTCTCAAGTTATTACTGAGTATATCAGATCATTTTTTAATTAAGCATGAATAATAAATAGTGAGAGTGGCGCATTTCTTAGTGAATACGGTATCCATATGAGTAGCATGTTGACAGAAGACACTGAACCCCAGGTAGGTTAAATAATTTCCTCACCCCCCTGCATGGAATAAGTGGCAAAAAAAGGACATGGATGACATTAGCAGACTGTTCTGCAGAACAGGAGTCAATTTGGAGAAAAATTGTGAGGACTAGAGAAATCTGCACAGACAGAATGCAAACACACTTTAGAACTCCCACCAGCTGCAGTAAATTTTCTGACATTTTTTGAGATGACATTGTTGAGCGTCCAGTTAACGCCTTGACGTCCAGTAGGGCAAAATTAAGACAACACATAAAATCCACATCCAAATTAACAAGCCCCCCGTCTGTTCAGCCATTTCTAGTTGAAGGAGAGGAAGAGACAGCACTAAGATTATGATTTTGGAGCAGGTTTGTTTGAAAGATCAGGACAGGGTGGTGTTGTCCAAACGGGATGAAATAGCTGCCTTAGGGATTTAGTGAGAAAACTAGTGAAGAAAAAAATCATGTGTCCCTTTTGTTTCTCTTTTTTAATGAAAATAAGTAATGTGAGAGGAAAATTTGAAGAAGAGTTTTATGTTTGCCATATTAAAGATCTTCATAGTAAACACGGATAAGGATACAGGATTTTTTTAAGGAATTAAGAAGGTGATGGATGCACCCAAAGCAACGTTCTCAATCTCCCCTTGATTTAAACATTGCTACAAGAATCACTAATGCACTGCAGAGATAACAGATGTCCCTCAACTAAAGAAAATTACAGGGAGATCATCACAGAAATACAGCCTCAGCACAGAGAGATATCATTATTTTCAGACTCTAGCAACCTCTGCTCAAAAGAAATATAGACAGAATCAGACCTAATTTACACTAGTGAAAACCCATGTTGAAGCCAACAATGTATTTTAACTAATTATTCTGAATTGGGGTTAGAATCCATTCCAGAGCCTATAATTTTTCCTCATGCCTGAAAAAATGTAGTGTAATGGAATTAGGTATCACAAGACTGGGACCTTATAATTCTCTGAGAGACAGGACAATGAAGAAATGTCTGTAAGAAAAGAAATTACCAACTTCTAGTCTGGACTGTGATCGGCAGCTGGATGGCCATCACTAGCCCCGCACTCTCTCTGGTGCACAGAGCATCTCTGTTGGAAGGTGTACAAATCCATGCATTCAGAAGACAGTAGTAGTTGCAAACCTTTCTTATTAAGTATGAAAGATATCAAAACATTTGAGACCTTGAAAACCCAAGATTTTTTTAAAAATAAATCAGGGAAAAATATGTATAGAAATGCTGTTTAGATATCAGTTTGCAGTTATTCTAGAAAGACAAACCAACATTCACATTCTCAGATAAGTAAAGGGAATCCCATTATATTCCCTCATAAATGAGGGGGAAGGAAATAACAGAGTTACATTCTTCCTGCACACATTTTTCTGCCCTCCCTAATATTAGTGCTGAATCTGCTTAGAGTACCACGCAGACCAATATATTACTATTGACAACATGTTAAGGTTTGACTTCCTGAACAAGAAAATCACTACTTCAATCTACGTTATTCATAGTGAGAAACACTGTATTGTTATTGCTTTGGCTGCTTTTGTAATTTTTTACATTCCCAGCAGAAGCAAAAAAGGATGTATTAGGCAGTATGAATGATTCACCATTTCTTAGGTATTGTTACAAAACCTGAATTTTGACATCCTTTACTGGATGGCAGTTTTGTTATTATTCTTCATGGTTTTAAAGCTTCAGAGATTTTGTTGTATTAAAAATAAAGAAAACACATTAGTACTTTTTGAAATTCACATTGCTGCATATGCAGATTTTTTAAATAACTGTTAATAATATAAGAGAGACATGCAACAGATTCTGATAATCTTACAATAGTCTTATAATCATATCTTTTGCTCTGTCCAGGCTCAGGGACCTAAAGTGCTTTCAAATTGCAACAAACTCTTTATTCACACCCACACACACCTTCATACAGAGCTCTATAGAAATCTCTACAGCCATTGCAGCTGAGAGGAGCAGCTTTTCACAACTCACAGCAGCACTACACGGTACTTATAAGCACCGAACACTGAAGAATATATTCAGCGAAGACACAGGGGGATTTAGGGACACAAAATATAAAGTAAGATCTTATAAGCTAAACTGAAAGCAATACCTGCAGTTAAAGTCTTTTATCAGGCTCAGGATTTGGTTGCTATAATTTTAGTTCAGCCATTGAGTTGGAGGCTTTCTGTCCCAGACACCTATCTTGAGTTAAAGTTTCAAATCAATTCTTTTTCACTGTTCCCAAAACAAGGGCATTGACAGTGGGGTGAGTGCAACTGGCTTCAGGTGGTCTGAGAAGTCACCACTCCAACAGGTTTCAGTTACCACCGCAGCAGCCAAAGAGTTCTTACACCATCAGCTACTGCTGGGAAGGCTCATACAGGCACGATGAGGCAATACAACCTTCAGCTTCACAGACCTGACCACAAGGGTATTTCCACCAGTGCCATGAGTGTAAGGAAAAAATATAATGCTTGGGCCATACGTTATTCTCAGATGGTTTATTGTCAATGTCCCTAAGCTCTGAATGAAGTGTTAGAAGATTAGCATGAGCGGTCCACTGAGGTGTTAGAAATGACAATGTTCCTGTGAGAACTCAAAGCTTAACCAAAACTACAGGGCTTCAGGGTAAATCTTATTTGCCATAAAATTATGAAGACCCTGGGTAAAGAGTGGAGACACCCTCAGGAGGGATCCATCTGGGGAAGGAAGCATCAAGGACTCAGGGTGTTGAGTTACGGGCTGCTCTCTGTGGTCCCTGAGACACCTTTCATGCACTTCAGAGAAGAGGAAACCAAGACCACAGGGCACAAAAAAAATCTATATGGGAATAGGGAAGAACAGGGAAAGTAGCTGGGGGTGGGTGGGGGAAAGGCAATTTATTAACATAGTGGAAGAGATGGCTGGTTTTTGAGGTAGAGCAAACAAAATAGAGAAGGTCTGGAGCTAGGGGTCTGTTGGCCAGGTGGGATGGCAGGGAGTGGGTTGGAGGCAGGGTGGTGATGGGGGCCAGGGCAGGAGTCTGCAGAGTGATGGGAGGAGGGGGCAGATCAAGACATGCAGCACACGACACTCCTCCAAAAGCCTGAACCAGAGACAGTTGTTCCAAATTTCTTCATTCCTCTTCTGTACTGTTTTTTCCCAGCCAGGCTGGAAAAAAACAGAAAGTCTGTCATACCACACCATATGGGCCTATCCTGAGGGCCAGCCATCTGAAATCCATCACGTAAGTGTGAGTTGAGAGAGTGACTGGGAGCTGCATCGGATGGTTCTGCCTTGTAAGAGTCTGCTACCACCGAGGCACTCAGAATATTAATGGCTTTTACAATGGCTAGAGGACAAATGAGGATGCATTTACATTGGCAGACCTTAGGAATAAGTCCATACAGTATTGTACGTCTGAATTTCTCTGTCTTCAGGTTGGTGGGGGGTTTTGTTTTAGTTAGTTAGGTTGGTTAGGTATTAAAAACCTTACACGATGGGAAAGAAAGCAAAAAAAAGAAATATTCAATAGTTATCTGTACCTGGAAGGAACAAGGGCTCCTGAGGGAGAAAGGAGCATGTAGTTCAAGGCAGTAACATGCTGCATAAATCCAAAGCAGCTGAATTTATTTTGCAAAGAAAACCTTCAATCTAGCATTTCCCAAATTTCTCAAGTTTGACTTGTGATTTAGTATTTCCTTACTGTGTAATGGAATAAGGGAATTGTGCAAACTGTGGTGCACAGGCCATTGGGGTCGTCTCATCACCTTTCTTACCAAAGTAGCCTGGGATATTTAACTACTGCGGGGTGAAGTCATAAGCTCATTTTTAGAGTCAGTGCACCACAGTTTTAAGCACCGCTGGGAAACGCTTCCCTTCTTCTGCAAAGTCATCACAGGGTGCGAGGAGCCGTTGCTCCTGAGACACAGGAACTGAGTGGTCTGCAAAAACAGGCATCTCATCTCCAGCCTGGCAGGTCTGGTTTAAAAAATGCCAATCTAAATGCTGGAGCAGACATAGAGTGGCTGCTGCAAAACATGACAGGACCCAAAGAGGCTGTCTAGTGTCACAGGAGACAGCAAAGCAGAAAGCTTTTTTTGGAACTACTCCTTCTTGTGCAGCCAATAAGTACTTTTCATACCTTCAACTGCTTTCATAAGCAATTTCTTACCAGCAAGGGGTTTGATCTGTCAAATAATATACTATGTCTACCTATCTAAGTCCCATTTTTGTTGTTTTTCAGAGCAAAGAACCGCAGGGAATCTCCTGAGTAGTGTAAATTCTTATTTCATTATGGAACTCATTTCATTGATTGTTGAAAAGAGAAGACTACTTGGGGTTTGGCATTTGGGGCATTCTTTGACATCTCCGAACTGAAGAGCTCAGAGAAGGCACCAACCAGAAAATAACTCAATACAAACCCCAGGGTTTTTTTTTTCTCTTGAAAATTATCATTTGGACTTCTTCCATGCCCACAAGCAAAATTTAGGAATGCAGTCAAACACATGTGCACAGCTCCCATTGAAGTTGCTAAGAGTTTCATATGCTCAGTGAAGGGTAAATAATTTTCTGTGAGCCTCTGAATATTTTATTTGCAGATGTGCTAGAATCTATATGACCAGTATGTGCAGACATTATCGCATTTTATTTCCCTTCAAATGTAAGTAGATTTAGAGAATGAAAACGGTGACAGAAGTTCAGCCACAGCAGCCTTATTTTGCATTTTTGCAACCCGAACATGGCTGCTACAAAAACTGAATCATGAACTGATGCATTCATAAATTGTGAGCTACCCCCTCTTAGTATTTGAAAAATGAATAAGTTAGTAATATTTGAAAATGTGGCTACTGTACATGACCAGTAATTTTCTTTTGGCTTTTTAAATCCATACTCCAGTATTAGCATGATGACCACTCCAGGCATGCTAGGAGTCAGTATCATCCAATATGGGTGCTGGGTGTTGTTCTTTGGAGCATGTTCTTACCATGACAATGGTTTAATGAGTGCTTAATATATATATATATAAAAAAATGTCTTGAACATTTTATAGTATCATCATGCCATCTAGAGGTGGGATATCACTGAGGCTCCCACTTACCTTCGCGCCAGAAAAAAGCAACATATTTAGAGGTATAGTGGGATGAAGGCCTTTGAAGATAGACTTTCACTGGCATGGAGATAGTGCCCTATGGCATGGGCCCCATGCTGGGGAGTGTATCTGGTGATTCAGATCCCATATGGGGGTAGCATTAGGAAGTAACCCTCCTAGAAGGTAGACCTCTGGAGGTTCTGCTTCTGCATAACTTCTGACCCCAACCCAATAATACTAACTTCTTTCTCACACTTCATATCCCATACAAAGCCACTCAGCTGATCAGAAATCAGGCTGCCCAGCTGTATCTGGTTGGGAACAAGGGACACCAGCCCTGAGCTGCACATACAGCCCATATAGGGTCAAGGAGAGGAAAGGGAAGTCTGTTCTGGGAGCCTCAGTGCCAAGACACATGACAAAAGAACGGCAAATATGCTTGCAGTTATGGAGAAATTCCATAATTTCAGTGAACTAACTCACACCTCATCAGCTACAACCCCCACTACAGAGAGAAGCTAGGAGGGATGGAAAACTCAGCAACATGAAATATGCAGTTTTCAAGGAACTGTCGAACTGGGACATGGAGTGTGGACCTTCTACATCCAAATAGTCGACCTCACCAGCTGCAGAAGTACTGCAGGCCTACTCCCTATAGTTTTGTGACTGGTACTGAGAAATGTATGAACTCTGCATGAGCTCACTTGCAGGGCTCATTATCTCCCTGTACTTACCTTTGCTCTCCCCTGCACAGACCTTCATCCCAGTTAGTGCCTAAGCTGACGGCAGAGACACTAACTGGGTCCTTCTCCATTACCTGGCTTCTTCCTTTTATTAAACACATGGAAACTTACTATTTGAGGCTGCTTTATTAGATTTGGTTGCAATTAGGCCATGGGTTCCAGCATTATTAATAAAGGACAGGAAATGCTATTGCAGGATATTCATTATGAAATGTTAGGCATTAAAAAACCCATCGCTCATTCACAAAACAAAAATAAGCACTGGACAATCTGTTGCTTCTCTGCCCAGCTCCACTAGAAACTGTGCTGCATCTGGCACTCCTTTTTCACCTGCCTATGAAGTCCTACAGAAGAACAAACACTGTAAGCATCAATGCTGCTTGAAGCAGTAAAATGAGTCAGGTCCATTTCAAAAAAGGAAAAATTAAAAGAAACAGCCAGCCTTGCATTCACCACATGCTCCCCATCTGCCTTGGCCCTGTGATTTCCCAATACTTTTCCTACTTCCCTGAAGTAACAGGTCCCTGAATGGGAATCAAGTATTTCTCACAGAATTAAAGGACCACAGTATAATTTAGACCCCAGCAGGTCTCTGGTCCAACCTCCTGCTCAAGCAAGGATAAGGGCAAGATCAGAACAGCTTTCTCAGGACATTGTCTAGTCAGGTCTTGAAAACCTGCAAGGACAGAGACAGCACAACCTCTATGATCAAACTGTTCCACAGCTCGACTGTCTCCATGGGGAACAAGTTTCTCCTTGTATCCAGTCTGGATCACCGTCATTCAACTTACACTCTTTGTCTCTCACCCTCCCACCATGCACCTCTGTGACGAGGCTGGCTCTGTGTTTTTATAACCTCCTTGTCGGTAGTGGGGTGCTTTGATCCATCTTGAAGTCATCTTGTCTCCAGGCTGAACAAGCGTCTGTCCTTCAGCCTCTCCCCACAGGACAAGTGCTCCAGCCCTGACCACTCTGGGGGCCCTCTGTTGAACATGTTCCTATTCATTGACAACTTTCTTCTATTGAGGCCCCAAAACTGGTTGTAGTAATCCAGATTTGGTCTAACAAGTTTAGCTCATTAGCAAACCTCAGCATTTGCTACGAATTTATTACATTTTTTAGCACTTTTTACAGTATTTGCTTTTATTATCTCATGATTTCTGTTTAACTGAATAGCAAGAGATACATGTGTTTCACACAGGTGTGGAAACTCTCTTCTTAATAAAGCGAGCAAAAATAAGGAAGAACGGAAAGGACTACTGACAAGAAGGCTGCTGTTGGAAACTGGCAAGAGAGCCATGATTATGTTTAGTTATGATTTTCAACTTCTTTTACCTTCAGGTGATTCTTGTCCTGTTTTTAAGGATACAAGAACAGTAAATTAAATAAGGGTATTGCATAGCAAAACTACTGCGAAAACCAGAAATATCTTTTCCCCATAGCAAAAATCTAGTGTTTGGTTTACTTTATGCCTCCCATTACATATAAAACCTATGGCTGAATTTGCTTTACTGTCTACTGTTATATTCCTACATCTAAGAGTACAGAACAAGCACACGTCAGCATTGAAAAATAAAATGGAAAAGAAAGTCTCAGCTCAGCACCCTTGCAAAATAGCATCAAAGGCATTCTGGAAACAACCCTCATCACTAGAAATATATGTCAGAAGTAGTAATTAGTACTGTAATTACCCTACAGGCTTGGCATCTGTCTTAGATAAGCATTTAAGCCTCAAGAAAACAGGTCAGCATGACTTCAGTTGACACTTACAAATACATGAGATTGGAAGAGCCAACCAAAATTCAGAAAAATACCATGCTAACTACATCTGCTTTCACTTGGACAGCACTACATGGGATACGAATGTTTTCACCAAGCTCCCAACACCATCTGTGTAGGTTATCCAACAACTTCTCCAATATAAAATTCATAAGCTGTTTTGGAAGTAGGAGTTACTCCATTGCCAGCCATGTCTCTTAACAAAAACAGTTGTTTCCCCTGTGCTTTGTGCTGCATTCAGTGTTCTTAGAGCACTAAGCACTCACCTCCACTAATGTGGGAACCAGGCTGGTTGCGCGGCCACTATGGGCCCCATTGACAGGGGATCTCTGCCCATGCCACGGTAGACATCAGACAGACTTGCTGTGGCAGCTGAAAACTGAACCGCTGAAGCTACTATCTGCAGCTGTGGCTCAACCTCTTTGGGATACATTGGTCTCTCCCAGCAAACAAGTGTGTTAATGGGAATCAATGACTGTAGCATCATAGTTTGCAGCCTAGCATAGTAGGGGTGCATGGACTCTGATTTGGGTTTACCTGGAACATGGAGATCAAGTCATTCCTTTGGTGGTGGGAAGACATCTGTCAGCAGGGCAGAGTGACCGTGGCCTCAGCTGCCCTTCCTCATGCCGCATTCGTCACAGTCTTAGGACATGGGGTAGTTTTTGCCTTAGCATCCATATCCCATTTTGGTTTTCCTCTACAGGCATATGCGCTTGTGTCCCTGAGCCAGCACCCAGTTAGTTTCAGCTAGTGAGGAAATTTAAAAACTCCCTTTGCCTTTTTCTTTCTCTTTAGGAAAAGAATTAGATAAAAACAGCACCAGATCTGATGCCAGAACAGATCTGCTTTCTTCCAGTCTCTCAAATTCCCAGCCTCTTAAAACTGCAAAATCAGACACTGTAGAGGAATAATAGCAATAATAATTTTATTTCTATTCATAAAACTAAATATACTATTCTTATTCATAAATGTTTTTAAACACCTTGGAAATCTGCTGTAAAATATTGTAGGTTGAGGCTATCTGCTTTAAAAAGAAAAGTTCAGGCTTTAATCTGTATATATTTATTTCAGAGAGATTAATTTTACTCCCTTTCAAGATCATCTGATGCTCAGCCCCCAATATGGAGGTGAAATTTTCCAAAAACTAGGCACAAGACTGCTGGGTTTGTTTTGTTTCCTGAAAATCAGCTGCTTCTTTTGAGGAACACTGAGAAGTCACAAGTGCTGAGACCTCAAAATTGTCAGTAAAATTTGAGAAGGTTCTGAGATATTTATTTTGAGAGATATATATTTTAAAAAAACGGAGATATATGATTCATATGCATATGAATCATGATATATTTATTAGATAAATGATACATTTATTAGATTGTGAATGCATACTTCTAAGATAATTTGTAGTCCTTTTGGTTCATAACAATGGAAGCTCATTTAATTTCAGTTTTTACAGGATAGGCAGTTACAGTGTTCGGTTTCCTATTTCATGAGCTAATGCTAAGCTTCCCAGCAAGTGCCTGCCTTGTGAGTTAATCTTGCACTCATTATCTACACCAGCAAAAATACACCCTTGTGACTGAAAGAAATGGCACCTTAACAGAAAATAGAAAAGAAAAGCAGCTGCCCACTGTGATGAGAGAAAACAACATGATGACGATATTCCGTGAGGACCTGTTTGAATTGATACATAATGACAACCACCATCAAAACAAAGATAATGTCATAGAGCTCAATAAAACAGGAATAGTGAGAGGGTGTAATAATATTTGCAGTAATAAAACTGCGTTTCTGACAAAAGCCTAAATAAAGAACGTACTAATACAATCAAGGAAAGAATTAGCAGGACTGGATTTCCTTCTAAGCAATCCCCCGCTTTTTTGCTATAATGATGAGCAATCAGTTGAAGGAAAAACCAATTACAGTAGCCCTTACATGGTGCAGCAAAGATTTATAAAGGATAATTTGCTTTCACAGAGCAAGGAAGCTAATGAGAAACCCAGAGTGTTTCCACATGCACCACCAAACTCTCTTTCCAGCCAACGTGCTAATCTTTCTTTTATTCTCTGTGATTCATCTCCCCGTGCATGTCATTCACATTAATCATCACTCAAACAGACTTGTAAGTGCAGAGGTCCAAGAGAAACACAGCCCAGAGACTCCCAGGTCTGTGACCCCTACTCCCTGCTGCTTGTCCAGACCTGACCTGCCATCCTGCACAGGAGGGCACTGTTGTACAGTACTGATTAAAGGCAGGCTCTTCTATTTCTCACAAAGCCAAAAAAAAAGGCAGTAACGAGGCCCTCAGCACCTACGTACTTTTGCTGAAGTGACTTCAGTGAATCTTTACCCTGCACCACTGGCACCCTATGATATTGCTGCTGGGTGTGAAAACGTCCCCAGAACAAGGGCAGGACAGCGGCAGCATCAAGTGGTGCTCAGTCCCTCCCCGGCTGCCCTTGCCTCACCTCAGCTTACCTCACTCACAAAGTTCACCTGCACTTACAAAGGTGAACTGAGACCTACGTGCTCATCAAAACGTCATCTGTTGAGACGTGAGAGTTTTTCTTTGACTCATTTGATTTTCTGCATACTGCCCTTCTCCTTCTCAGCTTTTATCACGAGCTCCATCCTCCAGCTCTGCTGGCAAAGGGAGGGTCGATAGCGTGTGTAAAGTTAGCCGCCAGGAGCTCTCTCACCAGCTCTCAGAACGGAATCAATATAAATACAGTGTTTGGCTTCTCCGTTTATTGCTGATAGGGTAGAATATTAAAGTCCAACTTTTATTCATTGAAAGCTCTATTCTAAACTTGCTTTTGTACTGTCTGTTGCTATGCATACAAGAAATATAAATTATCAGCACAAGTAGAGTAGCCCCTGAAAACATGTTGCACTCAACTGAACTATTGCATTTTTCTGGAAACACACCCTTTACTCCTTTTTCCTTCTTATCTACATTGTAATCCTTTAATCTTTGCCAGCACAATGTTTTCTATAAGAGTTATATCCATAAAAATTACAAAACCTCTTCACAGAGAGTGACATGAGTCAAACAGTAATACTAGAGAATGCAAAGTAATGCAAGAGCTCAAAATATCTTGCCACATTTTCATGCCAGTAGCAGCTAAACTCGTGAATTGTTACCCCTGTAATGTGTGAGGTCTATCACTTTCAGCAACTCTGACCCATGACTGAGACCCAGAAAGAAGGAACAACTTTGTGTGTTATGTGAGTTAAATGTGAGGTCTGAGTATTTGCATACAAAGTCAAAAGACAGAACTTTCTAGAAAGATCCCCCTTATCTCTATATTTGGCTGAGTTTTCCAAAGACCCTTTCCAGTTGCCTATCCTGCCTTGCAAACCTGCCCATACCTGTCTCCCTGGGAAGTGCAGAGTGCTGCCTCTTGTAAAACAAGCTCTTCTATGAGCAGCACACAAAGGGCACCGAGCTTCAGATGTGTCCCGTATTCCCTGCAGTCACCAGCTAGCCACCTGTCACTTCTGGCTTTCCCTTTCACACCAGTCCATACTGGTGTGACTTCTTCCCCTTCTGGTCTTCGAGCATCAGCCTGAGCTCTGACCAGCAGTACAGTAACATCTGAGGTTTTTATTTTCTCCACAGTGGTTTATGGCCTTTCCCTTAAAAGTCCTGTGTCTATACAGTAGTGATTTTTACCTTTTTTTTTGCCTTTTCTTTTTTTTTTTTCCACATAGATGGAAGTGCAGGAAGAAGACAGAGCCCTTCCTATCTGTAAGCTTAAGGCCAGAGTTTGAATCTTTTAAGAATTTAGCATATTTCAATTACAATTTTACACCCTGGTCTGTGCCGATGTTCCTCCCAGCCTGACAGTCAAAAGCACAAAAGGGTAAGCATTTCAAAATGAACGTGTCAATTTGTTTTCTCCCCAGGAACCTAGAGGTAGACTACCAACAGTCAGGCCAAGGGATGGCCATCAGTAATGATCATGCACTATTTCCTGCTAGCAAAACCATAGCCACTTTTAAACTACCGGAGGTCCCAGATTGATAGCTGCACATTACACTGACAGAAATGGGTCTCAGCCACCCAGTCAAGATACATCACTCAGTGTTCTTTCTGGTGCATATGCAATTAGTAGAGAGTGAACAGGTAGCAGGGCTGGACTGTAAAGGTCCTGGGAGCTGTATCGTGACGTACAGGACTCCATAAACACGGGGTCTGATACATGTGCCCTGGGCACGCTTGGATTTACCAGGTAGGTGTGGTCAGAAGAATGCCCACCTTCCATCAGAGCTGTACTGCCTGCCTGGCGCACACTAGTGTACGCCAACCTGAGTCTGTGCTTACCCCAACCTCTCCTCCAGGCTGGGCCACACCTGCTCCGGTGGCAGTCACATCCTCAGGGCCAACTGCTCGGAGCCTGCTCTAAAATAAAATCTGAGAATGACGCCTGGGTTGCCTCCTGTCAAGCCTCCTGGGCTTTGGTACTTGTCGTAGGAATGTGTCTTCTCCACCAGGATGTATGCCATCCTATGTGGTGATAATGACCAGCTCTCCTCTTGAAGCTGGTCACTGTAGGAAAAAAATAAAAAGCAGGTGCTCTGTCAGTGGCTTACTGCCCTGTGGGTAGAGAAGGCATGGGGATTTGTCTATAGAAGGAAGCCCAGGCAGGACTGACGTTTTACTGACCTTATCCATCAGCTCCGGGCCCCACAGCAACCCCTCTGTCTTCAGCAGCTTTGTGCAGGTCCTCCCCGGGGCTCCTGATTTTTTAAGGGCTAATTTTGCAACATTTATCCAGTATGAACCTTACGCAAAGAACTACTGTGCAGTCAGGAAAGAGGCAGTGCTTAAAGTGGAAGGATGAAATTCCTACCGTTTTGTGTGCTAGACTGCTGAACAAGAGATATCGCACGAGCAGGTGAATTGGCTGTTTTTTCCTTTGATAT
The DNA here is from genome assembly GCF_000737465.1 of Haliaeetus leucocephalus. Taxonomy (NCBI): domain Eukaryota; kingdom Metazoa; phylum Chordata; class Aves; order Accipitriformes; family Accipitridae; genus Haliaeetus; species Haliaeetus leucocephalus. The sequence goes on from NW_010972436.1 coordinate 6,221,135, forward strand.
CACATAAATAAAATGAACAAGTAGATTCTTTGCTCACTCCAAAGACATCTTTTATTTCAGATTTACTACAGTGTCACTACACAGACAAATTTTGTTATGATGTTCTCCAGCACAAGGTTGAATAATTGAATTGTCAGCCAAGCAACTAGTTGAGATCTTTAAAAAATATTTATAACTGTCAAGCACAAAAGAATTGTAGTGTTTTCGGTACATATTTGTTCCCTCTTTAAGGCTTTCAGATCATTCAAATGGAGTCAGTCATTATTATTTTAAAGGATGTTTCTAATACGTTTTTATATTATCTCTACAGAAATTGAACATTCATCAGTCCAGGCGAGGTTGTCATGGGTAGCAACAGCTGTTGGAACCACAGATATTTATGTATTATGTATTGCTATCAATCACAGCAGAGGTATCAGCATTTTTCTTCTGAAAAGAAAACAGGTACACACATGTCCTTTATTATTCTCTTCTCTTTTGATGCATCTTCCCACATACAGGAAGTGCTACTTTTATACCTTAACAACGGGTAGTATTAAATATCAGAAACACTCTGGCCTGTCTAGGCCAGAAGTTAGAGCCAAATTTCCCAGACATCAGAAAATAAGGTACTGTAGCAGCTTCCTTAAATGGAGAACTGCAGACAGAAATCCAAAGCCAGGTGGAGAGGGAGACTGAAAAGTTTACAAAGGGATTTGGCAAAGTACTGCTGACTGCAAGGGCACACAGCAGGACACAAAGATGCAGGAGACCTTCTCCAGCTGTATACTTATCATATGTATTGCTAAATATCCTGTTGCAATAGCACCTTGGTGCTACCTTCATCCTCCAGGTTGTGCCTCCCCTGCACAGTGCTCCTCGGCGGAGAAAGGTTGACGGTGTGGACGTGCCACCCTGCGTGCAGACCTCGGGTGGAACCAAAGGCACCCCGTGCCTCCAGAGCAGCCCTGGTGCTGCCGGGCCCGTGCGCACCCCACGTCCCCGTGCCCGGTCACGGCAGCGGCAGAGCTGGCAGCGGGGCCACCTGCCTGCCCCTCGCTCCCTGGGCAGCCCTGCTGGCCGCAAACCGCTCTCGGGAGCAGCTCGGTGCTCTCTGCAAACAGCCTTAATTAGTAACATCAGCGCTGATAATCAATAATGACAGCTCAAGTAATACCCAGCTATAACGGTGCCATAAACGGAAATCAAACGCTTTCATATTAGGTCAATTAAGCTGTAGGTAATAAGAGTCTCTTAAGCCATCAGAGTGGCTTTTTAAACAGATTACTGTAGCTGGAAATAGTCTCTATTTGATGTGGGCTTTATCTTCTGACACGGGGTATTTTCAAATCTTTGCACTCCTTGCAAAAGCACTGCCAAACCTGCTTACCATCAATACGAGCCGCGCCGCCGAAGCCTGTAGTAAACAGAAGGCTTAATAGCAGCATCAAGTACAGCAGGCTGCGGGACTGGGCAAACAGGAGAATGAACAGCAGCCTTCAAGCAAAGTTTCAGGAGGGATAATGGAATAGCATAAGCAAATAGGGAAACCGTCTACATTTTAAAACCGAGTGAACAATTGGCCATCCTCCTAAAATAAATATCTAGTCTTTTTTCCTAATGAATTAGTCATGAGGCTTTCTATTGAATTTTTTCATGCCAAATCTCTGGGTTACACCTGAACATATTATACAACGAAATCTTTTCTATATTGATCACATTTTTTTTCTAAAAGAGCCGGTTTTATTGCTCTTGAGTAGATAAGAGATGTGGTTTCACCCCCAGACAGTGAAACTAGAATATCAGCATAATCTTTCTTAATGCTTTCTTTGCTACTTTAGCTGTGTAATCGTTTCCAAAAATATCTGTGTGACTAGGGATCCAAGTGAGCTCAACAACAGCTCCAATCGATTTCAATTGTTCACACAGCTGTATGACTTAAGAATATATCCTTTATCCTTATTTGGATTGCTAACAGAGACCCAGTAAAATCCTGTAGGATTTTATCTGTTTGTGTAAAACCGCCTCCTGAGTAATATTAACCTGCCAGTTTAAAGATGGGATAATACAATTACCTAGAGCTAGATCTTGTGGCCCTACTTATACCCATGAGCACATAAAAAAACTTCGGAAGCATTGAGTAACTCACAGGGAAAAAAAAAATCTTACCAGTGTGATGAGGGGATACATGAGTTAGTGCTTCCAAATTTACACAGCTGAAGTCAAAGAGAACTTTCATAGGAGCATAACTAGGCCTGTAGGCAATCTGCATCCTTGGCCAAAATTAAAAGATGAGTGATCCACCAGCACAATATTAATGTTAATATATCATATCCATGTAATTAAAATTAAAGACAATTCTTACACAGTAATTTTTAGAATATTACAAGGCACAGGTGAAGGGGAGAAGCAATTTTCACTGACACGTTACTGGTTCATGTAATTTTAACTATACCAACATATATCAAAGTTTTAAATACTAGTAACATTATCACTAAGTCATCAGAGCTAACAGGTACAATTAAAACACCAGGAGCCAAAAAGTTTAGCTTTCTATTTCTCATGGAAAATCCAAATTATTTTTTCATTTAGAATGTTTCTTGATCCTGAAATGTGTACTGTACTGGATTGCACATCTGACCTCTCACAAGGCCTCTTTATAAGGAGAAAATGAGGTCTTCCCACCTGCCATGCTACTGAGTACCACTAGGCTCCAAGAGCAATATAAGGCCAGATGGAGAGTATTTTGCTAAGTCATACCAAAATACCAGTGCTTAAACACTTTCTATAATAAATTGCATAGACGATGCAAAGAAAAGGTGGCTATTACCAACTCTTCGCTTCAACTGTGAAAGAGATATAAAAAACATTTATTGATATCAGGTTTAACTCTCTGGCTTGACTGGGGTCAAGTGTTGGTTCAGGTATTTCCATTGCTCTGAGATGGTCTGTCTTGGTTCCTGGGAAAAGAGTAAGCTCTTACAACAGTGTGCTACACTCCTTAGACCTGTTTACGATAGAACAATAATTCTGGAGAGAGTGAGATACCCACTCAATCTGGCATGCTTTCTCCATTTGCAATATATTTTGCATAATGTAAAGTCCCACGCCGGTTAAGCAGGTTTTTATGACCAATTTGCAAGATTTTAGGTAGATGATTGAGATTTTTGTTCTGTGATGGCTGGCTATATATATCTAAATATATATTGTAAAATAGGCTTCAGATGCCACAGTTATAATAAAATGACCAACATACCATTCAGCTCCCTTTTGTGCATCCATTTGCAATTATTCACACACTTCTGAGTTTATAACAGATCATTGCAAAATTAATTATTTAATAATATATAATACAATGCTTTTTTTATCTCCAATTCAATCACTGTTACTTCAAACATATGTCTCTTCGGTGTCCTATATCTGAGCACACTTCAAATGAATGCTTTTTGTGATGATCAACGTTAACAACTTTTTCTGAAGATCACACATTCAACAACCACCTGCCTATTGTATTTTTGCTATTGTAACTGGATAATTTCTGCTTAGGTTATTTAATTTTCCACTCTTGTTTTTCCCAATTACTGCTAAAATAGGCAGGAAAAAATCCTTTAGGGGAAAAGGTCTTTCAACATTATTTCCTAGTGGCATTTGTGAAACAAGTCCACATAATACAATTCCATATCAACATGACATAATTGGGCATCAGCTAAGTGTACACCTGTGTATAGGACTAAGATGTAATAATAAATCAGATTTTTCCAAAAAACTGCTAGGGATTCAATTTCAAACAACTACAGATTTGACAACACATGATAGAAATTACATTCTACAAGACCAAAACAGTAATTTTTTTGTGGCTATCAAGAAGTTACAAGGTAAGTGACCAAACGGCATGTAAAGGATTGGAGTACTAAGCCCTTTGTCTTTTTTGAAAGAAGAATGTGGATTGTCCTAATCATTTAATTCCTTTTTCCCTGATAATTTTATAGTCCTTGATCTTATAAACAAAGCTCGTTTTATATGAGAAACAGAATGCAAAAATCTACATGGGAACTGCATATTCTTCTATTTAGTACAAAAAAATATTCAGTATATGCAGTTCTGATGATTTGAGATGGAATTTTAGAAACTGATTAAATCCAACCTCTCTTCTTGATGTGAGAAGCTTACATTAACCATCACGGTAGAAGTAATTTCACATTTAATGATTTTTGTTCTGTTTTAGAGGTGTTTTCATTTTTCCTAGTGTCAAACAAATAAATCCTATAAACTGGCTATAATAAACCAGCAGGAGTTTCCACTGTGCCTGCAACTTTTAGCTGGGACAGTTACTTTCCTTCCTGGCAGATGTTTTACCATTCATGTCATTTATTACACCAGACTTTTACTGTGTAGTGCTATTGCACACTGCAGAAAAGGCCACAATATACATCTGGAGGGAAAAAATCCGCCCGAGGATTCTCTGACAGTGCTCGTAGCTCACAGCACCACAGCAAAGAGCAGGGTTTTCACTGCCGTGAGGAAAGTTTGGCAGTCTGCTCCCCCACCCAGCATACATCCAGACAGCCAGGGAATGCACAAACGTATCCTGCCTCCATCTCATCTGCCTCTGCTCCCACCCAAACCCCTGAAAAGGAAGCTGCATTTAAGCCAGCACAGACCCTGGGAAGGAACATGAACTTTTGGAAGCAATAAAAAACCCACCACTATATGTAACTCCGCTTTCTGTTGTGTTTGATTCAAACAACGCTTCTGGACAGGAGCCAGTGAAAAGTCAGTGTTGACAGAGGAGAATGGTTTGTGGTCCACCACAGAGTGCTCCCTCTTCCCCATTTGAAACTTGACCTTCTCGCTCCCAGGGCAGGCATTGAAGCAGCCTGAGGCCAAACTGGGACACAAAGCTCCAGCCTGGAAGGAATGCTCTCCCATAAAGCAGGTGGTTAGAAATCCCCCTTGTGCCCTCATTTCCGTGACATCTGTATTCACTCTTTTTATGCATCAGTCAGATCAGGCTCCTCAGAAGAGAGAAGCTGCAGATCTCAGTAGGACCAAGGCATGAAAATGAAGCTACTTTTATGCAAGTTCTTTTTAATGTTTCTTTTCCACATAGAAGATTTTATATTGAACATGGCTTGGTTGCCTGCAGTGTGCTGTACAACTGAGGAACCAGAGCTATCAGTTCTTAGACAATACAAACTAATCCAGAACATAGGAACACCTCTCATCGCCCAACTGGGAACACCAGGAATCCTCTCCTTTGGGTCTCACCTCATAAGATTGATGAGACCCACGGCCAAGACTTCTTTGCTTAGTTCCACAGCACAGAGCCCTACAGCCTAACAAGCCTTGCATTGCCATTGCTAGTATAGAGCCCACAACCTTTATATTATGTCTGCAAAGCCTTGGAGCTAGGACTCGTCAGGATGGCTTTGTTTGGATTGGTTTGGCCTGCCTGGAGCTTTGTTTTAGCCAGCTGAGCTGTTACAGCAATTATTTACCTGCCAGGTGAATATTACCTAATTTGTTTAAGTTTTAGCTTAGCTTTTTAGGGTTGTGTTTTATAATGCCTATTGTTATAACAGTTTTGAGATTTCTGTATATAATAGATAGTAGAGAAGCAGTAGTTATTTTGTGTAGAGGCAGCTATGACCTAGAATAAAACTAGTGTAGAGGATTACACAAATAACGGATTATAGTAGAGGTTTTGTAAGTGTGTAGACAGGATGAAACCAGAGGCTCCTGGGCTATAAACAAATCACTAATGATCAATTACTGGTCATTAAGCCCTTGGGAGGCCAGTAAAACCGGCTTTAGAGATAACAAAGGGAACAAAGAACAAATATTCAACATACGTAATTAAAACACACTATATATAGTATATTTAGATATAAAGTGGAATTGTGGACCAATGAAGAAAGAGGAACGTGCAGTACGTGCTAAGAAACATATAAAAGTAGCCCCAAGCAAATACTGGAGTAAGGTGGAAGAAATCCTCAGCAACACTATATATCTTCCAGTGAAGAACTCGAGACACTAACTACTCACCGTAACCCTCTCCCTTGCTTCTTGAGGCCCGACAGAAGGGTGAGCGTAACACCGGAGAAAGGGGTAGACATGAGCAAATTGGTGTGTACAAGTTTCAATTGTATCTTGACTGGGAGTGAGCTATAATAATTTTAAATTTGGAGTGTTGGTTTTATCAAAATGGGACTAATAACTCTTTGATTCGACTGCTAATATATTAATTAATTCTTGGATTGATATGTAAGGTTTGGGTTTTGAGCCCACATAAATTGCATGGTGTGTTTCGTTTGGTGTATTTTGTACCCACGAAGCTTAGTTGTTAATTGTGGATGCAACACAAAAACACATTAAGAAAGTTGTTATTCCCAGGAGCATATGGTCTACACGATGACAAAAAATACCAAGTGCATGAGACAGAAGTTGAAGTATGAGTTAGTACTAAACCAAGCATATTATCTACAGGAGACAGAGATTTCAGAGAGACAGCTCAGTTGTGCCTATTGCTTGGAAGAATAAATAAAGCCTCCTTGGTTTAGAGAAGATGAACTGTTTTTATTCTGACATCTCTGTTTTCCCATTAGTAGCTTCCCATGGCATTGCCATCAGATTGTTGACAGAAATGTGGTTTTGTAAGTATTAATTTCTAGAGGGGGCGGCTTTGTCCCTTAGGCCATAATTTTTGTCACAATAGAAGCAGATTTTCACATTGCTAAAATTAGTCTTTCAGTTGACTTTGCTAGCAGAAATATGACAAATGCTTCTGAAAATTCTTATTAAGCAAATTTCATGGAGATATTTATTGTAACTTCCTGACATTCTTAAAAAAATGCAAAACGCAGAGTACTCCTCTGCGGTATATGCACACATTTAAATAACTTCTCACAAAAATAACAGGATGTAGATGAGAATGGTCAAGACAACAATAGCTTTACTGGAATACATGTTGGTGTTTCCAGCTTCATTACTAGCATCTCATACAGTCTACCTGAACCTTCTGCCTGTTTGCTTTTTGGTTTTTCTAAATAACAAAGTGGAATGGGGGGCTGGAGGACAGAAGGCCCAATAGAACAAGAAAGAAATTGTCCTCTTTTTCATACGCAGTCTCTTAGGGCTGCTGTCAGCATATTTTCAGAGCAAACCTGCCTGTGAAGTACTACTTGTGAAACCTGAAAGTCTGTATCTTTACTTTTTCTGGGAGACCTCTCATTCCCTCTTCACTGAGTTAGCTGTAAACACTACCTTCACAAAAAATAATCTTAATGTGGTTGGGATACCATCCAAGAAAGAAACCAGAGAAAAGCTCACTGCTAGTAATAAGCGTACTTAAAAAAAAAAAAAATGTTGAAAGAACAGATAAGCTAGAAGAAAGAGAATAGGAGCAGAGACAGCATGGTCAGTGCTATGAGGTCAGTAAGAGGAAAATGTGAAGGGAAGAGACTTTCAGGATAGAACATTTGTTGTTCTGCCAAGATCAAAAGCAAGACCTTTGGGAAGAATTATGTAATTTAATAACCATTCACAATCATTTCTGAAGAACCCAAACTCATCCTTTCCAATGGGTTAGGTGTCATTACTCTCTCCCTCTACAAAAAAACCTGAAGACAGCTCAAACAGCTTCATGTTCTCAGCCCAGACAAAGACAGCTGACGACCAACCTGTCAGCCAGCCAAGTTCCTAACTCTGGGCTTTGAGAGAGGAAAGAGCTGGTGGAATGTTTACCTGGGTCTGCTCACCCTTGGACCAATCCCAGCTTTGCACTTGTTCTTCAGGTGACAGCATTAGCACTGGCTAAAGCTGCTGTGTACACAACCCACTCTCCACACGGCATTGGCAAGTGCAACCTGGTTTCCTTAAAGAACTGATGTATGACCTTCCTTTCATTAATCTGAGCCACACCGCTCAAGTCCTGCTAAGTAAATGAGAGTAGTCATCCGGACAACTCTCTTACCCAGTGAAAGCAGCACCTTGCATTGTTCAAATTACTTCCTCTTCTGTCTTCTGCTTGGTGGCCAAGCATAGCAATGATGGCCCCTGATATCATAAGCACTCAACAGCCTTGAATAAAACTACTGAGGAGTCTCAGAGACCTGATAACACTACAGACATTCTTGTCCTCTCTGTCATTGCCAGGCTGGCACCAGAAGTCATTTACTCACTTAAGTAGCCTATTCATCTTCATGTCCCCTTCTTATTGCTTTCTGTCATAATGCGGTACAAATCATTTTTCTCTGATTAATTGTAATATCATAAATGTATCACTGGATAAGAAGTTCTACCCTTCTTAAGGTAGCTTAGCTACAAAGATATCAAAATAATTTCTCCTAGGCTAAATGTTAACTTTTATTTCTGTCTGTGTCTCCTGGTTATTGCTCACATGATAATGAAGTTCCTGTTTTCAAAAGGAAAACACAAAAGGAGGGAAACAAAAATACGTTCTGTATGTCTAACTAGCCTAGAAGAAAAATGATGCTTTTCAAGTTCTTCCTGTGCTGGTTGATACTGAGAAATATCTATTAAGAAGTCTGTGTCTGGAAAATTTATTTTTACAAGTTGTCACAAAGGATTAAAGCAGGACACAAACACCATGCACACACAGTCAGAGCTAGCTTGACGGGGGACCTAGGCCCTGCAGAGCTCAGAGGAAGAGATTTAAATTAACGTGGTAGTATCCATTGGAATAAGTGAAGAGCATAGACGTGAAGAGATAGTATGGCTCAACTGATACATAATAATTCCTTCAGCTGCTGTGACTCGGTCGTATGTTTGAGTATTTTGGCAGTAGGGGTGAAATGGTCAGCAATTGAACTGAGCAAAAGGTCTGGCTATGCCAGTGGTGTGATTACGTAGCTACTGCAGTGAGGTGCTTAAAATCCATTTGGGGCTCTTGTATTCTTTCCGAGTCCAGCAAATTGGCTGGTTGATCTCTCTACACTTTCCGCGCTGTTATTAATAGGGTTAATAGTTCTTCTTGCAGCTCATTTTTTAATTAGCTAGACAATAGCTGTAAAGACACTACATAAATCGGATACAATAGTCTGGTATGGTTATGGGCAGAAAGAGTTCAAAAGCTTATTTTCTTTCTCACAAGCAATTCTAAATTTCAGAATATAGTTGCATCCCGAATGTGGGAAAAAGACAAAATGTTTTTTTCAAAAGTGAAATTTAAAAAATAGTTTCTGTTGAAAGATCTATAACATTTTGCAGGTATATAAACATCCGGAAGATATATTCAGCTCTCCACAATACATCAAACACCTCTTGTTAACCTTCCCTAAATATGACAGTTCAGCTTCATGGAATGGAAGCAAGTCCAGTTAGAAGTACTAAGCAGGGGAAAAAATCATCATCCCTGACTTACGGATGTTCATAAATAAACTTCATAAAGAGAAAGCACTACATGTACTGAAATGATTTATTGGACACACATGGCTCGTAGACCATGAAGATCTATTCAAAGTAACCTAAGCATATTTCAGCTCAAAGGCATTACGGTCTATAAATAAATATTTCTTAAATTAGCCTTTCTTTTCCTAGCCCCATTTTGAAATAGTATTGTACATGAACACACAACCTAAATTATGGTACCCTTTCCTGTGAAGTCCAAAGTATGGTGTCTCCAGTTGTTGAGGACACTGTACAGAAATAAAGCACTCCCAGTATGACACCATCACATTTGTGCAACATTCATACCTCTCCACATCCCATGGAAAAATACACCCTTCCAACTCCAGAAAGGATCAGTCATAAGCTCAGAATCTAGGCTTTGCTTTGGACCATTGACTGAAACATTTCAATGTGTTTTGAAGCCTCTTTTTTTTCACTGTACCAGGTTGTTCTTCCCAGAATACTTCAGTTGCAAGTTATTTTGCTTTCCATCTCACAGAAAATCACAGCATAGTTTATCTGTGAAATGCTAGGAAGTTAAAATCCTGCATATCGCTTCACATCAGACAATAACTATATCTAAGATATCAGAGGATGTTTTGGCCTCCTGGTAGGCACTGTCGTACTAGCAGTAGAGTACGTTCCCAGAAATCAAGTGAGCAATAGTGTCACATGTTTGTTGTAATTTAAGGAAAGGCTAATTAGAAACAAAGCAACAAGCTTGAATGCAGCAGGAACTCAGAGTAGCCTTCACAAATGCATGCACAAGAGCTATCTCTGGTCACAGGGTAGCTTTGTCTTCTGAAACAGCAAGGAAGGTTGATACCAAGTGGCATTATCATCTCAGAAATGGAAGTGTCACTCTGCGAATAAACACCACCTGAACAGAATTACCTTTATGTAGCATACAAAACATATTTTAGCTGTGTGTGTCTTCAATGGCTTTAATCCCCACTTAAAAGCCAAAATGGCAGGTAGCCAAAAAATAGAAAACACTAAAAATGCAACAGTTCCTACAGTTGCATTTTTCTCATTGTCTACTGACACTATTATAAGTGAGAGGTCCCTCTAGGATCGTCTTTACTGATCTTCTCATGTGCGTTGAAGACTAATGAAAACCTGAGACATCTCACACATATGTTTGTGAATGTAGTTCCTTTGCAGATATTAACTTTATAGGCAGGAATCCAAGAGAACTTTGGTCAAGCTGGGAACAGCAAATGGAAAAATGCTTCGGTCATTACCAACATTCAGCCTCCCATGTGTCAGTCTCATTTCTGACAAAAAAATTATTCCCCTTCTCATGCTCCTCACTTCTCAAACACTTTCTCAGAAGATGGTTGAAATGAAGCGTGGACAGGCTGGACAAGGTTAGTGATTTATATAGAAGGAATGAAGCTAGAAATGGCTGTCTCCTCCAAAAACTCACCTCTTTCCTAGCTTTGAACATCTGATCACACCACAGCTCATCTCTGTATGTATATTTTGGCTTGTGTTTTCACTCGCTGAGCACCTTAGGAAATGCTGTTTATCTTGGTCTGCGACTTCAAGCAACCTGTGCTGCTCACCTGCTTGCATGCCCAGCACCTCCCTCACAATCTTACAAATAAATCACTATGCAAGAAAGAAAACTAAAGCTGTCAAAAGTTCTTGAGCTTATGCTCAGCAATGGTCTGTATATTCCCACTCTGTAGAAATTGATAGCAAACATTTACAGTCAACAGCTTTAGGCTGAGCACATGAAGAAAGCGAACCATCACATAAAACAGTGTCAAGCAAAGTTCAAGAAAGTTTGTTGACTTTATCTGAAAGGGAAACAGGATCTAATATGCCTCCTAAACACCACTTTTTTTTTTTTTTTTTTAAATCCAGTTTCACAGAATAGCTTCAGGACAAAGGAGCATGAAGTTGCTCTGAATTGTTTCCAGTCAGTGATGATGCCATTGTACAGAGACCCCACACATTTAACAGTGAGAACTGCATCTGTGATTTTGTGAAGGGTATAAGAATGGTATGCTTACTGGTTCTGTGAAAGCTGATGTCAAGCCAGCTACCCCTAAACACTAAGGACCCAGTTCTTCACTCACAACAAACTATGCTTTGTGCAGAAATGCCATGATAGGGGGCAAAGAATACAGGACAAAGCTTATTTTTAAATTATGCTACTGCATACCCTGTTTTTAGGTAGCTATCCATCCTGTTCTGGCATCACTAAGATTTGGGTTAACTAGTGTGCTTGATGGTGTCTTGTAATCTCTAATGTATAAATCCTGAAAGATGTGCTGACTTTCACCCTGAAAACCTTTGCAATTTTGGACCTCAGAATAAGAACCTAGCACAAGATCTGGTTTATTATGTCCTCCAATCTGTGAAGGCTGCACATAACAAAGAAAGGCTTTACAATGCTATAGCCAGAACTTTTCTTTCAGATGCTAAAACTTTAAGGCACGATCCCAAGACTATACCTTTCCTGACAAGGAAAACATAAAAACAAGTATATTTCAAACAGTGATATAACAGAGAGTTACAAATGTTTATCACCGACCTTGAGATTGCATTTATCAGTAAATTTCCATCAGCTTTTCAGGTCCCCACAGTGTCCCTCTGGGCATGCTGGCTCCCCTAGGGCACAAGGACTGCTTCTCCCAGGGGCAGCGACCCTAGTCGTGTGTCCTGGGACTCCCTGGTCTCAGTGTGGGTTTGCCATCTGATGGAGATTTTGCAGCACAAAGTGACAGGCTCTGTGCCTCTTTTCTTCTCTTTCCCTTTTGGGTTTTTTTTAGAAGGTTGTCATCTCTTCCACAATATTTCTGAGCCTGGGGAAACAACCTCCTACAAACAACATGCAGCTTTGTAACACCGTTGCTCTTTTTTTTTTTTTTTTTTGTCCTAAAAAAAGGAGCACAGGCAAGTGATGATAGGAGACAACAAATGGAGGGCAAAAAAAAAAAAAGGAAGGGTGAAGTGTGAGAGTTGAGAGCTCAAAAATGTATCACGAGGACCCCAGAGGGGGGGACAGAGCAGAGCACACCACTCCCAGCAGGCTGCTGGGGATTGCTGGGGTTGTTGGCCATCCATCTAGGAGAGGTCGGCAAGCCCAGTGGTCACAGCATCCCCTCTCTTTGCACCCCACCTTTCTGGTGGCAGAGACGGACAGAGTGGGCAGAGTGAGGAGAATGTCAGCAAGCAGGTCCTGTGATTTACTGGACCTTTGGATGGGCGAGGTAAAAACGGAGAGTGAGAAGAGGAGCGGAGCCAGAAGCTGTAGGAAGTACCAGGGGAGCCAGAGGAGGGACCGCAGGGAGCTGCCACCTGCACATGGAGGTAGGGGCTGTGCAGGAGGGGTGGCAAGGAGCTCCTGCCTCTTGGTGGCTGCAGGCGTCCCGGTTGCTCCCCACCCCAGGTCTGGAGGAGGTCCCGGGAGAAGACCAGCAGCCCACAGAAGTCTCCCGGGGGCAGATTACTGCAGGGGACAGTATAGGGTTGCAGCTGCAGCGAAGTCCTTGGTGGGGATGGAGGAAAGAGCACGTCGGCACTCCCCACGTGTCCGACTGCCTGCTCCAGGGAGAGCGCCTGCGGGGCCTGGAGGAGGGAGGTTTGGACGCAGCTGTGCGTGCAGCCTGACGGCCCTGCCCTTCCCCCTCCAGGGCCGGGGGGCCTCCAGGGCCGACCCTGGGCCTGCGCAACCCAGCCAGAAGCGGCCCCGTGCTCCTCTCCTCAGCCAGGCCAGGGTCGCGGCAGGGTGCAGGCTGCTGCAGCAGGACCGCGGCAGGCACGGGACTAACAGGCCGACTACCAGTGCCCTTGCCTGAAGGGCAAGACGGAGCAGCCTTGCCTGCCCCCGCGACTGCTCTGACACCCTGGCCAGGGCTCATTCCACACTGGGGCCAGTTTTCCTGCCCCAGCATCGCACAGCCCGTGAAGAACCAGCAGCTCCCAGGGCCCCAGAGGACACCTACGTGGGTGCCACTCACCCCTGTCTGTATTTTACCACGGTTTTTTGATTCCTTTTTCCATTGCTGTATTGGATTGAGCAAGAGGGACTGGACGAAACCTCTCTAAAAGCGTCATTCCCTGCTTAAGCTTGTGTTTGCTGAACGGTGGCCTACTGTCAGGTATGCTAGGTCAACGAACATACATTTGGCACGCACTATGGTCTTCTGGAGTCTTCTTGTCGGGGCAAATAGTAATAGATAGTAAGGCTATCTCAGGAAAAGGGGAATAATGGTTTGGAACACAAATACACAGGAAGCTCAAATAAGCATATCCTCTCACAATTCAGGTTTTTTCCTGTTTTTCTGTAAACTCTTTCACTAGATACAGCCTTCACCATGGCCACACTACATAAGATACGCCTTATTCTCTTTCTAAATACAATTGCTCAGCTGAGACTCATGTACAAGATGTCCCTGGCCTTTTCCTTATACATTTGAATCCTGAAATTATCTGCACGTATGCTTTGGAACATCTTTCCCAGTAGTACTGTCAAGTTCACCACTCTCATGTTTTCAGGCTAAATTTAATCTTCCATTCATGATACAAATTGTTTTCTGAAACATCTCATCCTCAGTAACTATTGTTACAATAAGAGTGATGTACAAATATCTCTCTGGATTTGGTTCCATTGTCAAATGCTCTGGAAATCCTGCTTGCAATTTCAAGGTTATATTGAAGCTGCAAGTCACACTCCATAACTGAAAAATAATGAAAAATAACCATTGGCCAGGCTGTGTTTGTAATTCCTCATGATTTATAATCAGTTTCAAATAGCACTGGCCTTCAGTAAATAAAAATGTATGGTTTTGTTTATTTCCATGACTAAGATTAAATCTTCTTTTTTTTTCCTCTGAGTATACCTAAGTTTTGTTAACTCATAAACTACTGTGATCATTTGTTTTTTCTCACTGTTTAAAAGAACTACATCAACATATGCCCCGAATCCTCCACGGATGATTTATTCTCAGGTCTGAAATGTCTAATTAATTCCTTCTATTTCTCAATTTTTTCAATAATTACATGCGAGGTCATTGTGACAACACTTTCAAGAAGCTACATTAGGTACATATTTCTCTTTACAGTTCAGCACCCAAATATTGTTGGAGAACACAAATTGCTGAATATTTTCTTGTGATTTACTTGGGTTTTGTGCTAACTTTTCTTCAAGTATGTTATTATTTGTGTTACACGGCATTTACAGTGTTGTTTGTCCAGCTTCAGCCCAGAAGCACAGTTTCTTTCCACGGGTGCTCCAAGCCAATGTTTTTCATCAGATCTAAATGTCATCTGTATAAATCTTACTAACCTGAAAGGCATGAAAAATTTATCACGTTTTTCCTCAGGTGCCAAACGCAGCCTAAATAGACATCTGAGAAAAGAGTGCAGCTCACAAAGGTTTCATGGAAGTTCAAAAAATCTCCTTTTTTCTTTTTCCTAATATGAACACCCACCAGGAGCCTTATGATGTACTAAGGACAGAAAGGTTATTTGTCACTGACCATATCTCCCCTTGGTAGTCTAACAGACCTGTTTTTTTCCTTCAGGTCTATCTATGGACAATCAAGGGGTTTCATCTATCTTTTCTATAACTACAAGAACTACTCTGCCAGTTCCTCCAGTCATCCCAGAGCAATGAGGGTATCCAGCTCCTTCTTTAAGCATGGCCTTACGATATGAAGGGCTCGCAGAGATGTGAGAATTGTTGGGCAATTCAACCCTTTCCTACATTATTTAATATTCATGAGGTATTGATCCACCGGGAAATGGCTTCAAATTCTTTCTCAGCCTTTTTGCTCATATTCTTACATAGGATCTAAATGTTTACATCACCTTGATGCTCTGAAGGGCATAGCACTTGTCCTTTTTTTCCATCTGTTATGAATTTGTACATTTATTTCTCATGTATCTTCTGTGGGGTTAGCCTTGTGATTTTAAGCTCTGTGAGTCCTTTCCCCTTCCTGTAGATTTTATTTTAAATGTAATAACACTATTTTTGGCAGCATGTCAGTTGATGGGTCAGCTGAAAAAGAATACTACACTGTTTAATCCCAGATATGTCCACTGCCTTGGTGCCTTTTGCTCCTGTAAGAAATTCTGAGATTAATTCTATATTTTATGTTTGCTACATCTTTTCCTTCTCAGTATGTTTTCCTAGTTAGTTTCCAGTAAGTCTTCCAAAAGCAAGCTGATGTAAAAAAAATTTTTCTTTTACTTTCTTCCTCTTTATTGGCACACATTGCTTGCAAATGTAGAGTGCAATATTATTTAAATCCCCTTCAATTCATTTTTCAAACTTCTAATAAAATCTCAGTGCTAGTGGGACTCTCTTAGCCCCTTTCTCCTATCCAGACTATGAACCAGTCCAGTGATTTCTTGATGCTCAAGGCATCTGTTTTGAATTATGTTCCATTCCAAACAGATGTGTAACATCAAGAGCTTTGCATCCTCCCAGAGGCTTATCCCTTAAAGACCCATTTCTCAACATGTATCCATCGCAGGCTCTGGCTCCACAGGATCGCTGTAGCTGCCGAGAATATATAGAGAATCTCAGAGATCTGTTACTTTCAACCATCCCCATGTCAAATTCCTTTCATCCCGATGTGACATTCTTCCTGTTCCTACCCACAGCTGGAATGGCACAGGAGAGCCATGACCCAAAAAAAGCAGCTCTCCTTCCAGGCAAATAGTTGCTGTTGCACTTCTACAACATTCTTGCCTTCTGCAACTCTCAGGTTAGGCTTCCAAGAGTTGGGGAATGCAGCCAAACCTTAGCTCTGGACGATAGCCAAGGGGCAAGTCAGTACCAGCATGACAAAAGCAACCATGGCTTCACCTCAGCTGTAAATACAAGGGCTGGGACTTTCCCCGGGACTTTGACGGGAAGTTCTTTCACCCGGCACAGACAGACAAGGCTTGCAACATCCCCTCATGGTACCGTCCCCTGTGCGCTCGCCCTGGCTTCCACTAGATAAATGTCAGGGAGGCTGTCAGGGTTTCTGCACTCTGCTCCGGGCAACAGGACCTCTCTGCAGCTCCCGAGGTCTCTCTTGCTCCAGCGCGAACAGCATCTCACCGGCTGGGAAAGCACTGGCTTGCCGAGGGGGATTGCAGAAGGTTGAGTGCACAGGTGAGTTTTACACACATTTCTCCCACTTCTGCAGGTGGGAACAGGGAACAGAATAGCTAAACTATCAACCTGAGAAGTTTAGGTGGGCTTGAACTTAAATTTTTAAGTCTCCTGACAAAATTTTACCTCAGCCTTTCTCCCTGCTAGACAAAAAAATACAAAGCCAGGCCATGTGTCCTGGTTTTTTATTGACATTATACAACCTATTAGTCACTAAGAGCTGATGTAAGGAAGCACTGAGACATAGGGAAGGATTTGTGTCTGTAAAATGAGGACAAACCAGAACTTCAGATTAGTCAATTGGTATTCAGAGAGCTTACATAGCAGATAACAAGTTTATTTAAGCTTCCAGAGGTGTTTGCTATAGTTAAAGACGTGGAGAAAGCTTCTGCAAATAAGGATTGGTCAGTGGGTTTTAAATGATGAAGCGAGAAAGTGAATTTTCCTCCCTAAGCCAGAGCCAAAATTCTGGTTTGAATTTTAGTAGCAAGTGCAGGTACTCCAAGGGAGTCTGATTTACCCCAAATCATAAGTTATCACTAATAATAGTTGGAACTAATGATTCTTTTCACTTCTGGATTCATACAGGGATTTCATGTTTTCTCTTAGCATTCAGGCGGCATACCAATTTTAATCCTGTTTAATATTTTATAAGCAAGGGGCTTCAATGCTGCAGAAAGAAATGGATTTTTCTTAAATATTGTCTTATACCGGCTTCACATTATTAATTCAGAGAACATATGCAGCTGTCAGAACTGTTCTTCAGCTTTGATATAGGAAAATTTCATATCCCCTCTAAATCTGCAACACAAACTGTCACTCAGACTATAGGCCAATTTTTTAAAGACTCTTGAGACTTTATAAAATGATGCAATTAGTGGAAGATGTAAATTCTTTTTCAGATGTGGCCTTCCTGAAGCTCCTAGATTTGTTAATAGCAATGATTTAGACTAGCATGAAGTAGTACTGTAACTACATACCGAAATATTTCAATAGTCATTGAGAAATCAAGCATCCCTGTACTTTCTTCCTCCATATTGGAATTTTCTTTTACAAACATATTAAGCACTTTTCATATTTGTACAATTTTAGGCAGATGGCACGTTTTTAAATTACTTCTGTTAGTTACAGGCAGAAATGATAACCAGATAAGGGGTCTACTTCATGTTGAGAAATTATTAACAAAGTGTGTTGCCTACATTATTGTTATATTTGAGAGCAGGAGCTCACTTGGGAACTGACTCTGCTGCCCTCCAGCACGTACCATGCCATGTTTCACACTGCAGAGCAGGTTGGGGACATGCAGTTTCAGCTGCTCTTGGGTGAAACAAAACAATCCCACTACTAATGGCAATTAAGCTCACAGGACCAGAGCAGAGCTAGTCCAAAGTAAATGTCCCAGCAATGTAACTAGCATGGGCGTTGGGGGCTCAGAACCACCTTTTCCTCCCTACAAACCCAGTCCCTCAAAAACACAGACAGCAACTGAGGCTTTCAGGGAGAGTAGTTAAAATATGCATATTTTAAGGCCTTTCTCACCCCTTCCCAGTCTATTTTTATTAAAAGTTGTTTATTTGGTAACTTCAAGATTTGAGCCAACTGTTTCTCCCATTCTCTTCTTAGTTACAGTGCTAGCAGAGTGGAACTGCAACATTTTAAACATTTTCTTTTCTGTGGGACATTTTATAGATGTTGGCATTTTGACTTCATTTTTATTCTATTTCGATTTAGAATTAGATTTTAGATTAGCTCGCTCCTATCTACTGCTGCAGTTTGGGCAGGGTGCTCTGGCAGGGCTGCGGCAGGCAGTGGGTGGCAACTCGGTAAGCACTGGTTATATTGGTGCTTCTTGGAAACAGAGGAGGAGCGGGAATAGGTACCCGCAAAAGCATTAATTAGAGGACTGACAAAGCTGCCTCCCGACCTCATAGTGACTAGTGAGTACAGCCCTGAAGACACAATTGCAAAGGTGGCTTCCAGCTATTTTTTTTTTTTTACTTTACTAAACTGTTGAGGTGACCCTCTACTGGTGGCATTACCGGAGGAATGATATAACTTTGGTGGTGGTGGTGTGCTGGAGGCACACGTTCAGGCTGCCCAGCTCAGGATCACTCTTCTCAGCCTTGGCTGAGCTGCTTTGTGTGTCATGCTGGCAAAGTGCTGCAGATCTGCCTGGTTCAGCGACAAGGCTAGGTCTAAACCTCCACTGGGAGATGCAGATCGCATGAGTTGCTTGAGAAAACATGAGGTTATGGTTAAATCAGGAGTGAAGACAGGTTCTCAGCTCTGGATGATTTCCCTCCATGTGCTTTTTCCAAGTGGAGCAGCCTCACCAGGACAAATCTGAATGTGCAGAAAAGCCATTTCCATAAACAGCATGACATACCATAAAAATGAGAGTATTAATAAATTTTGTTTGAATTCTACAACCTGAACTGCACCAGAGCTTCCTATAACTTGGCACTTCAAAGGTGCTTAATTATAATAATCTGCTACAAACTGCTTGATCAATGGTGGAAGCAGCTCAGTCATCCACCTCAGACAAGTTACAGCACCTGAGGACTGGGATCAAAGTGTTTTACTGCTGCCTGTCACCAATCCATTAGTGATACCAACTATGTGAGCAAGTTTCTGTACACCCCTAGATAAACAAGCCTTAAGTGCTAAGAAATTTAGTGGAGATGTTGATTGCCAAAGAGCAAAACACTTTCTGGCATTAGAGCACAGGAGTGTATGACGAAGGATTTCTCTGGGGTGGTCCCATGCTACAAGGACCGTGAGAGCAGGAAATATGTAAAAAGACATGAGTACTCACAACAAGTGGGTAATTATGCAATAATTGTAATAGCATAAAATGGTAATGCAATAAAGACAATTATTTTTTTCAGAAAACCCAGTTCCTCATTTTGTATTGCATTTCCTCGCTGGAGCTGCAAGAGAGGGTCACCCTGCAGGACAGAATTATTTTGTCCAATTTGGCAATTACAAAAGCAGCATGACATTTTGTTTTGTAACTCCTGGCACCCTCTTCTTTCCTCTTCAGCTTAGTAAGAACACATAAGCTTTTCGTTTGCCTCTGCTCCGTATCATGTCCCAGATATCCACCTTTTCCTTCACTCCATTTGCATTAGATAGGGCCTGGCACACTCCTTTCTTGCTTATTGCATGGTCTTGATGCGCAGAACCGAGTATGTAACTTCTGCCTTGACCCCATGTACTTCACAGGGGTAGGAAAAAGAGATACCCAGTGGCCTTGACTGAGACTCAGGAGCAAGTAGAAGACAGAAACCAGGGTGACTTCCCTCTGAAGGTGGCAGCCTCTGTAAAAGAGGGCTCAGGCAGCAGAGATTTGTAAGAGATTTTGTGTAAGGTTTCCTATGCCCCTGTGCAGTGGACCGTGGCACAGGGTAACACTGGCTGCCCTGTGCTGCACTGAAGCAATTGGGTGGCAATGCTCGCTCCAAGAGCAGTAGCTCACAGGCAGTACCCTGGCAGAGAGGTTTCATTTGTACCAACGCCTGGGTTAGGGGCCGAGGTAATGACCCACTGCTGCGCACAACCATCCCCGCTTGCCAGGCTAGGGAATTACCAGCAGCAGCTCAGACATCTACAAAAATAGAGCTGAATTCAAAGGGACCTTTGGTAAATAAAAAAACAAACAAACAAACAAAACAAACAAACAAACAAAAAAAACCCCTAGATCTTTCCATTTCTCAGTATAGGATGCTGCCCTGAACAGTTCTGAAAATTTTTTACTAATGTCATCTCTGTTTTACTTTTCATTTTAAAAGCACATTTTTAAATTCAGGCTTCTCAGCAGTTAATTTTTGAAGCCTGTAGCTTAAGGTTGTTGCTTAAAGAGTCCTGAAATCATTGGCTCAATAAGAAGGGGAATTTCTTCCATCTTGAGAAAGAACTAGTTTTTAAAAGATTGCCTGATAAACATTTTTCCTTGCTGAAAAATGCAACAGCATTTAAAACTGTCTCTTCTTTTTTTTTTTTTTTTTTTTTTTTTTTGTGAGGAACATAATGTCTTTATTTCTGAAAATATCAGTGTTCATTTTGTCCTGAAGGCAAGCATGTCTCTGCAGATGCCACTCAACTGCAGTCAAGTAGGAGAAGAAAATGTGCAAGTCCATGTAAAAGAAAGAAAGGAAACCAAAGGGAGCAAGTAAATACATTTAATGCACTTCATATTAAGTGAATAAGGGAGCTGATAAACTTATCCACTGTTAAATCGCATGTCTTTAAACACATTTTAGTGTATAGGCTTGTGTAAGCAAGAACACAGATTAACGAACTTTCTGTAAAATCTCCTTGGCCCCATTCCAGACATGTTGCAAATCCACATATATTTGTTTTGGCAGGAAAACTTCATATGCTCCTTTTTCTTAAACTTTTCATCATACTCTCCCCTCACTCCTCAGATTTCTAAGAGCATAAGAGAGCCAAGAACATCATCACTGCACTGCAGCAGCCACCTCACATTTGATTTTATCACAGGTGTTATGAAGCAACTGAGCTTCATTTTCTTCCCGCTCATGCCACCCTGGTCCAAAAGCAAGCTAACTGAAAATCAACAATTCCATTAGTGTAAATGGGAAGAGAGTCAGGCTTCTCACGCACTCCTAGAGCTCGTAATAAATACGTGGCTTGAACTCTTACATTTTTAGTGCTCTGAAGGTCTGGTTTTGGTTGGTTAGCCAACTAATTCCAGTCTCTGTGTATCCTACTGATGAGCTGTCAGTAAAAGTGTCCCAGATAACATCCCCTGCCTCATCCTCCATGCCTTTCAACAGACCACAACAACATAGGGTCACAACTGAAGAGCCATTTCTCACTTGTTTCCTTCTCTTTTGGTGGTAGACATGCATGTGAGTGTGTGTACATCATGAATTTTTTAGGGTGTCCATTATTTTAGCCTGATTTCTGTAGGAAGTGAGATTTCCCTGACTGTGCAGAGGTATGTGAGTATATGTATGTTTATGTGTGTTCCTCAATCATTTTTTTAGTGATGACTTCAAACAAATAGACCAGGAGAAGAGAGGGCTCTGTTTTCCTTATGTTGTGTGAAAAAAAGGCAGCTGAACACCCCCACAGAGGAGTCCTGAAAAATAAAAGACTATACTGTGACTATATACATTTAAAAGACCTAAAAATCCAGAAGAAATGTTATAGGATTCATCTCCTGTGATTGGAAACAGCTCCAATCAGCACTTGTAATCAGCCAAGAAACACACACCCCTAGGAAGCCAGGCTTCATTATTTCTACTGTTATTTCTCTGTGAGACAGAGCTATTTGTTAATGTCTCTAAATGGCAGATAAAAGATGCTCAGGAGAATAGCTTCACAGTGAGGGGAAGACTCAGCAGGAATCCAGGAGGTGCTTCTCCACATGCAGTGGATCTGAAAACATGTCTTTCAAGGTCTCGGGACATCTCCTGGGCCAACTGGGATAAATCCAGTGTCCCCTGCGCTGTAGGCAGGTCTGTATCTCCTTCTCACCATTGCTCACCTTCAGGTGTTTTATGAAATATTTTCATTCTCCTCGCAGTTGACTAGCCTGGATTAAAGCTTAATACCTACACACCTCAGAATGATACAACAGCCCTGAAAAGACTGAGGAAATTACTCAAGTTATAGCTGGGTCTTACATGTTTATGGGAGCAGCTGGAGGTGGTGAGATTTCCAGCCCTCTCAGTTCTTTGCTGTGATTTAGACAACATTAAGCACATCTATTTAGGCCTATACTTCATCTGTTTGAAGAGCCTCCAGGCAGCTTTAGTGTTCTCCTGATAAAAAGTGAAGATGTGGGAAACGCAATGTCCTCTGCAGGAGGATTTATTGTCTCAAACAATTATTTTTTATCAGCTTTGTCAAAACTTGGAGCCCAGGATTTTCTGCTGAGAAGAAGGGCAGATATTCATTTGCTTGAAAGAAAATTAATGAATAATTTGTTGTAATACGTGTGTTAGGAGCTATTCTGCTATTTTCTTTATGTGTTTAAGAACTTGATTAATCATGGGAGAGTAGTTTAGGCACATGCCTTTCAGTTTTAGGTGTGTCAAGCAACAGAAAATGCAGTTTATAATTTAGGGCAGATTTGGTTCTACAACTGTCAGCTTATAAGAAATAGTATTTGTTATATAGTGCATTCATTCTCTCTCTGTGGGAATGGTAAAATGAAATTTTAAGAAATGAGATTGCCTCAGAGTAGTGTACATGTCTTTCTGAGGAGACTTTTTAAATCACATTTCACCTGTTTTCCACGCTACATCAGGATTACTGAATATTATGCATGTGTGAAATACTTCATAAAGATACTTCCAAAGCTGCATATATCATTACATATGCAAGAAATTATTTCTTAATCTCACGCTTTTTCTACTATATATAATGGGCTACTAGATGTAATTTTAGTGTATTAGGGCACTTTTGTCTAATATACAACTTTGGATCATAGGTGACAAGACAAAGCAGGATTCTCATTTACAAAAAAAAATCAAAACAGTTGGGCATGACTACTACTTGCCAGTACATGCAATGAACAGCTAAGACAATAATGAGAATTAACTCTATTCCTGAAAGAAACTGTTTAACTTTGGAGAACTTGACAGCATGGGAAACTAAAAATTACCAACAAAAAAAGTATAATTCCAAACAAAAATATGTACTCATTTACTTTTTGGTTGAAGTTTACCATGCCCATCCACAGGTATCCAGGGATTTGAACGAAACAATGAAAAAAGAGACTTGATACTAAAACAAAACAAAACAAAAAACTGGCCACTTCACTGCCTTTGACACTCTTGGTTGTAGGCAGTGCTCTTCATTGCCACCAGCATGAGTACATGCCATTAGCATGGTGTCAAAGCACTGTGGTTACTGCGAGTGCAGCCCACCTGTGATTGAGAAGGATGTATGTTCACCAGGTAGAAAAGGATCAGGTGTACACAGAGGCCTTGGGAAAGCAAACCTGATTGAACCTGTTTAGTCTGTTCAAAGGGGTATGAGGAAGGTCTGCAGGACATGGGACACCTCCAAAGGCTTTATTTTCACCAGTTCAGCCATAAGTGC
The DNA here is from genome assembly GCF_000737465.1 of Haliaeetus leucocephalus. NCBI lineage: Eukaryota > Metazoa > Chordata > Aves > Accipitriformes > Accipitridae > Haliaeetus > Haliaeetus leucocephalus. The sequence continues at coordinate 6,244,722 of NW_010972436.1, forward strand.
CAATTCAAGATCAGCTCATAGTTGCCCAACAGGATTAAGATATGTAATCACGTCAAGTCTGGTGGCGTGTTATGCTTTCTCTCCATAGTGGTGGTGACAATCTGGTTTCAAAGTGTTTTGGAAGAGACATGCTCTGAATCTCTTTTGGTGAAATGAGTTGCAATGTGCTCAGCCCTGCCTGTGCGGTTCAAACTATGTAAAGAAGTTATTGAATCCATGTAAGGAACTGCATGTTTTCAGGTGTTTCCTGACCAGAGAGATACAGAGCTCTGGCTGAAAAAGATCTTTAGCAGAGGCTTGAGGACTTATATATGTGGATGCTGTGAGAAAGTTCAGCTGATCCTTGCTGTAAAGACAACAAGAGATTTGGGAAAAAAGAAAACAGAAACAGACAAATCCTCTGTGTTAAGAGAGCAGTGGAGTTAAGGTGAGATGTAAGAAGTCATGTCAGCAGCTTAAGATGAGATCTACAGGAGGGCATAGTCTGAACCCAAACCACTTACCCCAGACATCCCCATTTCACTACTGTACAAGCAGAGTTAATTACCAAAGGTTAGTGAACCTGAGGGAAGAATTAACAACTTCATGCAGCAGGATACTATTAGAGTTCAGCTGTGCAATGGACTAAATTAAATAAACGCCAAAGTGTCAACCCAAGTGTCTCCCCATCATTACAGAAAAATAACCCTCTTGAAATCTGAAGAAACAAGCTCTTTCTAGAAAGGTGAACCTAGAAAACAGACTGTTCATACTGATATTCTAGTACATGAATCACTGGAATATGCAGTCAATACTGTTGTCATGACTCATGTATAACTGTGTATGAATTCACAGATGAATCTACCCCCAGCATGCTATATAATCAGCCAGATGGATTATGTCAGGACCTGTATTTGCCTCCAGAATGTTGTACTAGAACAATGGCAAACTGCTCCAGAGAGGCCTTTCTCATGCCTAGCACTGTCTATTATTTGCATAGTGTAAGAGTCCCTGCTGTTATTTACAAGGAAATAGCAGTCAAAATATTTAGTTTACATAGAAAGAGGGCCTTCGATACTTCACTTTTTAAAGTTATGCTCCCATAATATTTGTTCTGCATATAATCTTTATGACCACCTTCGGGATTATGATTTTTACAATGAGCTTAAAAACAAAAAAAAAATATTATAAAAGGATCAGTGTTGTAAATCTTGAGAGTAGCTCCTGCAGCAGACAACACCATAACCTACCTGGATCACAGCTGTGCTGGCCATTAACTCTCTTCTTATTCTACTTATAAACCTTTCTTTTACATGGCTATGGATCAAACGCCTGGCAATGTTTTGGCCATTTATCTTCTCATAGTCTTTATATCCTGCTTCATGTTCTAAAATTCTGCCCTGAATCCAAAGATAAAAGAACATAGACCCAGTAGAAGGTTTTGGAAGATGATAGAGGGGAAAATACAGAGGTTCTGTCATGGCTGGGAACCACCACAGGCCACCAGATGAGATCAAGGGCTCAAAAATTGACTTGTCTACCTAACAGAATAATAAGCTGAGCATACTAGATTTTGAAGGTGGGAAGGTGATGTTCCATGAGAAGTACAATCTGAGAGGAAAATGAGGTCAGAAGATTTGGCAGCTGCTTAAAGAAACTATGTTAAAAGCAGAGACATAAAGACTGCAACACAGAGCAAGGACTGCAGTGACAGCCACGTGGCTGGACCTGTGAGTTCTTCAGAAACTTCAAACTCAAATAGCATACATAAATTAAAATCTGTGGACAAGCACAGAAGGATAGTACTAATATGTTGATAAGATTTGAAAAGCCAGCACAAAAAGAAATGTAATTAGTAAGATACATCAAGAATAACAAGAAGTTTCATGTAAAAACATAAACCGTTAAAGGAAAATCAAGGACAGAATTGATCCACCACTCAACTGAGAGAAAGCTATTGACTAATGACTCCAAGAAAGCCAACTCTGTAATGCTTGTTTTGCTCTGTCTTCACTAGAAGGGTCAACCATGATAAAAGAGTTTACATCAGCAGCAAAGAGCTGAAAATTCTGGCTAGATGACAAAAGAAAGAGATAAGGCTGTGCTCAGGTGAGTTTAATGACCTGAGATCAGTGAGGCTGATGGAATTCACCTCACATTGTTCAGAGGATAACTGAAGCATTTCCACAGCCATTAATAACTATCTTTAAGAACTGTGTGGAAGAGCTTAAGTTCTGAAAGACTGGAAAGACAAGAATAACAGCTATCTTTAAAAGTAAGAAGGAGGTGCAGAATTATGGCCCAATCCATTTAAGTACAATTCTCAAACAAATAGAAGCAGCAAATAGAAGATAAGAAAAAAACAGGTTATAGGCTCATGGATTAATCAACAACAAATCATTCCAAACCAACCTCATTTCCTTTTATAACAGGATAACAGGCTTTGTGAATCACAGAGGCTATACAACTTGAGATGAGTGAAGTTTTTAGTATGGTAAATGTTAGAGAAGATTTTCAAAAGCATACTAGGAAAATGCAGCCTGGATTAAACTACGGTAAGGTAAGGTTCTGCAGAACTAGAAACATTTTCAGTCTCTCACTTAGTCATTGTCAAAATGGAAGACTACATTTACTGCAATATACAGGGGGTCTCTCCTGGCAAAAGTCCCTTCCAGAATTTCATTAAATGGCACAGACTCTGGAATAGACACTATGCTTATTAAAGCTGACAATCTGACAAAGTTGAAAAGGGCTGCAAGCACATTAGAGGACAGGCTTAGAAATCAAAATTGTCTTGACAAATTGAAGCTACAGCTTGAAAAAATATGGTGCTGTTCAACAGGGACAAGTGCAGGATACAGGTCTGAGTCAGAAAAAAACTACAGAAATCAAGGGTGGAACAAGTGGCGTGGGAGCAGTCCAATTAAAGGATTGGGTGTAACAGCATGCATTTACATTAGTATTTCAGTTCTGATCAGATGTAGGAGCAGATCACCATTTTTCAAGCTTTGCTTTACACCACAGAGAGCTCTTGGAGCATATGAAACTAGATTCCTTTCCATGAAAGCTGAGCCAGAAGACATACCTTAGGTGCACCCCAACGCACTGCAGCTGCTAATGGGCACTCAGGCTGTGGTACTAGACCAAAGTTAGTGAGAGGTGGAAACCTTTGACACATGGATAGTGTGAATATCATGTGCTCAGCACCAGCTGTTTCACTCCACATCTTCGTTCCTGTTGCCACACACTAATTGTTAAAGTACTCATAGCCCCTTAATGCACCACTTAATGACTTAATGGCTATGAATCAGCTGTGCTGTGAATAAGACAAATGTGACAGTGGGATGATGTGTTGTCTATGAGGCAAGTGAAGCAATCCTTTTTTACCTGGTAAGATCTCAGCAAGAGTACTGTATTCCGGTTTAGCACCATACTTTTAATTAACATTTGGAGCAATTTAGCCTAGAAAGATCAGAAGAAAGCCATGAGAAAGATCACCACTCTCAGAAGCATAAGTTGCAGGGAAAGATCTGGGGTTGTTTTATCTAGGGAAGAAAAGGGTGAAATGGTAACAGCTTTCATGTCCAACAAAAGCTGCTGCAAAGAGAAGGGGTATAAACTGACACCTGTGTCTACTGTGAAGAAGGCAATATGGACTACACATAGGAAAATCTGCCTAATATGGCTGAGAAAGCAGTAAGCAAGGAAGACTTCAGGATCTACGATACAGGAAGGTTTTACAAACAGGTTAGACAAGCATCTGTCAGACTTGGTTTAAACATAGTTCATCCTCCCTTAGGGAGGGAGATGGACTAGATAATCTCTTGAAATCACTACCAGACTTACTTGCCTTGTTTCTTTTTTAAATGTAAATAGTAAAATTACTCTTTCCTGCTCCTTTCATCTTGTCTTTCTACATTTTGAATCATTCCATTGACCTCCCATCTGCTATTTCATGTTACATCCTTCTGATCCTTCCATTATCCATCCCAGTCTATGTCTCAGTCCCATCTCTGCCTTTCCAGTTTTGGCACTGTACTTCATCTGTGGCATTGCTTTTGCTAGGAAATCCCTCCTTTTTCCCATGTGCAAAGCAATATGCCTGTCTTCATTCAAATTCGTACATAACCAAATTATTTACATATAACTGCTGAACTAAACATTGTACCTTCATTCAGTTCCCCTAGTGTTTTTGCAGTGGGTAGAAACAAGTTTTGCATTTAGCTTCTTTTTTTCTTTCAGCGGCTCCTTTTATCATTACTGAACAAGTAAACTCAGAGATTACCACCATTTTCCTTGAAATAGGATAATTCAGTGTATAAGAATACAGCGACAATGCAGAAGAGAAAGGACACAGTTAATCACTACAGAAGCTTACATGGATTATCTTTCAAATAACAAAAGGCATCACTAGTGCTCTAATGTTAGAGGGATGGATATAGGTAAAAATAATATGTATGGATACAAATCTCTATGGCTTTTTTTTCAGATAATATATGACTACATATATAAAAGAACAGATAATGATGACTACATGTTTCTTTGCTAGTATTTCTGCTTTCCTCTGGCGCTTTGAGAGCGCTCAGCATAACCCATGGGCATAGAGCAGACCCCCACTGCCATCAGCTGCTTACTGAAACCCCAGTGTCAGCCTTTGGGCTGAGCTCCCAGGCACCAGACTGGCCCTGTGTCCCTTTGTGATGTACTTCTGCTTCTCATCTTTCACACTGATGTATGACTATAAAATACCTTGTCCTATAGAACACGAGTATCTTTTTGCATTGCAACTATCGCTGTCATGGACTCTGGGAGGCCATTTTCCTTGTTTTGACTTTACACCCACTGAGTTGCCATCAGAGGCTGCATTTTCTTCAAATACACACAGCAAAGCCTGAATTTATCTATGCACTGGCTATGTACTCATAACTTACCACCTGAATTAACCTCCAGAAGTTCACTGCAAAGCCCACAAACTTCTCTTAGTTCAACAACAGCCAGCTGGCACAAAGTCATGTTGGAAGGAAGGAAAAAAAGGGTTCAATGGAGAAAATTAATTTAATTTCTGTCTGTGTTAGAAGGAGGCATGGTCCGGAAGGCCTGGAATTTAAAAGCAAACTTGCCTTGTCTTACATGTGATTTTCAGAAGTAGCAGGTGTACTGTTAAATTAATATCAGTTTTACAATATATTTTTAACTTGTTATTAAATTCATTGGTGACCAGTTTATTTCTAATATATAATGTGTACCATCATAACAGCTATGGGCATCCCTATTAAGTAATTCTTAAAAAGAAAAGGTAAACTCTGCTTAATTTATTCAAGCAAATTGTCTCTCTTGTTAAAAATAGTATTAAGCTAAATTAGACCACCAGTATTAAAGGCAGCTTTAACTCTCTTCAGCTTTCTATGGAATAATACTCACTGCCTTGTACAAGTCCCTTTACATCTTAGATAGTATTCCAAGAAACTGTATTTTGAAAAACAGAATGTTCCTTACCTTAATTTTTCTTTTCATCTCCCTCTTTTTCTCTTTTCTGGCAAGATGAGTTCAGTGTTCACTAGCAAATGAGATGTTCAGTATTAGTGAACAATGGAAGCACTTTATAGATATATTTCTTGCTGGTGGATCCATTTCTATATTAAATATTTTTATAAGCTCAAACAAAACATAACTTTAACTGATCTACCAAATGTATTATCTGATAACATCCGAGTTTTGTTTTTTTCCAGTCTTACTTTGGAGAATAGGATAACTTGCATAGTTCACTCAGCAATAACTTAATGATTTCCTGAGGACAGATACAGAAGTTTTCAACTGGACGATCAGGTGTTACAACTAAGTTTTACTTTTCATTTTGGATGGGAGCCTACTTCGTTAAAAGGCAAAATTAAGAAAGGAAAGCTGAGTCTTATTAGGTACTGAGTTGGACCATTTATTAATATTACATACGCAACTCTTCTGTTCTTTTTGAAATACAGGCTATCCCCAAAAAGGGATTTTATATCTTTAGTCACATTAGAGCCTCATGGGACATTAATGAAGCTCTCAGAGAATTATTTTTAAATATGTCAAAGGACTTTGCATTTGTATGCATGTGTCAGAGCACACAAATATGCAAGAGACACTCAGATGGGTCCCTTTGAGGATCTATTTTCATGCTTAGCTTGTTACTTGACAAAGTACACAGACTCCAGCTGGGTAGCTGGGACTGCAGCTTCAGGAGAGCTGGGGTTAACACCCTGCTGTGCTGCAAAGCCTCCCGTGGGACCTGCACCAGCCACACAGGCCACGAGCACACAGATCCTTGGGTCCTTCTCTGCCTGAATCGATGCTTTCCCCCAATGACCAGAAGCAAACTCCCTTGGCAGCTTTCTAAATCCCAGGGCTCCCACAGCTCATTGCAAGAACAGTGCTGAGCAGGCACTGATGCCAACTAAGGGCTAGCTAGCTACACATACAGCTAGTTCAAGCCAAAATCTTCACATATGATTCTCAGAATATGCATTTCTCTGCCTATGTTGCTCATGAAGCTTACAGCCTCCAGCACAGGCCAAAAAGATGTCTGCATCCCCAACTCACGGCCCTTAACTCCAGGCCACCGCAGTGTAGGGGGAGGTTCAGGCTTGATTTTTTTACTCACCAAACAAATGCAAGTTTTGGGTCAAACAATTTTAAATCATGCCAGATTTTTAAAATGGAAAACTGTTCTGGCTAGAGAAAAATATGAAAGAAAGTGAAGAACATCATCTCAGTATTTTTAAATGGCAGAGTTTCATTCTGAACAGTGCTTCACAGAAGAATGTAAGCAAAGGATTAATAAACAGCAGTAGCAATGCAATTGTTTTAGGTCTAGCTAACCATTTCAAGCATTTTTTTCCTGAAAATTGCAAAATCAGTTATTCCCACAGCTTTAATTAAGACAGTTATCTGTGATGCAGTGAAAGACTTTAATCAGGGCTCCTGCAAATTAAATGGCTGCTCTAAGTACTAAATTGCTGGTAAATCCAAGAGAATCTCTCAAGATCTCCTGTTGGAGGTCTTCCTTCGGGCCTTAGGTTTTCTGGTCTGAGTTCACCTTTTGTAAAGTGAGGACAACAGCATGTGGACCTACTGCAAGAACTTTGGAGCAGACCTTTTTTATTCTGTATTTGTATCATGGGTCTCACTGTGCTAGTACAGAGCGTACGTACTGCTATGGCATGGATAATACATTAAAGACTTTGAAGCTTCTAGGTACAGAGATAAAGGAGGATAGATAAAAACCTCAAAGAGAATTTTATTATGAGTAATATATAAATATAAAAAATAAATGTTCAACATTAAATATTCCAATTCCACTGTCCAAATGCTTCACAGGATATTCTTCAGGAAATTGAAGAACAATAATAAACTGGCACTGACTAGTCGTATTAAGGAAATGCTGAGGACAACAGATAGGTTCGTAGCTACCTTTCATAATATCTCTTCTTCAAGTTGTGAGAGACTGAAAGAGTTAATGTCTCAAATATCATGATGGGACAAGTTCTGCTTAAGGATGAACCTGCATAGCAAGGAACCACAGGTGAAAAGAAGCCAATCAGCACCCATCAGCAACCAGACAGGGAGAGTGTGCTGGAGGGTGCACAGCTCCGTGTTCTGTTGTGCTGTTCTGATGTGCTGAGCAGAGAAGCTCACCATGCACAGTGAAAGATCGCATCTGCAGGGAAGGGGAAGTTACTCCCCAAACAACCCCCAAGACCACGGACCCATTTCCCAAAGGGTCACACACTGCTCATGACACTTAACTAGCCTAATGAGTTTGAGTGCCCACCCGAAGGAGGGGCAAGGATGATAAAAGGACACAAACTGAAGCCCACGTGCGCAATCCCACTGGAACTGGACCCCTCGGCTGACTGAACCAATGCTGGACTCAGGACCAGTGAAATCTTTCTCTTCTCTCTCTCTCTCTCTTTTTGATAATGCCTACAACTCATCCCTTCAGACATAAACCGTTGACCAAGTCTGGGACTAGGAGTGGGTCCAGCCGCCCCTGGGCTCCTCACTGAGAAGGAGTCTAGAAAGCAAGGGGGTCTGCTCTGAACCTCGTGACTCAATGGGTGTGCTCTCCTTATTGTCTTCCCTGAACTGATCCCCAAATAAGCAAGGCCTGTAGTATGTGTTTGGTGATATATGGTTAGCACATGTTACACAGTTTACTGACATAGTTTCATGCCAGGTTTTGTTGTGAGCATACCAATTTTTGTGGTGAGCATGCCAATTCTTGTTGTGAGTGAATAAATTTGAGTTTTGTGAGATAAAAGATCCCTGGTGTTGTTTCACCTTAGTCCTGACCTGGGAATCAGCAAACCTGAGTCGTCGTCCTGAGAAATTGGGACGTGACGCAAGTATTTTACAAAAGATCTTCCAGGTTCTAATTTGATTAGAAACACACTCCTCTTCAATGTTTTTTCTGTAGCATAAGTAAGCAGAAATTACTCTGAAACGTGTGCAACCCTTGCTCTCTGTGCTCCTGTATCTTTTGCTCCTGTTTTCCCTTTGAGAGAGGAAAACTGCAACAGTTCAGCTGAATATTAAAATCCATAAAATGGATGGAAAAGAGGGTGCCATAAGAGATGGAGAGGTGAATACCCAGAACTGTTTTTTAAAAACTGTACAGAAGTCTTCTGAGAGTGTCCATTCAGAAGAGTGTGCAGGAAGCATATTAAGAGGCAAGAAAACTCTCAGATATTTATTTTGTATAGCCAGAGTGGATGCTAACCTTTCATTTTCAAGAAATTGATGTTTTGCTTAGTTTGTTCATATTACTTTTTTTTTTTTAACAGATGAATAAAAATTCTTCCAACACAATGGCTTTGGCTCCTAACACTTCTAGCAAAAGAGAGACAGTGTGCATATTTGGAACTGGAGATTTTGGAAGAGCTCTGGGGCATAAAATGATTCAGTCTGGTTACCCTGTCGTGTTTGGAAGCCGGAGCACACAGACATCCAGCCTGATTCCCAAGGGTGCAGAGGTGTTCAGCCATGCAGAGGCAGCACAGAAAGCTGCCATCATCATTATCGCAATCCAGAGGCAACATTACGACTTCCTTATACCACTAGCAGAAATTCTGCGTGGGAAAGTCTTGGTGGATGTAAGCAACAACGTAAAAATAAACCAGTATCCTGAATCCAATGCAGAGTACCTCGCTCAGCTGGTGCCTGGCGCTAAGGTTGTGAAAGCCTTTAACACCGTGTCAGCCTGGGCCTTGCAGTCAGGCACATTGGATGCAAGCCGGCAGGTAAGACTGAGCAACTCTATGTCATAGAATTATATATCGTATGGCTTCTTAACAGCTAGACAAAACACACACAGGACACACAAATCAGACAGGGTTGAGATGGTATTTTCACTATAATTGCCCATTTCAAATTAAATGTGAGCTAAAATTTACTTTTGGCATGACAAGGAATATCAATACCTTGCCTCCAAACTTGGTAAGGTGTTTGGGGACACTAGAGAAGCAAGGAAAGAAAGATAGCAGAGCTACAAAGAGAGAGATGGCAAATCAGGAGGAAATGAGGGTTGCATCAGTTGTTCCTTGGGATTGTAAAGTTAAACAGAAAGGAAATAGGAGGAATATATCAAAGCAAGAATAAAATGAAGAGAGCAAAAAAAGGGAGTCAAGGGATATGATGGGGCAATAGAATGAGTATGGGCAGCAGAAGTGAGCTGGAAGGTGAATAAATTAATAAAGTTTTCTAAATCAGAATCCATCACCACAGAAGTTTAACACAACAGTGTGTACAAACCATTTTAACCAGCTCCTTAAACACAGGTCAGCGAGCACAGAGCTGGTCCTACGAAGCAACACAGCAGCTTACTTGAAGACAAATCATTTATTGCTACCCTGTTTTCTGCCTCTCTGAGGAACAGTGCTCTTGTACAATGCACAAAATCAGCCAGCTACTCCAACCATTGCTAGCTTTGCTTTCTGCTGCCAGATAAATGGTTTTGGCTAAACTAAGGACCCAAGGACTTCCAAGCCTAGGTTCTACAAGCCTTCATCATATCGAACAGAGCAGATATTGCCCCCTTTCTCCCAGGTCCAAAAGAAGTATTGTCTTGACCACTCACAGAAAAGGCTGTTTCTTCACTATTTTCCTAGACTTAGAAAGAAAAATTGAAAATTTTGCTCCTCTATACTCCTATTGAAAATTTTGCTCCTATTTACTACTATAAAACCTTGTGCTTACAAACTGCTTGCAGGTCTTCAGAAGAGTATGTCAAGTGTTCTAGGCAAAGACTTGAACTAAGTGTGTTACATATTGTTCTTTTCAGATACAAAATTTTGCCACTTGAAACAATCATCTCCTTCCCCAAAGAAAAGATTCATATTCTTAGTTCTTGTGTTTGTTGGCCAAGAAAGTACCTATAGGCTACTTTTTGCCTATATAAATTAAGGACAACAGAGAAGCCAACAAATAGCCTGGAAAGCTTGTGCTCATCATCCATACCCAGGCAGGATGGCAGTAGAGAATGTCACAAAAGTCTGTCTAAATAAAACTTCTGTTTGGTTTTGGCTGCAGGTGTTTGTCTGTGGAGACGACATGGAAGCTAAACACATGGTGATGGCCATTGTTCGTGCACTGGGTCTCACTCCAGTAGATCGGGGATCCCTCTTGGCTGCTCAGGAAATAGAAAATTACCCTCTGCAGCTCTTTCCAATGTGGAAGTTTCCCATCCTTTTGTCCCTTGGCTTAACTGCATTCTTCTTCTTCTACTGTTTGGCTCGTGATGTAATTTACCCTTATGTTTATGAAAACAAAGACTTTTCATTTTTTATTGCAATTTCCATTCCAAATCGGATCTGCCCTATATTGGCACTCATCCTTCTTGCCTTGGTTTATCTTCCTGGTGTACTTGCTGCAATTATTCAGTTATACAGAGGTACCAAATACCGCCGTTTCCCAGACTGGCTGGACAAATGGATGCTGTGTAGGAAACAACTTGGACTAGTAGCCTTGGCATTTGCTTCTCTGCATGTTTTGTACACTCTTATTATCCCAATTCGCTTCTTCGTAAGATGGAGAATCAGCAGCCGAATCGTCTCCCAGGTAGGTTTTGTTCCCTGCTCTATGTCTTCCTTTCTTCTGTCCCTGTTACAAATACTACCTTCTACCTCGAGCTTCAGAAATGTATGTGGACATTCTAATGTTCTTTACAATAGGGTTGTTTTCCCAGTTTCTGTGTTCCTTTTAACCAGTGGTATATCCAATGTTTGTGGACATTATGTTGAGTTGAGGGGATTTGTGGCCTCAGTCTTCCTCCTAGATAGTTTATATATTAATAAAATAAACAGGGAAAATTTAAACATCAAGAGTAATTTAAAGAAACATATTTCCCTATTTCACCATGTACCTTTAGAATGGGACATAGTTTGACTTTCTGACCTTATTTAACAAAGGATCACATACCTGTCCTCAACAGTAGGTCTACAGCAGCATAAAACACGCACCACGATTATAGGTACATGGAACCTATATGTCATATAATGTCTTTTTTGGTTTTTGAGTAGGCATTCAAAGTAAATCTCTGATGATTTTCAGAGAGTTAATGTATAACATTTATCTCCTAGTTACCTTAAAGGATATTTTCTGCATATTCATCCTAAAACTGCTATCACTGAGATATACCTGGTCTTCTTTTCTTCAGGCACTGAACAATAAAACAGAACCACTCAACACCACAAATGCCTGGCTTAGTGACTCTTATTTGGCTTTGGGGATTTTAGGATTTTTTTTATTTGTTCTTCTGGGAATAACTTCCTTGCCTTCAATCAGCAACAATGTCAACTGGCGAGAATTTCGATTTGTACAGGTAAGAAAAAGACTTATTCTAAAACACCTTCTTGCCTTATAAACTATGACCAGAGACAGGTCTACTAGAGACTTAGGGCTTTCCTCCATTAGTATCTCCGAATGTGATGTGTGCACTATCCACCATCACACAGTGAAAAAAGAATCTACATGGCTATACAGCTCACCTGTAAAAAAACACAACTGCTCTGATGGCTGATTATGGTACAACTGGGATTACTGCATTAACAAGAGAAAATTGGGAAGACATGAGCTCCTAAATAACAAACAGAAAGCTGACATTGTGGAATTATCAAATTCCACAAATACTAAGTCACAAAATATTTTAGCCATTTATTGGGCTAATTTTGTTGGTTCACAAGATAATTCAGTTAAAATCGGTCTGAAAAATGACTTTATAACTCAGATACTCTTGATGCCAAGCATCTAAAGAGAATCTGCAGTTTCTGCAGACTCTAAAAACTGCTGTGCCTATAAGCAGGCTGCCCTTGGTAACACTATAATCTCAGCCCCCTGTTCAGAGGAAGCTTGGTGCAAGCTGCCGTGCCTCTGCAGGAGCTGGGCTGGCAGGGGCAGGGAAGCAAGGGAAGGGGAAATTACTGTCAATGAATGTTTTATCAAGGCCAAAAACTTGCACAGTATGGTCGTTCTGGATGGACTAGCACTAGAGCATATAAAAGCTTGGATCTCTCCACTGAATTTCAGCATTTCCTCTGCATTTTCACAAATACGACAACCAGTAGGCAGTATGTGTGAGCTAGCAAAAATTATCAGGATTGTTGATGGAGGAAGAAAAAAAAAAAAGTGTGTTTCACCTAGATCCATTTGAATGAATCTTTATTAAAAAACAATAAGAGACTTTATATTATATGAAACAGTTTCATTTCAGCAGTCCCCAATTAGCCCCAAAGTTTGCACATTCCACAAAGCTTACCGTGTCCTGTAGATTGCATTTGTTCTGGTTTAATTTACTGTTTTAATGTCCCTTTCTTTCTTTGCTTTGTTCTCCCCTAGTCCAAACTGGGATATCTGACACTGATTTTGTGCACTGCACACACACTGGTTTACGGTGGAAACCGGTTCCTGAGCCCATCATCATACAGATGGTATCTTCCAAACGCCTATATGCTCTCTCTCATTGTTCCATGCATTGTACTGGTTGTCAAATTTGTGCTGATATTTCCTTGTCTAGACAAACCTCTCACGCGAATTCGACAGGGCTGGGAGAGGAATCCCCAATACTCAGAACAGTCAAATTACATTATCAATAAGTCTGCTGTATAATTAGACTAACCTGTATTATCAAAAAGAAGAAAAAAAAACATTATGAAGGCATATCAAACTGAAGTCCTGAGCCTCCTTTATCTGGAGAGTGAGAGAAAAAGTGAAAAACTTGGCCAGGCCCTGAGTAAAATAAAGCCACCCCAATGACAAGCATCAAATACAAGCATTAAAATACAAATCAAATGAGGCCATTTTGTTCCTGCACCCCAGGCATGCTTTCACACAGGTGCAGGCCCTCTTTTGCTCAGTACATTCCCCCTTGCCTATTCACCCTCCATTCCTAAGGGTATGAGAAAAATAAGTGGTGCTCCATGTCCCTCCTCTGTCGTTCCAAATCTTCCCCAGGGCTGGGCAGAACCAGAGTAACCATTGGCGTTAGATGGCATCTGCTCTTCTTCCCTATCCTGCCCATTGGGACTCAGGTCTACATGCACCTACACACACCCACACAGACCCACATGCACACATGCATGAACACACACCCTGCTTCCCCCCTCAGAAGCCACCAGCACCCAGAGAATGAGTGCAGGATGGATGCTGGCTGAGGAACAGCTCTCTTCCTCCCAGTACTAGTTTATCCTCCATTAATATCTAATCCAAAAGAGACCTATGTTCATACCTTAGAGATAGTTGAGTAAGATTTGTTTTGTTTGCGTACAGGAACCCTAATGTTCAAAGTGTACAGGCCAAGGATTACTGAATCCTTACTTTTACTGCTATACCAGAAACTCAGGTGGCAAGGGAATGGAGGAGAGACCAAAATGGCAGAAAGATGTGAGATGTGCTCATGAGCCTAAGCTTCTCAAGTATAGGCAGAAAGTGGTCAGTGATTTTTTTTGTGTAAGCAGTGAGTTGTAAGGAAAGAAACCGAAGGAAAATCCTATTCTATGAAGGGGTTGTATTATATGTCATGGTTATATCTCATGAAGATAATATTGCTGATTTTTCAAAAAATAAACCTTTGGATGCAATATTACAGATATTCTATGAAAATATACATATTTTAACCACAATAAAGAATTTTTTTTTACAGTATTGAGCTGTGTTATAATTTCTGGAATCTCTTTTGATACAATGCAGCTGCTGCTATGCTTAGTTGCACAAAGGTTTTGGAATGCCTTGGGGCAAGGAATAAAATGGGATCCTGTCTTCAGCCAGCTACCTGGGCTCACCTTCTCCCATTGTTGTTTGCTCCTTGGATGCTCACATAAACAGATCTTTGCGTAGTCATCAAAGTAGGCTGAGAATGTTGTGGAAAAACAGGATCCAGCTGGGATGGTGACCTCCTGTTAAATTGCGAACAGAGGATCTGACAGCCTCCTTCACATTGGAGAATAAAGAAAAGGCAAACTGTGTTTGTTTTTATAGGAGGAGAATTGCTTACTATCTTTTGTCTCTCTGTTTTTCTCCTCCCTGTCCATGCAGAGGATAAATACTCATGAATACAAAAGTATAAGCATGCTAACTAGTGTAGCTAACTGTACATTCAAACAGGCACTATCAAGCAGATTTAAAAAAAAAACCAACTATCTGAATGATGCTTCTCAAAACATTTCTCAAAAACTGAGTCTTTTTTAGTTCTGGACATACATCTCCTCTTCATGTCATCCTCTGGCCCAGAAAGAACCTGTTCTTAATACCCAAAAGAATGGTAAAGGTGTCTGGAATATCAGCAATTGATGGAGCCAGGTTTCTTTGAAATAATTCTGGCACCAAGTACTCTTACTAACCAGCACTGGTGCATATGTCATACTTGGCATGTCATAAGCTGATATGCATATGTTGATGTAGGTCTATACAGTTTTCCTTGACCCATCTCATGATGGAGTAGTACTCCATTTCAAGCTTCCTTCAAAGGTTTTCCATGTTAATCTTACAGAATCATTTACTGCAGAAGGGATTGGGTATGGGCTCAAAGTGCCTAAGCAACAACACTGTTGTGAGGATGCCTATAACAGCTCTTTACAGCTCCCTAAAGACAAGAGGAAGAAGCAGCAGCAAGAAGAACAAGACAGAAAGAGAGAGAGAGTAGGTGTGTTTATGTGTATATAGAGGTAGAAGAGAAAGGGACAGGCAGAGCAGAAAATAAGTAGCAGCAGCCTAGAGTGATTATCCTCTAGATTTGCCATTTTGGGGCCAAATTCTGGCCTCAGTGACAGTTAATCCAGATTTATGTTAGTACAAATTGTAACAGTTCCAAGACGCTAATACAGATCAGGGGGTTTTTATTACTTTTTAAAGGATTTATTTTCAGGGCGTCTGCCTATCCTGATACAGATCTAAAATCCGCCCTTTTCTCTCTCTCACAGCTGAACCTATGGGTTGGAGTTTAAACTGCAACAGTCATGGCAAGTAACAGCCATTTAAAAGCTATGCTTTATGAAATACAAACATTGCAAATGCTCTGCCTTCTTTCCTCTCATTGAACAGGCTCCTGTGTGTTTCTGAGTGCCTTGTGTTAAAGAGAAGCACAGGCCAAACCAGGTCTTCTTTATTTTTGCTGAGAATGAGTGCAAAGTAACTGCAGCTTGACTGAATACTGCCTATATATTCACTCACTACTAAACCATAGTCTCAAATGCACACAGGACTATAGATCCTGCAGGAAAGGCAAAAGAACTTCTTGAGGGACTGATATCACGTTGCTTTGTTACACTAAAACACAGGCGGAGATTTACTGAAAATGCTAAGTGGCTAGGTATGATTTGCAATTTGCTGTTTACTCCAAGAACAAAGTGCCAATATCTGCTGAGTACAAACCGAGGAGACAATGCTGTTTGTTTGCACGGGGTGCGTGCGGCAGCTCTCAGGAGCTGATCCAAAGCCCTCGCATCTGAAGTCAGCAGCAGGCTCTTTGTTGACTTCAGTAGATAATAGGTCAGATCTCCAGCAGCACTTGTTTTTCCAGTCAAAGCGAGGGATTTCATATCCTGTTATTCTTGGGCAGCTGGGGAGTATTTGTTTCACAAATTTACATATTTATTTCTTGAACATTGTCAAGAAAACAAATTCCTTCAGTAATCTTACATGATAGTTAAACTAAAAGCATTCAAGTGGCAATATTTTGAAAACAATAGCCAGTGTTATGAAAACTGTTCGTAGCTTGTATACATTTCTCATGGCTGAGGTCTTCATATTTTAATATTTTTTTTTAATGTACTGACAAAGCCTGGTCAGAGAGGAGATCAGAAGGATCATGAAATGAATTTTGGAAAGGGCGTTTTCCATATTGTTCCCAGAAACCAAGAAGAGCCTTTATGTGCATATGTACATAATGCCATTCTAAGAATTCCTGCAGGAATAAAGCATCAACTCTCAAATCTACTTCTAAATGAGAGTCAACACTTAGAAAATATAAATTACAGCTCTTCAAATAAATTGTCACATGGACATTGTCATGATAACAACTAAATTTGGACTTCATTGCATAAGAAAGTTTTATTCTGATGGAGAGCACTACAGCATAGTGTGATTTTTAGACTTCTACATCCTGCATGATGTGGCTAATTTAACTTCCTTTTGCCTTTTTGTTATACCCAGGGAATATCCATTTCAACCAAAAAAATGCACTTATTAGTGAAAAGAAATTATTTTAATTAATTTGATTTACTGGAGACAGTAATGGGATGTCAGACACACACACTGGCCCCAGGGGATGCAGCTGACACCACAGATACTGCTGGATCTTGAACCACGGAGATCCGAGCAATTCCCTTCAGTTCCACCACACCACACTCTGAGTCCTGAGATCTTATTTTTGCCCTAAAGCATGACCTTCTGTTAGCCTTCTCTGCCTCATCTAACAGTCACTTCTCACTCTAAGACAAGACTGTTCATGACCCAGTCTAGAAAGCCCCTTTTTTCCATCATGTCAGGTTTTTGCGGCTTTGCTCTTGTTACCTCCTAGCAGACACAAGATTTTACAAGAGCATCTCTTGTCTCAAACACCGGTGAGCCTGTTTAACTCACTAGTCCAAATAATGAACTGGTGAATAGTATGAACACTCACAGGAACTATGTAACATATGTTTAGCTGCTCTTCCATACTATGATTAACATATTTAATAAATCTTCAGTGTTCCCATAATAGCCTAAATATGGCTTCTCTTCCATGCACAATGGAAGCTTTTCTCTCCTCCAGAGACTCTTTTTTTCCTCTGCATTCTACACGCTTCTGTTGTGGATCTCCATTTGTATCTCTAATTCCTGACATTAAGATGAATGATTTCCTCCCTGGAAGAATATGATATTCCTCAAGATTTTATATATATATATATAAATATCTATATATTTATATAAATATCTATATATATATCACCATGATAAGAAAAGCTGCACATCTCCTATTGTTGCACATTGCCTTAATTTAATGTTCTTGAATCTGGGAATCCAGAATTGACATAAATATTAGCTCTGACATGAATAGATCCCTGACATATTATTTTCTTATGAGGAACTTCAGTGCTACAAAAAAATACACTGCAGAACCTTGAGAGGACATGAACAGACCTCAGAGAATTGCATGAAACTTAGCTAATGTCTCCAAATGCTGCAAACCAGAAATTGTTTTGGGTTTTTTTAATGGCTTCAGACACATCCTTTATTCCTCCCTCTTTTTGCTTCCACATTCAGATTTGCTTATTATTTGAGATTCATTCAAATACAGCCCCTTCACTGTGCTGGCTTCTCTTCACACTTCCTCAGATTTAATCTAGGGAAAGCTTAACCGCAATCAGTAGACTCAAGCTATTAAACATCAGTGCAGAGGCCTTTCCTAGTTTATTACCCATTAATTTTTTTCCCCCCAGTTTTATGGAAGATGAAAAAGTGTAGTCTCTACAAATCTCTCTTTAGAGACTTCAGAAAACAGATAAATGAAAAATGAAAAAATGTTAAGTTATTGTAATATGCTTATCATTGTACGACACAAGTGGTTGAACACCACTATAACAAAACAGAATGTCCCAAAACAGTCATGTTTGGGACATGTTATCTATGACTGAGTGCTGGCATAGAAAGAGGGAGGTATTTTCAGAGAATCATTCTGGACAAAAGTATATGGAACAAAAGTAAAAAAATTTATTAGAATGAGAGAAAGAGAGAAGGAAAGAAGGAAAAAGACAAACCTGTTTTTCTTCTTTCCTACTGGCTCCATGACAGAAAATGTCACACATTTTTGGTTGCATTGTACCAATTATTTCAGTACCTTATAAATAATTAAATGAAGAGTTTGATCTCGGCAGCCCCAGAGTCCAAGCCATGTTTTAGAATCCCACCATAGCCTTCTTTCCCCAGTCTAAATTGGTACAAATCAGCCTATTTTCTCATCCTGTACAACAACCTTTCCAAAGGTAGCTGCCACTCCACACCACCCCACTCACTGTTGAGCAGCAGCAGTAGCAAACCCAGCTGTGCATCAGGCACAAGACTTACATGGCTCAGTAGTGAATACAGCTGGAAAACCTGTATCCCTCGGGGAAAAGAATCAGGAGAGATGCCAGTCTCCAACTGGTCAGATACAGGACAGAGACTGCTTAAAGGACTGCTCTGTTTCAATGTGAGACACCATCATCTTCATTTTATAAAGAACTGAAGCAAAATCAAACACAGGACTTCACTGAAGAAAAGCTAAACCATCAACATGGCATGAAAATTTGAACCAAAGGAAACCCTACAATACTCAACGAAGAAGACAAGTGAGAGCTGGACAGGGTGAGCAGAACTTGACAAGGTGGCCAAAGGGCTAGTCCCTGGGAGAACGGAGGGGACGGGGCAGCTTCCCCTCCCCACTTGGCTAGCAATGAATCAGAGCTTCGGGAGCCCCGGGACAGGACAGACGCAGTGCCCCCATCCCTCCTAACCAGCCCAGGCAATCAGAGGGGATGGGTGCAGAAGTAATTGCAGGGGATTATGTTAAATACATACAGGATTATAGTTCATTTGTTTTGCTTGTAGCTTCTGTTTTCCAATCCCATAAGTAAAGATCGGAAAGCAAATCCCATCTCTAATTGGATTGGTCTAAAGGTCAAACCTCAAGTCACACTGCAGAAACTTCAGTCTTGTTTTACTATCAAGTCTGCCTAACATTGTTGAGCTAAATAAATCCAACAACTTAAGATACTCAGTCTTGCCAGAGCCTGACAGATACCTCCTCTCCAGTTACAGAAGTCTGAGAGGGATGAAGGGGCTTGTGCAACTACATGCTGATTTTTGGGACAATACCGAATACCCAAGCACCACTGAATACCTTGAATCACTGAAAACCTTCTAGCATCTCTTCTTCAAACAAACAGACAAACACCCATGTTCCCTGGCAAAGCTGTCTTCCCTGCCTTTTACAAAGAAGCTGACACTTAGATTCACACTTAACTGCCATCACAGACATATCCCAAGTTTTTTTAATGATCCCTGTGTCAGTGATTCATACAACATCATGTAGGAAGTCAGAGGCAAGGAGAGGAATTGGATGCAGGTTTCCTGAAGCTGAGGATAGTTCTCTAATTACGAGGAGCTTTACAGATTAGAGAGCCAGAAGGCAACCTTATGATTAGCTATTCTCTCTTCCTGCAGAACACGGGCTGTAGACACTGCCTGAATTAATTCCTTTCTGAATTATCAGGAGTTGTCATATTTTTCAGTTCACAGACCCCTACAAATTTTCCAACAGTAATGCAGATTGCTGTAAAGTTTAAGCTTCCTGACAACATGCAGTTTTATCCTAGTTACCATTTGTTATTGCTGGCAGGTAATCCATTAAAACAGGCTGAAAACTCCTGAATTAAAGATATTCTGAAAGAACTGCTGAACTTGATTTAAACATTAGAAAATTCACCACAACTTTTGGCAAATTATTTTGACAGCTGATTACCCTCACTTCAATATATATAATAATATATATATACATAGCCTGAATTTTTTTTAACTGTAGTATTCAGCCAACATAATTTATGATTTCCATGACTTATCTGAAGTGTCCAGCATGGTGGCTATATATGGAACATATATATTACCCCAGAGAAGCAGCTCGGGTGTGAGAAAGTGTGATTTTATACATATATTTATGGAGAAATATAAATCATACTGGTCCTACTGAATATGTGGAGATACAACCACACTCTAAAGTCTCTTGATGATGACAATGAAAGATTCAAGGTATTTCCAACTACAACTTATTTCATTTTTAACTTAAAAAACCTAAATAAAGTAAAAAGCAAAAAATATTAACAGTCACTGCAGATAATCTCAAATTTGAACATAATTTCACAAAAAAAAATGCTAATAAAAATTTGTTAATAACAGTGTGAAAACAGCTAGTATGTTACCTGCAGAATTACAGTTTCTGTAGCCTACTCTCATAAATTCATATGGAGAACAACCACTGCATAAGTAGGTTTCTAGGGAGTTTCTCAGGAATTAGTTGCAAGCCCACCATTACACATAACAATTCTAAACAAACACAAAATCATTGCTGAGGAAATGTGCAAGCTATATTACCCTGGAAATCCTTATGAGCAATGAGGTCAGACACATGGAATCAATTTGATGAATGGTGCATTTTCAGCCACGACACCATTGAATCCAGCTCTGCAGAAGGTCATTGTAGAGGAACAAAGACTGCATGCCACACTTCCAGCCCTACGAGATGTAGCCTGGAAAGCACTGGCTAAAAACCATTCACAGAGGGCCTACTAAAAAGGGTTATGAACCATGTTCAAGTATGCAAAGGGAGTAGGAAAGGGAGGACAGGAGAAGGATCTAACATGGTCTTGTGATTTTCAGATGTACAGGGAGGGGAAGGTACTCAACTGCTGCAGAGAGCAATGGCTGCGTACTGTTCCACACTGTGAAAGGGACAATGAAGACTCTGGAGAAAAGTCCATTACACCAAAAATGGTCTAAGAATGCGGAAATATTCCTTACATTTACAGACTACAGGAATTTAATTCATTCATTTCAGAAAAAAAAGTTACAGGTGAATGCAATAAAACATACCCAGGTCACTATCCTATTGATAAAATTTCATAATCCAGTAACTAGGAAAAAGCAGCTCATGTGTTTTATGAAACAGCAGGAAAAAATACAAGCTATAAAAACATATGCAACTCTGGGATTGTTTAACAGAGCAGCGGGTGTGAGAAAAGCATAGAGGGAGATATCACATAAGCTTCAGATAAAACCACAAGTGTACTTAGGCAGCTTTGACTTGGTTCAAAGGTGCAACTCTATTTAAATCACTCTACCCAGAGGCTGAGAGTAAAGAAACTTGTTCAATTCTTCCCAGGTTTAGGTATTTGACATTTGATGCTGTCGGACTTATTTTCAAAGAACACACATAAGGAAATATATGGCTCCATTACAACAGCTCTTTCCAAAGAAAAGAACATGAAGACTAATAAGCTGTAAATGCTTAGGTTAGGAGAAGTATTAGAACCATTAGAGAGACAAAGCACCAGTATCAAATATCATTATCCTAGCACAAGAAAGATACAACAAAAATGCTTGGAGTTAAAGCCATATGATTAGATTAAAAACCTTCTGGTTGTGCCTTGAAGACTGTACTGGGTTTGTGTGGTGGGGTTTTGGTAGCAGGGGAGGGGCTGCAGGGATGGCTCCTGTGAGAAGCTGCTGGAAGCTTCCCCGGCTCCAAGTCGGACCCGCCTCTGGCCAAGGCCAAGCCCATAAGCGATGGTGGTAGCACCTCTGGGAGAACAGATTTGAGAAGGGGAACGTGCAGTCAGTAGGGGGATTGGAATGGGAGAGGAACCCCTCTGCAGACACCGAGGTCAGTGAAGAAGGAGGGGGAGGAGGTGTGCCGGAGGAGGGGATGCCCCTGCAGCCCGTGGTGAGACGGCAGGCTGTCCCCCTCCAGCCCATGGAGGGGAGCGGGGGAGCAGATGCCCACCTGCAGCCCGGGGAGAGAGGAGCCCATGCCGGAGCAGGGGGATGCCCCCCAAGATGGCCATGACTCCATGGGAAAGCCTGTGCTGGAACAGCCTGTGCCTGAAGGACTGTAGCCCATGGGAAGGACTCACATTGGAGGAATTCACGGAGGACTGTCTCCTGTGGGAGGGACCCCACGCTGGAGCAGGGGAAGAGTGTGAGGACTCCTGCCCCTGAGGAGGAAGGAGCAGCAGAGACAACATGTGATGAACTGACCGCAACCCCCATCCCCATACCCCTGTGCTGCTGGTGGGAGGAGGTAGAGAAAATCAGGAGTGAAGTTAAGCCTGGGAAGTGAGAGGAGGGGGGAAGGTGTTTTAAGATTTGGTTTTACTTCTTACTACCCTTGTGTTGATTTGATTTGTAGTAAATTAAATTGATTTCGTTTTTTCCCCAAGTTGAGTCTGTCTTTTGCCCATGACCATAATTGGTGACTGATCCCTCCCTGTCCTCATCTCGACCCGTGTCCTGGTTTCAGCTGGGATGTAGTTAACTGTCTTCCTAGTAGCTGGTACAGTGCTGTGTTTTGAGTTCAGTATGCGAAAAATGTTGATAACACTGATGTTTTCAGTTGTTGCTCAGTAGTGTTTAGACTATAGTAAAGGATTTTTTCAGCTTCTCATGCCCAGCCAGGGCACCTGACCCAAACTGGCCAACGGTGTATTCCATACCATGGGACGTCCCATCTAGTATAGGAACTGGGAAGCGGGGGCGGGGAATCGCCGCTCGGGGACTGGCTGGGTGTTGGTTAGCGGGTGGTGAGCAATTGCCCTGCGCATCATTTGTACATTCCAATCCTTTTATTACTACTGTTGTCATTTTATTAGTGTTATCATTATCATTATTAGTTTCTTCTTTTCTGTTCTATTAAATCGTTCTTATCTCAACCCAGGAGTTTTACTTCTTTTCCTGATTTTCTCCCCCATCCCACTGGATGGGGGGGGAGTGAGTGAGCGGCTGCGTGGTGCTTAGTTGCTGGCTGGGGTTAAACCACGACAACCCACGAGCTTTTCTTTATATTTTCTCCTTCCCGTTGCACTGGGGGGGGGGAGGAGTGAGCGAGCAGCCTCATGGTGCTTTGTTGCCAGCTGGGCTTAAACCACAACAAAGACAAAAACAGTGAGAATAATTATCCTTTTATTATCAGGTAAGTATTCTTTAGCATGGGTGGATTCACTGTCTCTTGCAAAAATTAGATCAAATGTGGTTGCTGGTGTGGATGCTTTAGTCAAGCATAAGTCACTGAGTTTAGCATAGGGACACCAGCATTAGATGAAACGTTAATGGCCTGTGTAATGCAAAAGGTTACACTGCATCAAAAAATGCTTTTTTATTCTTTAAAATGTGGGAATAAGTGTGTGAATGCTACCACTTGCATACCTCTTGCTTATTCTTCTGAGAGTTCCTAAAAACAGACAAATGAAAAAATGATCATGCTGTTTCATCATCTGCTGCTTTCCCCACATGGTTATGAAAAAAAAAAAAAAGTGCAGAGTTTCTTAAGTAGGTCACTCTAGTACAAGCACAGAGTATATGTAAATAAAAAGCCATGGATTTTCCCCTTAGCTATCTGGAGAGAAGTTTCAGTGATGAGTCCAAACACTGTTTCTGTCAGAGATGTGCCAGGAAAAACAGTAAAAATAAATTTAGTCAAAAATATAGTAACAACAACTTCATAAGTAGGGATGTTTCATTTTTAGAAAATACACAATAATAAAAGAAACTAACTAAAATCAATCTGTTACCTATGGCAGAAGCAGCAAGCTAAAAAGGGAACACAGTGCAAGAACTAGGTGTAGTGCTAATGCATTCTGTGAACGTGCCTTAAATCTCAATCTTCTATGTAGTGAATGCGTAAATAAGATTACTTCTGCTGAATATTCATGCTGTAATTAGTTGAATTATGGAAGTTCTACCTAAAGCTTTTACAAATTAAATAAGTGGAAAGACTGAGGGGAGAAAAAAGAATTCTTGTTTGTTTATGAGGAGGTAAAGAGGTAAAGAGAAGTGTACAAAGGTAGACAGAATCAGAGGCATCTGGCCACTGTTGACACCCTGAGCTCTAACTCCTGCATCAGAAGAAAATCAAGTCCCCAAATCAATCAGAAGAAAATCATGTACAAAGTACTCATACCTAACATATATCTACATTGAAGACAACTTTTAAAATCAGATCTTTCAGCCAGGACAATGATACACCTTAACATGCCTCCATGTTTTATTCCAGAGAGGAAGAGGGCAGTATTTGCAGAGAATCACTTTCTGACTAGTTTTATTAACAGAGTTCATGAGGGAAACAAAATAAAGCACTTCTTTTAATCTGTACTCATTCTCCATCCCCCTCTACCCCACTCACTTCTTCAAGAAAGCAAACCTCCAGAGGAAGCAGACTTATTTACTTCTCAGATGGAAAAAGCCTGGCCACTTCTACAAGCATGAAGATAGATATCTGTGACCTCCTCTCCCAAGTAAGTTTTCAGCAGAGAGCTTCACAAGACAGTTCACTGATTCAGTCTTTGCATCACTGTAAGTTCCTGTGCAAAATAGGACTATGCAGGTATAACTCGCTGTGCCCACTACCAGTGAAGAACTCGGGTCACTTAAATCCAAGATAATGGTGGTCATGATCATAATAACCATATATAACCACCTTACATGTCAGAACTACTATGGAGTTGGCTCTGCCCTGAATATGTTTGCGGGTTTATTAGACTATAGCTTTGGGGTTTTTTTTTTCCCCAGTCTTTAATATTTTCATTAGCCTCCACTCTAGAACATGATGAGAACACTAGTTTTGATCAATTTTGTGAAGTATGTGTGTGAAACATGTATGTGAAAGGCTGACAATGCTTTGTGGTGTTAGATTTGGCCATATTATGCTTAAGCTAAATCCTCAGAAAGTTATACTAGATATTAGCCAATAGGAAAGGTGATGAAAAACACCAGAAATGAACAAAGACACAAAACTGGTGGATGAAAGCAGAAAGGGAGGAGGATGGGGACATCCTTAGACAGTTATACAAACATCCTAATCCAGAAAAGTGTGGAGCTGACTGTGCCGATCCACAACTTTGCTGGCTTCACAAGGGCTTTAGCCAGCCATGGGAGCCCACCCATGAATGGACACTGCCCAGACTGGACTCCCACATCTGACAGCAGCTCCAAACTTCAGAGAGCCTTTTTTTTAGTGTTTGCTGCCACCAACCGATTGCTCTAACTTTTACTTAAAGAAAATTCAAAGGGAATCAGAAAGCTTTGCTGTAAACTTGCAGAGTACTCTTAAACAGCTCAAGGCCCTGATGTAATCCCTGGACGTAATGTCAAGCATGCACAACAGCCAGTGATTATTACCCTCTGTAAATATTCCTAGAGCAGGCAGATTATATAAAAATATTATATTATATTAATATTATATTATTATATTATATTATAATATTATAATATTATATTATATTAAAATATTATATAAAAATATTGTTGTTAATGACAATATACAGTTATCAGAACACCAAAAACATAAAGTTCTGTAGCTTTTTTTAATTAGAGAGCCCTAAACTTTTTGAAGCACAGAGTACAGCAACTGACAGCCCATCTGGTCTCTTTACCCTTTTACTTTCTCATAAGCCCTATGCATAGTTTCAAACAACATATGTGGATGTTTTAACTAAGAGGTGATATAGAACCCTTATTTTATTTTCCTGAAAATTCTAATCATTTTACTGGAAGAATAAGGAAGAATCACCTATAATGTACATGCTAACAACGTTGAGCTACAAAAGAAATGGACAAGAAAGAAGCATCAATATGACAACAAAAAAAAAGGTGTACAAGACATCTGACAAACCTGAAATAAGAACAATCTGTATAGCATCAGCTGTCCTGATAGCCATGGTACCATGTCCTGAAGCTCGATGCACCAAATATGACTGTTTTAATACATTATTATACAGAGCTGGCTTTAATAATACATTATTATACAGATTTCTGACTTTATTTGACTAATCATGATCTTGTTTGTAGATGGTGCTCACTCTTTCTAGGTAGACAAAAAGATTCTCACCCCCCAACAGACGGAAGAGAAATGATTGCAGTGATCTAGTTCATATAAAAGATGGCAAAATGGAATACTTGAAGTGGCAGACACAGCTAATTTTAGAAATAACACAGCTTAACCGATCTAGTTATTTAGAACTATCATACCCAAACATTTAGATATTAGCTAAAAACTCCAAAGTGGCTTTCCAAAAATATATGCATAAACCTATGCTAAGTTTTTTCCAGTAAGAGAACCTATAGATAAACTCCTAAACTACTGTTAGATATTTAAAAAGGGAGTTTGGCACAAAGAACATCTCAGGAATATTACAGCTTCTATTACAGATCAGCACTGAGACCAAGGAGCTGCTCCCGCAGCAGGTATCTGAGGCCTGTCTAGGTGGGTTCCGTTTCTACCTTTGGCTGAACTTATATTTGTATAGGGTAAAAATCAGGCATAAGTTAGAAAGCCATCAAGCACAGGCTGATGTGCCCGAATTAGAAGTACCAGTGTGACATCTGGTGGGCACTTTTTGGGACAGCAACAGGCTGATTCCTTCAATCTTTAGCAACTCAGGTTGTAAGAAATGAAACAAAAGGAGCAAAAAAGCTAATATAAGGAGAAAGAAAAACAGAATAGACTATACATCTGAGAAAAAATATTTACAAAAGACACAGCTAGAGGAAGAAATTTTGTGTTCACTAGCATTGCTTTAAGAGTGTACTCAAGTATGATAAACTTTTGAGACAGGAACTGCAAATACATCTTGTTGGCCTCTTCAGGATGTGTGTTGCAATATTTGAGGAATTTTCAACACACACACCATGTAGTAACAACAACAGTAACCAAAACAGGCACCAAGTGGAGACATCATGAGCAGGAAAGTGATTTTACTCCACAGGGTTTAGCACCTCTCTTTCACTCCAGGCATGCTGAAACTTGTAATTTCCCCAAATGCTAGAAACTCCATTGCATCATTTGTGGTAGTGGGTCACTTAAACAAGCAAGCAAATAAAAAATAAACTTTATTTTCTCAGAGTTGTTTATTTGCATGCCACTTACTTACACTATGTAAGTCACATTCAAACCAGCCCAAGACATTTCCCCAGTAATTCAGCCAGTCTCATTGATTATGGAAATTACAGCTCAGCAAACAAAGATTAATTCTGGCAGCACTGCAGTGGCATCAACTCAGTTCAAGCACTAGACATGGACAGAACAAACACTATCTGCCTAGATTCTCAAGAAACCTAGGAGGTAAAAATGAGATCCCAAATGGACATCAGGCACCTAATGGGTGACAATCACAGAATCTGAACACCTGAAACACCATTTCTATGATCTACATGCTGGTTTTATGCCCAGAAGTACTGCCCCATGGCTGACTAACCAGCTATGAGCTTATTTCCCACCTACCACCACTCTGGTACTCCAGTAGAGCATATCCTTAAGTCCTCCAACTGGATCATTTGGCAGAACCGAGCAAACTGAAAAACATGGTGGGGAGAACAGCACAATGCCTTTTTTTTTTTTTTTTTTTTGCATAACTAATACATAACTAACCCCTAATGCTTAGGGGTTTCACCCACAAAGTGGCAGAAATTACTTTTAGGTGACCTAAGTACAAACTGTCCTTTAAATTCCTAGCTCAAGGGGATTTTGTAAAACAACATGCTTCAGCTCACATATTAAAACAAAGCCACTGTGCAACTGAAAATTTAATCAAGAGAACAAACAAGTAGGAATCTTTTTCTTTAGCCCACAGATTATGCATTTCAGGCCTGGCCTCCTGGACTATTTGTCCATTTTCTTCATTAGATAGCCACAGGTTTTTAATGAAGTCATTCAGAAAATAGGGAGTGGAACTAGGAATACCCTCTTGTAGCTGGACACCTACAACACTGCTTCAGAAGAATCAGGCTTCGCAGCACTTTCCATCTCCATCTGGGAGTTTTACAAGCTAATGCCTATCTTCCAGCCAGTACAGCTGAGTCCTACTCTATTGGAAGGTAAAGTAGCATAATATATATTCTGATTTATATCAGGACATATATGCTGACACATGATTGCAAAAAGTGCGGTACAGAGGGAATCAGAAGCCTTATCACTGAACTTGTTCTGTGCTGCAATCTTTTACACAGAGTTCGTTTTCATACTCTGGCTTCTGTCTGGCGAAAACAGAGCAGATCTGGATCGTGACCCCATGTTATTCAACCAAAGGATTAAAGGAGCTTGCATGACTTGCTCTAGCTCTTATCAATGTGTTTTAAATTATCTAAGTTTTCAGTACTGAAGGTTTTGAAATAAGGTATGCAGTAAAGGAATAAAGACCAGTTGTAAAGTGATATGCAAAGTAAGCAGAATTATAAACGTCTTTTCCAAGTCGCAGACATGTATCACTGTTATCTTCAGGTATCTTTATACTGTAATTATAACTCTAGTTAAAAACCATCTTGGAACCATCCAACTGCAAGCTGCAAGATCTTAGAAATTACTGTTGTTACTGAAAAACTGCATTTTAGCTTTAGTTCTGTAAAGAACTCATGCATGGAGAATGCACAAACTGCTATATTTATAATGAAATGGATATGGTAAATTGTGTTATTGTACTGCATTGAATAAAAGCTGATTGTTAGCCTCAAAAACCTCAATATCAAAACCTCACTAGCTGCACCATCCACAATTAAGGTTATCTTGTCTTACGCCTTCAGTGATACTCTTGCTGATGCCCAGTGGGTGATGAAGAATTCCCACAATGCTGAACACAGAGGAAACAAAGAAGGGAAAGAGTATGGAGTAAGGAAGTTAGTCACCACTGAATTATCTGTTAAAGAGGTTTGAGCAGGGAGGGAAAAGTAAGTCTGGAAGTCATACAGGGTTGCAGAAAATTGAGGTAGCTCAAACTGGACAATCAAAATTTATAGAAAATTTTAATCTCCATACTCTCTTTACCTATAAAGTGACAGATATGCCCTCCCCCTGTCCCCTATCCTTGCAAGTACATTATTTGATGATTCCAACATAAAACTTGGCTCTTACAGAAAATCCTTGTACAAAATAACTGGCTGCAGAACTGAGTAGAAATAATGTGCAGTACATCATAGAAAAAGAAAGAGTGGTGTTAAAGAGAAGAAAAAGCACCATAACAGTGGAGTACCATTCATTCTGGGCACTGAGTGAGGCATTATATTAAAGACTTCTGGTCTCTGCTATATTTACCTTTCCACTGTTTGAATTTATGCCTCTTCTCAAGTTATGGCAATTAAAAGTATAAGGAGATTATTTTTTGTCCCTCCTTAAGTAATACACTTATTCTCAAGTTTTTATCCCCTCAGATGTCTTAAGTAAACACTTCACGAAATTCGAACTTTACACTTTAATTCCCTGTCTCCTCCCTAGCTTCTTTTATTGCAGTTCTGGAAAGGACAAATTCCACACCCAGCTCGCCAGGAAAGCAAGACGCCTCAGCACGCCGCCACCAAGCTCCCAGCCAGTACACCAGATGGGAACATAACTGGCAGCATGTTGCAGCTAAAGGCTTTCAGTTCAGGGTGGTTGAATTCCCACATCATGTGCGAGCTCATGTCAGGTTAAACGTACCCAGACTTAGTGGGGCAGAGGGAAGGAAGACGAGCAAGAAGAAAGTATGTGACTTGCAGTGGGTTTACGCTAGCCTTTGTTCACTGTGACAAAGCATAGTATATAAAATGAACGTGACTTGTGATCAGATTTTAAGGCAGTAATGCTGTAGCTCCATTTTGAATCCTTTCTTAACATCCTATTACAGAGAATCCAGCAAAAGTTATGGAATGTAAACTGCACACATAATTTTCATTTTCTAAACAAAATTATTTTACTTGGGTCTTTTCTTAGGAAAGTATACTGAATTATCTCAAAAAAAGGCAGCAGTACTAGCATTCTGTGCTGCTTGACTTCAGACTTCCCACTAGAGGGATTACATTCTCTGAGATGTGCAAAATCCGTAGCTATTTATTCTACATAGATTTCTTACTGGTGTATTTCTAATGCAATGATCTTATTGTAACTTAAAAGGCTACCATAGCTCAGTAGCCCTTCAGAAGGCAGATGCTAATCTCCTTGAACAGCCATCCTTTGCAGCCTTCCTTTTCCTCAGATAAAAACTGAATAAACAAATGCACCAGTGCAAACAAAATGCCTACCCAACAAACCATATAAAATACATCACTTTGTTACATGTCTCTCAGGTCTTTTGCTCATGTGTGGTTGAATTTAAATAATCTTGCAAATATTAACTACTGAGTGCCGTATTCATTACCAGTACTCTCAGCAGAAGCACTGCAAATGGAGGATGATGAGGTATTCATGTGAGTTCAAGTACAAAAAAACTCCCAAACTTACGAAACACATCTACCTTTTCTATACAGCTACAGCTGTACAGTTCTAGTATTTTATCTACCAACTGGTCTGAATCTTATCTGGTTTTTTTATCACGAAAGCAGTTACAAATTCCTGTCTATTATCTTTAAGCTATTAGCAACACATATATACTATTTGACATTTTGCCTATCAGTGTATAACTCTTCAAATCTTATCACTTATATTCTTTGCCACTTATTTTCAATCTTTCAGCCTTTAATATTTTTATGACTGTACCTGGATCCTATTTTAATTAGGAAGGTTTCTTGCCCAGACACTAATATACATACTCTAACAAGGTTCAGCATGGTGTCTCCAATAACCTACACTGCACATGATTAAGTCTGGTAAATAAAACTATTTGACCGCTGCACATTTTTATATCAACAGATGCTTATTCAAATACTCTTGCAAGATAGGCATTTCTTAAGCTGAAAAGCTTGCCAGATTCACTACTTTGTTTCACAGCTGCCCTGAAAAGATGGGCTTTGTATATGCTATCCTGTGTGATGAAGGTATTAAATAATGATTTGTCTCTTTCTTTTGGCAACCCTATTGAATACGAAATTTCACAGAACACCACAGTACTTGTTTTCATGTTACTGGCAACTATTAACAGTATCAGTGTAATTGGTGCTTAAATAAGAAAAATATATGCTATATAGATGTCTGAAAGCCCTGTTTACTGGTTGACATAGAAGCTGAAAAGGGTGACTCACTCTTAATGAAAAGTTTACTATAAATTAGCACAATTAAAATTAATAAGGTCCTACATAAATTTACAAAGTTCTTCAGAAATTATGTTAACAAACAGAAAATAAAATGTTATCCTTCAGATTTCTGACAGGAGACCATTTACCCTGCAAGGTCTCCATCAGTAGATTTGTTTCAGTCATACAGACTCTAGCAAATAATTTCTCATCCTCTTGCAACTTAATTAAATCCCTGTCAACGTGAGGAAGTTCTAATATTTTGCAAATAAACAGTCCAGCTCAGACCAAGCTATGGCCATTTCAGCTGTTGTTGCTTCCTGGGGTACTGAAGCAAAGGAAGAGTCAGTAGGATTAAAGCACGGCTTATACCAGTGAGTTCCTCCAGCCTGGAGGAGGTTGTTGAAGCAACGCTGAGACTTCTCCAGCTGATCTCCAAAACCAGAGCGACCTCAGACCGTGCACTGCTGGCGGGACGCAGCACCGAAGGGCTTCCTCGCTCCAGCGGGACACTGGCATGCCCCCCTCCCTCCTGCTCCAGCATTTGGACGTGCAGACCCAAAACTGTACAGCTGACCTATTTTCTCTGTCTTCGGGACCAGGGACAGCGTGTTCAGGCTTTCAAGAGAAAGCTACGGTACCAAAAAAGGAGGACACGTTTAACGTGACGATGCGTTCTGTGACACGTACACACAAACTACCGAGTTTACGTGCTTTGCGGCCTTTTTGTCAACGGCGAACGGGCGATTTTACAACAATCTGGCACCAACAGGGGCGATTCGCCGGCGAACATTGCCAGCGCTCTCCAAACGCCTCAGCGGGTAACAGCGGGGCACAGACGACGACTTCCCGAGGAGCAGCAGTCCCCGGGGCGGGGCGGGCCGGGCCCGCAGCAGCACCCACCCTCCGGGCTTCCGGCCCAGGGCCGCGGGCTCCTTCCCAGCTGCCCGGTGCTCACCACGGGCGCCGCCTCCCGCGTGCGTCCGACCGCTCCTTGGCAGGGACACGCCGCAGCCTCCAGCGCCCGCCGCGCTCCGCGCCC
>NW_010972436.1:6276976-6429021 GCF_000737465.1 Haliaeetus leucocephalus
TGCCTTGCCTTCCTTCCCCTCCCCGCGTCCTGCGGGGACCTGAGGCGCCCGGCAGCGGGCGGGGGGGGGGAGAGCGCGGCTGTCGTCCCCGCGGCGCAGGCAGGGGCGGCTTCATGGGCTCTCCGCGACCGGGGCGGGGGGAGGCTGTCGGCTCTCCGGCCCGCCCGGGGAAGCGATCTGAGCCGCGTTAGGCGGGGCTCAGCCCGGCCCGCCCGGCCTCCTGGCCGCCGCTCCCCCGCGGGAGGTGCTGCTGGAGCCGGGCCGGGGCGGCTCGGGGCTCCGCCGGCGGCAGAGGGGAGGAGGGAGGAGGCACGTGCCCGGCAGGTGCCGCCGGTGGGCCACAGTCACTTCGGGGGGTGTCGCTCCCCGAGTCGGCTCCCCACGCCGCCCCCCGCGCGAGGGCTTGTGTCCGATCCCGCGTGTAAAGCTGCCTTCGCTTCGCGGGGCCGAGAAGTAGCGAAGCGGCTTCGAAGAGCAAGGTACTCCTGATGAAACGCTGGCCATCTCCACAAAAAGGCATATTCTTGTCTCGGCAAAAGATGCGTGTAGACTCCGTTACACAGATGATTGGTTCAGTTCCGTCAAACAAGATTAACTTCTGTCATTCCATGATTTTCACTTAAGAATCAGTTTTATTTAAGAATTTCCATATTTAACACGTATTCCTCCAAGTATTTTCCCTAGAGATCTGTCTTGCTCAACTTTTTTGAAGTGGAAATAAAAATCTGCAGTGCCTTAGTAGTCTGATCTTCAGTACCCCATTTTCTGCTAGTAATAGACTCTAAAATTCAACCTTGATGAGATACACCATACTGCATCTAGATCAGTGGATTGCTCCTATGCAAGGTTTTACACTGATCTCCTTCAATTATAATAAAAGGTTATATTGCTACCAAGATTGTGCCTTTTTTTTTTTTTCTCCCAGGCAATACTTTTTTGGTTGATTTGACTTTTTTGCATGGTGTGTCTATAAAAACAGAAGCTGATTCTTAAGTACATACACTACAATTTCTCAACAATTACCTGAGTCATTAATTTAAAATTAATTCTCTTCTTGATTTCTAAAGTATGGAGGAGCTCCAGGAGGGCCAGCGTTCCCTGGACAAGCTCAGGATCCTTTGTATGGTTATTTTGCTGCAGTAGCAGGGCAGGTAAACTTACAAAATGTTATTTATTTCTTGGGGTTTTTTTTTCCTGGGGAGTAATTTCTACATTAGCTTTTGGAAAGAGGAATGCCTAATATTTGCAGTGGGGAAAACTATTGTTCCAAGTTTTTAAAACAAAACAACTTCACAAATGGAAAAGCAGTCTTGAGCTGTGCCAGTATCTGGGTCTGGTGGTAGGATAGAGTGATTACTCTTTTAGAGGAAAAGGCATTCACAACTTTGATTTAGGCCTTTCTTTTTTCCCCCCTGTCATTCTGCACTGCATTTTAAATTTCTTTCTTGTAATTTTGTGTCATAGATTGTTTCCATATGATTATGGGTGTTACTAGAAATAAGTAGTTCTTGAACTATATTACAAAGTTTAGGAGCAAGTACATTAGGTTTATTGAGCTGAAGTTATGTCTTTGTGGGCCATATATATAGCTATTTATTGCACACTTCTAGGGCGTGTGCAAGTCTAAAACTCTGCTCCTGGATCTGTTATGCACAGGTAGACATAGCCACAACATGAAAGTTTGAATTCGGCAATATTAGCTGATGTTTAAGTTCCCAGTTTAAGACTGTAATTTGGGTTATTTTTGTTCTCTACGTTATTCTTTTGAATTAATAATGCATCTTACAGTCCATATATTACTTCTTTAACATTGCTTATGAAAATAGGTAGACAGTGTGTTTTTGTAGCAAAGGAGAACACTGGAATGACCTATGTGTAGTGAGGCAGGCCTCTCTGGTAAGGTGGAGCCCAAGCTAAATTCTGCTGAATGGGCTGACAATTTGCCTGCCAGCTGAGATGCCTCTGTATCCAGGTGCCACCTGGATGTGTGCCAGGAATCAGCAGTGGAGCCAATAACTGACACTGGAAAAATGAGTAAGCTCCTAGTGTAAAGAGAAAGGGAGGTAACAGCAAACAGGATGCAGCGCTGTGGAGAAGAGGTGGCAGGAGCTGGACCTCAGCAAAGCGTAGACCATCCCCAGGCTTCTCGCCTGAGGCATGGTTACTGAAAGCTGGGGAACCAGTGAGCTAATGGGTACGAACAAGTTCGCTTAAGAGTACTTAAGTTAGTATTTTTAAATACTTTCTATTTGTAGAAGTAATTAGTTATTGAAATAAACTAGGTAGCTTTTGAAATGTTATCCTTGGAAGAGTGACACCAGTAGCTGTGCAGAAGTAAAAACCCTGTAAAGAGACAGTGAAATGGAACAGATAAATTATCAGTTAATTTTACAGCCATCCATGCAAATCTGCAAACCCACATCTCACAGTTTTCCATAAGTACTTACTGTAGAATTAGTGAAGTTTTTGGTTATGGTTTGCTGCTCTCTGTGTTGTTTTTATGCCTATAATGTTATCTGTGAGCTTTATTTGAAGTAGTTTACAACAGAGATCTTGTCTTAGATTTGAGAAATTAGTTTCCTTTGTTTACAGAAGAAAGTCAAAAGTATTGTTTCAAATCTTTATTCAATTAATTAAGTCTGCCTTTGTAGGAACTAATAATTTTCTTTTTTCAGTCTGTTTGCAAAGCCCCTATGCCTTGCCTAGTTTAACTGCTTAAGTTCTACTTAAATAAAAAAAAAAAAGCCAAGCATCTTTTTGGTAATGTTAAACATGATTACAAATCATGCTTTTCTGTCTTCCTGCCTGTTTTAAAGTTATGCAGATCCTGCCTTTGTTTCAGAAGGCACAAGGGCTTTGAAGAGATTTGCTGCTTAATATGCATGGCTATTTCCAATATGTTTTTTTTTTATTTTCCTGTGAATGTAAAGTTTTAAATACATCTGTATAGTTAGACCAATGGAGTAGATTGGAAGCAATTTTGGGTTTAGCTGCGATTAATTTTACATAGAATCAAAATGTTGCTCTTTTTTTTCAGACCTTGTCAAATGTCATTTATCGTCTGGACTACTATTTGTCCTCTAAATAATGATACACCATTTCTGAAAGATACCTGGCTGTGCCATTTAGTAGCATATCTCTGTTCTTAGAAGAAAAAAAAAATGTTTATTGGATTTAAAAACATTAGGAGAATGCTGAGGCAAATAAATTTGTTTCAAATATAAAACAACTCTTCTCACTATTTAATGCTTTACAAAAGTCACATCATTTTTTATATCTACAGATATAATGTTCCATCCCTGAATGTGGCTAAATTATACTGAAACTCTCTGTGAACAAAACTTCACGTTGGGTGTGTGAGAGGAATGTGACCTAGAATTCCAGCTCCACTTTTGACAGCTCATTGCTTTCCATGAATTGGCAGTTGTTTTCTCTATTTGGCCCTGAGCAGGATGCATTGGAAGCAAGTTATTTTCCAGACCATGCAGATAGGTATCTTTTCTGGGTTTGTTTTGTTTTTCTTTCAAGGTTCTTTGCTTTCTGCTTTTGTTTGTTCTGCTAACAACTTACTACTCCCCAAAAAAACAGGTTTTTTTAGATTTGTTAAGTCTTAAGGCTGTCTTGAGAAGAGGGTATGTATGATCTGGGTTCCAGGTTTCCTACTGTAGTAGTGAGATCATAAACATATAATCTAAAGTGACTACAATACCCACTAAGTTAAAATTAGTACTTTAAGGAAAGCCGTCTTTCTGCTCAAAATTTTGCGTCTTGGTTTTTATGCAGCTTGCTCTCAAGTATATGCTACCACTATTTGATGTGGGTTTGGGTTTTTTTTTTAGAAGTTACATTTAGAGCAAACCTGCCAATCCTGTTCATTTTTTAGTACATCAGTAGATGGGAAAGCTAATGCATATTGCAAAAAATCAGCTAAAGAAACATCATTACAGATACGGGTTATAAAAGGCAGTTTCTGTCATATAGCAGGCAGGTAATCAGTTGTGTTTTGAAAGGGTAACTAATTTAATGCCGCTGAAAAGGGAGTGGGTACTGGGAATAACCAGCCTGGGAGAGGAAATTAAAACAATAGCTGATAACATCTTCTGTTATCGAAAGGATGGACAAATAGATGCTGATGAACTACAGAGATGTCTCACCCAGTCAGGGATTGCAGGAGCATATAAACGTAAGTTAATGATTTAAATAAACCAAAAAAACCTCCAACCCTAAAGCACACTAATTCTTTTGCCATCTTCTAGAAAACACTTGTAGCTGTGCCTTCTGCAGAGTTTTTTTTTATTTGCATGGTAAATGGGCTTTCTTTCCATGTGGACTACTTTGCAATGTAAATTCTCTGTATTCAGTTCTGTGTGCCGTCCCTTCTCAGCCTCCTTAGTTCCCCACTGCTGAGCTGCAGAGTTGGAGAAGTGTTTCGGAGCTTTGTTTTGTAATGGACAGCCAATTCTTAAAAAGGTGTTTTGCTTTGTTTTTAAATTGAGCTTTGATATTGACCAAAAAATTCTGTGGCAGGACTCCTCTGTCAGGAGATGTAGTGTTCAATTTACAAAATGGAGCTTGTATGAGTAAACCTGGCTTGCTCAAGTGGTGTCTATGGTGAAATGTAAATGATCACTTTGACTGAAACCCAAAACCTTTACAGATTGAGATAAGGGCAAATTAATTTTAAATGTAACTTGAATTGCCTCCAGATTGTCTGCTGTCGGTTTTTCTAACAAGTAATGGTTAAAAGCTCTTATTGGGGTCAAAATATGTTATGGCTATATACAGTGGAAGCAATTATGTAATATTTTATAATTATAATATATTATCAGTATATAAGAAAAAGCAATTTAAAATTTTACATTTAGACAAACAAGACTGAAAATCATTCTTTTAATATAATTTATTTTTCCTTTTTCTAATTTAAACAGCTTTCAACTTAGAGACTTGCAGACTCATGATCTCAATGCTGGATGTATCCTTTACTATGAAATGTAAACATTTTTGCATTACATAAGCAAAGATGAGAGGGTGCCAAAGTTTTGGAAATGCTCTGTAATTCCCATTCAGCCCTTACTTCATGAGTATTATTAAGGAACTACAAAATTCCATTCTTGTTCATTCTACAGGATGAAATAATAATGATAATAATGATGATGATAATAATAATAATAATAAATGAGACTCTCGGTGACTGATCTTACAACAAGTGGTATCCCTCTAACCCTAGGGGACTGTTTCTCCACTGAATGTGTGAAGAGTCAGGTCTGGCAGCCCAGAAGTTTTGTGAAAACCGTTCATTGTGCTTTTCAAACAGGACAACATTCTAATCCTTCCTAATGAATTAAGCATTTGTACTACACAGCCTGAATATAATCTAAGTCCCCCTAAATCTTGTTCTTTGAATGAATCAAGTTTGAGTATCTAGTGGGACAGTATGTGGCATTCAGCAGTAGGACCTATGGAAGACTTAGGTATACAGTGCAAGGTTGGAATCTTTGGAGTTTTCTAGTCAAATTGTCACATTCAAATGTTTTGCTTTTTAAAAAGAAAAAAGCAGAAATGAAACTGGAAGGGCTTTTAGCTCACCTGAACTAACTGTTTAGAATGTGAGAGAGCTGATATTATTCTAACTTCATGTTTCATTTGGCATCTATTTTTATTTCAGATATGTATTTTAGTGGTAACAGTTAAACTGCGGCAGGTAAAAGAGAAGTGTGTGAACTAAGTTAAATTCACAAAGAGCAAATAGTTTTATCAGGTTTCACTGAGAAGTGGGGAGAGCAAGTTCTCTGACCTTTGGTTTTGGTCGGTAGTATTACCTCTGTGATGTGGGATGCTCTAGTTAGTTTTCTAGAAAAATTAATAATAGTAAAAATATTGTTAATACTGACCTTCAAGAAAGAATTTTTAACTACAGATGATAAAAATAAATTTCCATTGAAGAGGGCTTTTTTTTTTTAAGTTAAATATTTTTCTTAGCTTTGCAATCAGAGGGATATGTCTGGCACACTGGGATTTAATGAGTTTAAAGAACTCTGGGCTGTG
The DNA here is from genome assembly GCF_000737465.1 of Haliaeetus leucocephalus. Classification (NCBI taxonomy): domain Eukaryota; kingdom Metazoa; phylum Chordata; class Aves; order Accipitriformes; family Accipitridae; genus Haliaeetus; species Haliaeetus leucocephalus. Next base: position 6,283,022 of record NW_010972436.1, read on the forward strand.
GTCAATGGCTGGAAGCAACATTTCATAAGTTTTGACAATGATAGAAGTGGTACAGTGGATCGTCAAGAACTAGAGAAAGCCTTGATGAATATGGGTAAGTTGTGAAATGCTCTTGCTTCTGACGCTGACTTACAGCATTTCCCAGTACCATTTATCATCCTGCAGTAACTGACACTTGATATTTCCAATTAAAAATGTGTTGGATTCTGTTAACTTACCTGTCTTTTCAAAATAGACTTTTTATTTTCAAATAGGATTTAGACTGAGCCCACAGGCAGTGACTGCAATCACAAGGCGATACAGCACTCGTGGAAAGATTACATTTGATGATTACATTGCCTGCTGTGTGAAACTGAGAGCTCTCACTGGTATGCTGGATTATAGCCTTATTACTACCATCCCCGAAATATATTTTTATTTAATAAAATCTGATTACTCACTAATCTCAAGTTCAGCTTTAACTTTTATGTACCATAAAATAGGTTTCTTTCAATACAGTTTACAGGCAGAACTGGAACAATTATAGATTATGATTTTTAAATCCCCATTGAAAAATGGACTTAAAACTAATGCAGGGCTTATTCCAGAGACTAGAAGGGTTATGTTATCAAAATTGGGAAACTGTATTTATTAACAGAACATAAAGGGTTGTATATAATAAATACAAAAATTAAGTACAGGAAATTAAGTCTTGGAATGAACTGCAGTGTTCTTCATGAGTCCTCATTCATGTGACTTGGGGAATTTTATTGAAGTACTATGCATTTTAAAAAAATTGATTAATTCTTCTGACCTGGTTTCTGTTTTGGTTTTTTTACTGCATTTTTGCAGAATGTTTTAGAAGAAGGGATACATCTCAGCAAGGTTTTGTGAACTTCCAGTATGATGATGTAAGTGAACTTTAAGGAATCGGTTAAAATTACAAGGTAAAACTAAAGAAAAACTTTAAACTGAAGACTAAAAGTAATGATGTGAGTTTGTGCCCGTCTTCCCTGTACTTGTGGTGTTACCTGAAAGTACAAAGGTTGTGGGTTTTGTCGAGCATTGTCTCAAAAATTTTCACATATTTTATAGAGTTCTGTAAAATGTCGTTGTGCATTTTTGTCTGGACTTCTTACCAGCATGGTTCAAGAAGATCTAAGAAGCTGTGTTGCTTGCTAACATCACTTTCTGTAACTTTTTTTCATTTTTTGTTTTAAGGCTTGGTAGGCATTTTTCCCAGGGGAGGCTGGGGGAGGTGTGCTGGGGACAGACACAAATCGCAGTCAGACCCATAGGTCTTGGCTTCCTGACTGCATCTGTGCAAGGAAAAGGAGAACACTAGATTCAAGTATTCCTGAGGGGGGGGTTGTTGTTGTTAAGGAGATGCTTTGTTTTAATTAACTATTAGCTAATTTTCATATTTAGTTTCAAAGCTTTGTCATTCATGGACTCAATTTGTTTACAGAAGAGGGTAGTGACAATGGGTATTTTAGGAGGAGGAAGTGAAAACTTGTTCTCTACCATACATCTAATAAGTGGTTTTTCTTTTTTCAGTTCATACAGTGTGTTATGAGCGTCTGAATCAAAAGGAAGCAAGCTGTGGATGATCACAATTAACATTCCAGTTTGTGTTTTGCTTTGCCAAATCTTCCAATGATTGTGTATCTCAATATTGCAGATTGCCTATTTTATGAGGGTATTGCTTTACACGCTTGCATTTTTTTAGTTTTGACAATGAATATAAACTACTCATGTACTGTTGTCTTTAACTTCCAACCTGTGACGATTAAAGATGGTTTTATTTTCATAAACTTGCAATTCACTATGTATAACTCAAATTATGCAGATAGTAAATTTTTCTGTAATGTGTTTACTTTTTTCCTGTGATTCACTAAAACTAGTTCCTGGAGTGCAACTTACCTTTTTCTGTCTTAAATAGTATCACGTGTATGACACAAGATGATAGGAGTAAGACAGATGTACGAAGTGAAAGAGCTTTTGGAATGATCATTTTATGCTGGTCTGTTAGAATATCAGTAAGTTTAAGTTGCTTATTTCAGCAGCTAGCTATTTTCAAGATGAAGTCGGTGACACCATGTGCTGAGTGTAAGACTACCTGTTGGAACTTCTCATAAGCAGGGATGCGACAAAACATAGCACAGAACTCTTCTAGCAGTGTGCTCTTGTATAGGGGGCTATTGTTCCAGCAAGATTCTTGCTCTGTTTGTGTCACTATATAAACTATTTTTAAACATACAAAAATGATGCTGTGTCACTTTATACATTAACTTTCCCTTTAACAATGAACTTCTAAGCTGCCAGACTTCAGTTACATGTAAATTAATGTTTCTGTCTCCTCCACTTTAAACCCTAACAGGTAGCCTTCCTGCCTCTACATGCCAACTAACACACACTTTGAAAAGTTCTTGCCAGATTACTATTTCCGATCACAGCAGTGATTACCAATGCTGTAGAATTTACATGAAAGCAGATACAGAAAGGCAAGACTTTTTTTGCCTGAGGTTTTTCAGGGAAAAAAATGGGGTTTTTTTTTGTTTGGTGGGGTTTTTTGGTTGATTTTTTTTCTTTTTTGAGGGGAAGATTGACATTGTGTGGGAAGAGAGAGCAGCACAACTGTATGAAGGTAGCTCAAGCTTTTTTCCAATGAAGTAAGTTAATGAAACTTTTGTTAATTTCTGCCTTCTGCCTACCACAGAGGAGTAATAGATGTTTTTTTGCTAGCCTGGTAAAGGCAAAGAATGCCAGAAGAACGTTAAAAGGAGTATATTTCTTATATTAGTGGTTTAGAGCACTTTTGGGGAGCAGCCTTTGCACTAAGGAATGAAAGCAAAACTGTGCATGCGTCTATATATAGAGATACATACGCATATATGTCACTGGACAAATAACAGAAATAATCCTCAGAGCAGGTATCTTGCTTGAAGGTAGTGTTTTATACCCTAGCTTGCCAAGAGTACTGTAAAATCCAGGTCTGTCGTTTCTGGGCTATAAATTCAGAGCTGGCTGGTCTCACCTAAAGAAGCAACTAGTACTTACTACTTAATTCAGAATCCCTTGGGTATCACTTTTAGTTTCATTTCAGAAGCTAGTTCTCTTTCTTTCCTTAAAAATTAATTTTAAAGGTATAGACATGATTATACTTCCACATTCTGATAATTGTGCATTGTCCTGTTGCACATGAAGTTGGGAAATGGACGTGGAGTGCTACAGAAAACATATCTAACATAATGACCAAAGTCTGTTAAAGGTTTGTCTGAGTGAAGTAGCCAACATCAGTTCTGCTGCAGTTCAAAACTTTGACAGCTGACGAGGTTAGTAAGAGTATGAAGCAAAGGCTGTTCTACCTGTAGGGTCTTGATTAGACTACAGTATTCATCCTTACACTGTTAATTTTACCCTAAAAATGATGAGACATCTTTACCAAAATGCTCATTACCCACACAACTTTTCTCTTACACTTTTGCTAAATTGTGTTTCTGGTCTTGTACTGGGTTTGGCTGGGATGGAATTAATTTTCTTTATAGCAGCCCACAGGCTGCTGTGTTTTAGATTTGTGACTAAAATAATAGCATTGATAACACAGCAGTGTTTTAGCTGTTGCTGAGCAGTCTGTTTCTCACTCTGTGACCACAGCGAGTAGGCTGAGGGTGGGCAAGAGGCTGGGAGTGGACATGGTGGGGACAGGTGACCCGAATGGACCAAAGGATATTCCATGCCACATAATGTCATGCTCAGCAATAAACCTGGGGTAGGGGTGGGTAAGTCTCTGCAAAGTAGCTGTTGCTTGGGGACTGGTTGGGCATTAGTCTGCTGGTGGGAGGTGGTGAGTGATTGCCTTTGCATGGCTTTCCCCCCCTGCTTTTTTTTCCTTCATTTATTAAGCTGTTTTGCCTTGGTGTGCAATTTTTTTTTTTGCTTTTCCTCTTCCAATTTTCCACCCACCACAGGCCTGAAACTGCTAATGAAAGAAAACGTCAGGCAATAATGAATGTAACATTCTTGTAGATAAGCAGAACTTATTAAATGATCTGACACCCTGAGGAAGTTCCAAACTCCTGTACAGGTATGAAGTTATAAAATAAATCATGAGAATTATTGATGAAATAATATGTGGGAGTAAAATTGTGCCTATAAAGAAAAGCTTGGCTTGAAAAAATGTGTTTAGTTTATTTTGCATACTTGGGAGGGTTGGGGAGGTACTTTTTTTAATGAGAGACATAACAGGTGTCTGGAGCAGTGGAAGAAGGGGACCAATAACAAACACTCAGAAAGACTGAAGTCTTTCTCGGTTTATTTCCCCAGGCTGAATTACTATTTTGGCATCAGCCAGGTACTGGGCAGTGAAATGCTGCAAGAACAACAGTGTGAACCAATACGGTTTTTTTCATGGATCTTTTAAACACAAAACAGAAAAAACTGTCAAACTAATTGCTCCAAAACTAGGAACAAATTCTCACTTACCCAAGAAAGAATTGATTTTTGTTCTCTGTAAGCTTTTCAAAAATCCATGGTACTCACAGGGACTAATAGGATAAATCATCTTTTGTGTTTAGATATAAACTAAGAAACTTGCTAAGGAGTACCTACAGAATTTGCTGTCATCTAACTAAAAAGAACCACCTGAAACTAATGTAGAACCTGAAACTAATGTAGAACCTGAAACCTATGCTAAAGTTGCTTCCCCATTAAGACTAGATTCAGTAAGCAATCTGAATATGTAAGTTACCTGCTTTAGAGAAACACAGTTATCTATAACTTGGAATTAAGCGTTTCTCTTTCCCAAAAGGCATACTGGGAATGATGCTTATATGATACTAAGTGGGGTGATTGTTCTTGACCTTTGTGCAAACAATTGGGCATAGCTTAGAATATACAATTTTTCTAGGTTTCCCTCAGACATGCAAACCTAAGGAACAGTAATTTTAGATTTGCCTTGAGAACAGTATTGAAAATATATTGAAAAATAACATCTGTATTCTATTAAAAATAGTATCTGTATTCTATTATTAGCCATTAGCATTTTTTCCCTTGTGTGCAGCATTTTATTTTTACAAAGACCTATGAAACAGGAAGCGCTAAACAGAAGGACTTCTGAGAACAAAATACAACAGTCTTTGTCATTGAAAGTCACTTTACTGATGTTACAATATGTTAGTAACATTGAAAACCACAGGCATTTGTATTAAATACTCTGATAGAAGTGGATACTGTGATGCTGTTATTAAAAGTGAGCAGGAATTTAGAACCCCAAATTACAATGATTTTATTTTATAAAAAGCAACATTTTGTTTAGCTACATGAAAGCCAGATTCATTCACTTCAACAGCCCAATACCTGTAATGTTTATGACAAAGATATCACACTCAAAGCTATAAAGTTGTAAATTGCAATGCTTCATTTTGGTGTTTGTCAAAATCTTAGTTCCTATTACATCAGGTATGTTCTTTAAAGGATTTTAACTAGCAAAGACAACAATATGGTATAGATCGGTTGTTTTTGCTAATACTAGCCCAGGCCCTCCAAGTGATTCTCCTTGCCTCTCTAAATGTTTTACCAATAAGGGCTAGTATGAATGAAAAAATAGATAGCCTTTTTTTACAGCAATGCTGAAGATAAACATTAGCGCAAAATGAAGCTGGCAGAGCCAATTGGTATATACCACCCCAAAAGCTTTGCTGAAAGAACTGGTCATACTGTAAATAGTGTTTTCTCCAGCGGATTAAAAATTCTGTAATGCTTTGCTATTCTGAAAAAAATATTTTGCATTTATGCAACAATAAAAATAAGTACTGTATTCTATATAAAACATTACCTATTGTAATATATTTTTACCCTTAAGAAAAGAAAAATCAGGTTATATAGTCACAGTTTGAGTATGTTCTGGACTGTATTTCCAAGCATAAAATATGCAGAGTCTCTACACAGGCAGTGAGCAGGAGTCCTTGTACCAATAACCAAAATAAATCAGCATTTACTGTTATACAGAGCCTTATGATATTGCATGATTAGCTGCTAGCACCACTATACTTACAAGGTCAGTCAGGCCTATATACAGAATTTCTAATGTGGTTGTAAAAATAGACTCTCCATGCTAAAGTTAGAATATATAAGGTCTTAAGGCCTCATGTTAAGATTTTTTTTAACCAAAACTTTTTTTTATTCAGAGGAATACAGAATTAAAAAAAAAAATTAGCTTGTTGCTTTAACATTTTATGCTCTAGTAATTAAAAATAGTGTAAGAAAGACACCTATACTTCTCCCTTAGAGAATGTGTTTCTTTTTAAGTGCTCTGCGCTTATTTTCCCCCATCTTCCTCATCTCATTCTGAGTTATATTGGAATTACAGTCTGTCTACGCAGCAGAAGTTTTTAAACAGTTTAAAGCTGGCTTAGCTAAAGTGATTTTGAAACTGGTGTAGATTGGATTTTAGAGAACTAAAACCACCAGACCTGGCTAAGTGAGCCAATTTTGAAGTCAGGTACAAAGTTTCTCAAGTGTGAGCAAACAACCACATTTCTGTGTTCTGAACGTATTTTTACTGCTTGTTTTTGTTACTTGGCTGAGATAACAATTTAATGTTGACTGTTGTAGTGCTTTTCCAAATAGTTGCAGAAAACTTGTGGAATGCCAAGGTACCACCTGCTGGGTGTATGAGCTACTGTTTCCAAAGCTTTAGCTTACATCAGCATCCATACTTGAGGCACCAGAAATATTTTCGTAAGCCAACTTGGAAAATACTCAGGTCAAAGGAGTTTTTTAGTGTAGATGATAGAAGGTATTACTTAATTTCCTGTTGAAATCACACTTAAGAGTCCTATCTGTATTGCAACTATGCCTACACACTCAGTTTCACCATTTCCTTTTTTCCTGCTCTATTAGAATAATAGTTATGTGCACACAGGAACATTACCCCACCATGCAGTCATGGGATGACAAGCTGTACATATGTGTGCAGTTTATTCCTATCTGTCTTCAGGAAATCTGATCAAAGTTAAATCCCATATTGCTGATGTCTCATATGGTTTGGAAGCCATGCAAATAGTGGGTCATCAGCTCAGCTGTCTGATGGATAATCCATTCTGGACAAAAAACTGGCTTCAGAGAAGACCAGAATGCTCAGGCTCTTTAAAAATGAGGTAAATAACCTCACACTGTGGTTGATAACAGTGGCCCAAACAGTCTGCTAATGATACAGACAGATACTCAGATAACTTGGAGAAAGAAATGGATGATCTTCAGACTTGCAGCAAGAGAAATAGGACACAGCACAACTTTTAGGTTCACTGACTTGGCCTTCAACAATGCGAGAGGGTGAGAAAGACACAGGATGACTGAGCCGCCAAATGGTTTTACCAGTGCAAATCACACATGAGACATGAGGCTCCATCACCTACACTGTAGCAAGAGCAAAAGATGTGTTAACAGCACTGGAAAGACCTTATCCAGGCCACTGTGTGGAAAGGTGACAAACTTAGCAGCTTTTTGATCTTAGCCAACTAACACAAGAGGTTCTTACTAGATGTAATTATCATTCACAGAAATGCTTTTCAGTAGGAGCAGAAAGGGGATGGAAGAGAAGAGAACAGGAGCTTGCCGAGTTTTACACTGGAGTGTGATAATTTTGCTTACGACGGCTCGGTGTGGGATTCAATGACAGGGCAAGTCCTAAGAGCCAGCTTGTTATCCTGTAGGATTATGGAGTCTCATCATTCTTTCACATTACACCCTATCCTGTTCATTAATGGATTCATTAACGAAATGACTGCAAATTTGGTCAGAATTTGTAGTACATGCATGCCTGTAACAGTGTATGTACCTATCCTTAGCTCTGGTTTTGAAAATGATTGTCACATTGGTGTTGACAAGACCACTCAGTTCATTTAAAACCAGGAACAGGGATTCAGGTAAGAGGACTTCAGTACACTAGCTACTGACACAATTTCTTTTTTATTTTAATTCAGGCTATAGCTCAAAGGTCCGTTTGTTCATTAGCACAATCAAAATTACCTAATAAGTGCATCAGCTTAGCAGGTTCAACATCTCATAAATGAGGAACTCTTAAACCATTTGGAAGTAGCTATCTTCAAAGTCAAGTCACACTTCAAATGGGTAACTGGCAATTAGTGACTTAAGTTCACAACTGAAGCAAAGATAGGCTGTATAAAAATTAACAACCTCTTTAAAACTCTGATTTAAATATAACAAAACTGTATGTAAATTATCAATCACAACCATTTCTGGTATATTGCCTGAGTATATTCACCAAAAGTCTATAGTATGGATTACTGAAGTTCGTAACTCAACAAATCCAGAATTAGCAAGTAAATTTTTACTTGTTAAACTGTGGCATCATTGTGCAGCGTTATTATTTGGATACGATCTCTATTTTCCAGTCTCCATCAGTTAGTCATATTAATTTTATTTTAAATCATACAAGATTCTTCTCCCACGTTGAAATACATAACACTAACTTAAGTATAGCTCATCCTGCGGTCCTATGCTCATATGGACAATTACTTCTATTTGAGAAGAACTGATAACCTCCCCACTTCAATAGGCATCTACAGCATAGCTAGAAATAACTAGTTCATTTATTAAAGTAAAAAGAAAAACAAAAGCATGAGTCTCAATGAGTCAAAATGACTGAGCTATCTTACTGACAATACAAGTACTTATTTTAGACTGGATGAGGTATTATGCGGCAATTTATATTGCTATTGCCAGTGTAACTAACTGCAGTGGATAAAAATGTTTGCAATCTTCAAGGTTATTAATCTGGCAGCTTTCCAACACACTACGTTTTAAAAGTAGGAACCCACAGAATGTGAGAGAAACAACTTCTCTCTTTGACCTGCATTGGCTTTGGAGGCTCACACAGCCCTGCCAGTTCAGGTTTTGTGCAACGACAAGGTCTCCAAGTTACCAACCCAATGCAAAGTTCCCTGCAGAAGAATCTTGCAAAGACCCAAGTCCTGTGATGTTCTCACTCTAGGCATCAAAGTGGAAGTCAATATTTATTTAACTTAAACTTAGTGCTCATAACTAGACTTCCAGTCACTACATATCTCCAAACATGAAAGTGACTGTTAGACTACACACATAACTGTATCATCATATGCTACAAATGAATTATACCAAAACAAGAGAGAAGCTCAAAGTACATACTACATTGAAAATTCATCAGGAGAGCCATTTGTTAGCAAAACAAAAAGCTATGAACATTACACAAAGAGCCAGTATGTTATATGCAGTTCTGTGTGCCAAATCTTGCTGCTTCTTGATAAGGCAAATGGAAAGGGAAGAGTAAACAGTGGTAAACATAAAATATGCACAGAAATCTAATAGGATTATTCAGAATTACATGCCAGTTTGTATCCAAACAAAATACCATAAAAGGCACATGATGAACAGGCCAGTTAGTTACTAAAGACAAGGTACTAGTATGGGAGAGAAAAACAGCTTCCAGGCGACAGAGTAACACAGCGGCTATCAGGTTAGCATAATGTCCTAATGTGGTTGAACTCCTTGAGGGTCCTGCTCAAAGTCCAGTGAAATCAATAGAAGACATACTGATTTCAAGTGATTATGGCTCAGACCCTAATTTCATGAGCTACACGCTGCCCACTATCTTTCATCCAGTTACCTACACTCAAAGTAAATCTTTGCAAAAAATATTCTTCAGTGCTGATGGACATTAACTCCTCACAAAAGTGCAGAATCTTTTCCTAAAGCACTTAGAAGTGACTGGCTCCTTCCAGATGGTCTGTCTACATGCACTAGTGCTCACTCATATTTGTCTTTTTCCAAAATACTTACCAGAACCTGTCGACTGTGAAGGAAAATCATTTGAACACCAAGGCCAGTATTTTGTCATAATCCAACATACAGCCTAATCATAAAATATAGTGCTTCTAAAAATCTTGCATACTTTACAGTTGCTGACATCTTTAAACATTTCTTAATTTAATCTTACATATATCTGACTTTATCGAGAGACTTAAAAGTTAAAAAAATATATTAAAAGGCTGCAAGTGTTGGGTTCACTTATTAAAGGAAACGCATGAAAGAGGTAGAAGATTCAGAAACACCGTAGATGCTCCCATTACAATAGTATCTAATTGATCATACAGCTGTTGGGCAAGGTATTCAACTGCACCACACAGAATCAGGTGTTTTATTCTGCAATTGTACCACCTGAAGCTAAGAATTAGTCAATTTTGGAAAGCTGGAGAATTATAAACTGATTTAATATGGTCCAGTTTCTTACTGACTGAAAATTCCTAATCAAAAGACATTTGTTTTACAACAACCTTTAGAAGTCTCATGTGTTAGAGAACTAACCATCCACTTATACACAAGATTAACATCTCCATGGTAAAAGATTTGTTCCCCCACACCCTGCTTTTTTAGGCTAAACTCAGTTGTACTCAGTTTAATGCCTCAAAAAATTGTCAAGGGGCCTTCAGGGGCAGCAAGCATAGCGTTCAAGCGCACAGTAAAGGTGATTCCAGTAACAGAAATTAAAAGACAGCAATGAAACTGGCCACTTGCCCAGCAATGTTATTATCTAGTGCAGTGAAATCGTTATGCTTCTCATAAGCTACACCTTGCCATCTAAAACAGTGTCTGAAATGCTCTATCAAAAATACACAGCAACTCTCACCAGGAGGACTTCACATCACCACATCCTGAATGGACTACTACTTACAAGTATTCCCAAATGTCCAGTAAGTTTGAACTGCGTATTACTCAAAGACTCTGTTGTCTGCCAAATCATTCCTGATTACGGCTGTGAGAGGATACACTGGTCATCTCGCTGAACAGCGTATTCTGGCTGGTTCCTCTTACAATGATTTAAGACAAAGTGCTGCTGTACTTGTTTCTGCAGTCTACCATACAACTGAGATTGTCAAGACAGTATAAGATACTGAAAAGATAGTACAGATTTTGGTCAAACACCAGTTTCCAAGAGACACGGTTTTACAGTACTGTACTTTCTGTATTTCCAAAGTTGTCTGCTCGTAATATTAGAAAATTTGAAGTGTGATGATGTTAGTCATGACTGTTTCTTTCGGCATTTGGCAAAATACACTTATGTATAACAGCTATTTTTGACATTATCAAATGTTTACATATATACAATCTGTATACTGAGATTATAAACACATAAGGTAAAAAAAAAAGATATAATCCTTGTTTGTTTGACATTTGTGTCAAATAGTTGCCTTTCAAAGCTTGAAATCCTGTCACAAAAAAATCCTATATTTCTTACTCCTGCATGCTAATTTCTACTACAGTATGTCGTTTATCCCTTACATGTGGAAAGTAAAGAACACAAGGTTCATGCATACAGCGTACAAGTTTACATTGGCTGGGCTCTCCAGGAGGCGTGTTCCCAGTTCCACTCTGGTCTGACTCAGGACTGCATTAAACCAGAGAAAAACCTTTTTTATGCGGGACTGGCAAATGGACTGCAGTTGGGATTCTAGGTAAGTTTATCTGTCATCATGCGGAATAGCCTTGTCACATCTGGGCTAATTATCCCCTGTTAATTGTTATGATTTCGGTTGTTCATCAAATCCATAAAATACTAGTCAACAAAAAAGAAAGAAAAAAACCACTGCTTTTTTCCCTTCCAGGTGAAAGGAGGTTCTCACTGTGATCATGGGCATCTCTGTTGAGCTTTCAAATTGTCTGAAGAGCAGATGAATGTGCAATGACTCAGTGACGCTGAGTTTCTATAAAATTCGAAGTAAACAGTTCTGATGTCACCCCAGGAAAACAGTGCAGCTAAATGGACGTCTCCCATAGCTGGAGAAGGGGAAAAGGAACACAAACACACACTGAACACCAAGATAGAACAGGCTGTTACCCAAACAGTGTGACGAGCTTGTTTGGGGAACTGCATCTACATCACTCGAGTCACCAAGGCTATGCTCTTGGTCTCCTCCCAGCCTCTGGTGGGTATCTGTTCAGACCACAAAGTCAGCAGTCTCAAGCATTTCAGCATGACCTGCAGTTGGCATAGTAAATGTCCACAGCTGGAAGCGTGGAGAGTTTGAAGGAAAAATGTCAGTGTAGCATCAACTTTGTGTCAGACAGCTTTTACCTTATAGCTCCACTAACGTTAGCGTAATTTCCCACTCTCTTGTGCCTAACTCTGCTCAGAGCAGCATGTATTTCTGCCATGGGTTTGAGCTAGTGCCGAGGCAGCTCCAGGGCTGAGAAACATCAGTGCAGCCCTTCCCCCAAGCTGCTCTGCTCCATATGCACGTGGGACACCCTGTGCTGCCCCTCACAAGGCTTTCTGCCCCAAGCAGGACGTGAGGGTAGCAGCACGCAGGTCGTCTCAGCAGCACTCCACTCCTTCTTTTTCTTGGAAAAAAAGGACAGAGAGCAGAGATGGGAATCTCATCTGCGTCAGGAACACGAACTAAAGCTACCACAAGTAAAACTCCAAGCACATTTCAGAGTTTTTTTGCTTATTCAAGTATCTGCTATGTCTGAATTGATACAAAGGGAGCAACAGCTAGCGTTGCCTTTTGGCAGCAGCTGGAAATCTCTGCCCGCAGAGCAGCATCACCATCTACAGCATGTTCCAGTGGTTCCTGCCCACCCTGGGGGGGCCAAGGTGGGCTCAGGGCACGTGGCAGCAAAGTCCCTCCAGGTCTGCAAGGGCTTGATACAAGCCCTCCACCTTCTCCTTAACTGCAATATAGTTACCCTTCCATAAAGCTGGAAAGCAGCTGTCCCCCAGCCTGAATCAGAGTTGCTGGCAGTGTCAGCCCCCTGCAAGGGGTAAGGGAGGAGAGCCAGACGCACCGCCTGCTCCAGGGCTGCCCGTCCTCCGCAGCCCGAAGGCTGCCTCAGGCACGCTCCCAGCTTGAAGTAAGACAACCAGTGAAATCTGGGCTTTGGGGCAGGTTTAAGAGCAACCTGAACGGATATCTGTAAACATGGCCACCGAGGCTGCCCTAATCGCTGCCAGAGGCTCGGCCTTCGGCAGCTTCTGGAGTTAAGGGTGTGAAGGAAACGCCACTGCTGCTCCCGCTGTTAGTCAAAGATGCTGATCTGCCACGCTCTCCTTTCAAAAAACTACCAGTAAATCGAGTCACTGATGAAACGCACAGAGAAGAGGGACACATACCCTGGCACTTTGCCTGTTGGCTTTTTTCTCCTCGTCAGGAAGCGGTGGCATCGGGTAAGGGTATTTTCTGCTGGAAGCAATAGATCCAGTGGACGAAGATGGAGACTTTGCAGGAGACAGTGTCCTGAGATGTTGAAACACACAAAATAAATGTGATGTTTTCAGGTCCTAGCACTGCAACAGCAACTGCCATTACTCTGAAGCTTGGTTCAGAACCAAGTATATAGTTTATTATTAGCTCAGTATCGGGGGGGATAAAGTTGTTTGATCAGTAGTCTAATAATTTCATGATACGAATAAAGGTATTTATAGCTTTCAGGAACACTGGAAGAAAAAAAAGAAAATTTCCTACTTCTTATTAGAATTGTAATGCATAACAAAAATTATTTCTTAAACTGTTTTATATGGTACTGTAATTAATCATTATAAAATTAACAACCAAATCTGCAATTGAATAAATACAGATCTAAAAGATAGACATAGCAATATGAAGCCTAAACAGAAACAGTGATGGTATAAATACAAGCTGAACAATGTCTTCTGCCAGTGACTAAATGGCATTTATCAGTGTCTTTATGCATATCTTACACATCTCCTATATTGCTGCAAACATAGCAAATAAATCTATTCTTTTATAACACATTAATTTACACAAATGCATGCATTTGGAGGCCAAACTGTTAGTTGTGAAGTAACAAAGGCATATACAAAGTGCTAATAACAAATTATTAGACATGCAAGCATCATACAGTGCATATTGTTCCAGCCAAAGAAAGAGTCTGATGAGAATATACAAAAATGGACTGATTAGTCAATGGCAATCAGCATTTCTGTACAAGGTGAGTAGAGTAAGCAGGAGCAAGTAAATGTTTGTATCACATGAAAGGCATTCTTTTCATGTCAATAAGGCAGCAGCACATTATTGACTGAAATTTTATACCCAAGAAAAACTCTTACGCTTCTGTTTTGAGATTCTGCACTTTTCCCACTTGAGAGGTTCCTATCAGGCTCTAAATCTGGGCAGAATAAAAGGGGAAAAAAGCCTCAAAGTAGAAAAATTGAGCTACCCTGGCCTTCTTGTTCTGTTTTGCAGACTAAGGGCATTTTTCAAAGGAGGCCTCCCACTAGTGCAGGCACACCACCCAGACCCTCCCTGAGCACTGCTGCCCTACTATCTTCTGAGCTTAACGCATCCCTGAAGATGGAAGGTTTCCCTCGGTTTCTACAGACAGGTCTTCCAAGGCCCTCAAATGCAGCAGCAGGCTGCGCGTTGTGCAGCTGTAGACCCCAGTGATGAGCACCGTCACCGATACCAAGGAGCCACAGGAGCCACCCCGGCAGACAGCCCCACATCCCTGGCTCCAGGATTTGCAGGATCATGTCATTTCATCTAGAGAGGATTACAGACAAGGCAGGGACTCTTTGGCGTCTGGAATTGTTTCGTATCTCTATTACTAAATGAAATTAATTTACCTTTAAATAATTATTCTTTTATTTTGGACTAGTGTATCATTTTCTTGTGTCTGTAGCTCCCTACAACAGCACACTCATCTCCCATACAAACAATGATTGATGGTAGCCACGAGCAACAAGGTGTCAATGGAAATTATATGGTGAGAGCTCTCCAATCTGGCTTATGATGCTTTAACGCCTCATGCGGTAGCCTCTAAGTTCAGCACCTAAAAGATTTAGGCTGGTACAATTATCCAAACGTGGAAGAGCACATCTTCAGCACATGCACTTTGATCACCCATTAAGATGAACTGGACATACGTGAATGTTTTCAGGAAGAAAATTTCAAACAGCTCCTGCACTATAAAACAAGCTTTTCCTATGTCCAGCATCACAGATCTGGGCACCAAACTGCACTTGCAAGAAAACAGGTTATTTAAAAAAAAAAAAATCCAGGGAAAGGTTCTCAACAGTGCCCTGCTGTTCACTACCCATACAAGTCCTCTCACCTCTGCCCACACTTGGACTGATAAGGATCACTAATAAAGTACTAGTGGATCTAGAATGAAAAAAAAATAAGGAGAAGAGAAAGGAGGGAAGATAAGGAGAGCAGATTTTACTATTATTAGTAATCCAATTATTCATGAATTTTGCCCCACAGCTGCAGGAGAATTTAAAATGCTCATGTTTAAATTTATAACAATGCACCTAGAGATTAGAAGCAAGAAACTGGGGATGTTAGATCAGACTTGGCAAGCCCTAGCAGAAAGCTGTTTATATAGGTACCACAGCCAGGAGGTGGCACGCAGAACAAAGGCACCTCCCATCCCTTGTGCTACAACCAGGGGCCAACATCACCTCCTGCACACCACAGGCTCTTCCCACGGGTTATTTTAGGCACTGTAAGAGCAGGCCATGGTGAGAGGGAAAGCCATGGCCAATCCACCTGTCCATCAGCCTGAGCAGGTGATCCTGGAAGGAGCAGTAACCCCCCAAGGATGGGGCATCTTGAACGTTTTCCCTGCACAGCATGTCCTCTGACCAGGATCCCTAACTGAGCCTTTAGCCAGGCAGCTTTGCATCATAACTGAAACACGATGCTGCCTTTTCAAACGATTTTGAAGCCCAGACCTCCAGGGTAGCTGCCTACATTTCCTTCTTCTCAACCCCCCTTTGCGTTACCTGCTCAACTACAGTTTGCACCCCTAACTGATGTGCACATCGCTGCTCACCTGCATTTGCAAATCCACATCGATACATCGAGGATGCAGTTGCACACTTACAGAAATGACCTTGCCCTCCCCTCACAGGGCCTCCCCACTTATTTTTGCTACAGTTACAGGCTGGTTTTTGTGATCTTTAGTGCCATCTACTGTGACTGTGAAAACATATCACTACTAACCGTATGCTCACACATCTTACAATGCGTCTTGTGTGATAAGCGTAGTTGTTTGAGGTGTTTTTTACCACCTTTCAGGTTATGCCCTGCAATTGTGTGTGCTGTGTATCCCAGATTTACATATACTTTAAATGAGAAAGAGCCAGACATGACGTTTCTCATTTACAGGATGGAAGAAAGACAGCATTCAGGGACACTTGCAAGGTAATGCTGGGGTTAAAGGTAGGCAAAACTTTGCAGTTTTGGTCAAGGGTGGGATCCATTTAGCTTTCACTGGGGTTTTAGTTAGCCTGCTAACAAATCCATTAGCTTTCATGCCAAATGTTGCTTCCAGCTGAAATTTATAGAAGAACCTAGCACTGCGTTCTGCCCTGTACACGCCATGACAGAGATTCAGAGGTTTTAGTGCCAATCCCAAATGAAGCCATGCACCTCAAGGCACCGCAAGAATTCTAATTTCTGACCAGAAAGCAAGAGGTACTGGCCATTTTGCACCTGTCTTTCTGTCCTGGAAGCTGAAACTAAGAGTGTGGGGAGACCATGCTGTGATTCACAACAAAACACTGTGGCAGCGGGAGGACATCTGCATGCGCTCTCCTGCAGCCAGGCGCCTGCCTGCTCTGCCTTCTCATCACCTCAACAGGGAGAGTGTCGGCCCACAAGAGACGGTGTGAAATGTGTCGCCCGGTCACACAACTAAACGTCTTGCGACTTCGTCTTGCGTGTCATTTTAGCTGAACTCAAGGCAGGTGGCCCTGACAGATCTGAACTGTTCACAAGCTGTGCTTGATTCTGTTTCGCAGACTAAAATAATTTAATGAAATCCAATTAACATTCAACCCGGTGAAAGTATTTCAAGCCCAAAGGCAGATACTGTCAGCCTAGCCTGACCTTTGCTGCTGTGGGTTCAGCTCTTTGTAGGACATCATCAGCCTAAATCATCCTACATTAGGAAATTGGGATCTTCTAAAAACACTGATGTGGCTAAACATTTTAACATTTTAAATGCAATTCCTTTTAAAAACCACAAATGTGCTCAAGTTCCCTCAGAAAGTGCAGCAGCAGAGGGGAGGCTCAGCTCGCGGGGGGCTGCAGAAGAGGCTAAGGCTGTGGTTTGAGCCGTCCGCTTTAAGAACAGTAATGGCCCAGAAGCAGGCATTCACACGCTTTAATGAATTCTTCTCCCTAACTCTTGAAATGAAATCCTGATCCTACTGACATCAATAGACATTTTTTTCATTGTCTGCCAACAAGGCCAATATTTTGCTTTGGTTGTAATGGAGAAAACTTTTTTTTTCTTTAAACACGACCTAAAGCTGCCTCAGCAAGAGCAGGGAGCTAGTGGCTGGTCACAGCTCTGGCCTCAGCTGGATGCTCACAGAGAAGGCAATGGACCTGGCAAAGCAGCAGAGCCAACTCTGGCTAATGATCAGCTGAGGAAGAGCTGAGAAGAAATCGAGGAAGAAGACAGCCAGGACATCAAAGCACATCAAAAATAGGAGGGAAATTATAGCCTGTTGTCTCCTGCCTTCCATGCCCCTTGCCAGTGCCCTTCGGATATGGGGTGGCCATTCTCCTTCTGGGTATGTGTCTTGGGTCTCCCTCTATAAAACCTGTGTTTTTTGTAAACTATTTTTCTATTTAAACAACTCCTACAGAATCTAAGTTACTGTAAATATTTGCATTAAATCAAATGTAGGCAGCTCAGTGCTTCAGTAGGTGCCTTCCAGTCTTTTTTTGTCTATAATTATCTATAGAAATGCCACATTTGGGGATTCTGACAGTTTATTTTCTGATACCACCATCCTGAGTCTTTTAAGATTCAGTAAGGATTTCGAGTAATCCTTAACCGTATTACGTAAGATCAGTCTGTATGGTAGCCACTGTAATTAGCAGTAACAAAATAAGCAGTAATATCACACTGGTAAAACAGCACACCTTGCAGCAAAGCTGAAATCAGGGAAAGGTTTCCTGCCCGGGTTTATTGCTTGGGTTACACAGCTATGGCCTGGCATGTAAAATTAAAATCTAGCCTATACTTTGAGTAGGAAAATGAGATTTTTCTTTACAGATCTTATTTTCTTACTGAAGGGAATCCCACAGCTGGGAGCTTTCAGGCACCAGAGACACCAGCTACTATTATTATTATCATTAATAAAAAGTAATTATATAGAAATACCCATTAGACTTGTAGACTAGAAAAAAATTAATAACTAGGACACCAGGTGACAGAGAGAAATTTTGATTTATACAGATTTTTTTCACCTAATGGAGAAAGTCTTTGTGATACCCAATATCTCTATTTTCTGAAAATCTGCATCATTCACAGGAACTGTAGGAAGCATTTTTGTCTTTTTTTGTAATTTTACTTCACTCTACCTGCAACAGCACCAGTCATCAACACATTATTCCTAAAACCATAGGGAGACACGCAAAACAGCAGTGTTACTTTCAGGCTGTCTTCAAAAGAAAAGACAAACCAAAGATTAGCAACAAAAATACTACTCAGCTAATTATCTGGCATAAATATCTTATCCTGGGCTATGATTCCTAGTATCAGCTGAACAGTCTGACTTCATCCTTTCTGGTTCATCTAACAAGGTTTGGTTTGTTTTGTTCGTGAATTACTTCACAGGTTCAAAACCCAGCCATGTGATGTTCCTAGGAACACCATTCCTAGGAACAGCATTTTCCAGTCTGTGACATTAACCAAAACTGCACCTGAGTTTTGGGGAGAACCTCTCAT
This sequence comes from Haliaeetus leucocephalus, assembly GCF_000737465.1. Classification (NCBI taxonomy): domain Eukaryota; kingdom Metazoa; phylum Chordata; class Aves; order Accipitriformes; family Accipitridae; genus Haliaeetus; species Haliaeetus leucocephalus. The sequence goes on from NW_010972436.1 coordinate 6,301,769, forward strand.
AAACCCATGGCAATTCATCCCAGGAGAAAATCTGATCCTTTGCCTTCCATAATATGCCAGCAGAATACTTCCCCATGGTTACCTCAATTAATTAGGACATATAGGTTTCTAAATTTATTCTAGTTTCTCTCTCATTTCTAAAGCTACTGCTGCAGACAGTCATTAGTAAGCTGCTATGGTGTAAAATTTTTAATTTATGTTTCATCTCTGCTGATATACACCACTTAAAACTCACATGGGGCAGCTTAATCCTCATCTACATGCAAAAAAAATCTTGGTTTATCTCAAATACAATTAGAAACGTGACTTATTCAGTGCAACAGTTGAAAACCCTCAGGGGCGGGGTATGCTCCTATCAATTTAATCTAGTTACTAAATCAAGATATACTGATATTAAAAGATGAAAACCAAATTAAGAGTATCCACACAGGAATTGAAATCTGTTTAACTAAACCAATTAAAGTAAAATATTCTAAACCAGTGTTATCATCATATTCCATCAATATCTTTGTTTACTGTGACCAAAGGGCTTCTGATACAAACACCCTGAAAGACAGCTATGGGGTTAGATTACAGAGAGTGACTGATGGCCTTGCCTGAACAACAAAGGTCCAGAGGGTATTTTTAAGAAAAGGTTTGCTAATAAAAACACACCTCATTTCTAGTGTGAGCTTGCCTAATTTCACCTTCCAATGACTTTTGGTCATTATCCGTCTCAGTCTGCCTGCTCCATTAAACTGAACAGCTTGAGGCCCTGCAGTCCCTTCTAACGTTTCTCAGGGCTTAAACCTCCCCAGTTCTTGACCATGCTTGTTGAACTGTGAACACCAGAACTGGACCATGTATCCCAATGCTAAAACCAACAACGGTAAAACTACTGGACTCACAATACACCATGCCTGAATGTCCAAGCACCAACACAGAGACCTGGCTGATACTGGTTGGCAAAATCACAACATTCTCCCATAAGCCTTGGATTCTTGTGTCAGGGATTTTTACTTCTTGTTCAGGACTGAGATCAGCACTGGCAGGCTTAAATTTACCTTATTTGCCCTATTTGTTCATTGGAAAACCTTTCTGAAACTTGCTCTGTGATTTAAGAGTTCTTGAAAGCAAACACAAATGGTTTAAAAAAAGTGATGATTTTATGCTCTTTTAAGGCTTTGTGGCATTTTTATTTCTAAAAATTACTAAATTCCCACTCTGCTATTTAATATCTGCCAGTGCTACTATCAGAAAGGAAATGTTTCATTAGCATCTTGTGATTCAACTCCATCATGTTTTTTTCCAAATACACACTGGACTTATTTAGTGACTGTTTCTGCCCTTTTGCACTATTATTAGGTCTACTAATGTAGCAAAATTATTGTTAAGATTCTATTTACTCGTTCTTACCATCCTTCACTGTTTTGGCTAAAGATTTTGCTTTGTATTCTTTTTCTTTTTGTTTCTATAATTCTTGTTTCAGCTTCATTTTTGATATGTCAACTTAGAGCTTCATCAATTTCTTTTATGTTTTATATTATTTGTCATAAATTGTCTTCCATTCTCTCCTATGCTAGCTGATTTTTTCAGCTGATGCAAACTTCTCTCAGCTGTGGGATTGTGTCTTTCAGGAATCTACTAAAATGTTCTCAGTCTCCTGATTCGTGTACAACAGGGAGGCCAGCCTCATACATGCTTCTTCTCTTTAACTTGGAATATATCAAATAATACACACCTTCCCCTCTCAAAAACAAGTGATATTTCGGTTGAACCCTACACTCACTTGTAACAGATTCATTAGTGGTTTGATAAATAGAGCACAGAGTATATTCTCATACATTTAGTTTTCCAATTACAATATATTAATTATTTCATTGTATGCTGAGGGTAAAATACCACTACTTTTTCTTTTTTTTTTTTTCATGTAAATTTTAGTATGCACTATATAAGACAGTGGGTAAAGTCAATGTGTTATGAAACTACTTGCTTCAGTAAATTACATTCTATTTAAGTTAATACTACTTTATTAGTGATAAATATGTCTCATGCCCATAAAACACTACTTGGCATAAAATGATGAGAAAGCTACTACAAGCTATAGATGATGGTGGGAATGCATGCACTACACACACCCTTTTCAATGGCTTCATTAAAACATTCAGAAAAAGAATTGTAAATTGCACATGAAGCCAAAAACAGACATCAAAATGCAGCAAAAGAAGAGGGGCCCTTTGCACCTACAGAAACTTGTATTGATTTATACAAGGTAGGAGTCCCAAGATATTTGTATATGCTGGAACAGCTCTTAAAAATTATATAGAATTAATTTACAAAATACCTAAAGTATGGTCCTTCAGTGTTTTTATTCACATCTTCTACCCACTTAGCTACATTATATTCTCTTTTGAACCATGGGTTTAAATACCTGCAGAAAGCAATGGAAGGAACAGAGAAAGCAGAAGAACAAGAATAGAAAATCTGAGAACACACAGCACAAGCTTAGCAAGGATGTCTTCATCCCCAAAATGCAAGTGACTATGGCAAATAAATCAGTATGGATGTTGGGTGAGGACTAGGCAATGTGTACAACTGCATGAAGAAATCTGACCTACAAGAAGACTCATATGTTTGATTAACCTGGAAACTCTTTGGGATACATCATTCATTTAATGTCTTAAGGGTAAAATTCACTCCCATGCAGAGGGCCAGCATTAAGTTTATCGTCTGAACTCCTCTCATGATCTCAGAATAAAGATGAAGGGGCATTTTGGCTCCAATCCTGCAGTTTGCTTGTTGAAGACATATGTTTTCACACAGCTAGAATAAATTGCAAGATAATAGTCTAATGAGCACAGAAACTTGGGCTTGGCCCTTTCTACAGGAATGAATTTCAGCCTCAGTGTGTTAAAAGGCTTGAATTGTTTGCCACTACAGTGGCACTTTTTACACTTATGTGCAAATAACTCTCTGATTTTTCGATGATCATTTAATTTGGTAGGACCACAAGAAGGTTTAATGGAGGTGGGCTGCAGAGTTATCTCACATTTTACAGAAGGAATCTTGATACCAAACCCACACTTTTTAGGAAAAAGTCTGAGCTGCATACTCATATTAGCTACATGAAAACTCTGAAATAAAAACAGTGTTGAATTATCTGACAGTAATATTACCAGGAAAGAAGAATTTTTTCTGTAACTGGTTTCTCTTAGCCCCCAATAACAAGGTTAGCAAATTGCTCCCCCTCTGTCATGTTAAGAAAAAAGGGCAATGTAGAAACAGGAGTCTGCCTGGTCCAATTTAAAGTCTGTTCTTGTTGTATAAGAATGGCAACAGTTTAACAATTATTTGTGATCACCACCTTTATATAATAGAGACTAGCACACTCTGAAATAGGAAACAAATTGTAACCAAGGAAAAAGGGAAAGAAAATTCCTCTTTAAGTTATTTTCAATATTTCTGGGCCAGTTCTCGCCACCCTTGTTTATAAGTGACTCCAATGACCTCACACATGGGAAGAGGCCTCACAAGGGATTGCTCAGATGAGTAAAGGTTGGGCCAGATCATGTCATTCAACCCCCACCATATTTCAAACCACGTTGACGACAAAAGCAGCAGCACTTTTTCGACTTCTTTTGCTCCTTTTTTGCTCTGGAACTTCTCCTCCCCGCCCCGCACAAGCACAGCCACAGCTCTCAGAAAGTACTCGCCCTCAGCCACAAGTGCTTCTAAGTAGCTTCCTCAGCTCGCTTATTTATCAGGAATCGGGAGTGCTTTATGCTTTCCAGCTTGGGCTCTTAGAGAAAGAAAACATCAAAGGTGGTAGCGCAGCAACAGATGAACTGCAAGTGAAGCAACAGGCTGACACCAGCATCATCAGGAACTAATAAACTTCTGGTTTAGCTTTAATTGTAGGTGCACTACACATTTTCTTGTACTCGCTGCAGTAGTTTTGACTTGCTTTTTTTCATTTGAAAGTGTCTTTTGGTAACCATGAAACACTCCCAATCTGGCTTCCTGTATTGGAAAACAAAGTGTAAGGTGGTATCAAAGCATGCAGTTGTTGCACAACCGTGTTGCAGGGTTTCCTGGGTCTGGTTGTACTACAGACCGTCGTTCACCACCTCAATTCATCTGTTACAGAAAGGTTAAACTTGAGTTACTGCAGACCACTACGTGATACCATTAGAAAGCTCTCAGGCTGATCTTCCTGGCCACATGTTCATTAGTGATGGCCAGGATCTGCATTTTCTTTCACTGAGAAATTCCGCTTTAAAACACAGGTATCCTTACACGTAAGCCTACAGCTAGACCAACAGCTCGATTTGGCTTGTAGCGCAACATGCAACAAGGCAAAAGACCTGGGCTCAAGAGGACTTGTACTCCTCAGGCTGGCGAGGAGGAAGGTTAGCTAGCGCTGCATCAGCAGGAGCACCTCCAAGCAATCACGGTGTTTTGCCACAGTGAAACTATTGTATACTGAGGGAAGGGACTTTTCACGGGATAAAATGGCAGCCCAGAATGCAGGGGCAGGTGAGACTGACCTGTGATCCCGACTCCCTGTTTGGGGGTGGTCAGAACCCCCTGGGCTTATGCCTTGGGCCGGGGTTTGGTGGGCGAGAGAAAGCCCAGGCTCAGATGCATGGGTTACCCTGCTGCAAAAAGACAATATATAATAGAAAGTCTAAGCCAAAGATGTTTGTATCAGTTATAACAATGAGGACGACAAACGCTTATAGGAAAAGCAGAGCAAATTAACAAAGGTCAGAATTGCTATTTGGCAAAACACATGTTCCCTGGAACCTGTTTTAACACAAGCTCCCAATTAAAGTGTCAGCTTATTCAGAAAATTCTCATTATCATTCCTGTATAACTCTGATTTTAATAGAAAACTTGTTTTATCAGGCCATTTCATCAACCCTGTTTCTGAAAAAGCCACAGAAACATTTGGCTTGTTGGCATACCTTCCATGTGAACTGAACCATCTGCCTTTAGTAAAGAACACAAATTTTGTTTTAAAACATCTAGAAACAATTAAAAACATCCCAAAAGAGCTTTAGCAGTCTCCATAGAACTATACCCTTAGCAGAAGCCTTGTTCATGTATCTGTTAGGTACAAGGGGTCACACAAAGGCACGAGCAGTAGATTTTTCAGGAACTGCCCAGTGTGCTTGCAACCCTCCTGTCAGTGCTGCTCATGAGGGCTGCAGAGCTCAAACCTTGCTCAGTACTTCAGAAATTTTGCTTAAATGATTAATGGCATGAATCTCTATCTAGTGCTTGGCTGTATACAAAAAAAAAAAATTGTGCATAATACGTGCAGCTACTGCAGACATGCATATGTCAGATACTTTTGTAGGGAACTGTATTAGTGCACACCTGCTTAAAAAAAAAATTTAATTCAGCACCCAATGAACCCAATTTTCTAGCGGTTAACTACACTGTCTCTACTACTAACAGGTAACAGTGTTACCCCTTTTCTTCCATCTCAACAAGTATGCTTTATTGGACTCCCAGGGGCCACAAAGGTGGATTTTCCAAATGCTGTCCACTGTTTCAGAACAGATTTCAATATTATTCTATATTTCCTAGGGAAGATAAGAAGGTAAATCTGCCTGGGAAAAGCTTTCATGTATTCTGAGGCATCCTCAAAGCAGCTGGTGTTGCTTTTTGTTTTCCTAAATGAGTAAATGCTGGCCACAGTTAGATCATTCTCAGTCAATTTTCTCTGCTCACAAAGGAAGTTATCTCTCTGACCAGAGTCACTGTGCACCCTTGGCAATTATTTCCACTCCCCACCAAATCGACACAGCACGTGGATCATTCAGTGGGAGCTGTCTCTCCAAGGGGTGACAGGCTTGCCAAGGAGACTTGGTTAAGTCCAGGATATGGACCCAGGATATGCGGTCCCATGCAGTCCAGGATAGACCCCATCAGGAGAAAGAGCATTTTCCTGCCTGGCAGGTCTCTCTCAGGAACACACGTGCTGTGCTTCGTCCCTAACAGGCTGCTGCACAGCCCTTGGGAAGTACAAGCCTCCTCCCTCTAGCACCAGGGCCGCTGCTGGGTTGAGAGACTGTAATAAGCAGCAAGAAGGAAAGCAGGGAACTAGGTGGAAATTCAGGGGCACCTTTAAAAGAGAAAGAAATTTAGAGGGAAAAAGATTTCCAACTCATACTCTCTCTGTCTACCCACTTATTTAGTGCTCCAAAGTTCTCAGTGAAAATGTATAATATACCAGCTGAACAGCACAGAGGAAAAAAATACGCCCACCAGCATATTTACTGAAAACAATACTCTTTCCATGCAGTTACGTTCACTCTAGGCTAAAAAGAGCTGATCTGGTTTCATTCTTTATGGACCAATTCAGCCCCAGTGTACACCTCTGCTGAATGATAGAATAACGGTATCATTAATTTAAACTTTTTTTTCTTTTTTCAACAAATTTTAAGAAATACAATTGGAAAATGACGGAAAGCACAGGACAAGTTTCTAAAGAAGAATGTGCAATCTCATTTGTATTCTTGGCAATTTGGTCAGACTAATTTTGCTTTTATCAAACTCTCTCATGCAAAGAGAAAAGAAAACAAGCAAAATAACATTTCAGTAAGAGTTTATCAGCACAAAGCCCAAGAGCTCAAGGGCATTTGGCAGATAAACTCCTCCAAGGGATCTAGGGCTAAAATTTCTGCTTCCATGTTGCCATTTTGACCATGCAATGTTAAAATTGGAATGTGCATCAAACTATTATTTCTGTAATTTGTAACAGAGGGCCTTTTCTATGAACCTTTCCGAGCCTACTCACCTCAAGACAGTGCACTGCAGATGGAAGAAAAGTTTCAGAACAAACTCAAAATGCCCAAACCGAAGAAAGCAGGGCCCAGAGAGGAGTTAGCATTATTGGTTTCCAGCACGGTTGGTATCAAGCCCGTTTGCTCATAGAGGTGCAAAGTTTGTACTAATAATAGGGGGAAAGGGCACTGCCATCGCCACCATGGTCAAAGAAGGGGCCATTCCCGTGTGGCGTAAGTGCTGTAAGAGCAGGCCAGTGCTTGACAAGCCCAGAGATTATGTTTCCAGCCACTCACCATTCATTCACAAAAGCAGCCTGAACCAGCAGGCTTAAGTACATAAGGAAGGCTCTTTCCCTATGGGGAGCACTGCACACATGGGCTCTTCAGTAAATGTAACCAATAAATTAATAAGAAAGCAACTCTAAGCCATACTAGAAAGGTCTGGGGATCAGTCACTTGGTAAGGACTCTCATTACCCATTTATTGCAGGGCTTACTCAAGACTGGCTGTTTCAGGCTTACAATGATAAACTTCAGGGTACTCTCAAAGCAGACAGATACCTCTCCTAAAACCTCCAGGCAGGTACGCAGAGATACAAAATCTCTAACTCTGCAATGGCCCAACCCAAGGTGAAGACAAGGGTAGGAAACAGGTTATCAGAAATTCAGTATTGAACCAGGATACACTCAGCAATGGCAGTTTACTGTAGACAAAAGCCTGCAGTGATGGTGCAGGCTGCCACCATCATTGGGAATTGCTATGGGAACGACTGTGAGGAAGCCTACATAAAAAAGAAAATTGATAGTTAATTTTTAAAGAATACATAAAAAGAGGTTGAAATACATTAGCCAAACCATTTACCAGATTATCAGTCAGCAATCAGAATGGGCCACAGAAAAAAAAATGCAGCTGTCTACTTTTCAGTACTCTTAATCTCCATCTACAAAACACAAATATGAAAACCGTACTTTTTGGCTTTGCTTTTATAAGTTCAGACTTACTCAGTTGAATTAGACCGTGGCCTAAATCTTTTGCCTCTGACTTTCTTTCTGTTTCCTCCTATATTACCTGAAAGAAATCAAAGGATACAGACGGTAAAACAACTTGAAACTCACCTGCGTCCCATGCCAAACTGTATATTCTTTTTGTATCCCCAGCAAAAGAGTCATTACCTCATTAGCTTTAACCATCTAAAAGTCACAGGTCAGCTCCTCTTGATTTACCTCAGACCAGCTAAACTTGACACCTACGTGATCCTTCTCTACTTTTTGCTGCAACTGTAAAAAACTCCTTAATTTCAGCTTTCATTTGAGAAAATCACTACACTTCAGCAAAACCACTAAACACCACCTGATAAAATCACAGAAGCTGGCAAGAGCGAATAGATGACTTCTTTTTCATGTTAGCTCACACTGGAGGAATGGGAGAAATTAAACATCATTTCTATGTGACAAAGCATTGTGCAAAACAGGTACTTGAGTAGGGTACTGCTAAATCCCAATTCCAGGTTAAATTAGCACAATTGTAAGGAGCCATGCTGCTGTCCTAAGATCAGCTAAACTTTCAGCAGAGCAGCAATAGCCCAGAGGCTGGTTTCCACTGTGGCCAGCACTGAGGTTCACACTTACCTTGCCAAGAATTACTCCTAGGCCTCCCATTTTCACAAATGTCTGAAATATGTTTTGTGTCTGGGATCCTTTCACTCCAGGAATGAGATAATCCATTTGACCTGGAACAGGAGGGCTCAGATGCGGTTATTTTTAAGGGTATTATCTCACATCAATGTTAGCTCAGTGGTTCAGAGACTCACATTCCCGAGGCCGGTGACATAACACAGCCTAAGGTCTGTCTGCACTAGCAGAGCATCCAGGATTTCTGGTTAAACCCTGCAGTTATGCTTCACAGCTGTCCCTGCAGCAGTTCGGTGTGCCCACGTTCAAGAGCCAGGCTTCAGCACTGCTTTCTTGCATGTCTGCTGTGGAAAGCACAAACACCAGTGCACACCAGATTTCCTTTGGATTTGCAGCTCTGCCCCAGTTCTTAGCTGGAAGATGCTCTTCCAACTGTGCTCATCTCAAGGTTTTTTTTAACTCACAGTTAAGCACATCCCACCTGCAGGCTGCCCACTCCCTCCTTGTGCTGCTGTAGGAAAGCCTGGACCGCTTCCCTCACCCCACTGCTACCAGTCTCAGGGGCCCAGGAGTCTGTGATGAGCATCCTCCCACCCACAGCTGGTAGCTCCAGTGGAGAGGTAACTGCCTCATTTTTGCTAATTCTGAATTTTTATTATATTTTCTCAGCCAGTCACTGCAGTATATATTCCTAATGCTAAACTCAAAGCCGAAAACAGTCTTTTTATCTAGGTGCTTGGTGCAAACTGAAGTTTTTCTTTCCTCTTGTATACCCTCTAAGAGCCAGAGATGTGTGTGGCAATGTCCAACACATGGGGTTTTGCAACAGGCTCCCTCCTGTTGAACTAGAGCTGCTGCTCAGCTGTTTGCCGCGAGATGTACAATTACATCCAAAACAGAACACAAGAGGAAGTTGAAAACTGGTCAGAATAGATGACTTATTTATTACAAAGAAGTTTTGCTTAAAGGAACTATTTCTGTAGTTTCTAAGTCTGGATACTCTTGCATTTTTCAGTCTCTGCTTTCCTTGGAGGGCAGGCATCTGAGAGATGCTCTTCAGTTTCCAGAAGACCAGGCTAATCACAGCCACACTGAAATAAGCCCAGGATTTAATTAATTCAAACTTAATTACAGCACAAAATGTCTGAGAACCAACAGATCCACTGACTGGTTTTTTTAATAATTTTCTCTTCCTAAAGGTCTATTTTCAGGTTCAGGAATGTCTTGCTATATACTGGTTTTAGTGTTTGCTACCTCGTAACAGCAAGAGTTATCATAAAGTTCTGTCTTAACCCTTGAACATCCTCTGAATACCAACTAACACTTCATAGTGCTTTCCAGCATGGAGAAGCCCAGGGAGCTAATGGCCCAGTCACTCTGACATCTATGAAGAGATGCCATCCATATCTGCACACAGAGCAAATCAAAACCAGCTTGGAAGGCAGGAAATAGCACTCCGGGGATTCAAATGGAAAGACTATGTCAGCTCCACCACAATGTTAATGAAATATTTGTCAGACTTACTTTTCCAGACTTGACAGTGGCACAACATACCTGAACTGGTGGTGGGGAACAACAAAACTCTCTAGTACAGACAGACCTTAGAAACCATTAGCTTTTTGGAATGAATAATAAACAGAGACACATGAAAGAAATGAAGTATGAAAAGAAACACAGATACTGAATGAAAGAAGAAATGCATTAAATGGCATTCATTTAAAAAGAAACTATTTTTCTTAACTGGTACTTGAACCTGCTTACACAAAGCTATGAAAACTTGCTTTCCCAAAACTTTTTTCAAAATTTTATCCAAATGACAAGATTCTCCAACACAAACACTGCATCATTTAAGATTAACACTTGCTCCCTGAAAAAAAAAAATTATTTATCCACTCACACATCTAAAAAGCTGAATTTAAAAATCAGAAATCACTATTTAATCACTACTACAGTTTTTCTAATAACATATTCAGTAGAACAGACTGAATGAAGTTGCATATAGGATCAAGCTGCTATAGCCAAATAGCGAATGTCACTGCAAATGCATCCCTTCCATACATTTCTCATTACTTTCTTCAAAATAACAACAAAGAAAATGGCTTCATCAACTGCACAGTTATAGACTGCTCAGCAAGATAAGAATTGAGAATTGCAGTTTTCTTATGAAGCAGTTCAGGATTGTCTATTCCTCCTACGACATAGTGCTTCTCATAAATTGTTTTAAAGTGCTAGCTGGAGATTTTTATAATTAAAGGATTTCTAACTGCAGAGGGATGGTGAGCATCATGACCTAATGACCTTAGCAATTACAAATGACTCTCAATGCTTTTCAGTGAATTTTCCATTTTAAAATGTTGTTGGGTTTTTTAAGTAACTGGAACAATAACAGAATTAGTGATATCTCATCAAGGGCAAAATCTAATGCCCTCCTTGGTTCCTCATAATAGCAAGCACAAAACTACAGAAAGTCTTTGTAGAATTATTTTCTAAGATAACACTTAGCGACCATTTAGTATACTAGCCTAGTAAGTGGAATAAAATGCAAGCACCACCATCTTTAATGTGAGACAGCAAGAATATTATCCAGAAGTCTAGGTCAACTCAATGAATTAATGACACTGACGAAGATATAAAAATAACATTTATATTGAACAGTTTATGTTTATAACTATTATTGAAGCAAGACAGTGTTCCTTTTCTTTGATTACATGACCAAGATTTAAAAAATTGTGGGGTTTTATTTAATTTTTTTTGAACCAGCAATTATTATTAGAGTCTACTTGAAAACAATTCTCAAGCAGGGAGACAATGAAAATTTGATTAACCAAAAACTGGTTTACAGTGGAAAACTTGTTTATTCTGGCCTATTTGTAATAATTAGCAGCTCAGGGCATCTGAGAAAAATCAGTAATCAAAGCACAAAGGATGCTATTTCAAACATTCCACAAAGAAAGAAGAAAGACTCAAACCTGCTGCAAAACAATGAAATGTTCTGACTAATGGAATAATGGGTGATGGAACAGGTAGAAATCTGAAAATGCGACAGAAAAGCAGACCTCTTCTTAGAACTAGATGCAGAGTTTGTGCTGACTCCAGGAGGCATGTCGCTATAAAAAGAGTCGGCCTCTCCAGGCTTTTTTACATAATCTCCCTGGGGTATTTGTCTAAAGTATAATAAACATTGTAGAGTCAGAGAACATGACAGGCACTAGCACACACACAAACATGCACAAACATTAGTTTAAAAGAAAAGAGCCAAGGCTAGCGATCCTTGAGGAAACTGTTAACCACACACAGTAAACCTATTAATAAATAATTCAACCATCTGAGAGAAAATTCCCGCATGCTTCTGCTATGTGCAGAAAAGTAGATTATGTGGTTTTGGTAGGGGAAAACAAGGAACATTTCACTGATAAACTCTGATTATAGTTTTCAAAGTGAATAGTTTGTGGTTCTTGAGACATTGGATAACCAAGTTCAGACATTTCAAATGGCTCATCACTCTGGTTGTGGAAAGCATCCCCAGGTGATGCACAAATACTACAGCCTGAGCTGAATGCATGCCTGGATCAAAAAGGAGTTCAGGAAAGTGAAAGCCTTTTTCCTTCTGAGATAGTTGCTTTCCACTTAATTTTTGTGATCATTCCTGAATTCAAGAATAGCAACCTGTTGAGTTGTTTAAACCTCAGGAGGAGAAAATCCTCCAGTTTGTTAACTGTTCTCTTGTGCAGGAGACCTAACGCCAGTGTCAGAGCTTCTCAGCTATTCCTGATTACAATAGACTCAATCAGCCAAGACACATAAAAATAATGCCACACACATCTGTCAATATTTTATCCTTTTCCAGTACTAGACGCTTGGTTTTGGTGCATAAAACTATCTATGCATGACAAAGTCCTAATCAAGTTATACAACTTTTTTACAGATAGTGAATTCACTGCCAGCAGAAAAACTGCCATGCAAATATTCCAGTTACAGTTCCACCAAGTTGAAAAATCCTCCCTAGTACAAGTACCTACTTTGAAAGTTGGCTATATCATAATACCAGCAGCTTAGTTATCTATTCAGCCTTGCACTTTCCAAGGCCTTTCTGCTTCAGTCTGCCCCTATTAAGATGCGCATTTATCACAAGGTTGATTCACATTCAAATTGTGTCCAACTACAGACCTGATCTGGGCTCTCTTCACTCCATATCTGAATTTCTAATGCTCCTGAAGTATTTAAAATATATAATTATATGGCACATAAATCATTAGTGCAGTGCAGTACTTCCACACTATTTCTTCTAACACCTCCCGAGTCTTGGTTCTTGTCCCATTCCTCCGCCGATACATTGGTGTGTTCAGAGTTGACTCAGTGTGGGCAGCTCTGCTCCCCAGGGTTCCTCCAGCAAACTGTCCTATCCCGTCAGAAACAACTCCTCCCACATAGCTGTGCCCTTTAAGCCGCACCATCTCAGCTAGCAGAATCCATGGTAATTTGCTCTTTTCATTGTTTTCAGTTTACTCATTTCGGTTGCTTAGTACTGCAAAATATCATTCCTTATGTAAGGCTCAAAAATACCTCAATGGCTTCTTTTCATCTTTATTTAAGGACTAATCATAAACAATTCCAAAAAAAGGACACTCTGGACACCCTGGTGGATGTCTGGTTTTTCCATTTATGGAGCACTCCTTCTACATATCCAAAATTATCTATTTAGAAGTCAGCCTACAGAACTTCATTTTCTGCATGAAGGAGATGTAGTTACTAAGTATCTCCATCATCTTCAAAAGCCTCAGCTTATGCTGATTTCCACTCTATCCATGCCCACAGACACAGCTGCAGACTGACTGCACACTCACAGCTCTCTGTCCATATGCTAGTTTCTGGAGATGAGGGAATTTGAAAAAGTTAGATTTGCTAATATTCCAACGCGAACATGTATGGGGCAGTATTCTGTATTTCAAGGTTCTGGCTGCTCTGTCCTCAGCCAACACTGAAACATCCACAGTAGAGTGACTGGATGGGCATGTTAAGTCTGTGCTTGTAAATAGATTGCGTGCCACTGAGCAGCACCAAACCCTGAAATTCTGCCTTCCTTGTGCCGGCTGACATTTACGACCCACCAACCTCCCCATAAGGCTTGACTTCAATAGCTTTGCCTTTTTCCTGTTACTGTTCCTGCCGCCTATCTGACCTTGTAGTACACAACCAGCACTTGGCAGAGCTTTTCTGCTTTTTGCAAGTATTTTGAGCCTGGCAGAGAAAGCACTACACAGGCAGGGGAAACAGAGAACAAGTACAACAGGTATCAGCAACAAACAAAGCAGCAGCTTGGACCAGGAGGTGGCGATACAGGCAGAAAACAGGAGAATTTGAGAAAGCCTCTTATCTGTGAGGGACTGGAAGAGGAAGGAGCCAAACCCTTTCCAGAAGATCCCTCTGCCAGGCAGATGACTGATGAAAGGGAGGTGGTCTTCCAGGAGCCAAACCTGAGTCACAAAGAACTGTTTGGCTTTTGACCATAAGATTGAAAGGGTAAAAACTCAGCCGTGTGCTGAAGATGGTACTGTGCTTTACCTACAAATCAGTTGAGCAGGGTGGTGGGAAGGAATGGGCTCTTCATTCACACAGCAATTTAAATGCATTGCATTTTTAACTGCAAAGAAGCTCCAGGAATTAATTTGTCTCAAAAGGTTCCTGAACATCATATTAATACTAATTATTCAATTCTCAGCCTCCCAGGAACACTTTCATCTCTAATAGCAGTTGTTCAGTCTCTCCTATTGGAAATATTCTCCTGTTTTCCTAAATAAAACAGACTGTCTCAGAAGTAAACATTATATTTGCTACTGACTCCAGTGAAATCAGGATTTCAAGCAATGCCTTTAGAGAATAAATACCAATTTCACATATTCAAGCAAATATTCTTTAAAATATGATATTTCATCATTGTATTTTCCTTATAGCATGTAAATGAGCAAGAGAGAAGAAAAACTATTTCAGAACTTTCTAATACACATTCTGTTACTTCTATCACATACCTCTGTCTTCTGTAGTTTCTTTCCATACAAAAAGAAGACAAAGAAAGAAGAATGAGTTATCAGTATGCAGGTATACATGGTCAGTAAGAGAAAAAAAAAAGTAAAGAGAAAAGTAATGTATGCAGAATGAAATTTTTCTTCAAAATATTTCTACAGAAAACACTTCTGAAATAAACATAGTCATAAACATACTAAATCAGAATAGACAAGGAAAATATATTCATGTTGATGGCTAATGTCAGTGCTGAGTTGGAGGTGGTGCAGTTCATGATGAGTTTAAGTTGATTCACTATGAAGCTGCTTGTGAAAGGTACACTCTTGCCTTCCACCTCCAAAACCTAATCCCACTGGCTAGATGTGATCTCAATATGAGCCCTTAACTTTGGAGTTGTACTCAGAAATCCAGATTTTCAGATACTGCCAGAAGCCAAGGGTGATATACCAAGACAGCATAACCTACCTTTTTACTATCCTAATCTTCATTCTTTTTTCCAAGTGCTTCTCTCCTTACATATTTTTGAGCTGCCCTCAGCCCACCTCAGTCTAACAAACCAGCAGGGGATGTGCCAGTTTGTTATGCCAAACTGCTGGGGCTGTGTCCCAGCTATAGTACTGCCTGCAGCTGAACCTGCCCTGCCCTCCATGCACGCCAAAGACCTGTGGAGGAAGGACTTGAAGAGCCAGTCTCACCCAAACACAGATGACAAAGTAAGTACCTTGAATATTTCTTTAATATATGCAAAAGAACTAAACCCCTCTGTTTTTAGAAGAAATTCACAAAAGGAGAAAAACTGAAAAAGACCAGTCAGGCTAAAATAATCTACTCTGCCTCTGAGTAAGCGGAACACTGACAGCTCTACACCAGGAGAGAACTTGCACCTTATTTGCAAATTACAGATCTCTCTCTCTTTTACCAAAAAACATGCCTGAATTAATTTCAGGTTAAGCCAACTGAATATAAACATCTGTTTAAGGAAGCCTATGGTTAAATGCTTTACTGACTGACTGAAGGCTAATCTTGCTAAATTTACTTCATCATTAGGAGAGATATGTAATTGAATCAGACTTTATTCTTGTATTTCCTTTGTCAGATACAGCAAAATCATATTCTGATCGTCTACAAAAAAAGAAAAGAAATAACTAAACAAGAAATAAATTTCAAACCTGTATCAAGCGCTCCAAAACCACATACACATGTAAGAACTGCTTGAAAACTGCTACTACTACTACAATGTCACTGTATAAATATAATTCAATTTGGATTTTTTAGATTATGTTTTAATTGTTCTTTTCACAGCATAATCAGCTATCAGATGAAATAAAAATATTTTTAACTGTATTAAGAAGAACATAATTTACTTACTTGTAACCCCAACCAGTTATTCCTAAAACGAGAGCCAACACTAAAATGGTGCCAGCAATAGCCCCTATTATTATATTTGTGCTAACAACACCTGGAAACACAAGAAAGGGGAAAAATACACAGGGTTTTAGCAGAAAAATTTACAAAACTAGTAAATGCACTGTCTTTCAAAAACCTGCTTAGACAACTTGCACTAGGCTGACTAATTGTAACCAGTGATATATAATCTTGAAGTATAACATGGACATAAAAAGATCATTTGTAAATCAAGCTTTGACCTCTATGCCCGTTTCCCTTAACTGAACACTTGCTACATGGGAAAGTTGTGCCAGGTATGCCAATATAATGTTATCAATATTAAACTGCTGTAGCTTACATCCTTATAACCTGCCTGGCAAATATATGCTTACATCGGAATAAAAGTGACTTTTCCGTTTGTTTTTGCTCAAATCCCTTCCATAGCTGAATAAAGTAACCTAAACAGATGTTCTGGAAGACGGTAAAACTGTCCCCCCCCAAGGATTTATAATGAAAAACATTTACATCCTCATTTTTCCACAATATATTTTTTCTTTCATATGCAAGATGAATAAAAACTTTCACTATAAAAATGTAAAAGCCTGAAATTTGTGTGCCAACATTCTGCATACTGGCCACGTAATAAAAAATTGACTCTACAAACAAAAACCAGCCATGTAAGTAACAGTACTTTTTAATCTAGATATGAAAAGTCCCAGCATCTTTTTGCTTATCCTAATCTATCAATATACTTAATAAGGCCACTCAGATGATCAGGACAAGCAAGGTACAACTGGACACACTGGTACCAGTCCTGAGAGGTGTACTGAGTGCTTGTGAGTGGCACCGCTCACATCCAGCCCCACATTTGTGACCTCATTCACAGACACTGAGTGCTCCTGCAGTGGGGGGGAAGGGAAGGGAATGAGGCTCTTAATGGTGCATCGTGTTGTATGCTAACTGAAAGGTAGGAGATCTAGTTTTGTTTAATGAACATTCCTCAAATCCAAGCTTTTCCAGTTATTGGTAAAAATTGTAACAACGTACCTTTATTGATGGCATCTTTATCAAAAAATAGATCATCTTTGATACGAGAACTGCAGTCATCTCCTCCCCAGAATCGGTCACAGACACACTTTATTTCATTGCTACAAACCTGCAGCCAAAAGCGTAGCTCAGAATAAAATCATAAAATTAATCTATTCCCGTAATTAATACCTACAGTATAGCTACAGTCATATAGCACTAATTTTGACAGCCTGTAAAATTTTGCAAAACATTTTTAATATACAGCAATTTTTTATTTATATAATAGATATAAATGTACTAAATGTATTATTGTACTTTATATACAAATATATGTAATATATATAAAGTACATTAATATCTTTTTAATGTAATATATATTTAATAGAGCCATTTATATTTGCTTTGGGAGACTCTGAACCTCAGTGATTTTATTTTTTCAAAATATGACTAAGTGGTTAATTTCAGACTAAAAAAGGGTTTTAACACAGTGTAAAAGACAAAAGACATTATGAGATGTCTTGGTTTCAGCTGGGATAGAGTTAATTGTCTTCCTAGTAGCTGGTATAGTGCTGTGTTTTTGAGTTTGGTATGAGAAGAAAATTGATAACACTGACGTTTTCAGTTGTTGCTAAGTAGTGTTTAGACTGAAGTCAGGGGTTTTTCAGCTTCTCATGCCCAGCCAGCAAGGCTCGAGGGCACAAGAAGTTGGGAGGGAACACAGCCAGGGAAGCTGATCCAAACTGGCCAAAGGGGTATTCCATACCATGGGATGTCATGTCCAGTGTATAAACTGGGGGGAGTTGTCCTGGGCGGGGGGGTGGATCGCTGCTTGGGAACTAACTGGGCATCGGTCGGTGAGTGGTGAGCAACTGCACTGTGCCATCGCTTGTTTTGTATATTCCAATCCTTTTATTAATATTGTCATTTTATTACTGTTATTATTATCATTATCAGTTTTTTCCTTTCTGTTCTATTACACTGTTCTTATCTCAACCCATGAGTTTTACCTTTTTCTTTCTGATTCTCTCCCCGATCCCACTGGGTTAGGGGGAAGTGAGTGAGCAGCTGCATGGTCCTTAGTTGCTTAAACCATGACAGGAGAGAACAAATCCTTTGATCTCAGATCAGCCACAGGGACCTGGACACTGTTTCAAACTCTGTGAGCAACAAAGGGACTCACCAGGGCCACAGAAAAGTCATAGGCTGTGCACCAAGCTGAGAAGCTGCTACTAGCCAAGAGCCAGCTCACTGCCCTCTTCTCCAGAGCAAAGTAACTCTCAGCCAACAAAATCCAACAACCTCATGAACCTTCTTGGTTGACACAATACAGAGGGAATTAAAAAGAGCATCTGGAAGAACAGAGACCTAAGTTTCTCAGTTCTTAGACCTTTATATTCTCTAGTACATTGCCTGTGGAAGTATCAATCAAGTTAGCAGAAGTGATAGCAAAAGAATTGATTAATAAAATTTTTGCAAAACTAATACGTACTTACTGTGACTCATTGTTTAAGATGCCTTAACTGGTATGCGTTATGTTTATTTATGTGCCTCCTCCCCCTTTCCTTTTCAAAAGCTTCTCCAGTATAAAGACTTCTAGAGTCATGCTGCTGGCTTTTTGAAAGGTCTAGCTAGCACACTGCACAACACCAGATACTCAGCAAAAACATAAAAAAGGATTAAAGAGTACAAGAACATACACCGTGTCCTGAACAAATTTGGCTGTCTGTGGTGCCTGGGCAGGTACTGAAGTTGAAGGCCTCAGTGGGGAGGCAGCGATGCTCAAGGCATACCATGTTCGGCCCGCACGGCGTCCCATTCTCCACATAGCCCAGGTCCGTCTCCTCATCAAGTTTCACATGGCCACCACTGCAAGACAACCAAGAGGACCCCGGAGACTTGTGCTGTGATTAGATGGGACTGCTTGAGAAACTGGGCTCTGGTCTGGTGCCTTCATTTCTGTCTGCGTTATACAATACCCATGACCAGGAAAGAGTAAGTATTAGCTTATTTATCTCACTGGTCCTAACATGAAACAAACCAAAACACAGTATATCTACATCAAACAAATGTAACGGTGAAAACAAAGACCATTCTTCCTGTGTAAGAGCTAGTGCTGGAGAAAACATTGAGTTTACTTGTGTAGGACTTTGTTTCATCTTACAGTTGTGTGAAGCTATGAGAACACATCAGGTCTATAACTGGGATTCAGCTAACATATGGCAACGTATTAAGCTGCCAGTTAGCTTTGGCAGTGCAGGCATATGTCGCCATAAGTATTTTGAGTATGTTAAATACTTCACAAACATTAAAGAATGTAAAATCAAGAGGCCAGAGAAGAGCATTATGTCTCTACAGGCAAAATTAACTACTACACAGAGGGGACTGTAAAACAGCTGCACTTCCTATAAGCAGTCAAGTTCCTGAAGCTTAACAAAGGTTGAACAAGTTATGTGTTAATAGGAAAAAAAAATTTAACAGAAACAGTTGTTCTCCACTTAGGATTAAGAAAGCTGCTTTTCCATGCAAGATGGATATTGATCGTTCTGTTTTCAGGATTTCCAATTACCTGCAATTGTAGACTTTTCCAAACTGCAAGATTGATGATGTGATTTCTCCATCAAGTTCTCCAAGTCTAGGCACACTGGATATATTGGAGCACAGAAGGTATCCACAAAGCACATCCCTGCATTGAGAGAAATAAACAGATACTCACTGAAAATAAAATTCAATGAAAATGGATGATCAAAAAAATGTGGTTTTCTTTACTTGCTTTGTAACATGTTTGTTACTCCCTGCTTTTCTCCCACTGACAGTAACTCCCATAAATAATGCCTTGTTTCCAAAACAAATTACTCTCCTTGGAGCTTAGACTGGGAAAGAGTCTTTTTTAAGATGTATTATCAAAAATGCTCTGAGTAATAGCAATCAGGGAGCTGTCAAGAACTAACCTCATCAAATTGATTTAATATCCTGTTAAGATATGCTAACTGGCCCATAGAGGAGAAGCAGTAGATACAGGCTTTAAACAAATTCTCATATGACACATACGTAAGGGAACTAGAGACCAAGTTTAATTCAACTGTTGAAGGGACTTTACACTCATGTGTGGAGACTTGTGCACTGTCTGGCCTCTCCCATATTACTGAGTATTTTTTACTCATAAATTTGTAATGGAACAAAAGTAAGGTTATCAAATCTGCACAGAAAGGTAGGAAAGGGCATTAGTAGGTAGGACTAGAATTCAAATGACATTGACAGAATGGAGAACTCATCTGAAAAACCAGAGTGCAGTTTGATGAGGACTGGCAAAAGGTTAAAAGCTAGGCAGAAATTATCAACTGCATAAACACAGAATGTGAAACAATGCTTCAGGCAGCAACTTGCAGGAAAAGACACGGAGGGTTACAATACAATGAAAACTGAACATGACTTAGCAATGCAACGGCACAGCATAAAAAGGTGACCACCACACTGAGACATGAAACCACAGGCTGCTCTCCTCTTCACTGCTAAGCCTTGCCAAGAGTACTAGGACCACTTTGGTCCAAGTGCTCCCACAGCTTAGATGGTGCTCTCTTGTCAGAGATCATCTCCTCTCAACACTCCTCTCCCTCCAGAATTTCCTGCACTAATGTCTGCAGAAGGCCAGGAGAAGTCTGTTCTGTACAGAGGCTTCGTGAGCCTCTTCATGCCAGCTGAAGAACTAGATCAAGGACAAAAATCTCATACCGGTTGTTTTCAAAATGGATCAACTTACTGTTTATTGCACTGTATCCAAGAGTCCTTGTCTCTTCCACAGTTTCCTTTCTCAGTCCCTTCAATATTCAGCTTCTCATAGCAGTACCTGTCAGCAGCTGTCACTTCTAAAAACAGAAACAAATCTCTTCTAATATGATGAAGACTTTGAAAAGCCAGGTCCTGTGAAATGGCAATGCACAATCAAAGCAAGCAGAGCTTCCAATCTGTGAACTGCAGTACCAATGGTCTGCAGGTGGCCTGTGAAAATCTGCACAGCGTTCTCAGTGAAAAGTTTTATGTTGGCACCACAGGACTGTTTTTAAGATTTTGTTCAGACTGACCAGGGTTTATTGGTCCAAAATGTCCAGAAGCCACTGAAATAAATCAATAAATACAAGTATAGGCTCCCTAGGTGGTTATTAATAAGAAATTAAACCTAAGACTTCAGAATAATCACCAGTAAGTTAACAAACACTAGAAAAAGAGCTGGAAAAGAGGATGGAAAGACAAAATGAGGAGGTAAGGGGGGAGGGACATACAGTCCTAGCTGTTTTTAATGGTTCTGAATATGTCTCTTCCATAATTTTTCTCAGCTAAGGTAATCTTTCAAGCCACATGAACAACTTAGAAACAATAACATTCACTCACTTTCACCCCAGATATATTTACACTGCCGGTCCCTGGTTTTACATCTTCCTCCAAAACAAATACCCTAGAAAGAAAGAAAAAATACAGAAAAAGTTTCAAATAACTTGGTTTTCCAAAATATGTATTTGTTTAATATACAGATTTGTCACATGTTTTCTATTGAGGCAACTAATATGCGATTCTACTTTCTGTTCATTTAAATGCTTAGCTCCAAAATATAACTAGCACCCAAAACACAGGAATGTCAGCAAAACTGTCACAGGTGACTTCTGAAGATCTTAAACCAAAATCTATAAAAAACAATCCATAAAAGCAGAAAGAATGTAAAACAAATTGAAGTGCTAATTACCTGCTTGTTATCACATGAATATCCATCCATTTTATGAATATTGGGAGAACACTATAGAAAGAGAAAATAACTAATGGAGTATAGATCTGACAAGCATGGTAGCAAAGCATACAACAAATGGTATATGGAAAATTGTTTCTGTTATCATGCTGTTTTTTTCAATATCAGCAGGTTTAATACGATTTTTTTACACCTTACTACACAAAACAGTAACATTCACAGTGATTTGAGAGACTTCAGGTGGGTTTTTTTCATCTCTTGGACAGAACATACAAAAATCACCTGACTGGAATTTCCTGTGCAGTTCTCTGCAATATCACAATCATTCACTGCTTCTCGGCACAAAACTCCTTTAGGTTCAAACTGGAAAAAAAGGACAGAAAATTAGTGTCTTGGTTTCTCCATATCTTGCCTTAAATGCAATGTTTTCTTAGAGTTTTAACTAAAATAAAAAATGGGAAACTTTCATGTGCTGACTGAAGTGGGAAGACTTTCCTTTCCCTGGTGCAGACATTGCACCTGTCAAGCCACCAGCCATTTACTGGTGCAAGTGGTACCACACTCTGAGGCACCCCCTCCTGAGTGCATTGAGTGTGGGGACAAGCAGGATAAGTGCTCTCTCGGGACACAGGACCCCTGGAATTTATCAAACCAATACTGCAGTGGCTTGCAGCATTATCTTGACCAGGTCATTGAGCCTTTTCGTGATTATTTTGCTCTTCATAAAACAGGGAGAGTGATCCTTATCTTCTTTCTAGGAGTTAATAACACTGCAAAGCTCTAGGTATAAACACTATGGTCATTACAATGCTCCATTGTAGAACAGAAACTATTAATAAATGTACTGAATTCCGTACGGTTTGACACCATTTTCTAAGTGACCAGATATTTAACAACGAAAAATCTGTCAGTGACCTAACATAGGCATTTTGGTTAAAAACTTCTGTGCTAAGTCTTAAGACCTGTAAAAGCAGGAAGACATCCCATTAGTGGCAATTGGTAGTGCAGACCCCTTATTTTCCCTGAAATGTTTAAGGCTGTGATACCCAGTTCATTATGCAGCTCTGTGACTTTTTTCCTGGATCTGCATGCACATACATTTTTTTTGGACAACTGCTAACTCCACAGCTGGTGTGAACAGGCACACGTCAGTGGAAGAACTAGACTCTGGTAACCATTTTCTCAGCCTTCAGCTTATCTTTTCCCCACCTGTCTCTGGAAAAACGCAGATGGACAGGAATGTTGTCAGAGACACTACACAGGATGCTGGGATGTACACCCACCATGTTTTGCTTGCAATCCCTCCTTCACTCCCGCTTTCAGGCAGGGTATTACAGGGGAAGGTAACCCCAAGTTTGGGAACTGTTATACATGGTCTTTTGAGTCGTCCTGATTAACACCTCCTAGGGACAAGTGTTTTGCAAAACTCCGCCTTTCTCTTCATTGGCTCACCCTCACCACTCCGTATGTAGATAAAGCCTTGTCTCCTTTGCAAAAATAATGTAGGTATACAGAAGCTTAATTTTTTTCTGAGAGTCTTTAATATGGTGCCTATGTGACTTGGATACTTCAACAAAATTCACCCACACTGGCAATCTGCTTATTTTTTTTATATTACCTTAAAAAAAAGAATATGCTTAGGGAAATGTGATCTGTTCCAGCATAATCTGTGCTTTTTCTTTTTTTAACATTAGGATGAGCACAAAGTCAAGAATTTGGTGCACAGTTATTACTAATGTTCCTCCTAAGGACATGAAACCCTCAAATGCCCACAGACAAAGATAAAAATATCACACATAGCACACCACAGTTTTAGTAACATTAATAATAATTATCATTATTACCAAATGAGTATAAACAACTATTTGAAGTCATATTTAGCTGGGCTCCCTTACAGCCAAGATCTGGCTAAACCTCCTCTTACTATTTACTGATGTATCAGGAAGAACACCTTATAGTTTACACAGGGCTTGATTCCCTTTACTCAATGGGATTTCAGTCAGTCCAAATATAAGGAGACCCAGGCAGACCCAACTAAAACTGAAGTCAGGTGTCTTTTAGATGAACACTTCTGAACAATTCTGCTAGCTGCAGGCTGTTGGGTTTTTTTCCTGTATCCTTCTCTTGGGTCTCTGTGGTACTATTTTGCCATTCAGTCTCATGGGGCAAACCCAGAGCAACATGTAAGTGTTGGCAGCAGCACATGGGTAAGGATGTGCATGTTTAAACAAGGACATCTAATGAAACCTCATGGAACTTCAACCTGATTCAAACTTGTCTGAAACTAGACGGCTTTAATACAGCTCTGCATTTGATCACAGTTTGTGCCCCAAGAAGCCAAGCTTAAAAGACAGAATAGCCCCGGACAAACCAGCTTTCAGCCAATCTTAAAAGGCAAGCTTTCAGAAAAAGAATCACAAGGTCTGCAAGGAAAAAGACATGTGCTGTGGTGCCTGTAGCCACCTGGATGCATTCCCCCCAGGATGCTGCAGTGAAGGTCACTGCCCTTACCCGGCACTTCCGACAGCAAAGCCCATTGCTGCACTGGGAGCCTGCCGTCAGGGTGCAAGTATTGCAGCACTCTCCTCCTTCGCTGGCACACTCCTGAGGAACACACACACACTTAGAATACATGGGAAAAGCAGATGAGCCCCAAGCTCTCTTACTACTTCTTGTCTTAGCATGCTACCTGAACAGATTTTTAACCAGGCTTTCAGGCACCTGGAGGCAGAAAAAGGCATGTACTGTGGGGCATGAAGCTGCTGCTTCCTATGCAATATAGGAAATAATTTTTCTAACTGTCCTGGTTTCAGCTGGGATGTAGTTAACTGTCTTCCTAGTAGCTGGTACAGTGCTATGTTTTGAGTTCAGTATGTGAAGAATGTTGATAACACTGATGTTTTCAGTTGTTGCTCAGTAGTGTTTAGACTAGAGTCAAGGATTTTTCAGCTTCTCATGCCCAGCCAGGGCACCTGACCCAAACTGGCCAACAGTGTATTCCACACCATGGGACGTCCCATCTAGTTTAGGAACTGGGAAGGGTGGCGGGGGGAAATCGCCGCTCGGGGACTGGCTGGGTGTCAGTCGGCGGGTGGTGAGCAATTGCCCTGCGCATCATTTGTACATTTCAGTCCTTTTATTACTGCTGTTGTCATTTTATTAGTGTTATCATTATCATTATTAGTTTCTTCTTTTCTGTTCTATTAAACCGTTCTTATCTCAACCCAGGAGTTTTACTTCTTCTCCTGATTTTCTCCCCCATCCCACTGAATGGGGGGGGAGTGAGTGAGCGGCTGCATGGTGCTTAGTTGCTGGCTGGGGTTAAACCACGACACTAACTCCACAGTGTCAGTCATTAAATATTGACATTTAGCACTGACGAGGCATGTTCCCATCTAGGAAAATAATTTAACATCTTTTAAGGTCTAATTCTGCACGGGTAGCTGTTACTGTTACTCTTCAGAATTTATGTGGTGATAAAATAAAAAAACTGGCCCACATTGTGTTAAACATGATGAAAAAAGGTAAGGAATGATTAATCGTTTGCCGCAGGACCTTAATATTGCCTGTCTTCCTCCACTTATTGTCAACAGCAGTGAAGGGTGGCACCCACATTGTGTTAAACATGATGGAAAAGATAAGAAATGATGAATCCTTTGGCACAGGACCTTAACATTGCCTGTCTTCCTCCACTTAATGTTAATGGCAGTGATGGGCAGCCCCAAGTCCTGGAGAACCTAGTTGCTAATTTAAAGTACGTTGCACTTACCGCTATCGTCCCACAGTCACACTCTTCTCCATCTTCCACAAAGCCATTGCCACATTCTGGAGGATCCAGAAGCTACAGGGCAAAATCAGAAATCAAAGGGCATGTCTCTCCTAACAGAATCATTGTAATATTTACGCTGTACAACATGGTTTTTTAGCTAGCACTCCAAATGCACTAACTGAAATACAGTACCCACAACTCAGGCAGAAGCAGACTAGAAACAACACAAACAAATGTGCAGAGAACAAACAATGCTGTGAATTAAAATACTGCCGAGTCACATGGCATCTTCTGTGCATGAGTGCCATTTTTACAGCAGATTCAGTTTGAGCAGAAGTCACAACCAAAAACAAAAGGTGTGACAATAAAGGAAGAAATTTAAAACAATACGACATTTTCATTATCACCACAGGGGTTGCAATTGCTGTTGTTCTGGAATTCAAGTGATAAGGGCTGTGTCCCAGGTTGAAGCCTGCATTATAACTTCAGAATGAATAGCCATAAAAAATTGTCCTTTGGCAGTATGTGGCTCAGCAATGCAGGGAAAGGCAAGAGGCTGGGTTTCTTTGTGAGTTTTTGTTGTAGTCAGATGCTTTCTACTTCCCTTTTCCTCTACCGCAGTTGGGAACTTTCAGCAGTTTTCCATAAGCATGTGTCACAGGCAAATGAGAAAGTATAGCTGGTGAGGCTTTCTCCTATTCCCTTCAGCTTCCCCACTAAACTGTAACTTAAAATGTCTAAATCTGTATATTTGTAAGTAGTACTTTCCTTTCCCAGAGGCAAGATTCATTCACCATATTTTACATAAGATCCGTGCTATGTTCTCTTCTAATGGACACTTATACTCCGTTCTTACCAGTTTCATTGTTTCTATTTTCCTAAAATTTCTAAAGGTAATTCTTCAAAAAGAAAATAAAATGGTTTTTTTTTTCCTTTGGGCATAAGAAAACATAATAGTAGCTTTTATTACATAAATGAGAAAGCATATAAGTGTGTCACCAAGACTAAAATTTTGCAGATTGTCCTCCAAGTTGTCCAATCAAACTAGGATCGTTCCAGAAACCACCCTGATTATGAGCCACCTGCACAAGTACACTGCTCGTGGTGTAGAGTGCGTTTCTCTCCAGCTGCTGCCTTTCTGACACTAGCCCACAGGATGAAGCCTCACCTCATACTTCACTGTGCCACAAACCAGCCTGAGGCTTGTGGCAGAGGCTGATGTGCTATTATTAGATCCCCCTCTTGAAATGGAAATTTGGCTGCAGCATGAAATGCATATGTAGAATTTAACATTAAATGTAAGCAAGCAATCATCTTTTAAAATTATTAAAGAGTTGTTAAAACTGCTTGTTTCCTATGTATTTTTCCAGACATCTTAATTTCTTCAGTATTTCTAGGTGTGCTGCACAATACAGACAAGTAGATGGCAGTAACAGAGGGTCCTGCCTTAAAACATTGGGCCAATTCGCTGCAGTACTTAGGGACAGCTAAATAAGAAATGCAAGGAAAAGCAAATTGGATAACTTTTCCCCAAAAGTCATGTAATTCATCCACTCATTTGAAAAGTGCATACGCTCAATCTGCTCCAGCAGTCATTGATGTAATTTTCGGGATCACAGCTGATTTTACAGTGGAGCACTGTCGAACACCGTACCTTGTCACATCAGTTTTCTTTTATCTCATTTCTTGAAAAGCAAAAGTTTGTGTTTCACCACCCTGGCTAGGAAACACATGTCTTTGACAGCCTTGTGAATTAGACAGACATCCATTGACAGTAACTTTAAACAAACCCAAACAACAATACATAAAAGAATCTGAATGACCCTGGCTTCCACATCTAACTTTCACATTTCCACATGCCATTAGAGAAAATTGTAAATGCTGCCAATCTAAACTGAGATGAGAGTAATTGGTTTTCTCCAAGAGACAGATGTGTAAATGAACATAATCACTTAAACAAACCCAAGTAAGAAACATTACACTACGTAAACAATTCACTCAACAAAGAAATAAAACCACCAGTATTTCTCTCCACCTTTAATGAGATGGGAAAAAGCAAACTTCTAAAATGCAGGTGCACTTTAAAGAATGAGAAATCTTAGATCTTATTAACAAATTACAGTGCTTTCTCTCCACTTTAAATAATATATTCTTCCATGAAAAGGAGACGTTTGAGAGATAAGCAGACTCAGCTTATCCAGATTTGATGCCTTCTCTTCCCCTCTCTAACATTTACAGAAATTCTGTGGTTGTCAGAAGATGCACTTTTTCTCAGCCGCCCCAGGAGGAACATGCATCACTCCAGAACTGACTTTGTCTTTTACATCTGTGACCACCTTAGCTATCACATCTTTTTTGCACGTTGGACTGTCTTTCTGCCTTAGCCTCTTTCTTTTGCTTGTTGAAAGACAGCCATTAAATAGATGATAACATTCATTATACAGAGAAAAGAGTCAAGATCATTATCCTGATTACTTTACATTTTAACACATGCTTCAGTAAACGGAGCAGGAATATACTGAAACCCTGCTGCAAATCCTCCATTGTAGAAGCGCTTGCATCTTGGCTGGAGTTTCTTTAGCCTTGCTTTGTATTTATCTCCCTTAAATGTCTCAGTTAATCATTTCATACTCTTTGCATCCTTTATGTGAATATACCTGTTTAGCAGACCAAAACTGAAACAAGAGAAGCAAAGAAAAGGCAAATACTATCTCAAGAGACATTCCCCCTTCTCCCGATTTCCAGGACTCATACAGCAAGACCTCTGATTTCAAACTTCAGAGGCAAATTTGGAGGGGATGGGTCAGTCATTTAAGTGGGTCCCAACGTTTTTGTAGCTTTCCTGCCCCCAAGCCTTTAGGCAGGTAACGCACCCTGCTAAATGAGGCGAGGTACAGTGGCACTGAGGATCAGGGGCCAGCAGGGATTCACCAGCCTTCCCCCTCTGGGGGGACTACCCAGCACAAGGCAGGGCTGTGCAGAGCCACATGCGCTGGCCTAGAACGAGCTAACACAAGGCTAAGATGACCCGAGCACTTCTCACCAGACACGTTTCTCCCCCAGCACATGCAGTTCAGGGGATGTCAGACTGTCAGGTGATGGTGACGGGGACCATGTGGGCGGTGCCCGAGGAATGAGGAGAGTGACAGGCACCCAGCAGCCACGGGCTCTCCTACTGTCTGTCCCCTACTCCTTGGGGGTTTCTCTCCTGCTCTACCTCTTTCAGCTTTAGAAAAACTAGTCCCAGTTTTCAAACTCTGTTCTGAGAATCACTGTAAAAACCTTGTCTTCTCCGAACAGGGAGAGTATCACAACCACTTGTAACCACTGGTGCCTGCAAAGCTGCCACACTGCACAGCAGCACACCCCCCGCAGAGGCTCTAGGAGTCATATCTTCGTCTTGGGACAGATGTGAAATAAAAGCAGTCTTACTTCAGCTTCCAGACATTTGTACCAAAAGACATCAGTTCAACACAAATTAGAATTCAAGCTGTGCAAAAGTTTACCAAGACACCTGAAACCTCAGCAAATAAATTCAGCAACATATTGTATTTACAATATTCCGAACAAATTGTGTGAGAGATGCTTCTAGATCAAAGCCTGTGGGAACTCCATTGAACATGAAACCACTTATTAAAAATTTATGTAAATATAATTTCCAAATTCCAATACTATGAACTAAAATCAGCTACTTTCACTCATATGTCACCAGAAAATTTAGAATTTAGAGAGAACCAGAAATATCAAAATTACAGGTGTTATTTTTTCCAACATTATCATTTTCATTCTTCTTGGTTTCATCTAAATTAGAAATAGAATAGAAATAATACTCAATAATAAGGTAATGCTTACTTTGGTTGGTTTATTGAAAAGGCAGGCCCCACCTCCATTGTTTAAAAATTCATGATACTCTTCAATATCACACTTGGAGAACTTGCTTGGAAGATAATACCTGCAGAGAAATAAGGTAGCAGGATTACTTTCTACAGTGCTTTTTACACTGTATTTTCTTTTTTCAAAACAGGAGGAGATACACAGTGTTATGCTTTAGAAAAAGTACCAAAATGCACTGTTCAGAATCAGAGTGACTATCTGCTTGTAATTCTAATTTGTAAATCATTTTGGTAAATGACAAAGAACCTTCGACAATGACACAGAGCTCATGGAAAGTGAGAGGTCTAAAACACTTCACTAAGTTATTTCATGCCAAATACCACAAATCTTATTACACAGTGCATAGTTCTCACAAACATGACCTGTTCCATTAACAGGCCTGATCTCAGAAATATATTTATTTCTTCCCGTACATACTGGGGGAGACAAAGATTGCTCATAGTTCATTTCCCTCTTAGATGAAATTGCTCTCCTGGCCCACAGAATTTTTATATAATAAGAGTTATACTATTTTTAAATATGCTTCTAACAAACATCAGCTAACATTTCAGCTTCCCTCTCTCATGTGCCTCACTGAATAAATTTCATTTGAATACAGAGTGCCAACCTAAGGCCCAGTGCACCACCTAAAAACAAAATGATGCAGACAATCTTTGCGTGGATCCTTTCCACGGGGAAAGGATTTTTCACGAGATAACTTAAGTGATATTTGTATTTAGGTCCTCAGTCATGAAAGTACTTATGCTTCAAGCAGATTTTGTAATCTCAAGGGCTTTCCTGTATCAGCTCATCATTGGATAAAAAAATATTAGCAGAAGTGCTACACAAAATAATCCTGCATTGCAGAGTGATATCTTGCAAAACATTATTGGCCTTTTCCATCTCCAGTGTGTATGATTTAGGTCTAAAGACTACAAAGAATGTGGTATTCACCAACCTTCATCAATAAGCTAGGAAAATCCAAGCTTTTTTTGTGTACCTAATTATTTGAAAGACTTGGACTTCAGATAAAGAATTTAAAGACCATTAGATAAGGAATCACTTTTACAAGAATCAAGAATGCTTCTCAGATTGGCTTTTTAACATACTAAATATCAGAAAAAATCCTACTTAGTATGCTTTTAGGTAGACAAGGTGAAAAAGGCACACATTCACATTTTGAAAGAGCTTTGATATGCTTCTTTGTTCAAAATTGTTCTGACCACAAAGCTATTGTGAAAATTTGCAGGTCAGTTTGAAATTAATTTATAAATTTGGAGCACTGTCTATATCCAAAACTAGGCTATAGTTTAATTCACACACATGACAAAAGACAGGTCTGTAACAGAAAGAATTAAGGTCTGAATCCACATGTTAGAAAGCATTAAATTTTATCTAGCAGCAAAAATTTGCTGATTCACTAGTCACTAGATAAAATCTCTCCAGTGACATTACATGTGGATACAAGCATACTCAACCTCCAATGGGAGCAGTTTTTCTAACATTAGCACACAAACTGGGGGATAAAAAATTAGAGATATAGATGAAAGATTCCAAAAGAAACATTGAAAATGAGGCATACTTAAGAAATTTGATAACAGAATTTCAGTTTGTTCCCACAACTCAATAGCAAACTTGCAGGAGAAAAGAAGCTAAGCATGCTTCTGATTCTTTGCAATGACCTGGCTTGGCTGTTGAGCCCTGTGCTTTGTGAGTTAAACCAGCAGTCACCAAAAGTCCTCACATATCCTCTCATTAACTCACTTATTTTCACATTTCTTCGAAAGTGTCTTTTCTATGTCTCTTGTACAGCTAATACCTTACTTTCTTAAAAATGAATCACAGAAAATATTCTGCTGAACCACAAAAGACAAACATTTTCACAGCTTTACTTTAGGTCACTGTATGAAGGGCATGACTTTCCTCTAGTGAAATGCCTTACCCCGTGTCTCCCATTATGCATCCAGACCATGTGTCCTCACACTTACACTCACCTGACAACAACAAGAAGAAGAAAAAATTACATCTTGAATCTTGTGAGTCCAAAATAATACATTTCTTATCACAAAAACCATGCTATAGTCAGTTCCATTTCATATTTAAATACAAGTTGAAAAGAATAATTTGCTGGCTTATTCCACACCTTAGTTTAAGTGTATCAGTGCACACTGACAACCTTTCTTTCAATAATTATACATGATTCTATGCAATCCTGAGCTTTGAAAATGTGTCCTGTTTTTCTTTCCTTCTCTAAAGTGAAGTTAGGGGAAACTGCAGTGTCAGCCTCTGGCACTTGCAAATCATGAGTCAGCTCTCCCGCCTTCTCCTGTGTCATGATATTTGATTCCCAAATTTTAAGAGTAAAAAAAAAAAGAATCATTTTAACCTTTCTTCTAGTTTTTTAGTTCTCTTCTTCAACCACGCTAATGCGACTGGGAAAATCTTTGCTTGGAAAAAAAACCCAAACAATAATGCACACAAAAATTAATAAAATGGTCAGTAAACACAAGCCAGTACAGCAGGATCTAGCAGCTTCTTCCTCTGCTCTCCCTCCCTTCCCTGCCTGCCTCCCTTCCCCATGTGACTCCCCAGCAGGCAGAGGGTAGCCCTCCCTTCTGCCCTGCCAGGCTGCCTGGGATTGCTTTACTCTGGTCTAAGCCCTCTGCTTCCAAAACTGTGTCTTGTGTCTATTTCTGTACATATGCTTTGCACATATACTTTCTCTTTCTGCAATTTGCCTTACTGTAATACATGAACATCAGTTCATTGCTTCCATTTTAAAAGTACAATTAAAAAGGAAACAAGGCTCTGTCCAACAGTTGCATTCTCTTCCTTCCCCACCAAAACAGTGTCCTGCCCCTCTGCTCAGCCGTAAGAAAAGGAATCACCACTATTACCATTTTCACTTTTACCCTGCCCCTGTATCAGGTAAATAATATGCAGTTGGAAAATGAATACTGAACATACCAGTAGCATAGAGCATCTGTCCTACATTTCTGAATATTTTTCAAATAAAATTATATAAACTGCAAAAACCTTCACATGCAGATGTATCTCTGCATTGTATACTGTCTTTACAATGCCTGAATCACCTAAGCAGAGTTCTATTACTCAATATAGTAATTTTTTTTTTTTAAATCTAAGCCACATAAGTACACATGATCCAATAACTAAGCACTCCAATTCATCATCTAAATTGTTTCAAAACTGTATTATTATTTTAATTGTATCAAGCTGGGACTTCATATAACATAGAAGTAGGGAGAGTGAGGTGCTTGGGGTGGGCAGGGGGACAGAGGTCTGAATTAGCATTGCAGGTAAATAGGGGTTACTAAGAAGTTGAATACCAAAGTTACAGCAGAGAAATGGTAGTAGTAGAGTGGCAAATACAGGAGATTAGGATAATCTACAAGAGGAACAGGAGATTTGGGTAATCTACGAGAGGCATTCAATGAAGGCAAACGAGGAAAAAGCTATGTTGTCAAAACCATCCTGTGTAACAGGATTGAGGTGGCTCCTCATCATCCCCAGCTCTAATAATGTATGTTTCTACCTTTGTGCTGTAAGATGGCAGCCATTCAGTCTGTGGGTGTGACATCAATCTCCCTGAAATTAATGGAAGTGGCAGACACCTTTATGATTTATTTTTAATGAAATGGTGACACCAGTGCTGCCACTAAGTATGGGCAGGGGGATATCACAGCATTTAAATAGAGGAAAATTAATGATATGTCAGTCCCTCATTGTGTTATTACAAGAAAAATAAAATATCCCAACATTCTGAGAAACATGGCGAAAAAATACATATCAGGGAGACACTGATAAGATCCTCCATCTTTTAAGATTTTTCTCTTGAGACAGAGTGAAAAAGTAAACAACGTTACCACTTATAAGTTTTCTTCTGTCTGAGAAAATGCCAATGTTTTGGGCCAAGGTCTGTGCCAGGGTAACTGCCATTAAGTCTGGTTTTCCAAACTGAAAGAAACAAGCAAGGTAGGAACAGTAATCAGTTACATACAGGTATCTCAGATACAAGTGAAGCTTTTCTCATTTCAAGGCAATAAAAGGCAAAATCAGATGCACAGTGTTATGAGTTCTTACTTCAGAGCAGCTAGATAACGGACAAGTGAGGAAAACTAAATGTTGGCTTATGGACAAGTTAAGTAAGAGAAAGTCTGTTTCTTTCTAGCCATTGTGGCTGCAAGTATGAATGACGGGATATTGCAGAATCTGCTGAAAAGTGTATCTGAATCCATATCTGACTTTATTCACTCATCACTCTTCATTGAAACATCCCTGCATAGAGCTGCACTAAAACTCTGCAGCAGCAAACAAGCAGCAAGGTATTTTGGGGAACACAACTGCGCTGATAAATTCTGTGCAGATAAATTTTCACCACTTTTTGCTCATACCAGTATCCCCACCTACCTCATTCACACCTCCGCCTTTAAGCAAGGAGCAGATTCCACCAGTGTGGGCTACACCACTTCGACTGCTCTGAAATCGACTCCCCCTTTGACAAAAAGGAAAAGAAAAGAAAGTTTACCCTACTCAGTCCATGAGTTTTACACCTATCTATCCCAGTATTTACCCTGACTGCAAACTATACAAAAACAAAATGGGAAAAACAGAAGACCAACTCACAAACCTTACATGACAAATTATCTCCAGAAAAGTTATACCATCTTCCCTCCTCCTTCTCAGACTACCTAATATAAGAAATCATAAGAAGGGGACTATTTTGCCAAACCACCTGAATCTCACCAGCCTTTTGTTTGCTGACATACTACTGCAGCAAGTGACTTCTGCTGCACGTGCTACCGACAGAGCACACGAGAGGCCACCACACTGCCAATACATGGGGGACTAGCAAAAAGACACATGTCTGGCTGGGCAATGCTGATGTGGTAAAACTCAAAGGGAGTTGCATTAGCAGCTCCCTGATGCAGAGGTAGGTGAAAACTCCATGGAACTGCAGCCGATCTCATCCAAGGGACAGACACACTCTGAGCCTAAATCTAATCATCTTTTTGGTGCTGACCATGTCAGCATGAATGACTGCCAGTTACTGGAGACAAAATATACTCTGCTCCACTTCAGAGTACTAATCCATCCGAGCTGTGGCAAATTGTTTTTTTCAAAGGAAAACAGAAAAACATCAACAAACAGTACAATGGTCCAACTGGGCTGAAGGTGGAAGTTCATTTGTAACCACTGTACCATCACACCAGCTAACCTCCCAACTTAGCTGTGTCTCACTCACAGACACAATTTCAGAAACTGATCTTTCTAAACAATCTATGAATACAGTACCTCAAACACCATTGGTGGTGGTGTTATGGATAGCACTGGAATTAGCATTACAGTGGTATCCCGAGTCCCAGTCACAGGGCAAATAGGGCCCTCTTTGTTCTAGCCAATCCACAAACATTCATAAGAACAAGACTTTCCGCAAAGACCTTACAATATCACCAGAGAAGATACGCAAAGGATGTGGGAAAACCTGATTCCCATTTTACAGATGAAGAACTGAGACACAGAGAAACCAAAATCTGCGAGCACCACTTGCAGATCTTACTAGGTCTCTTCATGGAAGAAGTCAACAACAGTAATTAAGCACGTGCAAAAATTCTGAGAGGGTGGATACTGGGGCTGGGTATCCTGGCACCCTACCAGAGTCATGTTAAAGCGAGGTGTTTAGGTTAAGTTTATTCATATAGGCTCCTATAACAGTCAGCAGAGAGGGATAAGGGCTCCAACAGAACAATTCATCTAGTTGTCTCATGTGCATCAAAAATCTCAGCCATGAACCTCTCTTCTATTTTCATAGATATATTTTATTACATCAATCTTATTTCCAAAACAATTAAGATATTTAGAGAAAATAACATTCCTCCCAGCTTATTCTTCTTGTAGCACATGTCGCTCTGGAGAACAAACTGTTTCAAGGATATGAAACACTTCAGTAATCCTGCAGCATGCAGGTCATTCAACGAAGTAAAGCAGGCCACAGTGCTTTTTAAGCAGGAAACCTTATTGGTTTCAAAACCAATGTTCTGCTTTTAAATAATACAACAGGGCTGTCTGTGCTCTACTGCCAAAGAAGCCAACCTCCAAGGTGGAACCATGCATTACTTTCCAGGTAGCTGCACTTGCAGAGTAGGTAATTGCACAGAATAACCAAGGATTACAGTGCATGCAGCTCAGGCTTAGTACGTTAAAACTAAAATGAGTCAAACGTCTAGTTGCACCGGCAGGCAGTTTGTGCATTAACTTTTTCCCACCTCCCCATCAGAAACATTATTTTCTGAATTATTGTGGATTACACACAAAACAGAAAGGAGATGCATCAGCCACTTGTGATAAGCAACCCGCAAGGAAAGAAAAAAGCCCAGTAATAAAACATCACATGAGGTTACGTACGAAAAAAGGTGAACTGCGTCACTTTTCTCTCTGATAAAATCCCTCCTATATTTCATAAACTCACGTAGGGTCACCAAGGGGTTTTCAGATATGGTGAACTTGTTATCAGTAGCCCAGGTTTCCATGGCAACCAATACTATCCTGGTGTTAAGTTGTTCTTTATATATCTAGTACATTAACAGAATGAACAAATATATTATGTCAAATAGAGTAAAGGTGAGTTTTACCCCTTTTTTGTAATAGCTTGCATTTTTATGTAACTAAGTATTTAGCTTGTCTAGCACACTTTACGTTCTCCCAGGTGATTTTATCACCCTTAAAACCGACAGACAAACATGAAAACAAAGTAAAATCTAAATTTTAGGCCTAATTCTTCAATCGGCTCTCTCAGGCTGCAAAAAGATCCCTTGCAGGTCCTACACAGGAAGAAATGCATAGAAGGGAGATGGGATTTTTCAAAAATTACTACAGAACTATTCCAAATAGTTCAAAGATTTGGAATTAGCGGATCTTTTATAACATCCAGCTCACCCCAGTGACACACAAGGGCTCTCTTATACCAAATAGTGATCTATAAAACTACAGCTTTCACTGTTATACACCTCTACAGGACTATTTAACCTCATGCTGGCTGAATCACAAAAAAACGTCCATCCTTTCAATGCTGGGGGTTAACACTCCAAACCAAATACTTGCAAAAGGGGGAACTGCATTTTTCTTTTTCTAGTAATACTTTTCTGGGGTGAGGTGCAAGAGCCAGCAGGTCATCTGATTTAGCATCACAAATATAATCCACATAATTCACCTGCACGTACCTATTCTAATTCATTTACTCAAATGCACTTTTTTCGGGAGAAATTTTACTGCATTCTAATTTCAGATTGTCTTTTGGGTTTCAGGTTGTCAACATAGGGATCCTGTGTTAAAAATTGTCATATCTAAGGTGCTCTTTAAAACTCAGACTCAAGGGACTGATCCAGCAGGATACTTAAATGTTTGAAGCCACAAAAAAAATCTCTTAATGCTTTATGTTAGACAAAGGTTATATAGGTGGCTGACTGTGGTTCTAGATGAAAATTTGTGATCTTCACATATGTTATTGTTAGGTATACCACAAACTGACATCTCCTGCATCTATCTGCAGGATAATCATATGACTCATCTCACACGTAAAAGAACATTTAGTTGAGTGATACTTACTAAATCTGCCATGTTCACAACTGATTTAGCATAGCTGTTTGTATGGCCGACTGACAAGCGGTGCTTTTTACACTGCGAAACAAACAGAGGCAAGTTACATACACAGACCAGAAAAATAAGCTTCATTTCCAAAAAAAGCACGAACTAAAAAGCAACTATATCAACAGTAAAACCCCTGTGCAAGGTTTGGTCTCCTGTGCTGAATGTAATATTAATAAGCGATAGTAGAAAATTGCTCAGAAATGCACATTACTGATATACTTTAAAACAGCTGTTGTGAGGATGTATTAATTCCTGTTTGGAAAGTACTCTAAGATCTTTACTGAAAAATGCTATTAGGAACAGGAACATACTGTTACTCTCTTCATTATCTTTATTATTGGCAATTTTAAAGTTAATTCCAAATGCCAATATAGAAATTAGCAACACAACTTCCATAGTTGAGACTCCTTTAGAGGTGTTACCCCAAGAGTCTATCAGACTTCCTATTTTTTTTCCAGTTCCCTCTCTCAAGCTGTCTTCTGGATTTCTTCATGTACAATTTCACACTCCCATAATGCCACAGCAACTGGTTCAAATCACTTTAGCAATCAGACTGCAATAGCACCTTTACTGGAATCTGTAATACAGTGCTATAAAGATGACACTGAAGATAGCTGTCCAGATACTCCTATTTGCAGAAAAAAACACTTACAAATGAGTACCATGGGTATGAAAGTCACAAGTATCTTAGAAGAATTTGGGACAAATGGGCCAAGATTTTCAGAAATGTTTAACCATCTTGTGCCCCATGATGCTCGATTTTAGAGTGAAAGTTGTCCATATTTTCTGGAAGTTATGATCTTTCAGTGGGCAAGAAGTACCCAGCAGCTAGGGGGTGGGAAAGACAAGTTTTCAAGCAGGAATGGGGGAAAACCCACCAAAAATTGGAAAGATTCGCTTACTAAAAAAAACAGAAGGACAGGACTGTGAAGCTAAAAATAGCAGAAAGGATTAAATGAAAAAGTTACAAAATAAATGGAAAATGAAGCATAGGAATGAAGCGAATTAAGTATACTACTCAAGTCTCTATTTGCAACTAAACCTCAAACTTTAGGATGCTTAGAGACACTGGAGGCCTGCAGAAATGTTTTAGTATACTAATTTATAAGCCCATTTCAATGTTTGCATTTTAAAAGCTTTATTCCCCGACTGGAAGCATTTGTTGGACGAGCAGCTGAGAGGGCAGACAGGAGGGCACTGCACCCCTCACAGAGGTGAGTGGCCCAAGGGGGCTGGCAGGATGCAGCTGGCTCCACGGACCAGAGGAAGAAGCACAAGGTTCATTGCTCCTTCTGGAAGCGCATGGGGAGGGTGAACAGTGAAAACGGCTCTGACTCTGTGGGGTGTCAGCTCCATGCTGAGTGCACCCACAGTGCCGCATCAACTGCACGCATAGAGAGTAATCCAAATACAGACGCACGCAAGCCCAGGCCGTGGGGAAAGGGAGTAGCCCAGAGCATACGACACTTCCTTCTCCCAGGAGGAAATTGTTCAGCTTCTTCGACCTTAGACATTCACTGGCATTTGCTTCAGAGAATAAACTCCTAAGTAGGACACTGACTCTCACAGTAGCTTTAATTAACCAAAATTAGGAAAGATTGTCCTTGGGGGAAATCAGGCCAGACAGATAAGATCCCAAGGGGAAACTTGTGGCTTCAAGTCTTCAGGATCAAACCCAGTGACACCAATTTAGGGAATTCTGCATCCAGTATTGTCCATTTTAATCCAAGAATTTATTGCTACGCTAACCAAACTGAGCTGATGGAGGAGTATGCTGTCCAAGGACAGTGGCACATTCCTTGTGCGCTCTGATGTCTGGTTTTGGCAATTTGGGTATTGATTGAGAGAAGCTGCACATTACAGAAAGGGTAGATAAAATGTATAGATATATTTTGATTTTAAAGCCATAAAGGACCATAAAATCAACTCATGTCACCAGTCAGAGGGGCATCACCAGTCTCTGAATTTTATCCAGTTACTTCAAGATCGAATCTTATTGTTTCCGTTTGACACCACCACATCTTCCAGAAATACACTGTCTGGATTGAAGACTGTAAGTGATGGAGAATTCACTATTTCCTTTGATATTCCTTTCATTAATTGTTAATCATCTTCACTGACATAAATCTTTGCCTTTTCCCACTTGAATGAGCCTGGTTTTTCCTTCAGTACACTAATCTTTATTATGTCTCTTTCCACTACTTTAAAGAGCGTATTTATGTTCTCCCAGAGAAAGTATACAAGCTTAACAAAATAATTTTCTCTATATTGATTTGGACATATCAAAAAAATCTAGTCACTATTAATCTCCCCATCGTCAACAGCTGCTACACAACTGTAATAACTGCATTATTGATTGCTGAGTGGCTACAACTAAGATAAGTGCTCAAGAAAGCCAGAAAGAAAATCATCAGCTTAAGTCACACTGACATTCGTTACTTCATGGCACAAAGCTTTAATTTATGACCCTTCTTTCTGATACTTAGGCCTGGTTGCATTCTTGGTGAAATTACCTTGCCAAAATTCAGACGCAACTTCATCAATGGTTAATGAGACCGTAATCTCTTCTTTTAAGGGCATACTGAATTTATCCTGGCCATATATCGTTCATTATTGTTATACTTTATGGACCAATTAAGACAATTTGATGTTAATAATAGCTGTAAGATGGTGAAGTGTGTCAGTCTTACCATTAGATGATCATTTACAATCATTAACTCAATGTATTTTGTTTCCTCTTCAATTTTACGTGGAATCTGACGAACCTACGGAGAGCATACAACTGTAAGAGTCTAAGAGTACAGAAAGAGTGTAACTGGTAATTAGAAATGGTTTCAGAAACCAAACTTCTCATGCATACATTTTTTCTATTGTCTTAATTCTGGTCTCAGATATTGATGAAACTTCTGGTGCTTAGTTGCATCATTTCAAAAAATACTTTCACCTCCACCAGGAGATTCATATGAACTTAAACGATGAAATCAAGTCTTTCAACATCTAATCCCAAGTTTAGCTTTTTTTAAAGAAAGAGAATCCTCAGTAGGGCCTATATCTCTAAAAATGGCTTGTGTCAGCTATAAACTTTTTTTTCCAAAAGGAAAAAAAGAGAAAGGAATCCGTCCTGCATTCTTTATGAAAAATCTCTGTAACAATTCTATTATTTATTCGCACACTGCTCGATTCACACAGTGAACGCAGTACTCACCTCTGTGTTAAGCTTACTTGGCATTTAGAAACATTTATGATGCTGCTTCTTCATGGTGTCCTTGTTTTCCTGGGTTTTCCAGGAGAGTTATTACATCGTTATGATTTAAAAATGCAGAGTAATGGCTAGTTTACAGAAAGGCAGCAAACCAGCTGATATAAAGTAAGACCCTCAAGAACAACTTCTGGAATTTCTCCAATGTTTTTCTCACTTCTCTTTTGCCTCTGAGAGGCTTGCATTAGTTACAGATGTTAAAATCATCTTCCCTTCCCACTGCTCTCAGTATTTCATTTTTGCCTGCACTGTTCAGCCCCCTGACCTGGCTTTGTTTCGACCTGTACCATCATTTGAGCTCCATTCCTAAAATGCAAAGAATTGCTGCTATCATTCCAGGGTACAAGCAAACACCTGCACTTAGTGGCTCCTCCACTTCAATAAACAGGGAATGAACTCTCAGTTTAGAATATTTATTTAAAATCAAAGTCAAGTGAGATAAAGTAGCTACTTGTCACCATTGCAACACAAAAAATATTTGTAAATATTTCATTCATTGGGAGTTTCTGATAAAACTCTATACTCAAAATGAGAGAAAATATTTCAGCTGCTTTTTTATTTGCAATTTAGCAGTGTTTAACAATTTTATAACTCTTCAGGTAGGCAATGTCCAAGAGAACCCAACAATGTTTTGTCAACATTAGATACCTCTTTTTGTAATAGCTGTATTGGTATAGAGACTTCATGCCAAACCAGCAGCAGCAGGACTCCATCAGGACAAATTAATTCAGCAGACACAAAACAAACTTGATGGCATATTACTTATAAATGACCATACTGGCACATACCTGCCTTTTACTTCTTTTGTGTCTTGGCTTTACAACAAACTTCTGGGATGTAGTATTCGTTTGCCAGAACTCTAAGCAGAAAACACAGGCAAATACATTGACTGTTTACAGGAATATAGCCCAACAATTGGTGACCCTGATGCCACATGACAGTAGTATGGCATTCTTCCGCACATCAGATGCGTTAACAACTCATTTTTTCATGTTTCCAGATAGCAAGGAGGCAACGTTACAGATGCTTCCCAGTAACAGGGTCCTTATTAAAAACTCTACTAGTGATAATCTAGGTCTGCTGAAAGAGATGATCTGTGGGTGTCACACTTCAGAAAGCAGAGCAGATGTTCTACGCCAAAACTTCACCAACACTGGTCATGTAATATTATTAGCACAGTGCTTTCATGGAGTGAATCACATTTTCGGGAATTCAGCAGACATTCACAGAGCTCTTGCAATAGCTACCTAAATTAGTAAGAAGAGCACGGAAGGCAGAATTAATGTTTAAGATGATTATATTCACAAAGTAAAATATGTTAGAATTGGGAGAAACCTTATGAGAATTTGGCAATGCTCACTATCAATACCGTATTCCTCCCTGCTAATCCCACTGTGCTTTAATTTCTTAAACCTCTAACCATAAGCACCAAGTAGTTTATTCTTTTGCCAAATCCCTTTCACCAAATCTATTACTAGCCACTCATGGAAAGGGACACATTATAAACTAAACAGAAGACAATACTTGCTCTCACCCTTTTAAATGTCCAAGAAGTATTTTTCCACCTTTAATTTTAGATTCGTAATCCCTGCCTCACTTTTCCCTACACAACAGAAAACTCTTTATGTTGTATAAACTTGTTTACTATTCACATAACCCCAAGAAGATCTTTTTTTGAGACACATAAATTAAATGTTTGCAGTTGCTTATTTTGTACTATGACTTTTTCCCTCCTTTGTGCTTCCTGCAGCATTGGACATCCTTTCAGTCTCCAGGAATTGAAAACCGCTTTCAGTATTCCAGAGCAATTTTACCAGTCATGCAGAGAAGTAGACATTACTATAGCAGCTGTGTAAATTAAGGGAATTCCAGTTCACATACCTTTGTACACAACTTTTGGTTGTGTTACAAAGTCCTGAATAGTTCAGTTTCGCTGGTAAAACAGGAAAGTTTCTCACAGCTCCACCTCCCACCTGCTGTATATTAACTGTGCAATTTCTCCAAGAGGTTCAAACAATAGGATTAAATAAGATCAAACAGGAATTTGACAGGGCTGCCGTATCAGCAAAACCTTCAAACAGGAAGCTGAATTGCCCACCTAACAAAACATTACCAGGGTAAGTGCTAATCTTAACCAGGAGTGGCTAGTTACTGATAAACAAGGAAAGCAAAGCATGACTAACTGGTATCGTCGTGGCTAAATCTTGGGGTTTATACTGTCATTTTGGTATGTGAAGTTTGCAGATATCTTTTTATGTGGGGCCTGGACAACCATAGGCCCTTTGCTTAAAAATGCTTTCATGGTTACACCAGTGCACTTGAGGATTTTCTTTACAAAAAGGACCTAAAATAAATTAAATCATATCCAAGGGTCCCTATTTATTGCTTAAAGACCTGTAATCTACAGAGCTCTCAATGATGAGAAACTAAATCTTGAAAATTTGGGTTTGATTATGCTTTACATATGTTGACTAATTTAGTTTGTGTTCTAGTGCCACATAACTGGCTCTCAACCTGTTGTTTTAGGTTTTATATCATGGTTAATGAAACAACTTTTCAATCAATAAAATAGTAATTTACAATATGTATATAAGGTCTCAGGTAACTTTACCAGCAAATGTGATCGTTTTACCCACCATCGGAAGTCAGTCATCTCTAGAGGGGAATGATGCAGCCATTAATGTTAACACATTAACACACATTAACACTGCACTATAATTCACAAACTGGATGAATTCAGGCAGGGTACATTTCCAGCCAGGGACCCTCAGGCAAAAGAACATGACCAGCAAAATCACAGGAAATGTAGATAGCTGAGAAAGCCTGGCAGAAATTTTGATGGGAATATATTATCTTGAAAAAGTGTAATGAGGATTCATAGAATCATTTAGGTTGGAAAAGACCCTTTACTATGACTGATGTTGAGTAATCGCTATTACTTGATTTTTTTTTTTTCTTTCTAACATCAATACTGAAGCTGATGATACATCCAGTCCATTCCTAACGCAGTACTGAGTGGAAATCTTAGCTTTCACACAGACTCTTTTAAAAATAAAAAGAAAATCTTGACATCAAGGAAGATCTCCTCAGGCTGGGCAAATTGGTAAATTATGAGAGTAATAAGGAATATAAGAAATACTGATGACATAACCTAGCACAGTGCTTGCTACTAATGATTCTGCTGTAGTAGTTAAAAAAAAAAAAAAATCAATGACAACAATACTATTAGCAATTAATTGCAAATACTGTTCAAAGAAAAAAAAAAAAAGAAAACTCAAGACAACAGTCAGCATTCTCCAGACCGGCAGGGAAGAGGCAGTGCCAAGTAGTGA
Organism: Haliaeetus leucocephalus; assembly: GCF_000737465.1. Lineage (NCBI taxonomy): Eukaryota > Metazoa > Chordata > Aves > Accipitriformes > Accipitridae > Haliaeetus > Haliaeetus leucocephalus. Next base: position 6,345,245 of record NW_010972436.1, read on the forward strand.
CACTGGTGGGGCAGCGTGTGCAAGGAGTGAAGGAGAAGGTGGGGCAGATTGTGCAGCAGGTTGGGGGATGAGTGATAAGAGCTCCTGTGGGCACAGGGAAAAGCATAGGGAAGCAGAAAGTGGTGCGGACTGCTCTCATCCTCTGGAGCTGTGGTTATGCATGGAGGATGACTTAAAGACAGAGATAAATTAAATAATCACAGGCAAAGAAAAATGGTGGAATTTCTAATAAGGATATAACCTATTACATCTACAGAAACTTTCACTACAAACCTCAGAAATACCTTTCCAAACAGTTTTACAAAAACAGGTATGGGTATGTGGAAGAGCAGACTGAGTTAAAGTTTATTTCTCCATATATGGGATGCTAAACATAAAGTGATAGAGGATTAGCACCTTATACCTCTTATCCACATTACAAATATTTGTATAATTAAGACCACTAGCGCTCAACAATTAAATCTCTTTTTCAACCTTTTCTACAGTCTTGTGAGTCTAACTCCATCTAAAGGCAACATCTTCCGTTATGTCACATGCTGGGCTTTGTACAGCAAAGCCAGCAACTATTTACTTCTCATCTGCAGTAAAATCAAAACTGTACAAGCATATCTGGATTTTTGTGAAAAAAAAAAACCTGAAGCCCTATTTCGACAGTTTTTTTGAAAATCAAGAAGCTTTGGTGGAGGTGAAACTGGTGAATTACACTTGCAATTAATTCCTTTTCATAATTTTAAAAGCAGAAAATAATTGCATTCAAAAATCTTGAAAACACAGAACTTCACTATCAGGAAATCTTATAAGACAGCCGATAGATATCTACTAAGTACCACCTCTAGCAGTCTCCTACTTTAACAACTTGAGACAGAAGATTTATTTTAAACTCAGCAGTGGTTGCATTATTTCCAACCTTTCAAGGGACTTATCCTCAAGAAAGTGTGATTAAAAGATGCACTTTATTATGTGGCCTTATATTCAATAAATTGTTCTCATTACACTACAGGGAGTAGCCATGGTATGTGTCTAAGTTGCACATACATAGGAAGCTTCCTGATACAGATGTCGACACCCTGCACTGCATAAGCCTTTTGTGCTGCCCCTCCATCCCAACGCCTCCTCCACCTCACCTGGGCAATCATCATCAGAGGACGTGAGGCACCAAGCTCAGTCAGATACTGTTTTCTTTAGACTTAGAAAGACTCCTTCTTCAGAATTGAAATCGAGATGACCCAATTGTAGCAATTTCCCTTGTTTTTTCTCATTAGCTCTCTGAATAACTCTACTTTGCTTAACAACTAGCAAACCTGCACACACTATGCTCCAGAGAAAGACCTATCTATGTGCCGTACCCAGCACCGTAAAATCCCAGATCCAACTGTTAGCATAGGACAAATACTTTGTAAGCAAGATGACTGGACATCTGTAACTCTTCTGAAGAAATTAGTCTAGAGGTGGTTTCTACCAAAATGACAGTGTCTATGAAGGACAGTTTTATTTATCTAGGATATATTTTGCAGAGTAAGAAAACGCATCTGTAAAACTGGCAAAACCTTGATAGAATGGGGATATGCCATAAATACTGCAATTTTTATTTCAATTAACAAGCCAACTTCCCAAACGAAAACTCTTTTTTTAAAAACCTCTTCTCCTTCCACACGCAATATAAACTGTTTGTGGAGATTCATCACTACAAACACTTGAAACCACTTCTGCCTCCAAATTTATTTGTACTGAAATGCATGACCAGCGCTACAGCCAGTACTGTGAAAGATGCTGAATGGACTGGAGATGAGAGAGTCACTGAACAGCAACAATATTTGGCAAGTTCTTGTCTCCCAGGCTTATGCTCACACCATGGTACTTACCCTGTATCTCAAAATATGAAAAGTCCATGAAGAGTTATCAACTACTGACAACGTGGCATTTATTTTCATCATCTTTAGGCTATCTCAGTCCTTTCTGTCTATAACTACTAGTATATAATGCAGTACATAGACCCCATGACTTGTTAAGAGAAACATACATCACAACATGAAGGTCTAGGAGAGGTTTAATTCATCATCCTTCAGGTTTTTTTCCCAGTGCTTTCAGCGTTTCAGATTCTTTTTTTTCCAGTGTTTTTTTATTTAATTGGGAAAAAGAAGAGATATACAAATGAACATTATACTATCAGAAGATTATCTATCAAATATGATTAAAAACTTTGGCCTTAGACTAAAACAAATCAATAAATCATGAATATTAAAAAATCATACCAGATGGCAGGTCATTCGAAGGAAACTCAAACAACTTGGATTTGTAAACAGAGTGGAAATGGAAGTCATCCTGAAATAGTAAATAATTGCATGTGTTAAACCTGGATAAACTAATCCACCTCATGAGCATTAAATAGACAGTTCCAAAGGTCCTTGTTATCCAACACCTACACTAGTGAACACGCAAGTTGCAAGGCACCATTACTCTACACTCTTTCCAACTGTGATGTGATCACTCATGCCACAGTCAATCATCTTTTATTTGAAATATCTGAGTACATCGAACAGAGTGGCTGAGCACACTTAGAGCTAGACTTAAGAGAGCTGCCCAGAGAACATCAATGAGAGTCACAGGAGCTGCTAAGCTGGAGACAAGGCCAAACCAGGAGGAGAGGGATGTAATGAATACAGAGTGGGAAGTGCCAGAGAAGGGGACAGAGCACTCACAGGCTTCTCCTGCTGGCTCCAAGGGACCCTCATCACCCTCTAGTGCTGCACTGCTCTACATCCAAGTGTTACAGAGCACACATGTATACACATACCACTGCATAATTTTTGGAGGTCTACTTTTGTCTGTGATGATGGGGACTCATATATGAGGTAAATGAGTTGGGAATGAGGGCATGACCCTTTGGTCCCAGAGCCTTATGCCTACCCTGTATCCATGAATGTCTGTATTCAACAAACAACACAGTACTGTAAGTTCTACTTACATCTGAAGTGTAGTTTTCATCTGGCTCAATAAGGTAAGTATGATTTCCATCATAGAACATCCCACTGTCAAGAGCAGAAAATGTAAATACTGATTTAATAAAGAAATACTAGTGCAAAATGGAAGTAAGTTTAAGAAGTTCATACATTTTAAAAATTTAAATATTTAGAAAAGGAAGCAGTTAAAAATGGTTTCAGGAACTGAACGTAATTCTGAGTCACTCTTTTGTTTCTTCATCTCAGAAAGAAAAATATTCTCTCCCATGGTGATATAGACTCTTCTTTCTTCCCCAAAGCTTCTCTACAACATGTATAAACACCACAAAAATTGGCTAATTTAGCCAACTGAAAATCCTGTTCAGAGCCCCCACTCCCATACAAGAGAGATCTACCTGCAACAGATAAATAAGGGACCTGTCTTTAGGAACATGTGCATTTGGAACAGGCGCACAGCTTTTCCCCAAATAAAAATATTATTGAATTGAATTGATCCTTAGGTTTTAATGGTTTTGATTAACTCTTTCCTCAGTAATTACTTATAGTACCAAGTACAAAGGGTATAACGGGCTCTTTTGGGCATAGAGAGCTGTTTGGGGCATTTCAGCAATAATAATTATGACAGATGGTCTTTTCTTTTTAAATTAAGTTAGTTTAAGTTTATATTTCCAGGAAACATGAATGGCTATATGCATTATCATATCAATATGGACATTATATGATGTTCATGATAAGGAGATAGGAAACCCCATCAGACAGGCTTCCAATGGGCTGTGGTGAAAAGAGATACAGAGGACCAAGCCTTCTGCCATACCCACGGCTCTGGCAAAGTACTCATGGTCTCTTTCTTAATGGCATAAAATCTCAACCACAGAAATTTGAAGGTCATTCATGATAAGCACACCGCTATGTATCTTGGAAAATCTGTCACTTTGCTTGCCCACAGACAATCACCAATTTTCCATATTAAATTCCAACACACAGTTCAACTCTAAATGAAGAACAAACTGAACTGTTAAGGCTCTCTAAATGGATGAAGATAGTCTGTGACAGTAACAGCAGAGGTTTTTGCATTACCACTCGAATGTACAGCAAACGTGAGGTCCATTCCTGCAAGGATGTTTTCTATTAAGAGCTACCTTAAGTTTACTTAGGCAAAGAGTGTGTACTGAGGTTTAGTCTTTAACATAATACAGGATGCACAAGTGTGGTTGAATTGCACCTTAAAATAATGTGTTGATACAGACATTACTCTGTAAGAGCATAAAACCAAAGGGCATTTCTCATATCACTACCATTCTGATCTTCAACCAAATCAGCATTTTCTTTTAAACAATTTTGCCTTTGTTGCACTGGCATATACGCATGGTTGGGATTAGGTTGTATCAGCATGTCCCTTTCTAAGTGCCACTACTAAGGGCTTTAAGCTTGGCCATAAATATGAGCTCTAAGTTCAAACTTGGCACACAGTACACAACAGCAGCATGAAAGCAAGATTATTTATTTATTTAGATTACTCTTTAGCAAACTTTTAGGCACCAAAAAAACACCACCAGAATTATAAACAACAATATAAACAACAAAACCAGATACTTTTCTTTTTTCTTACGCAGCTTTTTTTTTTTTTCCCCCAATCCGCAAAATTGATTCTGGTTCTGCACAGGACCAGATCCAGTCAGTAAAATACTGTCATTCTTTTCCTGACAATTAAGAAATATAAGCATATATTAAGCTTGTAAACCATTACAGCTATTGATGAGCATACTTCTCTTAATATCATTCACTTACAGGGTTAACCATGTAGCATTCACAGAAGTAGCTTGAGTTACTGACTATATAACATACATCAAGAATGATCACAAGTATATCTACAATTTAAAGCTGTTTCACCTTTCAAATTACCTGTGCCTATTCTTTAAAACAGATCTTGAGATAAATATTCTAGCACCTGTTAAATCTTCTTTGCCTGGGAATAAGATGAGATATGGCAACATCCTGCAGCTCTTAATCAGGCAAAACTTCCTTCCCTCTAATTGCAATTTTACTTAAGCACAGTCTGCAAGACGAAGTGCTATCAGCAAATGGCTTCTCATGCGACTGTTGCACCCAGCAGCACTGACCTCTGATCGAGTCACTCAACAGTGGCAAGAATAATAGTCACGGCTGACCTACAGATCTGACTTGCCCACTCAAAGCGTTCATGGCTCTTTTCCAACCGACTTCAATAGTCCAGTGCTCTGTGAACAAATCACACACTCATGGATGTGTTAGAGAGAAAGCAAGAGCAAAACACGGGCCATTTCAAAAACCTGAATTTTGATTATGTATATTCTTCAAACAAACAAATTTGTAGTCGTGAAAGTCTAATTTGCAGTAAAAACAGCAGTTTTTATATTCACCGCCAGTGGGCAGCAAAATCATAGACCAACCTGGTGTCAGTGCGACTGGCCTTGAAACACAGGACTGGAAGTCGTGCCTGACTATAGCTTATTTATATCCCAGCAACCAGTGTGTTTTGCATTCAAAGTTTTTTGTGTTAACTCATAGGAAACTGTAGTTACTGCATGTCCCACAGAAAACAAACAAACAAAAAAATCCAAACAAAATGGCTCACTCGGAGTTAAGGTTGCAGATACATTTTTCATTAGCAAAGTCATTAAGAAGAGAAGAAATAAATAATTTTAAGTATTCTGTCAGACAGTCATCCAACTAATTTAACTAATAAAAGGAAGACCACAACATAGACATTACCAGCAGAACAACTCATGATTTATGATTAAAAAAATACAATATTTTCTCACACGTATGAAAAATTCTGTTGTTACTGGCCAAGATCGAGTGGTACTAATAAGTAAGAGAGGAGATTAGCAAGAACTTTGGGAATATGAAGCTTGTTATTCTTTTAGAGGCATCTGTTTGGTCTTAGGCACTTCCTAAAATTCACGAAAGCAAAGCTCCTGCCCAGCAGACCTTATTAGAAGATAACTCTCCCCAGCTTCCCTTATTCCAGTGAGACACTCCAAACTGTGGTTGGAAGCTAAGGAGCTCTGATTGCTGGTGTGTGTTTCTAGTAATTACTTAGCATTTAAAATCAACTGTGGAGGAGCTAGTTGTAATGATGGAAATGCAGTGTCAGAGAATGTGAGTTTAATACAGCTCAGGAAAACATTACTTTCTCATGCTAGGTGCCGGAATTCCCAGCCTGCTATGGTAAACTTCATATTGCATCTTGTGTGAAGGAGAACTCTGCTGAAACTTTATTGTATCAGAAAAAGGAAAAGAAAAAAAAAAAGATACCTCTCAACAGAGATCTGAATTATACAGGGAAAATGTGCATCTTTCATCACATAACTGTATTGGAAGGGACCAATCTGAATATCAGGCAATTTAAGAATACAGAGCAGCAGGAGGGTCAGTCTTAAGATCAAACCCACAAAAGGAGGGCAGGAAAGGACACACGCAGGGTTTCCTTGCTTTCTGCTTTTTCTCCTAGGAGTTAGCAGGGGCCAAGACCTAATGGATTACTGCTAATGGAATCCATGCAGTGGCTCAGGATGCATTAGGATGCTACTATTTTTAGGCTCACTGTCCATACCGAAACTGGGCTCAGGTTTCTTGAGCTGCTCAACCTTTATCATAAAAGAGATAAACACAGCTATAAATCGGACACGTGCAAGGATGACAAGTCTTCTGCATGTATTCTCCCCCTTCCTAACAAAGAATATACAAACATGAAAGAAAGACACTACTTAAATATGTGTGCTTATATGGCTGATACCAAAACTACAGAATAGTTGGAGACAGACAATAAGCTGAAGATTTCTATCAGCTAAGCCCTGCTTCCTCAGAAAAAGGCAAAGCTCAGGTCATCTCCACACAAGCTTACTTGCTGCAGTGACTTTTCAAGCTGATCTCATTATCGAAAGCACTGAGGTCCTGTAATTCCCAGATTCAGCAGACACTGAAGTTACTTGGTTGCTCTGAAAACCTGACTAGCATCTTTCAATAGTGCCAAAAGCAGACAGGTCCAAAAGCTGTACAATCAACACACAGATCTATATAACCTTCGGATGACAGACACTTTAAATTACATTATCACTAAAATTATGTACTTTAAAAAAATACATTATTGCACAATTTTATATCCTTTCTTCCAGATTTTCCAAGATTTTACTATATCAAAGGTATTATCCCATGCACACAGCTTAAGGCCAGCAAATCTGTGAAGAAAATGGATAGGACAAGAGAAACTCTAAACTGACACTTTCCTTTGTAAAGAGAGTAGAAAAGAAAGATAAAATACATCATTGTAGCAACAAGAAGAGAACACAGTTTCCAAATGGTTCATGTCAATACTGGCAGTGTTTTTTATTCTTCTAGAATAGGAAGTTTTCAGCTACTTTTACTCTTCTATCTCTATAATAATTACCTTAAAACAATACCTGCCCACTGTCATATGTCCTCAGTTTAAAAAAAAAAAAGGAAAGAAAATCGCGTGCTTTGTCAGTGAATTCTGAAATCAAAACCAAGGCTTTTGCAAGGTTCAAATTAAACCCATTCTTTCTAAAGATTGTTGAGGACTTAATATTGGTAACAAACTAGTAGGAAAATAAATAGCACTTATTTTACTATAAACAGCTTTATTTTGCTTAAAAGACTAATAAGCAAAGGCCAGTAAAAACAAAACAGCAGACTTACTGTAATCCATGGCACGTTGACAAGGCAACAAATGATACAGGATTTCCTCTAATTTCTCCCTGATAATAGCAATGTTCTCCTCCCTGAAATTGAAAATTGAGACTGTAAATCCACAGGACATCCCATAATATCACACTCCATCCTGTCACGACACTGCTTTTTCATAAATGCATCGCCAACCCACTGACATGGCACCAAGAAGGTTTGGTACCTAGACAAACTTCATAATTTCAACTCTCTACACTGAACAGAGATATTTTCATTGTGAAATCCCTGGCATCCTGAGACAGATTTCAGAGACAAATGATTCCAGAAGTGCTCATCTTTCTTCATTGACTAGGAAAAGAGTTTGAAATAGCAGGTTTAGATTCAACACCTGGTCTGCACATGGCTACATCAAACAAGATGAACTCTGCTCTGAGGGTAAGGCAATTTCCTACTTCTAAGGAGAAAAGTATGCTTATCAAATAATAATAATACTTGATTAAAAAAGAGAACAAATCAGAAGTGTTCACTAGTGCTCCAAAACTAATGGAAATTTTCAGTATAACCAAGCAGTAAAGGAATACAATGAAAATTAATATTTGCCTCTTCTCTTCTGCAAACAAAATATACACCTTTCAAATCAAATCCAGCAGACCTTACTCAAAAAATCCCCCCCTTAGTTTCACAGAAGTCACACTGATAACAAACTAAGCCCTACTGCACATGCACTGAATGTATTCAGTATTGCACAAGGTCAATATTCGTATGCAAAATTAGAAGAACAATTCAAATATCTCCTAAATTCTCACTGCCACTCTACCCTGCAGAGGAATGTACCTATTAGTGCCTTGCCAAATTCAGCTATGTGATATTACTGCACTATGGTTGGTTAAAGGACTATGAAGAAGATTTTCAGTGCTTTTTTTTTTTCAATAACAAAACTTTACTATTTCTATTCCCCACCAGCAAATGTATGAACAATCTACCTAGCCTAATGTACCCAGCCATGTGAATATTTATGTCCGTTTACTGCAGTGAGGGAAAGGCATTACAATTACTGCTTTTTCAGAAGCCGGTAGTCACTTGCGTGATGCCTAGGACAGTCATTTTAGACATGTGACATTAAATGTTCTTGGATTTTATTTTTCAAATATGAAAAAAAATTAAGCAAGGTCAGGCAAAAGGCAAGGAAACACATAGAATATGTTGGTAGTTCTGTGTTTTGATCAGGAAATCCTGTTCTCTTTTCCACAAGGCATGCAAACTATTTTTGAAAGTAACTACCAAGTACAGATGCCTCCGTTTTGAGGTGCTCTCCTTAAGAGAGTATAGGAGCCTGTTTGTCAGAGCGTGGCTGCGTGCAGGGAAAGAGACCTGATCTCAGCCTGGTCACTAGAAATCATTAGTTCCTCCTCAAAATCTTCTCTGGATCATTCATGCATGCCGTGCTGCTGTTGGACCCCAAAGCACTCAGTGCAGCATACCTAGGGGCAGCTCACAGCTCCTGTGACCAGCAACAGCAGCGCTACAGAGAAATGCAACACCTGATCCCACAGACTACGACTGACACTATTTGGCAGGCTTGTTGCTTCACTCTGCTAGAAGAATCCTCGTGGCATATCTTCCATTAAAAGTGTTACATTCTTTTTCCCCCCACAATTTCTTTCAATCTCGTTATTTCCTCTCTTCTATGTACCACTTCTTCCTTCCACTTGCTGCAGTGACAGCAGCCACCTCCACTGCCTATCCACCTCGGTGTCTTTTTCTCTGTGTATCTGGTACAGATACAAAACACTTTCACCAAACTGACCTGCAGAGTGACCATCATGCTACCCACCATGGGCACCTCTCTATTAAGATGTCTGCAAGTAAATGCTACTGGTGCCATGCAGGTAGTGTTCGATGGGCTGTTCTAATGTTTATTCGGCTCATGTCCATGAGAATCTCCAGGACTGACCCTCCATACCAGGCTACAGCGGGGTGTCTGGTGGAAGACGTATGACCCATCACCCTTGGACCAGCATTTCTCAGGACCATCAAGCATTTGGGACTCAGACGGAGGACAAGTGAAAAGGAGATGGCCTGAGTTTCTGCTTTGCACTCACATGCATTTTAGCCACCAACATCCTAAGTTACATAGGATTTTAGACAGGCTACACTTTCTTTGTTTTTCCTAAAACCTTGGCTCATTTTCTCTATTTTATTCTCCTTTTTTACACCTTCTTACTTCCTATATCTTAGTTACTTTAAGCTTTCTTGAGATTTTCCTTCTTTCAGTCTGTAGGATTTCCCCCACTACGGGATCACAGTCTTGCTTAAGGCTTTCAGGTCTTTCTGCAATATGTGAATAAAAAGTAAACAAAGAGAGACTCCAGTAAGCTAATAACAAAACTAACAATCAAACTATATGGATTAGCTAAAACCTTCTAAGTAATAAAATACTCTCTAAACAGAACTCTTGCAGTAGCATTCCTGTAAAAGATATAACTGGAGTAAGCACATGAATATGGGGATAATATTGAGAACACTATCAGTAGGGAGTTGTACAGACTTCTAGCGGTGGAAGGAATGTAGAGTAATTAGACAAATTGGTTTGTTCTCAGAAAGTGTAGTTAATATGTACCAGCAGTAGAATCTTAGGCTCCATTAGTTTGCAAAACCATGTCTTTGCAACCAGGAGGAACATTTTTTCATACTAAGAATCCAAGTCTGTGGCTCAAAAGTGTGTTTTGATCTTCTTAATGAGAATCAAATAAATGGCCCATGATAGTATCTCCAAATTAATTTATTCCAGCATAAATCCATGACCAAACTTTTATGCATACAGATCTAGAAAAGAAAAATGTAAGAAAACCAGCTCTAAATGCTTGCCTAGGAAAAACACAACTGACACACAAATTCTATTCTATTTAATCAAATCAGTTCAACTCATTGATCTACTGAAGTTCACAGTAATTCTGGTGGAGACAGAAACATAACTGATTTTCTCTGTCTCGGGGATAGATTCTTATCACTACAAAACATATATTTATATATGCTAACATCTGGGGGATATTTTTTACACATGGACTTATGTTCCTGTCAACATAATGTAAGTCACCTCAAACCAGTTAATAAAATATAAGGGCTTTATATGAAAATAGCTTTTTTCAAGTACTTGATGCACTAGTGGTGTGTTGGTTTGGGGTTTTTTTCTGAAAAGAACTCTTCAGTGTGAGAAACTCTGCTGTCAGGATACTCCTAAATGAAGTTCTGAGGATTGTTTTAATCTCAGCAGGGAAATAAGAGGTGATGCAGTGAAACCAGACGACACTAGCACTGCATGGCTCTGGGAAGACTGACTGCTTAGCACTCCTTAACAGTGTCTCAAGCAGATAAAACATTCCAGTAACATGTGGTGGGGAGGGTGCGTAATTGTGTATTGTACTTTTGGGATTCTCATTTTCAACCATTCACAAAACCTGTGAAGAGAGAAGCACTTAAAGCTACAAAGTCTGGGACTAGTTCTGTACTGAGAGTCAGGACAACTGAAGGGACTCAGGTCAATGTTTTCTTTAGAGCACATGTAATTTTGGATGAGAAGTTTGCTGTCATTGCTTCCCTGTAGTGCTGAGGCTGAATTCCTGTTGGTTTTGACATGTACTAAAGGTCTTTTATAGCAGGTGCTGTAATAAAATACACTCTACTACAAGAAGAATTGCAGTATATGGGAGATCAAAGACCACCAAAAGACTAAACATAATCATCCCACCTATCTTCTTTTAGTCTGCTCTTGGAAACTCTCACTGAAGGACTGGGGGTGTCTCTCTTCTCTATTGGTATCTGTAACAGTGAGATAGGAGCTGAAAAAAATCTTCATTTTTTTCCTAAAAATATTCTGGTCCCATATGAAAATTAAGACTTCCCCCAAGAGCTGAAATTAGCACCATTTACCAACACCAGTTTAGTCCAGAGCATCAAGGGTGTTTTGTGAAGAGCTATTGGCTTCCTGTAGCTATTAAAGCCCCTCTCTGCTCACTCAAAAGCAGGCAAAAATTGCCCATCTCAGCAAGTCAAACCTCCACACTGGCCTTTGTCAGCTACTGGGGAATGGTTTAGTGCCAAGATGAAGAGGAAATAAGACTGCTCTTCTAACATATGCCAGCCATCAGTGTGAGCAGCACATTTACCCCTATCTGCTTTAAAACTGAACCTGGCCAGTAGAGTCTGGGACAAAATTAGGCTAAATATCATCTCCTACGAGACAAGGTCAGCCCAGTGACAATGCCTGTGACACAAGGCCTGTGACACACACATCCACATACTCATGCTATATCCAAAGGCAGTCTAATGCTACAGCAGAAAGAAGTTCAACATTTTTGCCTCCACAAGGCGCACAGCCACTGTTCATGCTGTGGTTAGCACAACACAAGGCAAATATTCTGCCAGTGCCCGTGGCATGCAGTTTTCCATTTCCTTAGTTCAGTAAGTTCTCCTTCCTTCATGAAACCTTTTAGCCTTACCAGTGACTTCCAAGAGCAATACAGAATATACAGATGTTTAATAGGAAGTCTATTGATTTGGGAAGCTAACAATCCAATAAAAAAAAACCCAACAAAAAAAAACATCAGATTTACCCCAACAGGGTCAATTAAAACAAATGAATCACTATGATAGTTTATGACTTAATCTTCATCTTGATGCTTAAATTGGATCAGTACAGCAAAATCCTGAATTAGGGGTATCTTGCCCTGTGAATTGCTACAGCTCCTCACCAACCAGAATGCAACCCTTTTTGCCCATGTCAGTCCGAGCTTCCCTGCAGCCTGTCTGGGTAGGTAGTGTGGCAAAGATACTAAAAATGAGAAGGCAGAGATGTTAGGAATGCAAGTAAAATCTGTCCCCATTTCTATCCTTTAAGATAGTTTGTCCCTGCCCAGAGAGGCACCAGCTGCCGAGTAAACACAAAAGAGATGAAAAACACATTAACCAATACTCACAGTGAAGGGGGGAAATAAGCAAAGCAAAAGAACAGCCATGACAGTCAGTGATGGCAGCAGTTCACTTTTCTCTGCAGTCTCAGTGAAACAAGCATCTGCTGACCATACACCGACAGTGTTTGTTATTCACCTCAGAGACACTATGACCTTCCCAGGGGAGGAAAATTAAGGATGCACATTCATCTGCTTTCAAATAAGACCTGACATCAGATCTTCAAGTAAGCAGTTTTCTGCAATTAGGGGAGGTGCTGGCCATTAAAACTCATGCTGCACTCAGGCACTGACCCTAAAATTAATAACTTCCTTCTTCCAGCAGCTACATATTCCCATTTTAATGCTCATTAATCCAAAGGAAAGGAGATTGCTGGTCTAGTTCAGTTCCTAGTAACACAGCTCCCTCTTTCCTTGCAGCAGAAAGCTCCCAAAAGGCCAGCTAACGACTACACCACCATTCTGTGAAGTGCCAGATAACGATTAGCTTTTTAAAGAGCTACCCATTGTGGGGTCACTAGTTTTAAAACTGCTTCCTTAGTAATCACTGAGATCTATTTACAAATTACTGATGCTTGCACAAGTTTTGACCCAGTGATAACTAAGGCTGCATGAGAAAGAGCAACAGGAGAAGAAAATGCACACCCTCTCACTGACTTCTACTTACAGATGGGTTTCTATTTGTAAATAGAAAAGTCAAAATGGCACTTTGACCTGTGTAACTGCATGGAGAGAAAACATCTTGTAATTGACATGTGCTTCAGCAAAGCCAGGGGCCCAGCTGGCATGACTGTGCTGTCCTGCAGCACAGCCCTGGGGTCAGCCCTTACACAGCTCAGTAACAACTCCAGGGACCCCTGGCATCACCTCTTTGCAGAGTAGGTCTCTGAACTTAGTTACGGTGTACTGCAGACTCCTGAAAGCCAACTGTTTTGAAAATGTGAATGGTGCCTTCCCTTTGTAGGAGGACAGCTATCACATGTACTCATACAACTCACAGCCAACATGCTGTAGTGACATTAGGTTATAACACTATTTCAGATTTTGAAATCAGAAATACGGATTCCAAAATTAGGATAAAGCATCACCACTTCTAAGGCTTCTCCACAAAATGCCAATGTTTAAAGACCGCTGGAAGCACTCTTAAAAAACAGAAGACACACATGTACGTGACAGAATCCTGCACATAGGCGACTCGCTCCAACTGCCGTTGGTGACTCATGGTAGGTGCTTTCAGCAGATGGCATGTGCTATCAGCCCAGCTTTCCGGTTTGGAGGCCAAATGAGGACTGTGTTTACTGCCCAGTAGCTACGAGAGAAGATGCTCCATGAACGTAGCTGCAGGGCATGGACAGAGAGCTCATGCCAGCACAACGCCATCTGGTCTGGGAGCTGCCTTGGCATCTGCTTGGGAAACAGCCTCTTGACTTCCCTTGCCTTACCTTGGTGTTAGAGAAAATTATTTTAATTATCAGCTGCCAGATAAAGATGAGGCAGAGGAGAACAGGGTTGGTTACCTCTTTCTGCCTACTCTGTTGTCTTGAAGTCGGCTCTTGTAGCAGTGCCTAGTGTCTCCAAGTCATGGCATACAAGACATTTTAATGACAGTCATTTTGCCCGGTTCCTGCATGCCTGTACATAGGGAAAAGGGAGCAAACATTTTAAGGGACTATATGAAAATTCTTCATAATCTACCCATACTGATCTGTCACATCAGTTCATCAGCCTATCCCGAGTCTGAAGCCAAGTTATAAGCACGTGATGTACAGGATTACTATAAACACAACACAGAAGATGAGATGTTGGCACGCACCTACATGGATACCAATCAGTCAGAAGAAGATATAGTTCTGAGTAAAATAGAAAAAAATACTAATTAGATTTCCTTATTGGCTCATTATTTCTGAAAGATGGAAACTTCTCTTTAAGTGATAATTCAGAGCTTGAGACTGTGTCTAGAAACATTAACCTACTGTATATAATACAGTCCTAGTTCAGTATCCACAGGGAACAACAGATGCGTCTAGGCAAAGCTACTTACAGAAGTCAAGATCAAGTAAAGATGTCAAGCTAAAGCACACTGAAGTCTTGCATGGAAGCACTCTTTCAGAAGTACAGCAGCTTCAGTTTGCTTAGCTTAATTCCCCCTCAAAGGGATTAAGTTAAACCCCAAAAGATACTTTTATTTTTTAATAAGAGCATCTACAAATGGATTTAATGTTCTTTAATGTTATAGTAGTAGTTAATTTCTCTTAGCTATACTCACTCCTTGCATGGTCTGAATTTACAGAACACTTGGTTGATGCCACTCTTTGCCTATGCACACTGTGTGTTGTAGCTCATGGAAAATAACTCATGAGGTGCACAAAGTCTGGCAGGACTTTTCTGCAAATTCAAGCACTGGACTGCTGCCTTCCCTCTGGGGCATGTGAAAATCGCAGCAGAGAGTACTCGAGGTGACTCCTGATGGTCACAAAGTCACCCAACTTCTCACTTCAGCAGAACCAGGACTTCCTCACTGGGGCCCACATCCGCAATGGTATGTACGTTTTAAGCTCTCGATGGCTTCCACTTTCTGACAATTTTTTTTCCCCTCCAGGACTAGCTAAAACCACTGGATTTATTTTTTTATGTCACAAAGAAAAGGAAGACAAGATAATTAAACCTGCAAGATCCTACATGAGTCACGATCTGAGATTCATTCTAGTGTAGTATATTCAAAAACATGGCCTGGGAAGGACTCCTAATACTCAAAGCTGCCACTTTTAATTTCCTCCTCCTCAGGAGCAGGATGTATGTAGAAAGTAAGCTAGTAACAGCAGGGAGATAAACAGATATAAAAAAATGTTAATGCCAATATACATTAAAAGTGCCAGCCTGCAGGACCATTAGGTCAGGCAAATGCATTATATACAATGGCTGATTATTTCGCCCTGGTACCCCACAGAGGATACTACATTTTACTAAACCCCAAAGAATTACCTTCATAATTCAAACAATGCTAAAACAGAAAAGTGATTTATTTCTCAATGCCTATCGACTCACTGCAGCAGCATGACACTGCTAAAAAAAAAACATGTCTAGAGTAACTGAAAACACACAGAAATGTAAAAATTTTGTCAACTCGTCATCAGGGCACATACAGTAACGTTAATTCTAGCCAAAATTTACAAGAAGTAATTTGACGAGTATACCCTGGGACCACAGTTCCCTTTGTGATGGCAGCATCCTGTAAGGTAAGAACCGTACAGTCATTCCCTGCTCCACTACTACACTCTGATCTTTTCCTTCTTGTGGAACTTTCCATTTATGAACTCCCATTGTACAGCAAAAATGCCTATAATTAGTCCCTAAGTGAAAGAAGTTGCCATTTGTTCTATCCGATTTCATCCCATTTTTATCCACTCCATTGGTCAAAGATAGCCAGTTCTCCATCTGATCCTTCTGTGCACTGTAATGCTTCTCAGTATTGTACTGCTAGCAAATTTCATTAATATACAGATAATTTTTTTTTCCTAAGTCATTAATGAAAATAGTTGATGAGAGCAGTCTGAAGATCAACCTTGTAGGAATCCCCTGCTAAACTGTGTCAGACTCAGACTCCCTGTCAGCTCTTCTTTGGCTAGTTTATTGCTATCACTAAAAAGCAGATTATGGCCTAGATTTATTAATAATTTGCCATGAGGAAAGCAGAGCTCTGTTGAGGGAGTAGAGGAGAGGAGATCTGACAACATTAGGGAACCCTTATTCAAAACAGTCTCTCAAACAAGCGAGCAAGTGATTCTTCTGGTACTAACAGCTTCTCTAGTCTCCGGACACAGCCGAAAAAGCCCTGCCAGAAATAGGCATATAAAATTCATGCATTTTTTATGATTTGTTCCTTTTGAGTTTCTTTTCTCCCCCAGGGGCTCATCACCTGGTTGTGCAAGCTCCAGGTACATGCACACACAGCTCCCCACCAGCCCCAGGCTCCAGCCTCCCACAGCAGAGTCTCCCTGCACTCCCCTCCCATCCCAGCCAAACTGGTGCTCTGGTTTTCAGGAAGAAAATTTAATCCCTCACAGGAAAGCCTGTTTAGCATACAGGCTTTTCTGGCAAGTTGAAACACCTTCCTCTTTGGTTACAAAATGGTGAGTTATCAAAAGCTGAAAAGAAATTATGAGATTCTGCTACAGAGGTCGGACAGTAGATGCCCTTAAAACTGGAAGATGCTGGTGGAAGCACCTAGCTGTAAGACTGGAAACATACCAGTCAATGATAAAAATGACCTGCTCGCTGGCTTGATGTTTATCCTGGCTGCACTGCAAATTATTGTAGCCTGTTTGTACCTGTGGCAATACAGCAAAATGTTGGAATGCTATTTAGCATAAGATCTCACCAAACACAGGCACTAAGATGTGACATACACAGGCTTTGCCCTCAGTCAAGGGACTGTACCTTAACAACTCCTTTGAGCACACCAGATTTGAAGGAGGGAGTTAACAGAAAAAGCAATATCCATCAAGTCAAAGGTCCCCAGCACTCTCCAGCCTTTCAAGATTTTAATATTTTTCTCCCTTTTATATTATTTTCCTAAAAAACGGGCATTCAAAGAGCCCTTCAAATACACATCATGGCACACACAAGCCAAGACTTTAATCACAGCAAGGCAATGAAGAACAACAATTTTTCCCTTCTTGTGCACAGCCACTACAACAGCTGTAAGCTACAGTAACAGGCAGTTTACGCACACTACTAGCCAAACAACGCACATAACAAAAGGAAATTATTACTGTTTTTGCAAACTAAGGGCTCTGCTTTGCTGTGCAGCATTAAAATGCATTTGCCCCACAAACCTCATTCCCCAAACTGCAAGGACGGCACCTCTGCTAGAGCCACCGCAGAGCACGAGGCCACGCTGGGGCACCCCAGCTCTAGAGGACAGCCACAGGCAGGTTGAAGGAGGGCACCGGGCATGGCTCTGCCCGCGCTCGCTGCTCCACAGGCAGCGGCTGAGCACCACAGGGGCCAGCAATATGGCTCAGCACAGCCGGGGACACAAAGCCACAGGCAATCTTAAGCCACAAGGCAAGTTTGGCCAAAGTTTCTCCATCAACACTACAATGAAGAAAAACAGTACCTAGCGTTTAATATTACTCCATTTATGTTGTTCTATGTTATCATGATTATGAACACAATGTGAAGTAGAAGCAAAAAGCAACATTCTTTCATGCTGTGAGCACTCTTAGTGTCATCTTGTGCCCATAATACACAAACTGTGTTTACACCAACACACTTAACAATTTTAGGACTGCCTATGAAATATAGTTCCTTCTAGTTAAATTTAAACATGCCATCAAAAATTCATGGCATGTATCTACCACAACTCTACCTGTGCATGTTCTCTAACTGGGATCTGAAATATTTTCATTGCTTGATTTTTTTCAGAAAGCAATTTTCTAACAACTCATAGAATTGTCCAATGTTTTGGGGGAATACAGGCAGAAATATTTATTTCTACACTCTCCAAAGAGGAAAACTGAAACATTTTATAAGAGAAAATGTCACTGAATAGGTATCAGTTGTTCCTTCTGAGGGAGAAAAATCCAGCAATGTGAATTACTCAGCACTATAGCTGTTTTTTGCCTTTCATCTCACTGACAGCATCAGTGACAGAATGATAACCCAAAAAAGAGAGATAAAAGCACACAGAGGTATACTGCAGCAACATTAAGCATACACAGTTGAGTATTTATGTGCTGTGAGCACAGGACGATCTGGACTGACACAATCGGGAAAAGGCAATGCATGAAGGGTCTTTCTCTTTCTTATTGATTATTCTCTTTGCTACCAGAGAGAATTTAGGCCAATACTGCTGCTTCCCTAGCAGTTAGAGACATGATCTAAAGTAAAGGAGGGTGCGTGGGGGAAACACTGAAATAATTCAAAGACCTTCCTCCTTTTGTTTTTCTTAAGCACTGCACATTGCTGCTGGTTTAATAAGAATGTCTTAGGTGCTGCCTAACTGCCAAATCAACAAGGGTATCTCACAGAGAAGTCTCTCTTCTGCAGCGGCTAAATGCTGGCACCCTGCAAAATCATGTGTAACATGTTCCAACTTCACAAAGGTCTAATGTATTAATGAATTATGCAGCAATCAAATGTAATTCAACTTTCTCTTACAATAAAAAGGTGTGTTAAACTGGGGACACTCCTCCCTATAAAAATCCCTTTGCTCCTTCAAAGTGGCTTTTGTAATGACCTGAATGTTTCTCCCTTTCCCTGCCCCCGTCTGCTCTCTGAAGCATCCCAAGTAATGGCAGAAGATCCATATGTATTTTACAGCACAGGAAGTTTTACGGCGGGGGGGGAAGTGGAGAGGGGGAGGAGTGGCAAAAGTAGTTACGAACTCCACATCGCGTATGAGCCCAGGCAGGCATCTGCTTCCCGGACACATTCATGCCTGTAACATTCCCAAACTACTGTGTACGTACAGCTGCCTTCCCACAGTGATTCAAAGCTCCTGTCTTCTCCCATATTGCTGATGGCACAACAGCAGCACTGACGATATGCCTGTTTGTGCAGTATTCCTGCGCTGAGAAATGCAAGGGGGAAATATGTATTTTAAAATACACCTCTCCTTACGTCACTAAGAAGACCAAGAACAGAGGAGGCCCTTTTGCTGTATAAACAGGCTTGCTGAAAGCTTGCAGCTGGCAGTGGATGACAGACAGACTTTTTCTTTCTGTCACCGTTTCTCTACCAAAGCAGCGAGAGAGATGTTGCCAGACTGCCTCTGTTTCTGCCTACAGCCAAAGACAAATTGCACAGAGGTGGGTAAAGAGCAGCTTGTCGAAGCAACTGGTAGAAACCTGGCTCCTCTCTGAAATACCTCTTCTCCTGCTTAAGAAGATGCTGCATAGCAGAGTGCATATTTTGTGATTTATTTATGTTGCACCCTTTTGCTAGCTATTTTTAAATAAGTGTCTGCACAATCCCTAAAATCTAGTATAATAATAATGTTTTACCTGGTGCGTATTAGAAGTACCAATTTAAAGGTAGTTCTACCAGTTACAGTAAACAGTTTCCACAGAAACTGAAGGTACTAAATCACCATCATGAAAAATTCTTGTATTTGGAGTAAGATTGGCAAAATATTTGATGTAAAACCAGAGTTCAGTTTCTCAAATGCAAAATTGATACCACTGGGCTTTTCAGAAATTGTTTGACAGATGAACAGGACTCTTCAGAGCACTTAGAGGCACTCTGAAAAATACTAGCAGGTCAGAGGGAGCCACATTTATTTTTAAACAACTACTGGGTGCTGAAATTAGCCTCACTCAGTGTCTGGCATAAAAATGTACTCGGCAGCCTGCGCTCTTCCAAAAATCTTTTGATATCTGAACTTTTCTGAAAATGTGCCCATGACTGTGGCCAACAGGCTCTTCCGAACATTTTGTCACAGCAGCTGCTTCCCTCTCCTTCAATCCCAGACACTTGGTTGCAAAAAAATGAGCAAAAAATATACGTCCCCCTTCCTGGCACACTTCCATAGGACTGCTGCCTGCCAAACTCCCGGAGCAGTGAGTGAGGAAGGGGCAGAAGACCCTCCCAGCAGCCCCAGGGACCACCCTTGCCAGTATAATGAAGTGCAGAGGGGGAAACACACCACCTGGGCAGCAATACACCTCCTTTGCACAGCAAGGTGCAACCCAGCGACCCTTTCACCCCCAATTCAGTCCATCTCCAGCACCAAGGTCAACGGAAACAATGCTGGTTCTCTCCTTAAAGCAAGTTTGAGAGTACTAAGGAAGGCAGTGATAGCCATCCCTGAAAGTACACCACAACCCTGCACGGCAGTTAACTGAAGTGAAACAATCTCTGGGACCCTGGAGACTGGGAGATCTTCTGCCCAGAAAACATTTTATGACCCTTCCTTTGAAAGGCCCAATCCTCCTGTATCTTCCCATGCAATTAAGCAGTACTTACATGAGAAGAACCACTGATTTCAAACATTTCCTTGCTTGATTAAGGTTTACTCATCAGAAATAGATTTGTCCTAATTCAGTGATGGGACTTGGATAGACTAACTTAGCTAACTTGCATATATACCTTGACGCAGACAAATGGATTGTTTTGTTCTTATTAGTATCAGCTATTATCTTTATTTCTGCTTTGACTCATATTCTGAATCTGAGTCAAGACTTCTTGACTGCAGATCACGGCTGACTGAGAAATTAGTCTTTACAATTTAATGGAACACGTATGTGTTTGCCTCAGTCTGATAATGTGTGGAGACTATTATCAGAGAATAAAAAGAAAACATATTTCAAGCTTGCAAATGCTAGAAAAGGATAAACCAAAGGAAACATGTATCTTCAGCTACTTGGTAGCTAAAGGATTGCTTTGTCCATTTCCACTTGTGCTTTCACATTGCAGAGGTTAAATAATTTGTTTCAGGATATTCAGGTGATCTCAGATTTAGTGAAAGACTTTTGGGGTCTTTTTAAATTAATGTAAACTTTGAACAAAAGTTGACCTGATGGGCAAATTTAAAGATCTTCATTATGTACAGCACATATTACATTCACGCACATTTTACATAATCTACAGTAATTTTATACTAGGCTTATACACAATATTGTCCTAATAAACAGAAGGTCCTCAAGGAAATTCTCCCATGTCATATGCAAAAAAAAAAAAAACAACAACCCACTCCTGCAAAGGCAATGGAACATTTCACGGAAGACAACTCAAGAAACAGGATCTTGTAGCCATCATGCCAACAAACATCCAGAGAAAGAAACCCACAATTTGAGATGGTGACTAGATATTTGGAAATATACAATAAATCTTGCTATTCTCACAAAGAAGCTCATTAAAAACAACAAACTTGGGGTTTAGTACAATGAGGAAATGCTAGCTACCAAACCAGAAAGATTTTCTTGAATAGGCATCAGAAGTAAATTATGTTTACTAGTAAAAAGAACTACCACGTATACACTTTTCATGGATACCATTTCGATATAAACATTAATGTACTAAATTTGCCAATAAATTTTATTTGTCATATTTTAAAAGCTGAAAGTTAGAAGACATGAAACATGCTTGCCTCAGAAGGGTAAAACAAGTCACCTGAAAAATCAGATATCTCTCAAGAAAACAGGTGAGTTTGCATTAACATCAATAGCAAAGCAAATTAAAAAAGCAAAGCATAAAAAGGAAATTCTTACTTTAACTTCCACTGTCTTCCCACCTTGCTCGATATGCCTCTCAAGATATTCAGAAGACAGCAGGTCACTGGAAGAAAAAGAAAAGAGAACCATAAGCCTTGTGCATGTGTTCTTGCACTCCCTCTCAGCAAGCACTGATTAAAAATTAACATTTGAAAAGGGCAAGACCTGCAGGATACTTTTCCTAAAATGTTCATAAAAATCACTGAAACAACCACCTTCAATGGAGTTACACAGTGCATGGGATACATTGATTTTTAATACCAGAAGGCGGGACAAGGAAAATTGAGGGGGGGCTTCTTCACAGAAGATTCAAAACCAGCCACTGATAATGATTTTAATTCAAGAGACTTTTCTATTTGCTGCTAAAAGAGAACAGTAAGGAAGTTAGGGAAAATTTAAAAAAAAAAAAAAAAAAAAAAAGCAGCAGGATGATAAACCAGTTGCAGTCACTCCTGCAGCAGGCTATATCTGAGGGAAAATGGCAGCTGCGTCCAGCAGACGCCTAAGGACACAACGGCACAATAATGAAATGACCTTGTAAATTCAGTATGATGAGCTCAGGATCACTCTAAATAGGTAGGCAAAGCTACCCGCCGCAGGAGCTGCACCACACCATAGGGTCGCGGCCAGTTCCACCCGGTGTAGGTGCTAAGGCAGGCAAGCGGGTGCCATGCTGTCCTGAGGCCCCAGGGCAGGCCTCCATCAGGGCCCATCCCTCACGCCCGCTCCACCCGGGAGCCCAGCAGCTTTAGCAATGTCAGTGGAAAATGCTCTGGGCAACAGCAAACTCAGACTCAAAAGTACACAAGGCTTTGGAACAAACGCTGAAGACAAAAAACAATTAGACCTGAGGCAAATGTATGTAAGTTAAATGCACGCTGTATTTACCAAGACACTTCGTGCTGAACCAATCAGATCCTCGTAAGCTATTTTCTAGGCAAGGAAATTACATCAGAAATTTCACTAAACATTTTCAAAGATCACAAAATTTTAACCTAGATGAAATCTGTATAAAGATTTGATATTGTCCCACTTAAGAGGTGATTAAACTGGAAAAGATGAAGAACTGGTAAAGAAAACATGACAACAGGCACGCTGACTGACACGACAGCCAACAACCACAAGCCTTCTCAGCAGAAGAGGCAAAATTTAATGTTTCTCCTTCAAGCAGTGAAATACCTAGGCTAGGGGTGAGCTGACATGCTGTGGGAGAGGAAGGACAGCAGAGCGGTGCCCAGGGCAGCAGCCACTTGGCTTCCCAGAGCTTCACCCTGGCTAAACAGGCAGCAGGGCCATGGACTTTTTTGCTCACATAGGCATTGGTGACTGCCCAGAGCAAGCCCCGAGTGGGACGAGGTTGGTTAGTATGGGTCACTCCATATCAGCCCTACAAACTGCCAGCTTGATATTTGCATTAATAACCCAGGCACAAAAACCAGGAGCGCTCTAACGAAATATGCTGATAATGCTAAGTTGGAAAGCATGGGGAATAAAGAAGAATATTGAAAAAACTCCCACAGGAAAGAGCTGGATGATCTTCAGGACTAGATATTAGAAACAGGATCAAATTCAATTGTACAAACAGCAAATTTATGCACTTAAGGGCTGGAGGGAATTTGTATTATGTTGTTTTGGAGGGCCTGGTTTATAAGGAAGTGAGACATGACTGCACTTGTTTCTGGCAAAATGATTTGCCAGATCAATAGACTGTCTTCCTGAAAAACACAACTGTCATCCCAGAATACATGAAAGAAGATGTATTTCCAGTCAAACTGAGGTAAGATTAATACTACTGTCCAAAGGAGACCTCTTTTCAAATACTGCAGACAGATACTGGACAGCTTTGCTTAGAAAGTCCAATTACCCAGAAGCACAGAGAGGCTCCTGAGATAACCAGGGAACGGAAAGCTCCTGAATTCTAGCAAAAAAATGAGTTGTGAGTGGATCTGAATGCACCAGGGTTTATACATCAAGATGTAAAGCTAGGCAATTAGGCTATAGAAAATGCTGGCACAACCTCAGATGTAGATGGACTGTCAATGAGTAAATGGAAACTGGAAGTTAAAAAGAAGACTTTATATCTGAGTGCAAGTGACAGAGGCAACAAAAAGAGGGATGCTAATAAATTTCTGAATGGGATCATCCATGGGACAACTGTTCATGGAGGTGGGGTCCCCTCAGTCACAGTGAGTTCACAGCTGGGTGCTGCTGAAAGCAGGAAGTCTCAATGCCCCCTCAGCAGCAAGCATTGAACCTATCTTGTGTCAGCACAAGCACTCATCAAAATATTCTCGGTCTCAGAACTAACGCTCATCAAAATACTCTTGGCGTCAGTACTGGCACTCGTCAAAGTACACTTAGGAGGATTCAACAAACCATGGTTTTGCTGCATTAAGTAATTTAAGTCCCTTGTGAAGAGGTACGATGAGCCCCAGAGCTAACGCAGGGAAGGGAAAATACCTCAGCAGCTGTAAACAGGGAAGGAAGAAAGGGCAAGCATCTCCTTCAGCCACTGCAGAACCGGCATAAGCAGCTGCCCCCAGATTCATGCTCTACGATGCCCTTAATTCTGGTCAGGCCCATATACCTATATTGATGCTTTGCACAGCAGCCTGCAAGTGACCCATTAATGAGGAGGACCTAAAAGAGATGCTGTTGAGTTACTGATTACAATCCTCTAATTCCTCTTAGAAGGATTTAGGATATTCATCCACCTGGGGGAAGCTCAAAGACTTCTATAAGGCCTGTATGCCTTTTCCAGATTTAGAAATTTAGACAGATGCTCTCTTAAAATTCACTTAGTTTAGCTTGCTTAAGTTAGATACATGGTTTCTCAGCATTCACTACACTTTCTTTCCAGCAAAAGTCTGTGCTTCCACACGTTTACTAAAGCTACCACTATAGCTTAGGGCTCTACTTGTACTCTCAGCTATTTCTGGGGGAATCAGTTAAACTAAGACCATCCTCCTTATCTGATGGCCACAAAGGGATTTGTGCCAAGAAAGATGCAAGAGATTATAAAATGTAAAATATTAAAGTATACAGTACAAAAGACAGAGATCAAACAGAATGACTTAACTCGGAGGGAGTTTACAGTTGTGTTTGGAGGGATGACAAGGAGAAGCACAGGGTCTTTGCATGTGGGTCTGACAAAATTATCGCTTTTTAGAAGATACTGCTGTTAATGTTTTTATGTTCTGGAAGATCATATGTTATGTTCTCTAAGATCTGGAAATAGTGTCTGGCATAAGACAACAAAGAGATTGATCATCCTCTGCCTTATACAATGCAAGAAGTAGGAGGTAACAGAAGAGGGCAGTAAACTCAAAACCAATGAAAAGAGACCTTTTCTGGCACAGCCCCTGGTTATAATGTGGAACCTCTTGCCGCAGGAAAGCATGGATAGTAGAGCTCTGTACTGGTTTTCAAGCTGGGAACAGACAAGTTAATGGACATAACTGAGGGCTGCCAAACACACAGAAGTCACACCTGACTCAGAAATTCTTGGAGTCCTGGAAAAGGACTCTGGGGAAGCCTCATATGCGCTTGTTCTGCTCTTCTGCTCCTCCCTCAGCATCTGCCTTGGGCCACTGGGACAGGACAGTTGGCCAAGCACCCCTCTGACCTGACCTGGGCCGCTCTGCCTGCACCCTGGCAGGGCCCTGTTCCTCCCAGGGGTTATGTAGGGTCTGCTGGCATCCAGCTCCAGGGTTGCTGGGGGCCAGTCCGCTGCTCTCCTCCCACCCACCACCCCTCTGATGGACACACCCACATTGTTCAAGTTGTGTTTACTTTCAAAGTAGGCCAAGAGAATGATTCCTAAACAGGTCCATCCATTTCATCCTCCTGCTCGGTCCCTACTTTCAGGACAAAAGGGCTGGAAATGGCTGGGGAGCCGCTGGCATACCGCCGCCTCTCAAGGTCTGTCACAGGTGTCTCGGTTCCCAAAATGAGCCTGGCTGGAAGGGAAACACCACGGGGCCACCAGCCTGCACAGCTCCTGGGAACTGAGCTGAGAGCTTACAAATAGATGACAGGTCTGAAATTTAAAGACATTTTTAAAGCCTACCTTAAGTAACGTGGCAAGCAGGATATGTCTGGGAATATTTTATCAGTAGAAAAACCCACAAATTACGCCATGTTATGCTTTATCATTATTGTTATGACTCACTGCACAGAAAATATCATAAAAAACACAACACTCTTGCAGATCCAATAACGTAATCAGTGCTATTACAAACTAAGCTACAACCTAACAGTTATACACAGTCTTGGAAACTTATGCCAAAAGATACACTTCTCTCATGAAATCACATCATAGGTGGACTAATGTTTTGTCTTCAGTAACAGTGAGAAACATAACTGTGTAATTTTAATAAAAGCCATTACTTTAAAACCAACTAAAAGCTATAGTGAAACACTTGTGAAACACGATGAAAATTACTTAAGCGACATAAGACACTGAGCAATCAGCGTTAAAATAATATGTATTTCAACATAAATCATACAAGTCTTTCCTATGGCGGAGATGAAATAGGAATAATTTAGCTTGCCTGCCAATCTATCCTAAAAGCCATCTTTTTCAGTTTAACTAGTAGTTTGGGTATTAATTATAAAGAAGATCTGCGGGGGGGGGGAACAGATTGTGGGGGAAAAAAAAAAAAATATCTTTGAAAAATGAGGGATGTAGAAAATTACAGTGGAAAAAAATCTACACTATAAAAGACAATATTACAGAGCGACATTTTCAGAAACATTCGCTGAGGCGTTGATACAAATTCTTTGAAAAGGCATGGCAAAAACCTGCATATGTTAAGACCCAAAAATAAAACATTTCACAGGAAAGAATCACATGTGATCTGTGGCTTTTACAAGGAAACACCAGTTATGCTAATAATAGCAATTCTGTTTTCAGAGGCGTTACTTTAAAAATGTACACAAATGAAGTAGTGTAGTTTTGTTTACAGCAACATCATTTTCTGGAGCATTATCTTAAGTCACAAACATATGAGCCCATCACATACAGACCCAATAGCATAAGGGCCAGAACAAAAAAAATGAGCAAGATCCTCTCTGCTCTTCCAAATCTCACAAATAGTCACAACAATAGTACACAGGAGTAGGGGGCTGGGGGATTTTTCTTACAGAAGAGGGCCCCAACTAAGGAAATTATCCTTATCCAAGATCATGCATGTATACCTTGAATTAACTGGTGCATTTGCATATGAGGTTTACGAAACCAAAGCTGGGATTTAGAACCAAGGAAAACAGATGAGCTTTGGAAATAGATGGGTCCTCCAGCAAAAGAGGCTGCTCCAGGAAAGCAAAAAGAGAGGAAAAAATGAGATGGCAAGAGAAAAGAGGACAAAATGGGCCAAGTGTTTAAAGAAACAAACAGAAAAAAACAGGCGATTATAAAGCACTTCGACTTGAAAGACGAAAAAGAGGCTATTAAAGATTTTTGAAAAGGGAACAGGTTTGCATTTGAATATGAAATGGATAAAAAACTGGGAATTATCCCTGGAAATTAAATAGAAACTTTCATTTTCAAGAAGAGAAGGAAAATGCCCATTACCAGCTTCTGAACTAAAATTAACTCTCCAGATTTAAGAGACTGTAAAGATGGAATGTCTAAAAGTTACGGAAGGAAAAGAGCAGAAATGACAGGGACCTCTTTAGAGGCCATAGGAAGAATTACAAACTTAAGAAAGGCAGAAATAAAGGGAGTTCATAATCATAGTACTAAAATGCATCTTTGTTGGCATATCAGTGTTATAAATGAGAGAAATGACTGGCTTCATGATATCCGATATCATTGCTGTATCTCCTTGGACACTGTGGGAATTCTTTATCATTTCTTCTGTCTGTTCACCCTGATTTCTGTCTCCACAACTCTTCATTATGTACACCTGAAATTTCAGATTAAACATGGTGCTAGACAAGGACATCAAATGCAAGATCTGAGCTGAGATGCATTACTGAAAAGGAAGACAGTTTTAGCTGAAATCAGCAGAAAGGCCTGGATGGGTCGAATGCCAGTAGGAAATTGCCATCAGGCATATGCAGACATTCAAGAGAAAACGACGGGTTCAGGGAAATGATGGAGACACTGATATGAGAAAGATGCCATATCAATTGCATAGTTAATGCTAATCCACATTGCAGGAGCAAGCTGTGCAAAGGGAGCCTCCTGCAACATCACGCTTGAGAGGGCTGTGGTAAAAGGAATGGGCACTGTTTGGGTATCAAGCACATTAAGATGAGGAAACTTCCCATTAAGTGAAAGATTTTCCCCCAATGGTGTACATCCTCTACCAAGTAACCTGGAAAGGTCTCAGTTGTAACTAAATTGTATAAGAGGAAGTTATCCCCCTCAAAAGAAGGGAAAAAGGAGGGAATCAAATTTATATAGGAGATTATTGTAAAAGATGGGAAACTACCAGCATGGTGCTTTGAGAAAAGTGCTGAAAGACTCCTTTTATTAACAGGACTAATAGATATGGAAGGAGTGACAAGGGGAGGTAATTTTTTAGAACACCCCATCTTGTACAGCAGGGAAGAGAAGGCAGGGTGATTATTATCATGAAACAAGGACCAAGAAAGTAGAAAACTAGATGAAAGTGAAGAGAAGGGATGTTTCTATCTGCCAGTCAGTAAGAGTGCAAGGGACAATTAGCATTACCTCGCATTACACTACGGTCCTAAAACATTTCCAGTATCGGCCATGAGCTAACTAAAAATTACAAGATAAGAGTCAAAAAAGCCACTTAGCCAGCAGATTTCTGTATCTGACTAGCTAGGACATTTTAATTCCCCTTTATCCTCATGCCTACCCAAACACCTTCTCTCTGCTCATACATGATCTTTCCTTTGCACTTCAGGGGGGATTAGCTATCTCCATACTCCATGAATCTATCTGCTTTAATAGCCACAGCTCTAAAACTTTCATCCCCTCCTTCCCCTCAAAAGAATTGCTGCATTTCTTTTTATGTGGGTAGTTAATTTAATGACTGTATCTGCTAAGTTAGCCAAATGGACTAATCAATCAGAATTAGGTAGCTTCTCTTAGATAAGGCAGCAGTTTTCACAGTGCCTACTTAGAGGAAGGAAAAAACAACTGAGAAAACCAGAGCCAGTTCTTGTCTGCACAAATTGAAGCTTCTCCCCCTTTTTAAATATTCTTACTGTGCTTTTCTGTTCTTGTTGATGCTAATATGAAGGGGAGAAAGGACAAAGTAATTTCTTAATGTTTCTACTCCTACTGACTATTTAAGACTTTCTTCATAAAGAAATTAGGGACTCACGAATGGGTTGAGTCCTCAAAAGATTATGCACAAATGCTGAGTCTTACCCAATCACAGTCCTTTCCTGGAGCTTAATTTCACATTTCAGTAACAGACAATGATACACAACTGCAATCTCTGATGAATTTTCTTCCAAATACTAACATTTGCTCAATTTTTTCCTCTCCAGGACTTCTCTCTCAGATCTCTAATGCCATCTGACTTGAAAATGCACTTAGTCCCTTTATCCCTTAATAGCTAATTTGCCTGTGGAACATGATAGTAACTGCCCTGCACCTGACTGCAGACACCAAACTGCAGAGCAACTCTGCAGCCCTGTGCAGGGCCTCCACCTCTAGCGTCAGAGATGAAGTCTTACAGCTCTACCTTACAAACAGCATGTGTTTGATTTACTGGATTGGCTTCATATCTTGATGGGAAAAGGTTTAAGCAAGTTGAAGACATTCTTGCTCAGTTTCACTAAATCTCTATTACACACATGGTTCCTATTACTAGCACAAAAAAGGAGAGCAGACACAAGAAAAGCTGCAAGGAAAACCTGTAAAGCAACAGTGGTAGTTCCAATGCTCAGGCTCGTACAGCCATATCCTGATGCTGGACATGCCTTGTACACATGAACTATACTTGAAGTACATCCAGCTCTCACTAACAGCAAGCATTTTGTGGTTCCACTGTCCATCTGCAATTACTACATCACAGACTTTTTGGTCCATCCTTATCAACTTTTGCAATTCAGTCTGATCTCCTCCATCTAAATGACCACATGGGCAATTTTATGAGAAATCACTGTAAGTGTGGCACATAGTGATGAACAGATACTGCTTTTATTATCCAGGGAAAAAACTAAGCTTTTATATTTAAGTTCTGCAGCTAGGAAGAGAGACACTTACAAACTAATCACATTTCTTTTCACGATGTTTTAATGAAATCTGAATGTAGCTCTCTACCCCAACGACGTACAAATAAGACAAACCTAAAGCAGCTCTGAAATCATAATTTCAGATTCTATTTTTTATTGCAACCTAAACATAATCAAATTATTGTTAATATTTCTTGCATCAATATTAACACTTCTTAATATGAATATTGAAATTGGTCAGTAACATCTGATACGATATATAATGAAAATACTTTTTTAAAAATAAAGCATTTTAAAACATTTTGTGGCACAAGCGCTGCAAAGGGCACAAATTCAATACAGCAGTTAATTCATCCTGCTGGTGATGGAGGGAAGGTGATTACATTCTTCTCTGTCAGACAACAGGGAGATTTAATCTACTGCCCTAACAAGGAAGCTGCACCCCCTCACACAGAGATTCTTCCCAGTATCCAAGTGGAGACACTGCCACTCACGATGCCACAATGATAAACCAGAGACTTTAACAAGCATAAAGAGTAGATGGCAGCTGCTTGCAAGACTCTTGTCAGGCAGAAAGATGAAATAGGATTTTTCTAGTTCTAAACTTATGTTTTCACAGCCAGAGTTGAAAGCAGTCTGGGCAAGGTTCACTTATGCTGCTGCTTACCTAGTTTTTCCTTACAGTACTGATGGCAATGCAAGTGTCAATAAAACCTCACTCTGATTTTGCTGATGAATAATTTACACCTGTATATCTTCAGGCAACTGCTTTTTTTTCCTACAGAAATTTCAGGAGTCCTATTAAAATGAGCAGGTATTTTTAGACCGTGTTCATACCACTACTACAAAGCAGCTTCCTCAATGCCATTCTGTTCATACACTTGTTACTTTAAAGTCAGGATAATC
This sequence comes from Haliaeetus leucocephalus, assembly GCF_000737465.1. Taxonomy (NCBI): domain Eukaryota; kingdom Metazoa; phylum Chordata; class Aves; order Accipitriformes; family Accipitridae; genus Haliaeetus; species Haliaeetus leucocephalus. The sequence goes on from NW_010972436.1 coordinate 6,376,142, forward strand.
ATAGCTAATTTTAGTATTTGAGAAGGTGGTAAATTAATAATAAAGGGAAGAGGCAAGCACACAAGAGGCAAAGGCTACACGTATTTCTGCACAAATCTACTAGTGTGGTCTAATCCTAGTTTTTAATACACCTCTTCATACAGTCAAGCTGTTTTATACTATATGGAAAACCACTTCCCAAGTAAACTCACTTGTGATTTCAAGAACATTTCAATCCAACTCTTTGTTCATATTTGTGTATTGTCCACAATAAAACTGCAAAATTAAATGCTTAAGTAAGCGTTATAAAATATCAGCCATCTCAACATGGCCCCAACATGACTTTATGCTATTAAATACAAGCACATACATTTTGCACAGGACACCTGTATCATTTAATGAATGGACATTACTAAATATTTTTATTTGGTAGCTTCCTTCAAGATTTGCCCTCAAATTTTAATTACTGTAAACATCATCTTGCCCTGGAGCAGAGACAAATTATTCCTGTACTCATGAGCATTTCCATGATGTTCTCTCAAAGTATTTGCAAAACACAAATATTGAGTCCTCTACATACTGCCCCTCAGGAGACTAGGTGTTAGTGTTTTCCTCAATACTAGAAAGCTTTAAAGTATCTGTTGGTTTGGGTGCCCAGTTTGAAACTTCACAGAGCCATATATTATAGAAATACACTATCTTTTTCATCATAACACATTTCAGATGTGTCCTGCGCTGTGTTGTAGTTAGGACAGCTCAGGAGCTCTTGGAGCTCTTCAGAGCTGATCCCAAGTGTCCTGCTCACAGGGCACCCAAAGAACAACAGTCAGTCACTAGAGGAAATGGGGCAGGCACCACTTTGGGGGATGCTTGTTCAGAGCCACGCAGGAAATCCCTGTCAAAGAGATGAGGCATCACCACTTGCTTTGCACATACGCACTACCCAACCCAGTAACAGGTAAACTGGGACTGCCCAGCAAACCATCTCATTGCCAGTACAGCCTTGCTTCACTCCCAGACTACCTTACTCTGGCAACAAATAGCACCTGATTACACAAATAAAATAGAAATACTTAAGCTGCATAAAATAGGAATACAAAGAGGGCAAATTGTGCTCTACCCCAGCTCCTGCCTGTTCTATCATCTCCTTCCAAACTCCCCATCACCGTACCTACCTCCTCTGCCCTCAGGTCCCCTCTCCCTGGCCACATTCCTCCTACTCCTCTATTCCCCAGCCCATCACCCCTTCTTACCAACGAGTTTTTCCATGCCGCTGCTTCCAGCTTCTGCACGATGCCAAGAAAGACCAGCAAAGGAGTCAATATCTCTTCAAGGTTACATTTACAGTTTGGCACTAACACTGAACACATCCATCCTAAAATGTGCATCCTTAATGACAGCAAAGCTTTCCCCTGCTGTGCTGTCATTTCTTTTATAAGCACTTGGGATGATCACCCCCTTACACCCATGGTTACCTGCTGTTAGAACTTGCATTTTATCCTGAAATTTGAAATGTTGCTCATGGCCCAAGAATTTTTCATGTAGTAATCACCATGAAGAATGATTCCTTCTAAACAGTTGTCGTGGTTTCAGCCCAGCCGGTAATAAAGGACCACGCGGCCGCTCGCTCACTCCTCCCGCCCCCCTCCGGTGGGATGGGGGGAAGACGGAGGAGAGGAAAAAAAAACAAAAACTGGAACCTCGAGGGTTGAGATAAAGGCAGTTTACTGGAACAACACAAAGAAATTGCAACAACAACAACGGTACTAATGAAAAAGTATACAAAAAGAGTGATGCACAGTGCAACTGCTCACCACCTGGGACCCGACGCTCTGCCACTTCCCCCACCGAAAAGAAGCGCCCCCCCCCCGGCCCGCTCCCCCTTTATATACTGAGCATGATGTCACATGGTATGGAATAGCTCCTTGGCCAGTTCAGGTCAGCTGCCCCGGCTATGCCCCCCACCTCCCAGGTTCCTGTAAAAAAAAAATTAACTCTATCCCAGCTGAACCCAGGACAACAGTGTACATTTTTATATAATTAAAGAGTATTAGCATACATGGATTGAAAAATTATGAAGTTTGTTTTTATTGTTAATCTAATGAATGCATCAACTGTTCAAGTACCTGAGATGTTTCAGAAATGAGATCAGAAGAAATGGTTACCATGACTTCTATTTTTGTTCACAAAACATGAACTTTAGAAAAGGGTATACCTGAAAATAGCTTTAATTAAAAAGATAGTAAACCTTAAATCGTGGAACTACTTAGTTTCTAGAAACTATTCTGATGGAGACAATCTGCTAGAATTTCAAGAAGATAGAAATGGGCCTGAAACTGCAAAGATATTGAAAAAAGCCTGCTATTGGTAGAGGGGCTAAGGAAAAATGAGTCATAATGTGAAAAATATCTACAGTGGCAGGCAAATTAAAGAGCAGGAAACTGAAATTACAGGTACCTGCTGTAGCACTGTAATCTCTTTTGATAAAGAAGGTCCATTTCAATAGCACAGAACACTGTGAATCAGAAGTCAAAGGTCTCACACTGCATTTGTGGGTGAGCCAGGGTTTTAGGCTGAAACTATGTAAACAAATCCAAAAGCACAGTTAAGGGAGACAAGGAAGCTTCCTGAAGAAGCTTCTTGAAGAAGCAGTCTGCATTACCAGGAAAATATCACAGAATATCCACACATGACAAATGACACAAAGCTTTGTGAAATAAAATCCATGGCTCATCTTAAAAATGAATGAAGGGTGGGAAGACAAGAGTCCCTTAACCACCGAATCCTCAGGAGCCAGATTCCGAAACAACACTAATCACTTAACCACCATCCAAGGAATTATCACAGCTCCCCAAACTTACAATCATCAATCTTCATTTAGCATATACAACTGCAAGAGAGCAGCTAGCTTCAGAGAGACAAAAAAATCCATTTCCTAATGCTGTTCCAAGTCAGATTTGTCTGGCTTGCCAGACAACTCTGGCATTGCTGATGACCCAGCAGGTTACTTCACTCCCTGTGTGTTACCTACCAGTAAATCATCCTCTCTTAAACTCAAAAGGCTCTTCAATTTGGAGAAGAAAATGGGGTGAGGGGAGGAGAATATGATAGAGGTTTACAATATCATGTGGGCCATAGACAGAATTAATGCAAAGCTGTTATTCACCTAATTCCACATTAGTAAAATAAGGAAGTACTTGAAGAAATTAGAAGACCAATTTAAAACAGACCAAAGAAAGCACTATGTCACATAACACATTGTGAATCTCTGCAACATGTTGCCACAGGAGGCTGTACAGGCAGACAGTATCAGAAGGTATCCCAGAAAGAGACTGATGTCATGGACAACGAATTCATAAACAGATATTAAAAGGCATACGCAGGGATATACCTTCTGGCACCCTTAATCAAACAGCCATGGATGTTGGGGGAGGTGAGTGGAATGCACCCTGAAAGTGGCCTAGCCCATGTGCTCTTTCACAGCATCTCCCATTGCCAGTGCCAGGATAGATGGACCATTGGTATGATGCAATTTTGTTTATTTTGTGTTTAATCCCTGTCACTGCTCCTTAGGGTAAAATGAACACAGTAATTTGATATTTTAAAATTACCTTTCTATTCAAAGTTATTTCTTGAAACTCTGAGAGAAAATATATTTGTGCTTATACGGTACAAATTATTTGCCATATATCAGGACAGGATTGCTTTTAAATACATCATTCATATCCACATCATGTAACGTACAATAGCTGTACAGAGCAACAGTGGTCAGCAGCACACCCTGCTAACTACATCCATTGCAGAGACTGTTCCACATCTGTAACCAGAGAACCATTTCTGAAAATGCAGCTTTGACAGTATTCCGTCTGCTGCTGCATGGATAAGACAATGATTCAACTCAGACTGACAATCCTACAACAAAACACCTGCAGGGTTCAAATATTTCCCCCTTTTCTTATCACAGGTATCACATCCCTCCTACCCTAACACTGGCTTTGCTCCTCTATACACAAAAGTCCCCATCTTCACACACCTTCTCAAAGACAACCAAACCCTGTATTAAGGCCAGTTACAGTGGTAGGTGACATAATTATGGCTGGGTTTTAAGTAGTAAAAAAGGGAACAGGATGAAATCCCTGGCATTACTAATGGCATTCACATATCCATCTAACTTGGTGCACCGATTGGTAAAAAGAGTTTTAAACCACATTCTAAGCTTTGTAGCTGGTTCACTCATATACCATTGGTACAAGTTCTATGCTGCTACCATTCATTTCTTATATACATATATATATCCTATATATACACACACACACACAGATCCTCTATATGCTATATATCCATATAAATTTATAGAGGATATATTTTACATCGCTGGGAGGCATCTGTCAGCAATACACTATGCATTATACATCCAATTTGCTTATTTGCATCCAATTTGTCTTCTCTTGCTCCTTCACCACACCTTTTTCTATCCCTTTATTCTCATCTTTCATATCCATCCTCTTTTAAATCAGGACTGATCCACTGCCTTGTTTGCAAAATTGTCTGTTTGGAGAATTCTAGCTCAAAATTCTTATGATTAGAAAATAGCAGACTACCTGCTCTCTCTCTCTCTTGACTCAAAACACAAACCAAACTGCTTTATCCTGCATGCCTACTAATGTGTCTAATGTGCTAACAGACTTTTTCAGAATTTGACATATTTTATTCAGCCATGCTCAAAAACAAACCACCTGCAACTTGTCATGCTGCCACCTAAGCAATGGTTTAAATTTCAAAAGATACGTATCCCAGGATGGAAAAACTGGCAGGGTCAAAGCAGACCCAAGTATATTGCATTCTTCCCGTAGGGTCTTAAATCTGAATCACCATCTCCTTACATCTCCAGAACACTTGCCATGATGATTTCTCTTAAGTGGGCTTATGGTGCCAGCAAAGACTCAAATTTTCTTTTTGTCATAATGCAAATCCTTATGACTATTTTGTCTTTCCCTGTAGCCTCTTATCTTTCAGCCATGATGTGCCTATAGATAGAAACATTATATAACCATTTATTAAATGAGAATAGATTTCTAAGTATCTTATTTATTATTATCTATTAATCTCATCTATTTTTATCCTGAAGTACTCTCTTCAGGATGAAAAGGGATCTTTATACTTGAGCGTGCCAACTGCCGTTATCACTTTTCAAAGGACTAACCTCTTCATTCAGAGGCTACTTACCTTTTCCAGGTTTTTTTTCCAGGATTGTCATATTTTCTGTAGGTCAGGCTGAGCACCTGCTGTCTCAGATCTGTAGGACTCAAGCAATTATATTCTTTGCAGTTTGGCAACTATCTGGCATTGAACAGTTACATTTTGAATGTGGCAGAGCAAAGCACTAGGGTGACAATGCAAAGCACATCTTGCAGGAGGAGTTAAAAGGTGCAAGTACGAAAGCAACTCTAGCAGATGCAGAAGTGAGCAGGAACATATTCTGCCATTCTGGCATATGCCTTGTTTTCCTCGAAAGGGCTCCAAGTCAGTGTCTCTCTGAACAGTTGAATATAACTGAGATGAAAAGGTAAGTCTGTTTAGAGTTAATTTTCACAAAGCAACTGCATAGCCAGATCAAAAAAATGAACGTCTAAAGGCGCAGAACAGCTGCAGATGCTTTTAAATGCTATACAGCAGTGTGGTAGAGAGCCTTGAAAGAACAAAAGAACTGCCCTAAAGAGCACACAGTATAACACACTCCACCTCAGATCCTTTGACTCAGTTACCCTGAATGGCCCCTTCCACACAGCATCTCACCACAAGGCCTCTGACAGCCAAAAGGGCCACTGTTGCTAGGCAAAGGGACAGGGAATAGAGAGCTCAGCATCGCTTCTGAGTGCAACCATCCCTTTTGACTCCTGTCCTTTTGCCCACCCAAGGGTCCATTCACACATCCAGAACTGAAAGATGAAACACAGCTGGCTGATGGGGTCTGTGGGTGGGAGTGCACCCAGCATCTGTAAGGCTAGCCCATCGGCCAGGGACACTGTCACATGCAGATGGCTGTAGCTATGATCTGCATCTTAGTGCGGAGCTGCCTCTAAAATTTTCATTCAGTGAATGATCAGTTTGAATTTGACCAAGCATTTCTACAAGAAACCTACTTTCAAATCTCCTGTCGCCTTTGCTTGGCATCTCAGTGATGTGCTGACACTGTTTTAACAAGAGAACTGCTTCAGCTCCTCACTTGTCCTCATCCTGAGCTAACCTGGTGTCCTAGAGGAACCTCTGCAGCTGAGCAAAGATATAGGACATTTTAAAGAGAGACAAGGAAATCATCCACCCCTTATTCACTCTGCTCAGCCATGGGGAAATAGGACACCCAACTGGGAGGCTAGTCCCTATGGGATCCACCTCTGCACAATCACCAGAAAGAGCGAGCAGTTGCTCACAAAGGCAAGACATTGCCCTCCTGCCAGCCTCCTGCCCTGACCACCCTCTGCAGGAGCCCATGCTCTCCCTGCTGGCTACAGAGATCCTGGGAGATCAGCATCCTAATTTAGGTGCCTCTCTTCGTCATGCCTGAAAATCTTGTGGGGGAACACCCCTGGGAATACAAACCAGTGCCTAAGTGGAGGGTTCAAGAGCCTCTCACTTACAACAGTGCTCATCAGTTCTTAACGAACATCATGTGTGGTTTTGCAAACGTTAATTTAGATAAATGGCACCACTGTTTATACCTACAGCTCACACTGACAAGCACACATTCAAGATTGCATTCTCCTCTTCAGTACAAAAATGTATAAGGATATCCTTCTTATCCTCCTTACTGCATATTTCTAGAATCTTGCTCAATTATTTATGTTTCTAAAAATATTCTTCTAACATGTCATGTGTTACTTATAATAAAAACTGGATTTAAGACTCAAGTTCTACAGTGAAATGCATTTGATGAGCAATCATCAGGGAGCCTAATGTGGCTTGCAGAACAAGAAAAAGCCTTCCAAAAGCTCCAAACAGTATTGTAGAATTTAATGCTGAGCTAAACTATAAATTAAAGCTAACCAACATCCAAGGATGCTAATGGTTTTTTAAGTTAGAAGACTTACAGGGTTGTGTGTATATATTTTTTTTCTAAAATATTTATATATCTAATCCAGACTTTTTTTCCCCCCTCACAAAAATAGAGACAGACATATTTACAACGATACTACCAATTAATCAATCCTGTAATTTTTTTTTTTTTCCCCACAGGAATAGTTTCAGTACATCTGCTAAACACTGCTGGTATGACTGAAATCTGCAGCACTCTATCTTAATATTTGGAGATGAGTATTAAACTGAAAGTTAGAAAAATAAATATAGCTGTTTCTTAAATCACAAAGACATATACATTGATGCATGTTTCCTAACAAGCTAATTGATTCTGCATATAGCTATCAGTGTTTCAGGAGAGGTGATGTAATCTCAAACACTGATTGCTATAAACAGAAATATATATATACCCTTACAGAAAAGATAATTCAAAAGTAAAGTGCCTAAGTTTAAGGAATGCCTTAACAGGAATAAATCCATTTTCCATTTACATTTGTTTTGCTTACAGACCAGTGATATGTGGAGGTGGAAACGACTACGCTGCATAGCAGTTAGAGAATTAGAGCATAAGAACGGATAGCAAGATGTCTGAGAGACACACCTCAGATGCCCTGAAAACGTATTTATAATTAGTGATGGTCATGAATTTCCAACAAAAGGCTTTTTACCAAAAAAATTCCTCAAACTTTTCCAAAGTGAAACTTTAATCAGAAATGTAACAGTTTAAACAAAATCTTTTTTTCAAAACACATTTCCATATAGCCAAAGACCTGCACAACTCTGCACACTCACATTCAAAGCCCTGATTTGCTTGATTCAGATCAAGGAGTATAACTAGAATATCTATAATAAGATGTGTACCCTAATCATTGCTCTTCCGACTCTTCTTGGGTTGGCATCAATTCCATCGTTTCCACCCTGTGCCATACAAGACATTCATTGGCCCAAAGGAAGCAAAGACAAGACTAACTAAAAAAATGGCAGCGTACCTGAGATACAATAGGCTTCACTTTAAGTCTCCTGGATCTATTGTCAGTTCTCTTCCCCTCTTTGTTCCCAAATTGACATTTTCTCTCAAGAACCTACATGAGATATTTTGAACTGCTGAGTATTCATTATATCCATTAACAAAGCAGAGGGTATTAACATGCAGCACTTTTGAAAATCAGTCCATTTCTATTTAAACAACAGAATATGGATTGAGCATTTGAGATACATATTTTTGGCCAAAAATACGTAAGTGTTAAAACATTCAAAACAAGAGAATAAAAACATGGAAGGGAGCCCTAGAGATACACCCAAGTTTCATGGAAACTTACTGTGTGGGAAAATGTGGTTAAACCCAGTGACAGATGGGTGATGCACTGCAGAACAGGTGGATTCCAGCCCTTCCAGTATCTGTATCATCAGTTTATACAGAGTTCAGGCTTTGCACAACAGGTTAGTATTTTGGGTTACAATAGTGGAGCAAAGACCTGCTACCACTTCTGCATTACAAGAAGTGCCTGTCATCATTAAAATCTACTGACCTTACATTTTCTTATGAAATATTTTAAGGGGAAACAGATTTTAACAGAGGAGAACCCTTGTCTAAATACAACTGGCTTTCTCTTCATTGAGGTGCACAATCTGGGGTACAGACAAATTTCTCATGGAGAATTCCAGCATTTGCAAAGCTCTTTTCATTTTGGTACAATACACCCTACAGCTTTTCATTGTGGAAGGCATGAAAAAATAACACATAAACTATCCAAATATATATGGGTTTGTATTTTGTATTGAAATATTTGAGTTTAAAATCTCCTCAAATAGAATTCAATTTAACATCAGAAACAGTAGCAAACTCCTGAAATGCAACAGTACATTCTCTACAAAGTTTTAATCCATATATACAAATAGTATAAAATTAACATTTATTTAAACAAATTAGAGTAGATATGTTCTCCCTTAGCTCAAGCATCCTTACATATGCTATTTCACTTTTTAACAGCTTGCAGCCTAAAATGCTCTTTAGAGTTAAATAATGCATTTGCACAATTAATATATAATATCAGCAGGAAGCACACATTAAGGACAAGGTGAAGAGAGGAAATGTTTTCAACTTAGAATGAGGTAACCAAAAAGCAGGAGCTGAAGAAGTGCTATTCCAGATATTGCAAGCTGCTAGAGAAGTTTTCTTTATACACAGGATGATGATACTGTTCCAAGACATAAAGTTTGCACTTCAGTCCTCACAATCTGAGCATGAACAAAGTGAAGGTGTCCAGTTCCCACTTAAATGAGTGGGAGTCAAGGGCACTCAGCGCCTGAAAGAACTAAGCCCTCTAAGATGAGACACCACTCACACCAGCTTAATTTCAGCTTACAAGAACGGGTCTATAAGCATAGATGGGTATGCATGCCTGAATCCATGTATGAGCTTCAGCTTCATTCACAGAAAATGAAATGAAAGGTGACACTTATTCAGAAAATGTAAACTTAGATTTGCTACTTGAAAGCACTAGTGTGCAGTAGAGCACGGGAATTGCTCCTTCAGCAGCAAGGCAGAACCCCAGCCTCACACTCAACAGAAACGATGGTGTAAGAACAAAGTATTATTTATACTATTGCGCCATCACCTCAGAAAGGTGACAAGAGGTGTAGAACCAAACAGACTACAATTGCAGAAGACAGCAGCAGAGGGCAAACCCGTTAGGTGTCCCAGGGGTCACCCCATTTCCAGCTCCTCCCACCACCACCCTGACCCAGGTATGCCTTGAAGCCGAAGGAAGCCTCCTAGGCTATCTGATCATCATTCTCCCTCCCCCCTATCTAAACACAGTCCAAGTATTTAAAGGCTTTTGCCCACAGTACATTGACATAGTTCTGTCCAGTATCATAATTTTGTACCCCTGAAATCCTTTAATTTCATTTCCCAGTGGATTTTAAACCACAGAAAGTCCCACACAGTGAAAGCTCAGAAAGTTCTGCTTCGTTACCATCTTTGTCATGCCATAAATGGACCATAAATAGCACACATGCATTACACTTTTATCAGCACAGTTTCCGTTCACTAGTGGTAATTCAACACAGAAATACCAGACCCCTTAGTCTAATGAGAAAGAGTGTATTAACATTTTTTTTCCAAGTTGGTTTTCTCCCCCAAGCAATTCCTTTTTTAATCTTCAAAGATACTTAAATAAGAGAAACACACCAAAATAGAACCTTATTCATCTTTCCTGTATAAGCAACTTGTTGTAAAGCACTGGAAAACAATTCAAAATAAGCAATTATTCTTTGCTACTTGGCCACTTGAGCCCCAGCAATTTACTCAGGATACAAATACGTATTTTAACAGTACTATTGATACGGATTTATAAAAGGACATGGAAAAAATCATGAGTTACTATCCCAGACTTGCAAAATATCATTTCCAAAAGCACAATAACACTCTTGTCCCAAATTCAAGTTTTTCAGAGCTGTGCAGCAAAGAACCCCATACTATGACTGAAGAGAAGTCAGTGACTGGATAATAGCAACACACTAGATAGTGAATGAAACACAGAATGCAATATTTCATCCAGAGCAAAAAAGGAAAGCTTGCAGAAAAAGAATACAACCAAAAGAATAATAAACACAAATGTAAACTAGTTTATATCAAAACTTGAGAAAATGTTTAAAATGTTGTATATTATGTTGGTTTATTTAAGCCTAGACTTCAAAAACTTTTGCAATATTTTTAAAGAATATTTTTGTTTTCCTTTCCTCCCACTGTTACTGTTTCTCATCCATCAAGAAAAAAAAGAACCTATTGCCAACCCAAACTTCTGTATTGTTGTTGGTTTTGTCAGAAAAACTGATAAATTACATAAGATTTTGGCAAACATACGCATTATTTTTCTAAAAGAAAACCATATTATCTTTGCAGCAATTATTTATTTTAGTTTTGATGAGAGCGCAGGTGATCACTGGCAAGCCTGCTTCAGAAGTTCACAACACTGTTCACACAACTCCAAAAACTAATTAAGACAGAATTTCAATGGAAATTGTTGAGACTTCTAAACATTTGTCTTAGAGATGGAAGAAGGTTTCTACCATGACCTGACCAGAGCTGGCCAGGACTCTGAGGTGGATTTGTACCTCTGAGATCTTCAAGGATAGAAGGCTTTCCATTTAAAAAATAAACACATCAACAGTAGGTTTTTATTTTAATCTAAATTAGAATAATTACCTTTTTTAACCACGTGTCATAAGCAAAAACGAAATGGCTACACAATACAGTCTACATATATACAGAAAGGGTGTGTAAAAGAAACCCCTCCAGCCCACAGAGTCATTGCAGGGCAGCACCACTGAAGAAGCCAGAAGCAGTAGGTGTGAGGTGCCACATTAAGTCTCTCCTAGCAGAATAAGTAGGGCTGGGGCACAGGCTCAAGCATGGGCATATGATCATCCACAATATAGTCTGCTCAGATACACAGTTTTGTTCCATATATCATGCCCTGAGAGAGAAGCTTCCTGAAAACAGACACCACTGCCATGAGGCTGCAAGGTGTCGGAGCCTAGGAAGTGAGGAAAGAGTGAAGAAGCCTTCCCAAAGACCCTGGGGATAGTTTTCTTTCTTGGGGAACATCCTCACAGACAAAGACCCCTCCAAGCATGAAGGCATCCACGCTCTTCTAGCTTTCATGCACAGTCCTGCACTCTGGGACTGGAGACTGAGGGCAAGGATTTCTCCTCAAGGTAAACCTGGAGTTTGGTCTAAAGCATCTTTCTGGGTCTGAAAATGAATGAAATATTACAAATAACATATGACCTGGAGATGCAGTTCACTTAAACAACCCTTAGTGCTCCACTTGAAGCCAGGCAGCCTGGAAAAGCCAAAGCTGAGTGTCAGTTCTGTATACAGGCCATAGGGCAGAGGCCAGAAGACTATTGCGTGTCACTTCACCTGTAGCAACAAGCTTGAAGATGGAGAAAAGGACAGTGCAACTCTCTGAAAGACTCCAACATGAGAAGAAAAGGGGCAGGGGAGGGGGAAGAAAAGTAGAGGTTCTGGGAACAGCTGCAGACCATATGGGCATCCTAAAATATGGTCCTCTGCCAAAGCTGGATGAGAGGCGCAGCAGGAAGCACGCACCACCTTTTATGTCCTTAGGCCTGCAACATGAGGAAAGACAAGACGTGCACCCTATGAGGCTGTAAAAGGCAAAACCCATCTACACTGTTTGAAGTGCCCATGCACACACAGTAGTATATATGGATAAATACTCAAAGGAGATGCATGCGTGCAATACTACAAAAACAGAGTACTACATATTTTGCAGGATGAAGTCAAACTGATCCCTTCTTCACAACCTCTACAAAGCGCACTGTGATTGGCACACAGATTTTTAAGTAGAGCCCTTATATGCTATTGTTAATATGTAAACCAAGGAGTATGTTCTCCAACTCTCCACCAAGATTCACCCTAAAACTCTTAGAGTTCTCCCCTTGACACTAAACCATGAGCAATATCCTGAAAAACTACATGTACTACACACATCACTTTATGTTTAATTTTTCTAAATTAAACAGCTATCACAAATTTTCACCAGTGTGAATCAACAACCCAAAGACCCACTTAAAAATTCAATGCAGTGACACAAAAAGGGATTACAAATATTCTTAAAAGCATTTCCTGTGTTGATATCAGGCTGATGATTATTTTTGTCTCTTACATCAATTACTGGACTATGGCTAACACACTGGTACACCTTCTATTTCTTTAATATTAAGACATTAATGTCTTAAGAACAGACACTCATTAGTAACTTCGCTTCCAAAGACAATCAATAGTAAAATCTTCTATATCACAGATTCTTGGAAATTCAAAGAGAGAAAAGAGAATTCTGACAATGAAACAGTTCCAATTAGCTAACCATTTCACCCAAAATACCTCACAAAGTATTAAAATAATGTGTCTGAAAATGAGCACAGAACTGTAATTTTTCAGACAACCAGAGTGCAAATTATTTCCAAATGTACTTGGAAAAAAAAAAAAAGTGCTATCTTTCCACCCACATGAATATTTATTACTGTCTACATGATGGTATAAAAGCATTTGACACAAGTGAAAGGGAATAAAATTACATGATTGATACTGGATCCCTAAATACTCTGTGCTTTTCCCTCTTTCCCCCTTCAGATCATAAGCATTCACTTTTTAGGAAATAAAGGCAAACAGATTACTGAAAACAGATGTTCTCCCTTTCCTTCAGTTAGAGGTCTCATTAGCAAAAAAAGACTGGGATGACATGAAAAATGCAGCAGACCCAAATCCCCCGGTACATTCTTAATTTCACAGTCCTGCTCCATCTCTAAATCCACTGCTTGTGTCACTGCTGAGCAGAGCAGAGCGGCTGCAGTCCTCCAGCCCAGGCCCAGCAACACTTTGAGGTTAACACATAAGAACCACCGAAATCAGTTCTGCAGTTTCTGCCTGCTGGCACAGTTCACACACAAGCGCAGGCTTCTGTGTCCTCGTGACCGCAGAGGTTACAAATCTGCAAGCTGCCAGGATAATTAATCTGCCCAGTGGCTCAGTCCCTGCAACCTCTTTTTTCTCAGAGCAATCAGGGCCAGATAAATTGGTCTGGCGGTGACAACGTTCCCAGCCACCACTTTTCCTTGATCCTTCTCCATGGACACGTGCCAGCTACAGAGACAAAGCGTGGCCACTGGAAACATGCTGCAAAAGCGGTTTGGACGTAACCACTCCTGCTAATCATCTTTCCTGGGGCAGCCATTTAGTGCTTCAGGTCTTACATGTTCACATGCATACACGACCTGTGGTGGATCGGCTGCCTGTGCACGGGATAGCCATGGAGCACACAGACCATAGATCTGGCACTGCTTGCAAAAACAAGATTAGTTGCAGCTGCACAGCTCAGCTGAACCTTTCGCGCATACTATTCCCAGAGGAGAAGGGTTTTCCTGACACTCCTTCTCCTGACATGCAAAGGTGCTAAGGTACTTGCAGCCAGATTGGGCTGTGCTATGTCAAAACATCTGGCCACCAAAGCAATGTACCTCTCTCAGCATAGTGTTTATTCAGTTGTTTTGATTGGGAAGGCACTCTGTAAATGAAAAAATCTCAGTTCAAAGACAGGAGATTTGCTCTAAAAAAGGAATTTCTCAAAAGATGTCTGGAAACTGAACAGACAAATGTGCTCTGTTCCTCCCAGAGACCCTCCTGGAAGCAGTCTGGGTAGGATTTTCTGGGGTTTTTAAGCTCATTCGTGTTTGTTTCCAGTAAGTATAAGTCTCTATTGTTAACATATGCATTATTTAAAAGATACTGAGTTTAAAAATAGCACTAGCCCGCCAAGGGAAAATGGGAAAAGCAGTGAGCTGAAAGCCACAGCACTTCTCTCACAGATTGTTTCAGCATGCAAGACATCACAGTCTTCTCCCGTTTTCATTTCAATCTAGTAGCTGTCTTTGACATATGCCCACCCATTTTCACCATCAAAGGATCTGAGGAGAGCTCATTCCTGAGGGTGCATATTACAAGTCTCTGTGCACCACTCAAGACAGCAAATTACTACCACTATAGGTCCTGGGATATATATAGTTAAAGCCTTTGGGTTTGGAAGTTCTGTGTTCAACCCCCATGATCTGAGTTCACCTATTAGGTGAGCACCTTACACTCTTTTAGTATGTTAAAGCCCACAACACCCTTTTGAGTTAAAGATTGTCTATTATCCTGCTTAAGAGACAGGGGCCAAGTTCCAGTGGGATGATTTGCCCAAGACTAGCACATGGTAGACCAGGGGACCACACAGTCCCAGGGGTGTTCCTAGGTACTGGATCACCTTTGCTCTTCCTTCAACTGCAAACAACCACTAGAGATGCAAGATGGGTGGGCTACCAAGGCAGCTCAAACACAGAGGAAACTCTCACACACAGTAAATGTACAGTGCACAATTACTTGTAGTGAGCACCAAGACCTCCTCAGGCACAAAAAAGATATATGGGACAAAAACATTAACATCCTGGGGCATCAGGAAGGAATAAGAAGTATCTGAGGCCCCTCTAAAATCAACAAGGATCCTGACTCTTTCTTTCATCTGTAAATTGAAGTCCAGAAGACAGACCTGGAAATACTTAACGATATTCTGTTTATAAAAGTAGCAGCACTGAGCTCCAAGACAAGGAAAAAGCAATCCTCAAGTAAAAACTACGCACACATCAGAACTAGAAGACTGTTCCACACTGCAAGAGAAACTAACTCAAGCATATATGTGTTAATTTTAGTCCAAAACTTTTTTTTCTGGAGTTTAGCTGCATACTGGTTGTAGACACTATATTAACATTGTGTCTGTGAATGTTTATTCCCAAGGAAGAAAGGAGAACAAAAAAAAAAAAGGGGGGGGAGGGAGGGGAGGGACAGGAGGGGTTACCCTGTTTAAAATATAGCAGGTTGTCCACATACCTCAAAATTCAATGTGGGATAGGTAGTCCTTCTCTCAGGTATAGAGTAAGAGGTAGAACCTGTATGGGCAATACCTTATATGGTAAAGGCATAACAAAACAAAGCAATCACTGCATAAATAAACCCATGGATAATAACAAGAGTGTTCCAACAGTTTGAAAACATATAAAAATAACCCCAAACTAACCGAAGGCTGCTGAGGAAGAAATCACCACTATCAACATCAAGCTCCTGACAAAGACCCCGGGACAGATCAAGAGAGGCTGGTGAGGATTAAACTGCTGGGGCTGCTGCTAAGATAATGACTTGATGTTTATGCATTGAGGAGAGTAACAGAGAGTCCTTTCGTTACACCAGCTTGCAAGCATGGAGATTGTCCCCCTGAAGTGATAGGCCATTTGTTATGTAAGTCACTCCCTTGTTACAGAGGCAGCCCTTTAGTCTAGGAGCACCCTCCCAAGTTGTGGGAGACAGCAGAAGTCAGTGCAAGAGCATGTGGTGAAAACACCATGGGGCTTCTGAACTTAACAGTGGCTAAGGACACAAGAGAATAGGAAAAAACAATGTTTCTGTATAAATATACCTATATGGTCACCTTGAAATCTCCACTTTTTGAACAGAAATATGATCTGCAGTATTTTAGCAGAATGGTAAAGGACTACTATCTGTACAGAGTGCAATAACCCCGTAGTGCAGCAGATACCACATGGTACCTGCAAATTGATTTGGGGCTGCTGAAGGAAGGTACTGATCATGGAAGGTACTGCTGATAACAATCTCTGCCATGGAGACACCCCCAAAAAACAGCATTAAAAGCTGCATAGTTCTAAGAGCTAAGAAAAAGTACTATTCTTATTTAGAGAAGAGAGAGACAACAGTACTATAAAACACATTAAGACAACACTGTAAATACATGTACAAAACTACTCCAAAATAGTAATTAAAAACAAATTCATTAATCTAATTTCATAATTGGTGGAAGAGAGAAGACTTTAAATGGGAAGAAAAAGCAAAGGAGAAAGTCACTGAGAGAAGAGACATGGCTGGAGGAATAGCTGTGAGTTAATGCCAGGAAAAGGAATAACACATTAAAAATAAATGGAAAAGAGGCAAATTTACGAGTCAGGAGAACCACATTAAAACTTTCAGCAAAGGTTTAGGGCAAGACGAAAAATGCCTTTGGTTACTCAGATCCCTGTGTCTCCAGCATGGAGACAGTTCATTCTTTCCAAGTGCAAATGCAAGTTGAAATTTACGTTCCATAAAGAAGTTGAGGGACACAAATGCCCTGGGCCTGATGTCCTGGGCAAAAACAACTGTAGTGAGAAGAGACTATGCAGCACACGAGCTAAGAAGACAGTCAGGCAAAGTCCCAAGGGAAGGAAGAGGAGGAGTTTGGAAAAAAATCATTTGTGATACTGCTAGAGCAATGTCATTCTGCTCTTGATGTCAAGCCAAGTAATTGTGGTACTCACACTGTAAAAGTTCAAAGGGGCACCTGAGTAAAGGGCATACTTTCCTGCATCAAGTATTCTCCCCAAAGCTGAAAAGTGTCTAATCCCAGAGACCTATCACATTCAGTATCATGGAGCTGAAGAAAAATTTATCACAAAGACAGTGCACCTGAAAAACACTGAAACTTAAAGCTTCTCCAGCTATAGTGCTCAAAGTGTTGCATGTGACTGTTGACAAGCAGAAAACAGCATCTGGGTTAACAACAAACAGCCAGGCTCTGAGCGATACCAGAAGAACAACAAGAATGTATTCTCTCTCTCTCTCTCTCAAAAATTAGACTGAATAATGAAAAATTCGATCAATGGGAACAATATAGACATAGAAAGGATGCAATGGAAGAAGCAATAGTGGTGACTGGTAAATGCTTGCACCAAGTTACAGCAAAGACAGAAAAAGCAAGCAGCCATTTTCCTAGCTTTCTGAGAACCAGTAATACCAGCATGAGAAGGAAGATGACCATATCAAGGCAGCAGCATCAGCTGCTCCTCTGTAGCACAGGTGCACTGACGCTGAAAGAGATCAAAAGCTGTGTGATATTCCAGCAACCAAACCTCCTTAAAGGACAAGGGAAGAGTCAGCTGAAAATTGTAAGATCCTGTTTATTCAGAACTGGGCACTGGCTGAAAAACAAAGATGACATTTTTCAAAAATGGTTAAAACTCTCCTGGTTTCTTACTGGATGTTCAGCTTGTCACTTTGGGGGTGCTGGCATTATTTTAATGCTGTTTTTTTCATATCTAAATTTTGTGTTTAAAATATTTTTGTCTTTAAAAAACTTCTAAAATTTTTTAAAAAATTTAAAAACTTGTAAAAAACCTTTTAAAAACATTTTGCAGTTTAAAAAAAACCCAATAACCCGGAAGACATTAAATTTGTACTAAGGGAGAAAACTACCTTTATAGAAAGGGGACTGGACAGGATTGCTCAATCTTGCATTAGAGAGGGCTTCTAAGGGTCCTTACCAGAAAAACAAATTCTATTTGGAAACCCTTGTTAACAGACTAATTGTCCTGAGACAATCCTTAATATCTCATTGATGATTACACCAAGTGTCAATGAAAGTACAAACTGCGGCATTCATGCACACCACTAAAACTAACCCTGGTATTATATTAAAATAATCTCATTACCCATTCATTATACAAATTGGGAATATGACCATTTATTTCCAAATTAAGGAACACGGTCACAGTTTGAATAGTAAAAATTATTTCAACGCATATCTGAAGTATCTGTAAGGAAAAGCAAAGAAGTTAAAAAACGGCAATTCATAAACAGGAGTTTATCTGTTCACACCACTAATTTAATGCAACTTTTCTTAGTCACTATACCAGCAAATCCTTGCTGTTCTTCAGACTCACACTGACAACAGCTTAATCCCTCAAGAGCTGCCACAGGTTACTGAAGCATTTCTCTATCTCAGTTTAGCATTTACCTGGTATCAACTCTCACACAATAATAGACACCTAAGGAAACAAGGCAGCTAGCAGACCTGTTTTAAAAATGTCTACTTAGGCTCATTTGCAGAAGAAACCTCAAATCAGGTTTTTCGCAACCCAGGACAAGGTGCCTAAACACTGGTTTTTTTGAAAGCTTTTGATTTGCTATACATACTACACAACCATCACGCCTGAAAGGCAAATTATGCAGCCAACTATCTGGGCCCCCAGCTGGGATGGCAAATTTGGTCCAAGCCCTACATCAGGTACTGGGAATTCTTCCCATTAAATGGGGAAACTTGTAGAAACATAGAAACGTTTCTTACTTCAGCTTCAGTTTACTGACAGCAGTGTTCCCAGTTTACCAACAAGCAGGCAATCCCGCTTTACCCATTTACAACAGCATAAAATTATTAGTAGTATCTGTTGGGAAATATCTAATGCAGCTTCAGCCTTTTAGCTTCTCCAGGTGGTTCCTCTGTATATTGATTATTCCCTCCTCTGACCTAGACTTTGACTGGCAATTTAAATTCCTTTGTCTCATGGCTCCTTTGTAGTGAATTGGAAGATTTTGGCTGCCATATGGTCTAAGAGAAGGGGAAAGGATTCTTGATTTCTGATATGTTCCTCTGCTGGCTCTGCCGCTAACAGCTAAGAGGTGCCTCCCCCATCTTGGTATTCTGCCTCTTCCCTTAAGTAACAACACTAATCCACAGCAGAGGTTGTTAGCTACATTCAGAAACCCCAGGGAAAATGTGACTACATAGTTGCAATACATTAACAATGCATAAAAACGCAGCTTAAAAAATATACAAAACACTTATACTATCCCAGTAAGCATATCTATAGCAGTTTCTACAGATGGCTGGTGTTTAAGATCATTCTTCTCCGGTTAGGGTGTTAATCGTCCACTCTCCCTTAAAAACCCTAAACGCTCTGGTTAGGTGGCAGCTGATCTCGGGTCTGGGATCTCAATGGTGCTCAAACATTGGCCTCTTATTCCCATATAGTATTTAGCTCCTTCTGTTTGGCTTTGCCGAGGACAACTGAAAGAGAGTTGTTAACAATGCTGGTAACTGCTGTACTTTAAAAACAGGGGAGATGCACGTTCCTGGAATATAGCATGCAGCAAAAAGGATTTTAGATCCGAGGCCAAGTTCTTTTTTTTAGGATGTTTGCCTGCAGCTTCTGCTGAAGTCAACCAGAGCTACTAATGTTCACCCAAGAGCAAAATTTGACATATAACATTTATTTTATGCTATACACAAGTCTAAATAGGGAAAATATGAAACGCGTAACTGAAAACTAGCTATTAAGTTTGGATAAAGCAGAACTGAAAGGCAGCAGTTGTCCAAGTGCAGGAGCACTTTAGTTCGCCATAGCCCGGGTGCAATTCCATGAGCATCTTCTCCTTTTTCTGCTGGGGTGACACAGCTGACACAACACAAAAGAGTATTAATACATCTTTAAGCTATCTGAATTCACAAGCAGATTTCTGCCTAGAAATATTGAAGGACTAGTGGGCCAACAGTATGGAGAATAACTCATGACTTGCTCATTCCCCAGCCATTCCCCCAAGTCCCACACTGTCAATTAGGTAGCACCATGGTGGTCTTCCTTCTCCTGGTATGAGTAGGAAGGAACTCACGTTATCAGCAACATGGGGCAAAGGGATTATGTCCACAGTGATTTACAGTGACCTGCAAATAATTCTGAAAACAGTTTAAAGCTCCTTGCAGTATAGCAAAATATATTGAAAATGTCCACATTTTTTCCTTCTTGAAGGTCAGCTTGAATACTTTTCTTATTACCACTGACATAGTAAAGTGTCAGCATGTTGTCTGCATGTTGCTGCTTTAATTTCTCCATGACAGAAAGAGGTGCAGAGAGAATAAAAAAAAAAAACCTCTCAGTCATATTGCCCTAAACTAACGTAGTTAAAGCCAAATCCTTTCTTATGACAGGCTTTGCAAGGACTAAGCAGTAATTCCCTTAGTTTTCTCATGCTCATTTCATGAGAAATGTGAGTTGCTCTCAGGAATTATCTGCATGATTATCAAGGTGCAAGAACTGAAACCAAAATAAAAGCAGAGTATTTGCTTCCAAAAAAAGCAACCACCCTTTAGAATTTATCTGCAAAAGAAATAAAATTAGTAAAGATCTCACTCCTCTGAAGTGCCAAAGTGCCTCTTGTTCAATCTGCTCATTTGGGGTGGAGGGTGGGACAGAAATGGAAAGCAGGAAATTTGAAAGAATCCTTCTAGGAGGTAGGTGTTCAAGTACATCTCCCACAAGAGAAGCCAAGTCCAGAATTTGCATTACCTACATTGCTTTATTGTCTGCACACTCAGACAACGTCTAGACAATTCTATTGTAAATAACAGTCTTTCTGTGCTGCTATTAAAAACAGGAGCCACGCAAGAATTACTTAAAGTCTTAAATGCAGACCTACCTATAAAGAGAGAGGGAGGGCAAAAATACTCCTCTGTGCGTATGTCTGTGTGTGTGTATATATATGTGTGTGTGTGCGCGTATACACATAGGTCTATTACAAAAAAAGCACGGAGGAAGTTACTAAAGTTAGTAATGCAATTCATTGTGCTATTTGTGAAGAACTGTCAAATAACACACGTTTCTTTGGACCCTCTGAAAGCCTCTACCTATTCCAACCGTATTATACAATTAGCTAATAGTGGAACCGTACTGGTCTAATCCATTGGCATTACAGCATGGACCAAGATGAAGACTATCACAACAATTCAAAGATAAATATATATTAATAGACTACCTAAATTTTGCCCTATTTTTTTTTCTTTGATTGAAGATCATTTTCTGTACAAAGTCCAAAAAGTCAATAGAAGCAGCAAGTGCTTCGTATCCCTCAAATTTAACTTGCACTGCAGCTTAAGGAGACGTTCAGTGAAGTTTTCTCCCTTGCTTCAGCGAACATTTACATGAGCTTTTAAGGATGGAGGAAAAGAAATAAAACTTTTCAAACAGTTGACAAGCTCTTGTTACAATGACGAGTCCATCCAGGAATAAAAGCCTGAGTAAGCTTACAAAGATAAAAAGTTATGTTTAAAAAGTTAACAGGTCACTCAGGAAGAAATGCAACAGTGCCTCAGTGAAATCTGGTGTTAAAGCACATGACGTACCACAGCATTCAGCCCTGCACAGGCACAGGGATATTTATGCACTGGGTTATCGGAAACTTTATTCTTAAAGATAAGACTTCTATGCTATATGCGAGTATGTACCTGCACGGGAACTAGGATTTCTTGAAACAAGTTCTGAAAATGCAAATTAATTTTAAAGTGTAAATCCCAGAAAGATATAGCAATTCCAAAGACTAAATAAAGTTCTACTTCTTCACTGTTTTCCCCACTGTTCCCACCATTGTTACAGGCAATATCTCAATTCTCAACATACATGATACCAAAGCCACTGGCTGCCAGTACAAAGGAGGTCGCCAGGACACTAGTTTTGTGCTGCTGTGCACTTCACAACGCTCTGAGGCCTAATCCACCCCGCTCTAGCCCAACTTTACATGTGCTTCTGCAGGGAGGAGAGGTTGGGTGGTGGGGACAACCCTACCTGCTTCTGCAGGAGAAAGCCATGGTTATGGGCCATGCTCTCCTTTTCTTCCGAGCAATCCCCTCTCACCCCAGCAAAGACCAAAAGCAAAGTATTTGTAGATCACTGGGCAAGAGAAAAAAATTGTTGAAGTGTTTCAATACACCTCATGCAGGGCAGAAGAGGAATACGTCTCAGCACTGAGTTGTATTCAGTCTGCAGGAAAATACTTCAGCCCCTCAAGAAGATCAGACAAGAGGGAAGATCACAGTAAGTGTCTAAGCACTGAGATAATGCAGCCTCAAACCCAAAAGATATACATTTAGTAAAGCAAGTTTATTATCTCACCACATTTTTGTTGGCATCAATACTGCAAAATGATACCACCTCTCCCTACCTCAGCATCATCTGTTTCTTTTCAGACATCTACCACCAACCCTCTACTGTACTCTGTCCTTGAAATCTGATACCAGTAGCTTTATCTGTCAAGCTCTTGGGGGTTAACCACACAGGGCCTTAATGTGAAATGTTCAATCATTTGTTAAAAGCATAATCATAAAGAAAGGCTCATCTTCTGCCCTTCAGGTAAACCCACAGGTCACATTTCAGTTTTTATACTGGTGAAACAACTGACTGGGAATGTGTGGGATAAATGAAGCAGGAATTATTAGTGACAAGTAGCAAATGACCATGTGAAATCCAACACTCAGTATCTGAAGGTCTACATCCAAACGTGGTTAAGACCTTACCAGGCTAACTTAAATCAAACTTTGATGGGAAGGGCAGAAATGGCATCAGCCAGAAAACTTGTATGCGTGGGCCTACAGTGCTTCATTTCTGCTGTCCAGATGGAGCAGGACTGGAATGAAGGTGAACTCAAATGACCCTCACAGCTCTAAACCCATAAAAACACATGCATCCAAGAATCTGGTCATCAAGGGAATGACAGAAATTCATTAGTATCAGCTCCTAGTCTTTCAGATTCCCAGCTGCAAAATTATCCCAGTCATACCACCAAATATGGAAAATAAACACATTCAATAAGAAGTGATGAACTGCATCTTTTGAGTTCCCACAGTCTACCTAAGGAGACAGGCAAAGGGAAGAGCAAAACATGAGTACAGTGTAGCTGCCTAATTCAAGTGGCAACACATCACATATTTGCAGTCCATCAGAACATTATTATATCTGTTCCTTATTGTAAAATTTCTAGCACACCAGAAATCATTAGCAGTGATGTTCTGGCAAACCACCAAAGAAAAATACATCCTCTTATACCAAAAAAAGAAATGAAGATCAAAGAATCATTATGGATAAGTACAGGCTAAAGATCAGCAAGCTCACCCAGAAAATACATTGTAATGTAAGATTTAACAATTCTTCCAAAAAGAGAAAGACAAAAGAAACCCTCTAACTTTGTACCAAAGCAAAGGCTGTGCGTATATAAATGAAAAGCTCCAGCCACCATTTTTCATTAACACTGGAAATGTATTTATATTAATCTCTTTAGCTAGACTTGGCAGCTTCTTTACAGTATCATATTCAGCTTGATCTTGCTGTTCCTCTGCAGCTTCACATTTCATGATTTCCACTTACTGATGAGCAACTTACCAGAGTGAAGTACAATAAACCAAATTTATTCCTTGGCTAATTTCTAGTAAGTTTCCTCTGTAATCAAATTGGCCACTTGACACAGGCAGAAATGCATTGATAATCGGACACCTTTGGATGGATTCCTGTCTCTAAAGTCATTGGGAGAATTCCTTTGCTTCTTACAATTAAGTAAAAACAGAGGTGATGCTAAAACACATGGCAACATAACAAAAGCTTTTTGTCTCTTCAGTGATATTTAGAAATAGCTGTCCCTTTAGGAAGTGGAGATACTTCTGAATTTTCTTACTACTTTGCTCTCAAAACATGTGTAACTCCCTTATAGAAAGATCACGTCAAGCTCGTTTTTTCTCCTTTTCTCTCAGCATAACTTCATTGACTACTATCAAAATTTGACAGAACAAAGGGAAAGTGTGATTCATTAGAAGAGCAACAATAAGCAGAGAGACAATTATAATTTTACTGTCCCCACCAAGGCTGTCTCTGTGAAAGGAAGTTTGAATGGGTGCCACAACGAGTACCACATTTACAGTGAGAAAAGGCACAGTTTTACTCTAACTTAACTGCTATGTAGAGGGAAAATCTTTAAGATGTGGGGTTTTGGCTGGCTGGCTTAGGCAGAACCAAAAGATACCAAAAATGCACAATCTTCAAAGAGACAGGGTGATTTTTTTTCTTTTAAAATGATGTATTAAGTAATCTCTACAATGTTTTAGAGTTTCAGAACTGTCACTATGCTATATTTGATAACACGCAACAAGGGGCTTAAAATCTGTCATGTCTTTTGGACATGAATGCTTTCATTTTGTTCTTCTGAGGCAAATCTCACATCTTTGATATTTAGGCTTTCCATATTCAATATATCATCAGGAGGTGTTTTACTTTAGGGGATGAGTACATCCTGTACATTTGTAACTTTTCCTGTACATTTACACCCTCCCCAATACATTCTTCAGCAAGAACAAGGAGATCTGATATGAGGTAAACAACAGTGGATAAAAATAAATTTGGCTATTTAAAAGTTGGATTTTAAGTGGTTTTATTTCTTTGGAGAAAGAAGGGAAGAATGATCAAGAGCAAAAAATTGTGGGGGTTTTTTTTCAGTTGACCTTTTACATCTCAAAAAAGGGCAGAAGCCCAATTTAGAAGAAATATCTCTTTGTAGGTCATCTTTAATAAAAGTACAAGATGATTCTTCTCCTTCATCTCACTGTGTATCACACCAAATGACAGCATTTTATTTCCTTTGGGATGGTAGAAATAAAGTAAATGGAACAGAATGAGGACAGATGATAAATACTCTCTAACACTGTATTGTCATTTATTTTTTTTAAAGAAATAGAACTGTTATCATACAATGAGTCCTTCAGTGAACTGATAAAGGGATCTTTTCTGGCCTACATGAATTTATTTGTATTTTATGGTAATACAAGCAGATTCCATACTCCTTCATTAAAACACTTGAAAAGAAACAGAAAAGGGATTAAAAAAACAGTTCTTTTCAATAATGTACCATAGAACAGCCACATGCCTCAGTGTTTCTGTTAGCATTACCTGATGGTTCATTTCATTAAACAACTTCTTAATATATTGGTGCAAAGTAGATTGTTCCATACTTCCATAAAACACAGATTTTAATGCTCTATTTGATAAGCAGTATAAATAAGATATCTTTCATTGCTTCATTCATCTACTACTATTTCATAATGGAACATGGACAACAAAGAACTAAAACTAAATAGGAAACAATTAGGTATTTGAAGAATTTTAGAAACATACTGAGTTCTGTTCAAGTCAGAGGATTTTTTAAAAGGAAAAACTGATTATCATATAATTGAAAAAAACAGGGAATTAGATGGGCCATTACAGAAGCATCACAGTAACAATGAATCACAGACTGTAAAGTCCAAAGCCCTGGCAAGTATCAAATGAGTCCCGCTGTTTGAATTGAGAGAGGATCAGGTTATAGCCAAGCCAACCCTGATCTACAGTATGTCAACAGAATAAGAGTATCTTTGGGTTATATGCAAGAAGTTAAAGGTTTACCAGTAAGATACTTGTCTATCAAAAATAACTTTTAACACGCCTGTCTACAATTTAGAAGCATCCTCTGTGAAGGATACCCTCTGACAAAAGGCAACAAGCCTGACTCAGCCCAGGGTGCCACGGGGTGCTGTGGTACCAGTGTGACGGGACACAAACCCCAACGGGAGAGCAGCGCATCTGGCTTCCTTGGCCACAGCACCCCTGACAAAAGGGAAACTGGGCAACGGGCAGGATCAGTAGTACTCCTACCACATTTGCATTTGCTAATTGGTGCTCCAGGATTTGAAAACATGATTTTCGTGCATGTTTTGTGAAGTCTCCCCATATGGATGGGTCATTACGCTGGGTGCGCTTCTCATGCCAAGACAGCAGGGAAGAGAATCAGAGCAACATGCACAAAGCCATTCAAATGAAAGTGCAGAATTTGGTTCGTTTTCTTCAAGGAAACAAACTTTCTGCATTAAGATGACACAACTGTCTGCAAATGAGGTTTTACCCACTAGCAGGTCCTAACCAAATGAAAACAATTACATTAAAGACTACACACCATACAGAAAGTCTGTCAAAAGAAGCCTGTTTCCAGCCACTGAGTGAGCAAATGTGAGCACACCCATCTTGAATCTTACTAGCAATACACATTAAAAAATGCTATATAAATCTCGCACAACCACAGAAACAAACAGCTGTAGAATTCATAGGTAGCACCTTGTATCTGTAATAGAGACTGCAAAGAAAGCAAATGAGTCCATTGCTTTGATACAACAGAGTTTGTGTGCACAAGTCAAGCACTGTTATTTGCCAGGTAAGTTGTTCCATATGTTAACAACATATTGTTTTAATACCGCCTATTGATTCAGTCTCTGGACCAAAAACACATTTCTTAAGTAGAACCACTATCTTGAGTAGAAGAGGGCTGAATAACCTATTCCTCATGTAATGATCTTGCGGAATTAAAGACCGTGAGTTTGTATGCTGATGGTTATTCAGCCATCCGTTAGGTCCTCCAATTCCCCCCGGAAAGCCTAATAATTTCTACTATTTTCATTCACCATATATTCATTCCTAGCTCCATGCATCACTTGACTCCTTGTCTAGAAAAGGGGATTCCAATTCATTTCACTGCTTAGCTGAGGAAAGTATTTGAGCCCCAAGCTAAAAGGCCCACAGCACTTCCTCTGTTTCTGTAAGTGCTATTTTGAATGCACATATACAGAAGGTCATGATGCCAAAGGAATTCTCAAGGAGAAAGTAAAAAACAGGGTAGAGCAGCTGGACAACACAGGGAGAGGCACATGAAGGAAACTGTATCAGCAGGCAGGCTGCTGACTCACGGAGGAGGTGCCCCATCAGTGACAGCATAGAAAATACCTGCTATTCACATTCTAGTTCATGCATTTTCCTGTTTACTACCCTCTTCATATGTCTTACTCTTACTAGTATTTATATGTAACAATTCGTAGGACAGTAGTAGTGTAGCCACAGTGGTCTGAGAATTTAAGTGACGGAAAAGTAAGAAAAGATAATCGCTTCTATTAGACCAACTTGTATAGCTGTTGCTTGCTTCTGTAAATACAAATTCTATTCTAGCTGTTAAACCATAACCAAGTATAGAAATAGTTGGAAAGGTCAATGGTTTGTTTTATATTATTTACAGAAGTGGCATTAATGTATATACAATCCAAACATTCAAGTAAAGACTCTGGTGCCCAAACTATTGTTAGCATATGAGGATATAATTCCATTTCAACTGTAAATCCAGAAATTACACTTTGCATATCATAGTCACTTTGCAAAGACTAAATAAAAAATACAATTAATTTTTCTTTTAAAATCTTTCATAATGGCTAGAGGTCATTTGATTGTTAAAGTTACTGCCACTTGGAGATACTCAGCACTTAGAAGATAAATTCATAGGCACTGAAACATGTTAAGCAATTTGATTCTTTTCCTAGTTTAAACCATTTTACTTTAAAGAAGAGGCTAAAGATAGCACATGATTGATCTGTACATATGAGGTATCTCTGTATATATGTGTATAAGATACATAGCTCCTAAGTGATCTGGTAATCTAAGGAATATCATCAAGAAAGAAAAACATTATAGTAATAGAATGATAATATCTCTCCAGAATAATTAATCATTTTCTTCCTACACACACACACTCACAAATACACAGTAATATATTTTCTATAATTATTTTTGTGTCAAAAAAATTCAGACCCTGGAAAGGCAATTTACTCAGTGATAATCCCATATGTTTTAATTACTCTACTATAAACCAACAAATATTGCTTCCAATAAATGCAATTACCTAAAAGCAGTAAAATATTCTTTATCACATCCATTGAGAGGAAAACGAAGGACTGACCTTTTCAGAAACTTTTTTAATGGGTTAGGAAAGTATCTTATGACGGGATGCACAGATTTTGTATACACATATAAATGTTTTCAAGTGCTATTTTACTTAGAAGTCACAAACCATTGAGCTTTAAGTGGTGTTTCAGAAACATCAGGGTAACTCTCTTGCATGTGATTAGAACTACGTTACAGTGACACACTTGGTAATAATAGGTGAATGAAACAAATTACCTTTTTTGTTCTCATTTTAACCAGAATGCCAATTAAGCACTTGCAAGCGACTTTCCGTATCCCCATCCAACTGAAGTCAGTTGCAAACTTGTGTTGATTTCAACAGCCTTTACCAAGAGCTGGTACTAAATCAACAAAAAAAAATATCTATTGACAGTAATAGACGAATAATCATAACACAATTTTGTTAACCTAAAACTACATTATAATATTAAAAAATAAAATGTAATAGAGTTATCAAAAGCAATTTACCCTTTCCAAAAGAAGTCTTAAGCATAATGGAACATTATACAAAACAAATTAAAGGAAGGTATTAAACTTACTGATAATCAACATAGGTTTATGGAAATTTTTTCTTGTCAGAGTAACCTGATATTTTTCTCGTACAGGATTACAAATTCAATAATAGCAATAGTGATGATATAGTAAGATCAAAGAACACAGTTCATATTTAATGAACAGTCAATTCTAAGCTTGGAAGAAGCAAGTTTTTAAAAACAAAAGAAAAAAAAGAAAGAAAAAAGAAAATCTTGGGACCTACGCAAAGAGGTGCATCAGTTAGAAATGGGAAAGTTGTGCTACCTTTATACGTGACACTGCCAAAATGCAGTACTGAGTCTACAATTCAGCAAGGATACTGACAAACTGGTGAGGTTGGTAAAAAGGCACAGAAATTATTAAAGGACTTAAAAGATGCCATATTATCAAAGATCCAGGAGCTCAACCTATTTAATATAACAAAAAGAAAGCTGATAATGCTATACATACCAAGGTGGGAGGAAAACTCAATCCTACAGGGCTTTTTCAGTCTAAAACTAATGTTCAAACTTCTATCATTGAGCGTAATTAACTATTGAAACAATTTATATTTTGACAAATTCTTCATTCCCATACTTCTTCAACACAAAACTGAAAACAAAACAAAACAAAACAAAAAAAACAAAAAACAAACAAGCAAAAAGAAACAACACAAAAGGCAGGAACCCTTAGTGATGATGCAACACAGGTCTAACTGCATAATCCCAGGCATTCTCCCTAGCCTCAGGATTTGTTTAGTGATACACTAGTAAAACCTTGATTTTTCATCTCACCTTTGTCTTTTAGCCCAGGCAGAATTAGTTGGAAGAAATCTCTGCAGAACTGACATTTTTCATTAAATATAAAAAAAAAATATAAGCCGTTCAAAAACAGTTTGTGCAAAATATGTGTTAGCAAAGCATGCTAACACAAACAGAGGTGCAGAATAAATGCCTCCCAGAGAACAAGATCAACCTCTGAAATTAAGCAACAATATCAGGGAGAAAGTTTTTCTTAACTCTGGTTTGCAATTATGACCATACCAATTTTTTCTGTCACAGACTGAGAGGGGGGAAAGAATGACTTTGCAAAATAGGGTTGTGAAAGAACAATCCTGTTGGGTCAGCTGGGGTTCTGATCACAGAGCACATGATAAACATCACTTAACAAATAATTCAAAAATAGGGCAGAACATGATTCAGTAATGCACTCAGAACACCTGAACCCAGTCTATATCATGCTACCTGTAAATTGGTACTAAATATTACAATTTTCAGAGCACTCTCATATGGTGAAAAAAAAAAAGCCATTATTTTAAGTAAGAATCAATTACCAAAATGTGATCGTACCCAAGTGGGGCTCCTCAGCCTGCATGCACAGGGCATGAATAAGAAAAGTGAACAGAGCTTGAATTCCCTCGATCCCAATAAATTCCAGCCGCTAGTGAGAACAATTGGGATTGTGTGAACCCAAGTCATTCATTAAAATAACTAATAAGGGACTGAGTTGGACTTTAAGGAGACCCAAAACAGCTTAAAGGAAGAGCTGCTCCTCCTCAGGTCTGATCTGACCATTAGTTACCACATGCAGTTACTCAAACAGTTACCGGGAGTCATTACAAGAGTAACAGAGATCATAAAGCATGGAGTACTTTTAGAGCAGAAAAGGCAGACGGGTCTTCTCACACCCGGCAGCACAACCCAGCAGGTCATGTCACGTCACATCACGCGGAGCCCCTCAACCACACACCCGAACTGCGGGTGACCAGAAGGAGCATGAGACTCACGGCTGGCAATGCAGGAGAAAGACTACCAGAAATTATAATAGTCAGTAACGGTATAACTGCATTTTTTAAACCACATCAGGAAGCTAATCCTTTTGAATTCCGCACAGCCAAATGTTTATGATTTAGTGCAAGTTTAGGAATATGTTTTTCATTTACAGCTTACATGACACATTGATATTAGTGTTGGAGACCATTTGCCAAGAGAAATTACAGGCAAGGTTTCAGCAGTTTGTCTCATGAAAAAGCTGGCACTTGTCTGTCAAGCTGCCTTTTATTTTGCTTCTGTTTTCAGGATTTTTTGATGAAGTTTACGATCCGAGTCTGTAAGGTTTGCGAAACTCTAGTTAAAAGACATTCCTAATAAACATTCCCCACAAGGCATGAGGAACGTCTGTATCCTTCTCAGCATAAGTTGCAAAAACTATTCAGTGGCAAGGCAAAATAATTAATTCCTGGAGTGCCAGGAACCTTCCAGTATCACTAACCAGAAATAATTTAAATTAAGACTGAAATATACTAAATTACCTACCCTATTTTCTGAAGAAGCTTCTTTGGTTTTGCCAAAGGGTTTTTTTACCTTTTGATAAATGAAAAGTGCGTTTATTTTCCACATAGGTATTAGAGTAATAGCAGAGTTTATAAAAATTGCCTCATTTGAAATCTTTCAGCCTTCTGAATGTCGTTGATTGTCATGACCATCGATTTATACCCAGTGTCGGTACTCCTCCGGCATACGGTCAGGCGCTTGATGGGAACAGAAGATGTGTGAGCTTCCTAAAGGGGTAGGGTTTCTGAGCACATCTTGCCCAGCCTACTACTACTTTATAGATTATTTTCCACTAATACATGGACCAAAGGAATCAAATTTGTGTTGCAAGATGCAAAAGCAGGTGGCAACCATGCTCCATCCTAGCAACTGAGTGTCACCAGGAAGGACAGAGCAGTCCTGAAGTGCTGAATAGAAACTTGAAAACCTCATGAGCCTTCAGAGTACTTCCCTGTCACCACGAACATGAGGATCTCAGGCTATCGATGTGTTCGTTCACAGAAAAAAAGCCATGATCGGGGAGGGCTCTTCTTGTTACAGCATGAGGAGCCAGGGCGCACACAGGTGGCCAGATGCCCCACGGAGCTTTCTGAAGGCCGAGAGTCTCCTCAGCAGGGCACCTGGTGTCCACACTGCACCTCAGAAGTGACCACAATTCACACGCAGGCTCAAGACGCCCTCTGCCCGTCTCCGTGACAGGAGATACCAGAGCCCTCGTATGAAGGATGATGCTGCAGCTAGGAAGGGCCTTGATCATCCTTCTTGCCCGTCGTGGCTACCACAAAGTGAACCTGGGGTGGTCACCCCACGCCAGGGCCTGTCCACACTCCAGACAAGCACAGATACTGTAGTTTTTCCGATTATCCAACTTGCAGCACGCTCTTTCCCGATCCAACCCCGTGATCACAGCTTGCTTTGGGCCATTATGCCGTGAGGTCTCTGCTGCTTCACATGCAGATGAACATGCCCTGGCCCAGGTCCCCTCGGAGAGATCCGCACGGTCCACAGGACCAAAAGGGCCTCAAAGATGCTTTCGGAAACATGTCCCGCTTCCTGGTGAGCTCTGCTGTTTAATCACATAATTACAACCCAAGATGAGAGCGTAAATGGTCATGCGGCTACATTTAAGAAGAAATATTCTGCATGAAAAAAGAAGTCAGTCATTTGCTGAGCCATCACAGCATTAAAAACTTCAAGGGGGAGGAATTAAAAAACAGATAAATAAGCACACTTAATTGCTATGCAACTCCTGCACCATTCTGGGTCGGTGGCCAGAGCTGGACGCAGGCTGAAGGAGGGAAGGCTGCGAGCAGCGCCCGCCTGCGCGGCCCAGCGGTCAGGCCCCAGCTTTGCTAATGCTGAAGGCAGCTTTAATGAAGACGGCCACAGAAAACAGCTCCATTAGATACAGTTCTGAACGCATAAGGATACCACGGCAATGGATTCATAAACACACCGACGCAACTAATGTGTCCCTAACCTTTGCCTAAGGGATTGAACCTTTTAAAAATACAGCTGATTCGATCTGAAAGCTCCTTTGTAAATACTTCAGACAGTTGAACAGGCAAAAAAAAGTTTAAAAAGAAACACTGTTATCTCAAAAAAAGCTCATTGTAGAGACGCTATGGCAACTCGGGGAAAGAAAGGAAGAGAGAAAGAATGATGATGTATGTGGAGAAAATACCACCATCACTGCAAAAAAGGAAACTACACTGTTGTAATTATACCAGCTTTTTAACATCATTTTTTTATTAGCATTCAAGGTAATGTTTCAGTGTATCTCACATATGCGTTTAATGTGAACAAATATGCATTCAAAACTGGTTGAGATCCAAAATGAGCAAGAAGAAAGCACACAGATTTCAATGCTAAATTAAACTGCCACACTGTAGTGCCAGTCGGAAATTTTTTTTTTCCTTTCTCTCACTTGCATCTAGGACTGGCGGAACATTCCCCTCCTGGGCCTCAGTTTTCCTGATGTCTGAAATGTCAGTGTAAGCTCTGCTTTTTGATTTCCCTGCCCTGCTCCTGTATCTTCCCAGCTTGTTTCATTGCAGAGATCAGCCTTTGGTGAAAGGCCACTGTTGTGAGAGGTGGCAGAGGAAGGGACTAGGAAAGGAAGGTTGCTTCAGCTAACACCCAGATTCAATAGTAGCATCTCCTTTGGTGAAGTGAAGAGATAAAACAGAGGGTATCAGGCAATGAGGGAAGAGAGACAAGTAGGAGACCATAAATATTTCTGCCAGCCTCAACTGTCAAAGTGTACATAAAGTTTTCAAGAAATTTGTGTGGCACCTATGACGATGGCAGAGGGGACAATTATTCCTGATGGAAAAAGAAAAGAAAGAAATGTGCGACTCTTTGGAGAACTGAGTAAGAACAAAGATGGAAAAATACACAAACACAACAGACTACAAAATACAAAAGGGTACATAACAGGGGGATGTATAAGAAAGCACAGACAAATGCAGTGGAGGAAACAGAGAAACTGACTCTTGGATAAAAAGATGAATTTGAAGAGAATAGAGAAAATAATGTCCACAAAGAGAGCAGCAAAAGAAGAAAATCTATTTGCAGACAGACATTAGGGGTCAGGGGCATTTTTTTATTTTTTTTCTTAAAGCTCTCTGTTTGCTACCATCATTTTAATTTTGAACTTTTTTTCTCCATAAATTGGGGAACCACACGGAAGAACAAACACTTCCACTGTGACTGACCACCACTTACATTGTAACTAGAGATGACACTCAGATACATTCAGATGTACAAGACATGCACACCAGCCTTTAAACAACAGGGAGACTGCAAGAAAGGAAACTGACAAAGCCAGGGAGAGTCTCTCCTTCCTGATAACCTATGTATTTTAAATTATTTTCCCCCCCTCTGTCCCCCATACCTCCTTTAACATTCCTCAAATGCGTATTACACATAAGAGCTAATTTTACCCCAGGGGCCTGCTTCAGCATGCTTTTGATATTAGCAGAGGTTCAGTTATAAGTACTAAGCTGATATTTTTTCCAGAGGAAAACTAAAATCTTGAACCTTGCTCCTTACAAGAATTCAACTACTTTTCAACTATAAAGCTACTGTGGGCTAAATAGTGCTTTTCTCTCAGGACCCTTAGAAAATACATACAGAATATAATAGGGAGAGTAAGAATTGCAAGAGAAGAAAAATATATACAGCCTGCTGAATGAAACAGATTTGTTCACAGGAATAATAATTGAAAATACATTTTAAATGTCACTCTGCTATACTTGGCCCTCTTTTTATTTGATAATCTGCAAATGCTATTTCAGAAGTAGTTTAAATGTTGATTTAAATATTATGACAGAAGCCAAACATCTTAATTTCCTTGCAGCCTTCTTGTTTTCATTTTGGACAACTTGTGATAGGACTTTTTCACATTATAAAAAGCATAGCTCCTCAAGAAAAGTTCATATTTAAGTTGGATTCTGGCACTCTTAAGAACAATAAGGATACATTTTGACAGTCTTATACAAATACGGGTCTAATATCATTAAAGACAATAAAAGAATGACATAGAAATAGGATCCAGCTCAAAACAAATCAAATTTTAAACTTACACATTTGTGTGTGTGTTTATGTGCATATATACATGTGTGTAAATGAAAAATCCACCTACAGAGAACTGTGGCAGCTCATAAAATCTCATCCTTAACTTGCTTTTTCATATACCATTAGTAAAAGTGTTTGCTTCTACTAAGATGACCTAAAATGCATACCGTAAGGACCATCCTGACCTTTCAGAAACTAACTGTGACCACACCATTAATCTACCACCCAAAGTAAAAACAGGTTTGTGCACCCTACCCTCAGTAACGTATAAATAGGTATACAAAACTGCTATTTCTAACAAACATTTCAATGTTGAGGATTTGGTGCTTTTCAGCAGAAAATTCTTCCTCTAGAATTCTTTAAAATGCATCTGTTATAAAATGATACTTCTAAACCAGCCTCTTTCCCTCTTCCAGCAGCACAGTGTCTCTGCCGTCTGTAACCAGCAAGGATTCACATGTGGTTTTTAAGTCATGTAAAGAAGTTGCCACTGTTTAAAATGTGTTTACAAGTGAAAAAAACTTGAATTTGAGTGGCTCCCACTGCAGCCCAAATGGTTCATCTTTATAGCAGAAAAACTTGGAGTGATAGAGCACAAACTCTTACACCGAACCATGCAACATTGTGTTCAATTATTAGGAGCTGAATTACTTAACAAAGCATTTCTATTTACTATACTATTTATTCTCTTTTCACTTCAGAACAGTAAAGCAAAGCAACTATTTTAAAACAGCTGTGCTAAGAGGCTACTTCAAAAACTCATTACCGAAAGCCACATAGCAGATTTCACTTTAAGTTTACTATTGTTCAATCTCTCATCGTAGACTGAAGTTCACAGCATGCTACTGCCTTGTAATGCTTCTCTGTTCCCAAAAGACCGTAAACGCATCCGGAGAAACTTCATTCCCAACTATCCATCTCATTCTTTTTTGAGGATTAGCTGTCGTGCAATTGCTGTATCTCCAGTACTTTACACTTGGTTATTAAAACACTAACAGCTACCAGTTTTCAGCAAATCCATCTTTTAATATCCAGGGAGGCTCTGTGTGAGTACAGTAACTTGCCTTTATGGTAAACTGAAAGATGGCAAATTAAATTATAACACTAAAACGTTAGTTATACTGCAATAGCTACTAAGTAGTAACAACAGGAATATCAAAACCTACAATGGTACTTGAGAAAATAACAAAAGACCTTAAAATATACTGCTACAGATGAACTCAATACCTAGAAATAACATATGTGCTATAATACCACCTCTAAAGCCTCCATTGGAAAATGACATTTCACTGGCACCAGGTCTTGAACAAACATAGAGTAAGATACACTCATTACTTACTGGTTTAGCGTCACATCTAGGATGAAAGACGATCCAAAAGCATCAACCTGGAAGCTGGCTCGAGCAATGTGGGTAGACTGCAATATTGAAAAGACTGGAATTAGCATTCAGCCACAACAAAACATACCATACAGGTTTGTGAATGCAGAAATTAATTATATTTACTAAGTAACAATATGCCATTAACCAAATAAAATTGCATTGAAATGGACAAAGCAGTCCATGATAATAAACAAAAGATCTGTTTTCTTATTCAAGAATTGCCAACAACACAGCCTGTGACTGGGAGTAGCCCCCCATCTTAACCCATCCACACCGGAGGAAACTACTCTTTGAATCTCCATCCGGGGCAAAACCCTGAGCAAAGGAAAGTGGAAGACTTCCCTTGGCTACTGTGTTACTCGTTCCTTAACCTGGCTCTGCACACAGACCGGTGGAGAACAGCCGAGACGTTACTGGTTTGGTCAGTCTGGGATACACTCACAAATCTCACCAAGATTACCTGAAAGAAACCGTTCATTTGGACACTCATGTAAGCCCATATAGTGAGATGATAGCAATGGGCTAAAATCTGATTAGTTGCATTTTCTATAAAGCTCTGACCCACTACTCTGTAAGCCATCTCCTCCAAAAGGCTCCCAAAACTCCAAACACCTGAGCAGTCACTAAAACCAAAGAAAAAAAGAGTTGCTAGAGAAACATCTCTTTCTTTCTCTCTTTGCCATACCTTTTCCCTGAATTAATTGCTTTCATTCAGTCCTATAGAAGACGAACATGGGAATACTTTGTAACTCACGATCTGCCAGAAATAGAATATTTATTCCAGTACTAGTGGAAGAAAATACTCAACTATCCAATGGAAACGCAACAGTTGTTTCTAGACCTGAAAACTCCCAAGAAACGAACAGCCATGTTATTTAACTAATTAATAAGAAAAGCTACTTTCAGACATTTTGGAGCAGTTCCAACCTTGTTCTTATTTTCTTTCCATTGAAATCTGCACATTAAGATTTGAAGCATGTAGACAGAGGAATCTAAAAAGGAACACTGAAGAACCACTTACAACTCTAAACTACACTTCTCTAAATACAATACAGGATAGTACAACTGTAACAAATGATTTATTGAAAACTCTGGGAAACACAGGACAGGATGGGATAATGTGAATCATCAAGTTCACTCTCTCTAAAACTACTGGCAGGCTTTCAATAGGCATTAAATCCCAAATAGTTGAGAATACCAGTTTCCCTGGAAAAGAACAGCAACAAAGAAATGGGAAGTTGAAGGAATCATGACATTTTTGTTTATTACATTTTTTAGTTGCCCTAAAGCAGAATTTTCTTTTATGTCTCCATATATATGCATGAGTATTAATAAATAAAAAAGACAACAACCATGAATACATATTTACAAACAGTTGATTCCTTTAAAAAAAACAAAAGACAGCTTCTCTTACTGGAAGATGCTCAGGTTGAGTGCCCTCTATAAAAATGCCTAGCTGTGCCACTGCAGTGAACACGCATGCAAAATTGCATGATGAGAAATTCCACATATTTACATTACAGTTTAGAAGGATGCAGTATTAACTTGAAAGCTTCTGAGAAGGCCTCTCAGTAGATACAATACACAGAGTCAGATATCATTTCAGCTATCCCCATTACACCTAACCTGCTTTGTAACACAGACCACAAGTCTTCACTAGGCGGTTCTTGTAATTTCTGGATGATTTAAGAGCATCTCTTTTGAACAAATGTATAATCTTTGACCAACTAACTGAATATAACATAGTTAACCTTATATGGGTAAATAATTTCAGTGATTAACCACCATCAATATTAAAAGCCTACTTTCTATCCAAAAAAGCCTAAAGAAAAAAAGCAGCTAGTCCCAAATGATCCATGACAGCCAGCTGTTTTCTGCAATGATGGACACCCACAGCATGTACACACACCCACAGCACATAAGGCCACGCACATGTAGGACCATCATTTAGCTGTTTCTGGCCTGCACCCACTAGTGTAACAAAAAATACAGCAAAACCAACCATCAACAAATTATCAGGTTAGCATTGCCATTTGTTTTCCAACTCTCAGGCAGCAGAGTTTGCTTTGAATGATTTTAAAATTCCATCTTCTCTTGCTAGATGTGAAATTTTAGCCTGCTGCTCATAAACAGGATGTGACAGGCCAAAAAACAAGTACCAAAAAAGGTACAAGGGGCCAAAGTAGTTTAGTCATTCCCTTGTTCCACTCAGCACAATTGCTAACCTTAACTAACCTTCAACAATCACTTTCTGATCAAAGGAGTAATGGCAGCCCAGCTGTTCACTTTTCATCATTACATTACTAAATGCAAAGAACATTCTACAGCACTTTATTATTTCTGTTTGTTAACAACACAGCTACATATGCCATCATTTAGATCTCTGTACACAGTATAACCAAGTCTTCTGTATGACCATATGGTAGTACCAAAAGAGAATTCGTCAGTAAGGAAGAATATAAAAAGCCTAACTTAAATTTCTAAAGGTACATATACTAAATGTAGCATTTGCCATTAAAATGTATTCACCTCATTCACTATAAGAGCAAAAATGACTAGAGTTTTTTGGTTTGGTGTGGTTTTTAACTGCTAGGTATTTTGCATCATATTGATTTGGTCTGGGAAATTTCCTCCCTTGAACACGACTCTAAGATAAACAATTACAAGGCTAATGTATTTCTGAGGTGACCCTGGACTACAGTTATTCCCTGACAGAAGCTGTTAATGTGGATTTAAGGGAGAATATGCCTATTAATAAATTAAGATTAAAAACACTACTCAGATGTAACCACCCCCAAGACAAGTGGTGGAAACCCAGGAAGCTTACCATTACGTTTGAGCTGAAGTGCAATCAAGCGTATCTCAAGCCTATCTCAAACCTACTGAGATACCAAGATGCACATTTTGGATAGCCAAATTCAGCCCCTTCCAGAAATTGCAGCCCACCCTTCAACCCTGATATGTGGTTGTAAAACACTGCAACACTGCATACCGCGCGCTGCTGCCGAAAATTAACAGTTCTGCCCCATCCTGGCCACATGTTCCCACCTGCTCTCCCTTGTCGACTTGGTGTGACTACCCAGAAAGTCAGATCAGCATCAGAAAATTCATCATTACTTGGAGTGGATCCATCTTCTGTCAGACAAATAAGCTGATCCAAATAAACCATATAGTCACATCACAAACAGATGCAATGGAAAGAAGCTGGAGGGGACATGCAAGAGAGAATGAAGAGGAAGGCAGATTCCCCCTTTCAATGACAGCTAACAGATCTCATTCAGTGTAACAAAAACCTGCACCTTAAGAGTGCCAGCCAGTACATTTTTTTAGGATAACAATTCTTCTGAATATCTGGTTAAAACCCACAAAATAAAGAAACAGATTTTTAAAAGTCTTGACTCTACGTTATTTTTAAGCACATGTACCTGTCTGCTCAGTGAATAGGTAAAATGGCCAGCTGCAAAGGAAGCTTACACTCATAGACCTAAGTCAATAAAAGAACCCAAAGAAAGGAAATAAGTACTTTAATTCTATCTATACCACCTCATTCAAGCCGAAGTAACAAGACACACCTGCAAAGACAATTTGAAGCAAGACAATCAATTATGTCATTCAGTTAAACCAAGGAACTTTCTCAGAAAATGTGAGGCTTTTTCAACAACCATAAGCATGACACGTTGATGGCTGACAACTGAGTCATAAAAGGGGAGTTCTTGGAGACCAGGGGAAATGCACTCAATGCGGAACATGAACAAGAGCCAGGAAAGGAGAATCTAACAACTTAATGGAAGAGCGCAGTGCCATGCCTCCAACGTTATCAAAAGTTCTGAAATTTTAATGTCATGCAACTGAAGAAGGGAAATATCGATAACAACTCTGAAATTAGCTGCAGTACTTTCAGATGCAATTTCTAGTGGCACTTGAAGTGTACAACCCTGTAAGCCCCTGTATAGAAAACACTAAGCATCCCATGCATCTAATGCAACTACCCAAGAGCTAACTTTTGTCAAATATTGCAGGTTCAAGCATCTCAGCAAGCGTCTGAAAGGAATCAAAAGTAAATGGAGTGGAAAGGATTATTTCAAATCACTAAGCACAAAGATATTTTACCTAAAACAAGTATTAAAAGCTTGAATCCTAGAAGAACAAAAGTGGTACACAAACCTTCCTGCCAAACCAAGAAGGATACGATTCCAATTATTTTAAATCACCTGCTCCATGCTTCAGGGATGACTGCAGTAACAGAGGAGATGGGCAATCAGTACCAAGTACAACTGTTTATTATTACAAAGAAACACAACAGAATAATCATGACTTCTGATACAGTCCCTTCAGTAGCCCTGCCAGGGATCAGCTTTCTCCAGAAACTGGCCCTTAAGAATGAGCATCTGCAAAGGGAATACACGTACATAAACTGCAACAAGCGTATATCATTGCAGATCAAAGGTGAGCCTCATTGCACTGTACTGTAGTAACCTTCAATATGTTTGGAAGATTTTTATTTCAAATAGGTCAAATATTTTAACCACCAGGGAAACATTTACAAGCTATGCACTTTCTTTAATAATCAAACTAACAAGAATCCTGAAAGGAAATATTTTAGATATTTTCCTCACATTGTATATAATTAGTTGGGTGTTGAAAGCAGCATAATAACATGATGACTATTCTTCTTCCTCATTAAAATAAAAGAGAATTAAAAATATGTTGTGATATAATGTACAATTCCTCATTATACATGTTTCTTACTATCCTTCATAAAGCACTTAGATGTTTTTTAGTGAGTTTTGCTGGAAGAGATAATAACAATTGCTATCAAAAGAGATTTTTTATTTTTTTTTTAATTGACAAGAAAATCCTATTTATATGCTTGCCCCTTGATGTAAAGAATTTTGTATTTACTGCTATTTATAGCATTGTGGTTTCTAATTAAAAGATTCTGATCAAATTTGTAGACTCAAAAGAAAAGCATCAAGAGAGGAAATAATATAGAATGTTATAGCAAGAGAGAGCTTAAAAGCTATGCTTCAGAACTTGTAAGACAAAGGTTTTATAGCAGACATTCTGGGATTCAGTCATATTTACAAAATAATAGATTCCTTAGATATTAATTTAATTTCCCCCCCTCTTCTATTTAATAGGAGAATAGAAACCTCAGCTTGTTAACAATCCTTTAAGTCTGTATGAAATGAATGTTTCTTAACTTCAGTAAGGACAACGATTAAGTCCATGGAAAATCAAAATAAATACATTAATGAAATTAAATGAAAAATATACTAAACATTTTATGTAGATTTACCTAAAAAGAACTTTAGCTGTGCTTTTGAAGATAATCATTACACTTAAATTTATGCTACAGTAGAGGAATACAGTGGTAATTAGCACATGTACACATTATAAAAGGACAATTTTCAGCCTCAGCTGTGTTGTAATAAATCCGGAGTTATGCAGTATATTGTTGCTGTATGTAAAATAAGAAATTTGTTCAAAACCTTACTTTTCTACTTGTACTGGGAAGAAAAAAAAATAAAAACTTTGCTGAGAGAAAAAATTGAGAAATAAGCCTAGGTCTAATAAAAATAAATATCTCCAAGCCAAATAATCTTTTTTAAAAAATAGACAACAAAATAGAAATGCAATGTGATTCCCTCAGGCCCTCTCTATTGCCATTTGCAAATATCTAATTTTAATCAAAAGTTCAGAGTCACTGAACTGGATTCACATATCACAGCATATTAAAGAACTGCAAAATCTCTTTCTTACTTTCCCTAGCATTCTCAAAATATTTATAGGCACTCATTTACTATATTAATCATCACTATTTGTCATTCTTCATGCAAGCTCTCTCTTTTTAGCCATTGCATAAATCTAAATATCTATGGGGCTTGGGGGGGGGGGGGGGTTTTTTATGAAAAAGCTGCAGAATAGAATCATGGTTTGATGAAAAGGCTTTTACAGCTGCCTTTTGGGGATACACTTAGTAAATAAGTCATTTATTTTGAGGAAAAGCTAGAAATAAGAAAAGACTTTCAGAAGTCCGTGTTCATTTTTGAATCCTGGATCACATATCTGTTCTCCATGCCAAATGAGGGTGGGGCAGGGGGAGAGTTAAACAAAACCAGCCAGAATGCAGCGCCATGGCCCAGTTCACTTCGGTGGGGTTTCACCAGCTCTCAGCAGATGAAGATCATGACAAAGTCGTAAACATGACCTAAAATAGCTTTTCTCTGCATAAACATCAGAGTATCAATGAAATCAGAGTCAGAAGCAAGGACTACTTGTACCTCTAAAATGCCAGTAATTATTCTTCTCAATAGTAAAAAGAAAAAAAAATACTTCTATTATTTATTTGTGGGTTTGAACTCAGAGGCTGTTTGAACTTACTCAATAGGGTAAAGTAAGAGAGGTCCCCAGAAATACAGATTGGGGGGGGGAAGCAGCACCAGGAAAAAGCAGTCCTGAGCACAAACCGATGCAATGTATTACGCAGGTGTCACTACTGCAGATCCTGGGTAGCAGCAGGGATCCTCTTGAGGTCCTGCAGAGGTGTGATGCTGAGCTGTGATGGACTTGGCTATATCTGCTCACACATCTCACCCTAGACCTCCTCCCAGCACTCCAAAACCGTGAGCACCTTTGAACAGCTACAACAAAGAAAAAATAATTCTCATTTTCCCCTGAAAACTTCTCCTCCTGATCTCCTTCCTTGCCTCCACCTTTCTCAAAAATTCATCCAAGGTTATACAATGGAGCAATGAAGACAGGAAAACTATCAGGCTGTCACTGCTAGCAAATCTAGCGTGAACTACCATTTGATCTCACAGATCTAAAAGGACAAATTTAAGTAACTGAATGGGCAAGATGCTGCTTCCCAAGAGGCAATCAAACACTTGTTTCCAGCACCAGAAAAAACCCTGTGGTACCGGATCTTATACTCGCTATGCTTTTATGTATAAAGGATGACATTAATTTGACTTTAAGACAATTTTAGTTATAACTTTTGATTTCCTATGAGACTAATTACTGTAACTTCTGTTGTTGTGCAAGTCTTCACATCCCAGCAAAAGGAAGAACTGCAAGAACTTTTGGGAAGCCATAGTCCTTTTTTCTTTTTTTTTTTTTTTTTCCTTTTTCTGAAAGGGAAGCGGTAAAGATTTCATGTATAAAAGGTCACATTTAACTAATGTGCAAGAGATCTTAAATAGATCACTATTGGGGCAAAAACAGAAAAACTGGTGACTGCTCAACCTCATGTTTTTAAAATGCATTTGACAAGGTTCTTCATCAAAGACTAGTGGCTAGGAAAACTGTGATCAAATAGGTTATTATAAGGGTGATTAATAAAGTCTGGGTTACAAACAGGAAACAAAGTCAAGTCATGAATGAAAACTTGTAAAGATCAGAATGTTTTCCTGCCATAATTCATACAAAAACTTTGATGACCGTTGAAGATCACACTTCTAAAACCAAGACAGGGAGCAGAGCTAACAAGAGACTCACCCTGCGACACAGGGACACCGCCGTTTCCATTGCCCCCCACGGCGACTGTTGGTTTCAGAGGGTCAGATAGAACACGAAGAGCAATGCTAGATGCAACAGCGGTAGAGCAATGTGTTCCATCTATCTCACTAGATACTACAGGACTTGACTGTGCAACCACTCAGTGAACCTACTTCCTTGTGAAGAAGCATGAGGTCAGAGGGGAAGGGCTCAAACAAGGAAAACCTCTCTTCCGTGAAATACCCCCTCTCCCAAGGATGCTTGGCAGTTTCGAGTGGGCAGAACCCAAATGAGCTGCTACTCGTGCACAGCTGCACGACCGATGCATAATGCATCTGCAGGAGGAGAGAACACAGAACAAGGGCAGCGACACACACGCACACACCCTAGGCAGCACTTGAGGATGAACCCATCTGGATCGCTGTGTCATTCAGCTGTAGAAAGGACTATTGTCTCAAGGACACCATTTAGGCAAGAAGGAAAGCTCAA
The DNA here is from genome assembly GCF_000737465.1 of Haliaeetus leucocephalus. Taxonomy (NCBI): domain Eukaryota; kingdom Metazoa; phylum Chordata; class Aves; order Accipitriformes; family Accipitridae; genus Haliaeetus; species Haliaeetus leucocephalus. The sequence goes on from NW_010972436.1 coordinate 6,420,002, forward strand.
TGGATCTAATGGTCAAGAGAATTGAAGGCATTTCCCTCGCCAAAGCAGATGGTGCCTTGAGGTCATTTTTAGCTGCATGTTTTCCAAGCTCTGAATGGAATCAATAACGTTTAGAGAAAGGCACCCTTTTCAGCATCTCTTGTAGGCTTCAGAAACGAAGGAACAGAGTTCCACTACCAGAGGAATCTGCAAAACCCCTCCATTAAGGCCACCTTTATGTTACAAATAAAGTATTCAAACGTAACAAATAGAGTGCACGCTAACTTTGCTCCTTTATACAACAAGTACCAGTGACCAAAACATTTTTCAGCAACACAATGACACATTCCAAACATTTTCAAATGGTCTTAGATTTATTTTGTATACAGAAGGAAGCTTACCAAAAGATTAGCTCTCCCCACTGGAAGTAACAAGCACTCTTTGAGACCTAGAGCCTACCAACATGGCTAACTTTTCCCATAAATGGTTCTTGGGCAACAGCAGAAAGTTTACTAACATTCTGTCAGCACCACAGGCTAAGAAGAGCTTGACAAAACTTGCAGACTCTTAGGCATACCAATACATTGCTCAATCAGCTCCACAGATAATACTTTTTAAATATGACTCACCCTCTACGTTCAAGTATCAAAGTCCTGTTTAAAAACAAAAAGTGCGAGGAAAGCACATTTCAAAACTCCTTTTCCTCTTTATACAGCCTAGGAGATCAAAATGAATCAACATTTTCACTGTATATATTTTCTGAAATAGCTGATGGATTTTTTTCATTCCCACAGAATTTCAGGGGCTGAAATACTCTAAGGAGACATTTCTGGAACAGACCATGTTCCTACATACTGCTATTCTTCTGGGCAATATTTGAGCTGTAAGCCAGGGATGTAGCCTCCACGCTCACATACATCACACGTTCAGAATCAAGGCCCCATTAAAAGGCATTTACCCACACAAACTTTTTCTAAACCTTGTATTAACATTACATTCTGGAATATGTTTTTTCTAAAGCATGGTCACTTGCTACAGTTTTCTGGTCTGGTAACATTCATTTCATTTAAAAAAAAAAGAGAGAGATTATAGAGTGAATTTGGTGTAGACAGACAATTAGAGCTGGTCAGATTACCAGAGGAATCACCAAATTTCACTGTCTGATGGCAAATGCCCTGCAGCAATGCCGTGCATCTTAACTTTCTTTACCTGAATCCAATTTTCAAGTTGAACTCCTACCCACTCAACAGTTAAACAGTTCTACATGATTTTCCACTTTCTTTGATTTCCACATAATCACGTCTTTAATTTCAGGTGACGTTGGCTTTCCACTTGAACCTACCCAACCAGCCAACCCACACTGTGGAAGTGCACACCACAGCCTGGCAGAACCCATCCTGTCCATCTGCTCAGCAATCCCATGCAGCTCTTCATGGGATTCTTTGCTCGACGCTCACGCAATAATGTTACTGGGAAAAAACATGAGCCTTCCCTCACACAGTCACCCCACTGAAGTATTAAAAAGCTTTCATAGATGTAATCTTCTGTGCGCAAAGCTCTCCTCTGCACTGAACATGCCTCCATCTGGGGAGACTGACGTGGTTCCATGCTTGGCTGTGGCTCAGCACAGCTGCCGCTGCAGAGTTCATCCCTGCAGCAATGATTTCTCCTCCTCAGATTAGTGCAAATATTGCAATGACTTCAGAGGAGTACTACCAGGGAGCACCTGTGGCTATGAAGAGCAAAACTTCATTTGACAGGCCTCTGTGATCCTTTACGCACTCCAAAAGACATCTCCTCAGCACAGCATATCCACACACTACGCAGGAGGCCACCGGCAAGCCAAAGGGAAGAAGATGACTAGAAGGGCTCAGAAGGCTTTCTTCTCTGAAAGTTTTCCATAATCATAGCAAACTTGATGTAGATTAAAATAAACTAAAGAAGTAAAAACTAGAGAGAAGAGAGACAGGATGGGAGCCACAGTGATTTTTTGAGACATTAAATATACCAGTTTTGGTTAACACACAAGAAGCCAACAATTACACTGTTTCTAGAAATTACAATACTGAAAAAAAATTATTCAGGGACCAAAAAACTGAAGCATGTAAGTAGATGAATGAGAAAGAGATACTGTGTAGGAAGACACCACAATCCTGTGTCCAAGAGCAGTGGGCTTGATCCTCTGATAGTACTGGACTTCACCCTTCACATCCATAGTTATTGAGACTCAGAAGAGACATGGGCCTCCACTGGCAACCAAATCATATGACAACAGCCCGGTGAGCTACTTTGCTTGAAACAGAAGGGCAGTCTACCAGGGAGGAGAAGCAGCTTTGGCTCAAACCCATGGGAGCTGAAGACAAGGATCCCCATCCTCTCAAGGGAGAAGAACCTGGAGGGAGGCAGCTGCAGACAGTGGAAGGACCACAAACCTCATCAGAGCTGATCCGAGAGAGAAAAGCACTGAGACAATACTAGCCAGAAGGACCCACAATTTAGAGTGCTGAACCTTATCAGGCTTTAGAAGGTTTTACACAGTTTGATTGACCTTTAAGCAGTGTTTGACAGGATAACTGCAATAATGTTTTAACTAGCAGAGCCCTAAGAAAAGCTGTTAGTCTTGAGTCACTTAAAGACTGGTATGATTATTGAGGAGACTACAAAAGGGACCTGGAGTACCAGAAGAATGATATAATACCAGATCTACCATAACAGTGTAAAACATACATCCATAATGCTCCTGTGGCAAACGTTTTAGAGTGAATGTTAACTTTCTACATAGTTCCTCCATAATTCGGGTAAATCTCAGCAAAATTTATCATGACACTCTCTGGAATGCAACACGCTTCTGCATCATGAATGTGTTATAGCAGATCATTAGACACAAAAGGGGTCTCAAAACAGGTACCCTAAGTGAAACAGTGGCAGAAAGAATATCCAGTGATCCAAAGTGATCCTGTACTCAGGGGCACCAACACAGAACAGAAGTGAACATAGATATACTGATTATCAGAGCTGGAAAGGACTTCTCTGTCAGACTCTGCAGTTACTATGCTGATCATGGCAACGACCAAATGTTGGGAAAAATACTTTCTATAAGGATCGTTACATCTGAGCCTTTAAGATCCCTCATAAGTCTGTTTTATGAGATTAAGCCATAGCTTTTGGGAATATCTCTCTTTTCAGCTCTACCATGGCACAATCAAGAGACGATATCACAAAACAAAGATTTCCCATGCAGCCCTTTTACCCAGACTAGGATTTTCAAAGGTATCTATGTCTTGGAGCAAGGACTAGGCAACACCTGAATAACTAATGAAGATTTCAACTCCGAGTGCAAGCAGAGCTATGTGAGCTCAGCATGACAGAGCAGAGCTTCTCTGCAATTGATTATTATCAATAGGAAGTTATTTAAGAAATCTGTAAGCCACGCTTCCAAATCAATGTATGGAATTGCATCATTTGGTCACAAACAATTCAGAAGCGCAGACTGTGGAAGACAAATAAATATATGATATTTCTGCAACATGAGCTCTGAAGCAGCAGCTACCAGAGGTTTTTTTTTGCTTGATGATTTTTTGGACGTACGCATTTACTGTCATAACAAATCTCATTATCAAGTAGGGAAAGACTTTCCCTGAAATGAGCTTGCAAAGAATGATAAACTAGAAATCTGATATATTCTTTGCCTACAAAGTACCAAAACACACTATGAATACATATATTTTATAAAAAGGTGTATCTGAAAGTCCCTCCTACATCAGCAATCAAAGGGCACTCCCAATGCCCTTTCATCATGTGGCAATCTATAACAAAGTTTGGCTTTCAGCACTTTTTTCCTCTTCAGGAAGGCAGGACTTGCATCAAGACTATTGACATTTAACTGTCATTCACGTATTCACAAAATATCGCTAGGTTGGTGAAGTATCTTATCCTTACATGAATACTGCAGAACTGCATACACTGAACATACGGTAAAGTATCACACACATTTTGCGTAATGCCTTATAATCCTTAAGGAAAGAGGGAGAAGAGGCAACAAGGCAGGAAGAAAACCAAATCTGGCAGCAAACCAAATGCATGTTATTACTCGCTACAGCCTCAGTCCCAGATTAGCCTCCTCCCCCTTTGGTTTTGTGATAGGTTGATCAAAAATTGTGCCTAAGTTTCTCCAAGAGACAGCAGTCATTTGATTAAGTGGGCCGAAAAGAATTTTTTAAATTGTGCAATTTCTTGTGACACTTCTTTTTCCAACAGTCATCATCCATCAGTCCCAAACTCTAGAGCTGTTTTATAAGCCCTCATTTTTTAAACCAAAAAAATTACTAACTGTTTGAGCTACCCAACATGGGAACTTATAATACCAACAGAAGTTGACAGCATCAGAACAGAGGGCAAGAATGTTTAAAAAAAGTCAGCAGTTTCAGAAGCATCTGCAAAGAATAGGGATATCCTGTTCAAAGACTAGAGCAAGAGGCCAGGAAGTCAGAGAATCCAATAGCAAGGACTAGGCAACACCTGAATAACTAATGAAGATTTCAACTCCGAGTGCAAGCAGAGCTATGTGAGCTCAGCATGACAGAGCAGAGCTTCTCTGCAATTGATTATTATCAATAGGAAGTTATTTAAGAAATCTGTAAGCCACGCTTCCAAATCAATGTATGGAATTGCATCATTTGGTCACAAACAATTCAGAAGCGCAGACTGTGGAAGACAAATAAATACTTTGCTGAAAACTACTGAGTCACTCCGGACTCCAAACAACACGTACTTCTATCTCCAGACACAGTTCAGTCCTAGAGCCCCTTCACGCCAGGCTCCCCATAACCAGGTCAGCCCTTTTACTCACTTGGAAGGAATCCAGCGCACCTTCAAGACAACTGGCAACAAGCAAGTGAAAAACAGGTTGAGAAACAGAAGTTGCTGTACTATGAATGTTTTGCACAGACAGCAGAGACAAGTGAATCTATGTCCATAGTAGGTCAGAGAGTCAGGACCTTGTTCCCACTGAAAATCATAGCAAATCTCCCAAATTTCCCTATCAACACCTAGATATATCAAAAACAGAGGAACAATGTTGTCCGTCCGTTTGTGTGTGCAGACCTATAAGCATGACCACAAAGTGCTGGCCTCAAGGAGAATTGGGACCCTTCTCCACTGGCGTTGAGTGGCAGTCTCCAGCTAAGAGCAAGATCACTATTAAGTTATGTTTGGGTTGAGGGAAGGCATCTGTTGGGTAAAGGCATGTAGAGGTCTGGTACTCTAATCTCCAACTGGAAAATGAATCTTGTCTTCGCAACCAGAACACCTGATCCACTGAAAATTATTAAGAAAAAGGTCCTCCAAATCAGGTGCTGATAGAGAGTACAAACTCAAGTTTGTAAAGGCATACTTTGTGCTTGACCTTGCTCTCCTTCACAGGTGGAAGAACAAATGCAAGCAGTGGGGAGGAATGCTCACACACTCCCACATTTTAATGAAGAACATGCCTGCACAGTATCGACTAAAGGAAAGTATTAAGAAACTTGTGATTTCCCATGTGCTTCTTACAATACCGAAACATGGCTCAAGGCATGGAGTTAAAAGGTTCCTTATAAATGTCCACAGTAGGAACTTTCTTTCTTTTAAACACAAAAATCTTAGCTTAGCCTTCACTGAATGTCCCTGCCCCTGTTCATCTTCTAATAGGCTTATTTATGCAACAGTAAATTAAGTGTCCATTGATAAGATCCTGGATTGCATTAATGATAATATTAATATTAGCATATTCTCAGATATATCTTGATTACTCTTTAGACTAAGTGCTGTGCAGCTGCTAATAGACCCCCTTTGGGGAACTGAGAAATTGAAATACAGGAATGTCACAGATATTGGTAGTGACTCTATTCTGCAGTGGAATTAAAAGCAGAAACCCAAAGCCACGTGAATTCTCCAATGTCCACTACATACTGTACCTTAAAACATTAATGACATGAATACAGAACCGCCTACAACATTTGCCTTGTGCTGTGCTCTGAAATCCAGCAACCATAGACAACTACAACTGCGAGCACGTTGATTTTGTTTCTTAAGCAATTACATTCTGAATGAGTACATAGACTATTTCCTGTACTATTTAATAGTAAAGCATGCATGTAGGTATTTCCTTTACTATTTAATAGTAAAGCATGCACGTAGAGACGTCACTCAATGGTTATGGCAATGGGCCAAAAAAAACCCAAAAAACCTAAACAAAACGAAGGACGTTGCTAGAGAGAAACCTCAACAAATGCTGAAAAAAAACCCATAGATTTTTAGAAATGTGCTAACCATCACTTCCCAGTCACTTCTGCTTTCAATTCCCTTCTTTCACCTCCTTTTCTTGTATTACACTCCTCTGGCTCAACTCCATCATAAGCCTGTTCTGAAACTCCTGAGCTGCAAAGGCTATGCTTTGCTCCTGCTTTCCACTGAGCAACCATCTCCATTTCCCTTTGTGCAATTCCAAACTCAGGCTTGCATCCCTCTTGTACAACTTCTGCCCTTTCTGCAGCTAAAGCTTTCATCCAGGAATTAAAGGAATTTGATCCGATTTAATGCGACTTCCTTCTCTCCAGCTTCTCTCTCTCTCTCTCCTTTTATCTTTATCCAATTCAAAACACAATTAAATTGTTTTACATTAATTCAACAGCTACAGCCTCGTTGCCTAGTCCTCTGACTGCACCATCCCATTCACATATCTTTGCTTTTCTAGATACGGCTGCTTGTCCATTAGCCATCAGAGATTCTTCTTGAATGCTTTAACCTCCTCCAAGAAGCATCCTCCCTAAATTGATCGACAAGGCCATTAACTTTCGTTTGAAATCTGTATGCAAGACCAGTTTTTCTAACTCTGATACATAGCTGTTTGAAGACAGCAATGGATAGAACAGGGCATGGAGACAGTCAGAGCGTATTTAATCATACAAAAAACTAAAACACATAAAAACTTTATTGATGGAGAGTGCACCTCTGTTCCTGTACCCTTTATATGCCACTGATCCTGGACCGTTAACTCTTCAGGGTAGGCATGGCTGTCTCTTCATGTGTGAGCAGAATCCAGCACTCTGCATCTTTATACTGCATGTGACGTTTACCAGCCACCCAAAAACAATGACAAAAATTAAACCAGTTAGTCCATAACTTTGATAAGCATTCTGGCAGAGATAAGGGTGGGGGTTTTTTTATGGGATGCTAGACTTTAAGAGTCAGGATACTAAATTACTCAACTGCAACAGTTAACACTATTACTGCAAAAATACCTTCCTCAATGGAGCTTCTACAAAACTTTAGTTAAGCAAAGGCAGCCACGCTGCTGGCCCATTACTGCTGAGCCAACTCAGGTCTCCAGGCGAGGGATGCAGTATCCTGCAATTAATATGTCACCATGCCCTGTGCGAGAAGCACAGAAAATCAGTTTGGCCTGCTTCTGCCTCATAATTTTTCTCCTCCAAATCAGCTCCTGCATCCTTCAGTGGGTAATAACCATCAGATACCATGGGAGAGGCTGGGGATGTTTTAAGCAGCAGAGGGAAACTTCTTGATCAGGAGCAAAAGTTGTTGTTGCAGGCAGAGCTTTACAAATGTAAGCTCAGTTTAGCCTGCAGACTGTTGTGAAAGAAATGCATTTAACCCTTTTTAACCCACTAGTGTTACTTCTTTTCTGGTTGGAGTAATGTTAATACTGACAACTTAACTAAACGGGGATGACTTGAAAACTTTTTACAAGCATAAGATTTGGTGAATAGAACTTGAGACATTCAGAAAAACAAAACCCACAAACTAATGGTTTGTTCTGTAAGACTGGTATTTGAATCCTAATACTAGATCCAAATGCAACTATTGCTACCTTCTAAACAGACATGTCACAAAGCGTTTGAACTTGTGATTGTCCAAGGGTCTTCAAAAAATCCTGAAATGCTGAGAGGATTTTTTTTTTCTTTTTTAAGCAAAGCACCCATTTCGAAACTTTTAGAATCCTGTTTGATTGTACTGTAAATACGGCCTTCACATCTGAAAAATCTTTTCATAGAGTAAGTTATATTGAGAGCCAAATACATATGCTATGAAGAGACTGTTTATTATTTAACTACACAAAAAGAATGCAAGCTGTCAGTGCTTATGCTTTGCAGATTATAAAAAAGAAATCCGAGACAATTTTTTTCGTCTATTTTGCTTCTTAAATGGACAGCAGTCAATTGGAAAAGGAGGAAACGGGGCCTGCAACTCATCTTGGATGTCTGCAGTTACCTCAAATGCAGAAATTTTTTACGTTCTTCATCCATAATAGCATAGACTCAATATTTTTTCCCTTCAGGTCTAACAGCCACGTACCGTCTCAAATATGATGCTCAGCGATCAAGATTAAAATCACTGTGTTTTAATGCAAACCGGGGTAGCTATTTGTTAAAAGCTATAGGGACTGGTCCTCCTAGAAGAGAAACCTGAAAACACACCCCAGTTTGGGTAGTTGTACATAAGTTAAACTGCGACGTTAAGTTCGCGTTGTATTTGAGGCAACCCCCTCCCAATTCCCAACCTCTCTTTTTTCAAAACGCATCCGAGTCCACAGAACACAAACCCACCCTGCCCACACTTCAGCCAGAAGCGGCAACTAAGCTGCAGCCTAATTCCCCTCCAGCTGTCGCAAAGGCACCGCAACTTTCATTTTGTGGCTCCCCAAGCCCCCCGGCAGCCGCAGGCAGCGGGCTCTGCCTGCCCGGGGCACCCGCTGACGGCCGGGGGAGGGCATCGGCAGCCACGGGGACCATTTTAACCCCTCCGGGCGCTGCTGCAGCGGGGCTGGCGTTCCCCAGCGGTGCCTCGGGAAAACGAGCCCCGCGTCTCGCCCAGCAACGCTTCAAAATAGACCTTCCCCTTCAGCGCTGAAAACACACTTGGGGGAGGGCTGCGGGTGAGACACCGCACCGCCGCCTCTGCTGCCTTCGGGGAGGGGGCCCCTCGCCCGTCGTCGTCGTCCTCCCCCCCGCGCAGCCCACCGGGGCTGCCGGCCCGCGGCGGCA
>NW_010972436.1:6429650-6456244 GCF_000737465.1 Haliaeetus leucocephalus
TGGGGGGGCAGCCGGGGCGGTTTCCCTCCCCACCTGCTCGGACCGCCCCCGCCCCCCGCTGAGGGAGTCCTGCCCTCAGCCCCTCTGCCCTCCCTGCCGTGCCCCTCCTCGGTGACCTTGTCTCCTCCTTTCTGAAATCTCCCTTCCTGCCCCGCTTTCTCCACTGGACCAACGCTCAAAGAGAGTTAGAGGAAGGACTACGACGCAGAATCGCTCGTTTCGAGTTACGACACGCTCTCCTGGGCTAAGCAAGAGGCAACAGCAGGGCCAAAGCAGGAGGCAGAGGTGTCGAGGCGTCCCCACCACGTCCGTCCCCCCAAAACCCCGAGGATCATCCATCCTCCCTCAGCAGAGGGATGGCTGCATCTGCAGCCCAATTCTACACCCCCACCTACCGGGAAGCCGAGGGCAGCAGTTCTGCCCGTCAGCACCGTACATCGCACCTTTCCTAACTACGTTTCTTGCTGAAAATGGGACAAGAGCGGCGGTTGCCCGAGGCTCCCCTTCCCCCACCGTTCTCCCAAGTGGCGGTAGGAAGGACTGACTGCCACGGCACGGGGTTAAGGTGAGTCGGGGGAGGAGGAGGAGGAATGGCAGAGCAGCACAGCGGCAGATGCAGCTCGATGCCGACCCGTGGAAGAGAATTCGAGGTCACACTACCCGCGGCGGAGAGGTTTCACACCAGTTACAAGCACGTAATGAAGGAGAAGGTGGCATCGCCGTAAATGGCGCTGAAAGCTGCTGCTCATTGGAGTCTGGAAGGTGAAAAGAGCAACAACAACAACAAAAATCTTTGTTTTCATAATCTTGAAACCACTATGCAGATCAATATTAATTGCATTGCTTGTACCGGCAACAGCCAGCACAGCTGACACCTCCATTTCTGCTCTCAGGAGCATTTCAGCCCGCCGGGCTGACTCCCGTGGGCTCGCCCACGGGGGGGACCGTGCTCCGGGCACGGCCATCAGCAGCCGCTGCCTGCCCTGGGCAGCCGCCACCCGCCGGGGAAGGTCGGGGCTCCTGGCCTGATTCTTCTGTAGGTCTTACCTTACTTACATACATCAGCTCATTAAGGCAAGCAATTAGAGAGTGAGTGGAGGAAATCCAGTTTCTCACCGTTTGTTTCCAGGATATGAAAAAACAGACAAAAGACAGTTCGACAAGCTGGGGATGGGAGCAAGACAGGCATTTTAAGGGCACAATACTGCATCTGGAAATATATATAGATCAACTTTGTGCAGAAAGTGGCTAGCAAGTTTTGCTCTGTCCTGCTTACACTGCAGTCATACGCTACAGGCAAGACAGAGTACTACCTCAAAGCATCCATTAAATCCTTGAGCAGTTCCTGAAACAGTACACAATTAGCTTACAGAACTCTGCTGTGGGGTATCAAAAGGACCATGGGTGAAGTGGGTAAAGAAAATGAGAAAGTGCTATTTATAGAGAGAAAAATCAGTACTATAATACAAGGTTTCACTCTTATTTCAAAAGTCATAAATCCTTACGTTTCAGGCTGCAGCCAATCTCTACAGTTATTTCAGTTAGACCAAACCATCCCCACTGGCACACTATTTCACAGCTTCTTGTGTCAGTATTTCTGTGAAAATTCATGCCACTGGGTATTTATTACACCCATTGTGCAGCAGCTACACAGTACAGTTACACACTCATTTCCTGGGTCAGTACATTATATATGTCATTTTTATCTTGCCATTACCATTGTCCAGAAACGCTGAGGGATTTGGTGTCAATGTCACACGTGGAGGGTTCACCAACCCAGCACCAGCCAAGGCACGGCTGCTTTAAGCTAATGACTACAGATGCAGAGTTTTATCCGGTCTGCGGGCTCAGGTGAGGCATGATGAGAGCAGCTTCATAAACACAGCATTTTCTTAGTATGCCAACTCTATTTTGGTCAAACTCATCACTGTTTTTAAGAATAATTTTAAAACTGCTTTTTGAAATACAGACAACTAATACAAAGATAAAGGCATTTTAAAAGTATGTGTGCTAGAAGTGATTAGCTCAAACAGTTGAAAATGTTTTTATGCCCCTCTCCTTGCAAACTTCTCTTGTTTACATCTTTCTACCATTTGGCTAGGAAAACACTTCTATGATAAATACTGAAGATTAATTCAAAAGAGAAGGCTTAAATAAATTGCAGAAATCATCTATAACACACTGCAGGTTCTAAATCATGATGAAGGAAATCCTGATCTGCATATCTGAAGCCCCCTTTTATTGTACACATCAATTAGAAATGAGTGACTAGAAATGGATGATTTGACAGGCTTAATCCTTCAGAGAAATAATATTTTAATTTATTGATGGCTTTTCCATGTTCACTTGGGAAATCAGGCAAGGAATGTTGAAATTCACTTCCTTGTCTTACCTCACTGGAAGCTCCTGGACCTTGCTCAGGACTACAGCAGATGGTCCACCTGATGAGTTCTTTCACATCAAGGGGCAGATTTTTTCTTCTTCCAGCAAATCATAGAATATCTCACACTGGAAGGGACCCATAAGGATCATCGAGTCCAACTCCCTGCTCCTCACAGGACTACCTAAAACTAAACCATATCATCCAGCTGCTCCTTGAACTCTGACAGGTTTGGTGCCATGACCACTTCCCCGCAGAGCCTGTTCCAGTGACTGACCACCCTCTCAGTGAAGAACCTTTTCCTAATGTCCAATCTGAACTTCCCCTGACGCAGCTTCATTCCATTTCCTCGTGTCCTATTGCTGGTCACCAGAGAGAGGAGATCAGCACCTCCCCAGCCGCTGCCCCCCCTTGGGGAAGTTTTAGACTGCGATGAGGTCACCCCTCAGCCTTCTCTTCTCCAAGCTGAACAAACCAAGTGACCTCAGCTGCTCCTCATAAGTCCTGCCCTCGAGACCTTCCACCGTCTTGGTGACCCTCCTCTGGACACACTCTAATAGTTTGATGTCCTTCCTGTATTGAGGCACCCAAAGAAAGTGGTGTTTGCAAATGAAGGCCAACTTTCCAACGTTCCTTCTCTTGCCAGTTAAGATTCTATGGCATTTTATTACACTGAAAATTCAGGCCAATTCTTTTTTAAATGAGCAATAACAGCTCTACCCTATGTCGCAACATGTCTTCACGACTTGCCAAACATAACAAGCATATTCTCTGTGACTATCTGAACCACAGTTGCAGAAAAAATGCAGCCTGAAAAACATATGCCAATATTTCAAAGGGTCAGGAGAAAGAAAGTGGAAAAAATGTGATTTGTAAGTAGATATTCAGCTTTTGATTTCCCATAGGTATTCCAAAGATTATTTTTGAACCATGATTAATTACAAGTCATAATTTAACCCTCTAAATTTAACACCCAAGTGTTACTTCTCTCCTTTCCACAGAAAATAAGAAAGATACATGGACTAAACAGCTCTGTTGACATTGTACTTCTGATTTATTTGGGGTATTCTTGAAAATTACCTCCCAGTTGTACAACTTAAGCTTTGCTGTAGTCACTATGGTAAGTAGTAATGACTGCAGTCGTGATTTACAGCTTTAAACTGCCTAAAGTTCTGAAGAAATTAGCCTACTCTAAAATGCTGAAAGAGTAACACATTTTTAAATGCTAAAAAACCTACAGAAATTGCTTTGTATTTTTATAATTTTAATAAAATCTAAATTTTCTGCTTTGAGGAATACACAATGGAGCCTTGTGTATGTGTAGACATGACAGAAAAATAACATTGACTCCAATTACAGAACATTACAGCAACTTAATACTGTGGAAAGTGTAACTCTTCTCCCCACACACAACAACTTTTGTTCTCTCAACTATAATAGATTGTAACTGAAATCCAGGGCACTTTTTAACAAACGCATTCTCAGTGGTCAATATTCAATCATGATTTATTAAGTTTATAAAAAACATATTAAGATTTTTCCTGATAAAAGGGAGATCTATTAATATTTTGTAATTGTCTCTATTCATCTGGCCACCTATTACCATAACTGTACTGCCCTAAATGTTTCCATGTGAAAAACACATTTACATTCTGAATACATGGTAATTAAATTTTCTTGTAGCAGTACCAGTTCCATGTCCAATTACAGTCAACAGTGCATTTTTGACTGCATGGTTGTACAGCAGTGACCTTTTTGACTAATGGACATAAAAACATTAGACTCTGCTGGTTATTTAGTTCAGAGCATGAATATTTCCTCGAAACAGGAAGCATGTGCAATTGTAATCTAAATATAGACCACGTCATACAGAATCCATTTTGACATTAAACTGGAGGTACAGCCTGGTCTGGAGCACTGCACTGGCCGTTCCCAGTGAGGACATTGCAAGGTTCAGAGAAAGACAATGAAAGACTGGGATTGTTCAGGATGGCGATGAACAGACAGGAACACAATAAAACGTCATATAGGTGGTACAGGGAAAGTAAGCTGGTGCCTTCTGTTCTTCCAGCAGCGTGGTACATGAATAAGAAGACAGTCAATCCAATTAAAACCTAGTAAATTCAAAGCTGATAAGAAGAAATACGCTTTCATTCAGCAAGTAGTCCACTGAAGTCTTTACTTGGGCTGTACTTTCTAATTACTTTCAAAATTCTCAGTGTCAAGAGGGACAGGATGTTCTTATGGTATGGACTGGAAGAACAACTGGACGTGCAGCAATGCACAACCAGTTTTGGAAAAAAGTGCTTCAGGCTTTGTCCAGTTTTTTTCATTCCAGGTTTACAAACAGGATTTTTTTGCTCAGGGGTGTCATCCTGCATCTTGTCCTTGCGCAGGATCCTTTTTGCACTTCTTGTGACTGCTGCTCACCACTCCTGGAAATAAGAGATTGGGCTGGGTAACTACAAGTATGGTTTAGTATTGGCAGTTTCTCAGAAAAATCTGGTGGTGTAAAGAAAGCTAAGGTTCTTTGTCAAATAAAAAAGAATCATTTGGCTCAGTGGCAGGTGGTTTGGAAAGTAAAAAAAAATGTTCAGAGATCCCATGCATGTTTTGCAACATTACAAAACTTGCATTCACTTGGGAGCTTCCAGGTGAGATCTTCTGTAGTAACCCCTAAAGTATGTCAGGCAAGTTAGTTGCTAAAATTATCTTCAGAAACAAGATAAACAGCTACTCAGCTAAACCAGCCTGAATGCAGGATACAGGATGAGATTCGTGCATCTTTCTGTGGCCAGAAGACTTTCCTTTTCCAAGGGCCATGAAGTTTCTGAGGCCCAAGTGCCCTGCTTGCAGACCTTGCACCAGAAAGCTGAACCCCACGTGACATCTGCTGGTGTGCCCGCACCTGAAATGTGCGAGACCCGCATCCAAACTCCTACTCTGCCTGGTGGTTTCAACCACAGAAGTGACTACCATCGTTTGACAATTGACTTCCATGGCATGGCTCTCAGCCTCCATTCTACTGGACTACCATGTTGCAAAACTGTTCTGAAGGTCACAGAGGAAGCCTGGGTTTTAAAGCCCAGCTATCTACATACTCAAAGAATATTAGAGACACTGAATCTTGAAGTGACATCCCCCCTCAACTCAAAAAAAGAAAAAAAAAAAGGGAAAAAATGGATTAAGTCTTACAGCCACCCAAATCTACAGCTGCTTTATCCCAAATGAAACTGGACTTCACCCAAACACCTGCATTGCATCCCAAATCTTTTTATGGTGCTATATCTGGGACGCTCAGCATTTTTTTTGGATAGCTGCATTCTCTAAAGTGAATACACTGTTGAATATCAGAAGCCAAACAGTAACATTTACAGAATGCATGGTAAAAAAAGAAATGAAATATTCATCTCATATCCCATTCAGAGATATTAATCTGGTTAATGAACTCAGTTCACACTTACCATCACTCTGCTACAGGTATCAATGGTGACATTATTACTGGTTGGTATTACCAGTGGTATTTACCTTTACTTATGCTTGCATTTGATAGCATAAACAATCTCCTTACGTGGTCCAGAGGACTACTTCTGCTAAGAAATAAATTTTGGCATTCAATTTCTAGTCCACCTACATACATTCTGTGTAAATAAGCTGTACAATTGCTCAGGATCAATTGGCTGCTAAAATTTCCCCTCATTTGTCTTCAAGAGTGGGGATTAGAGGCATATAGAGGTTACAGCTAAATTTGAGTGGCAGTAAAGCACTTGAAAGAAAATAGCTTATTTTTCAGAAAAATATTTTCATGAGATGAAATACAATAGCAAAAATGAGAGGGATAAAGGGGACTCCATCTCCTGCTGTGATGCAGGTAACATCCGAACTACTTGGTCACCCAAGAAGGATATGAACACTTGTTCACACTTGTAGTTTTATTTTACACTCCGCTGTTTCAGGAATTTCCCATAATTCTTAATATAATCTATTTGCATGTCTTAAAAATCTCAGATATGGAGCATCTACAGAATGAACTAGGGCAAGGAAGTGATTTCCACCTTTGGGTAGACTCAGTGTAAGACCAAGATAGACTCTGACTTGATGCTACTATGGTATCAACTATCAATGTGATCCAAAAGCCCAGCGTGGGGAGCCTTTATCAGCCAACAGCCCAGAGGTCACACGGACCATATAGCTCACAAAGATTCCCCAACTGGGGGGTGCAGGGGGATTCATATTTTCATCCCGTGTCCACATACCCCACTGTAACTACATCAGTTAGAGCAGCAACCATTTCTTCATCATTCCTGCACTCTGGAGACTGCCACCAGAGTTTCACAGACACCATCACCAGTTACATCAGCTGAGTCCTTCAGAGCTGAGGCTCTTCAGAGAGCAGGATGAAAGCACACCCCACCCCACCCCCCCCGGTGCATCTGAGGAGTGATATACCTTGCAGTCCTATAGGCTGTAAAATAACACAGAACAATGATAGCGTGAATGGATAACTGAAGCGTGCCGTTTCATGGCAAGTTTGAGGTGGAACACAGATTCAATCACCTCGATGCACACTGGCAAGCCCTGAAGGACAGAACGGATGCTAACGCACTCGGTGCTCCTCAGGCTGTAACTACCTTTCCCCCAACTCCAAAGGGGAAGGCTGGCTTTTCAGTCACCTCCCTGTCACTTTGTGTCAAGTGTTCTGTAGTCAGATGTCGGGCGAGAGAGATTATTGTTTGAAGATCCCGCTACTGAGCGTAGGGCTTACCTGAGTGCATGAAACTCAGAAATCATTGCAGAACTGCCTTACGTGTGTGTGGTTTTGGAGTCACCAATCCCCACGAGTATCTATATGTACACCCATATACATGTGCACACACATGCAGAAGCATTCCCAACCCTTGGGAACTCTATCCTCTCAGCCACACCACAAATTTACCTGAAGAGAAACAACATTTCTGTTCCAGATAACAGATGCCGTGGATCGAAGTCATACACAGTGGTTGGGCATCCACTGCAAAGATACCAAACCAAACTTGGTGTGGGTGTAACCAAAGCAAAACACTTCTTCTAATGCTTTGTTTCTAAAAGCAGATTTCAACAACCTGTCTTTCTTTTGATGTTGTTACTACCATCCCAACTTCGCATTGGGTAGCTACAGTTTCCATGTTAAAAAGTCTTTACTGAAAATCACTTTGCTCTCTCCCATAGTACCGAAACAAAGTGGGTCTGAACAGGTCAGTTACAACTCATCCCTACGCTGAAGTACCAAACCAGTACAGTGTCTGCACAGGCTTTCAGTAATGGTTGTGTGTGTGTGCATGCACATGCCTTCTATTTTAACATTTCAAAGATTATGATAAAACAGTTCACATCCCCAGAAATGTGCCTGCCACACCTATGAAAGAGAAACAATGAAGACTACCAAGTCACAGGATAATCACTTAGAGTACTTCATAATGTAAAAGTCTAGGGGATTTTTTCAATCAGCCTTTAAAATGAAGTGGTGTCTGTCATAGACAAGGGTTAAAGCTTTCACTTTTTTGTAACAGTCAAAACTTGTGTGCTTCATCATAATTTTGAATCCCACACTGAGTATAAGTGTATGCTGCAGACAGTATGGGAATATAGCTCCAAGTTTCTCTAACCATCACAAAAAGGGAGCAACAGTTAGTATATGAACAACTGATTTTCAATAGAATATAAAACTTAACTTCACCAGCTTCTCAGATTCAAAGAAAGCAAGACAATAAAAAAACCCACCCAACAATGAAGTGCAATAGTAGAAATTTGTGTACCTATGAAGGAGTTCAAACTGTAATTATGTAGTTATCACAAAGATGTACTTACAGAAAAAATGCACTTCTAATGCTAAACCTTTATTCTAGTGACTACAGAGGTGCTTGTGGTAGTGGTTTGAACTGTTTGACATGGCAGAATCCCTGCCACGTATTTTGAAAATATTAATTCTCTTATCTGGGAGGAAGTCAAGACAGACAGACAAATGTTTTAGTAACTAGCCTTCCATATTTAATTTTTTCAAATAGTAATACAATTACTTTTAAATTTTTGTAAAAATATTAAAAAAAAAGCTTGAAAGATAATAAAGGCATGAAAATCACACACAACATGGTGAATAAACCTGTTTTAGAAATAGTCAATAGGCTTACTATGGCTTGTGACACTATCTAAACATACTATATACAAAGGGGACTCAACACACACTAATGTCACTAGTCATCTGTAAACAAAGTCTGCATCATGACTAAAAGTGCTTTTTGCAACCAGTAGCAGTGATTCTCCTACCTTATTCTGCTTTACCATGAGTAGTCTTCGTATTCTAATGACAAACCTCTGAATTTTTTTCCCCCTTAAGATTCTAAAGCCAGATTCTAATGTGTTTAAATCTCCTCTTTGCAGTGCCTGTTGAGCTAACAAGTTCTAATATTGCATCTCATCACATGCAAAACATACACACTGGTTATCTGATCAGTAGATTTACTAACATTGACTACCTCTCACCTTAACATTCAACTATTGCAATAATCTTTATGTATATAAATAACCATGCATATACATCCCAGTCAGATGGAGGCCACCACACCGACTAAAGAGTATGTGTCTTGGGGGTGGGAGGAGGGAGATGTCCCCAAGATACCTACTGACAGATTGTTGCAATGTGTTCGGGGAAAAATGCAAGTTTTTGTTAGACTTTGCTTTAGTACTGAACAAAAAAGCTAGACCAGAAAACAAAACAAAAACCCCACTCACCCACAAAAACATTCTCAAGAGAAGAAAAATGGACACTTGTTCCTAAAATAGACTCATTGCA
This sequence comes from Haliaeetus leucocephalus, assembly GCF_000737465.1. Taxonomy (NCBI): domain Eukaryota; kingdom Metazoa; phylum Chordata; class Aves; order Accipitriformes; family Accipitridae; genus Haliaeetus; species Haliaeetus leucocephalus. Next base: position 6,438,860 of record NW_010972436.1, read on the forward strand.
TCAGAAAGCAATCCTATCATTAAAGCGTTACTCAGAATGAAGAACAAAGTAATTGCTTCAACATTCTACTTTAAAGCCCCATTCCTAAAACACTATATATTGGTAAATTACAGGCAAAATATATATAGACATACATATTCAAGATCAACTCCTTTTTAAAATGTTAATTTTGCTCATTTCTGTAATGGCTTTCTATACAGTTTTCTTGATGTGAATACCGATCAGAAGAAACTATGAATCAAGTCAGAAGTGACCAGCAAGACAGAGAGACCAAAAGCAGTTCTTACCAGACTGTACAGGCAATTATACGAACAGTAGAATAAAGAATGTCACCTTCATGGTGACAGCAACACCCTAAGCAGCTACTTTCATCATTAAGCTTCCAATTCACGTGCTCTTTGAAGGAAAGTAATTTTATGTCATTTTCCTCACCCATTCCTGCACACCAAGCTTTACCTACCCCTTGTAGAAAATATCCTATAAAGGACAGACAATAATATGCCACAACTGAAAGCACTTTAACCATAAGAACACTGACAGAATAAGTTTGACAATACTAAATGGACAAGAAATAAAAATGTAAACAAGTAATTTATGCAAAAATTAATGACAGTAATTTCTGCTGGTTTAGATCTCCTATATGACCTTAAGACACTTACATTTATTAATAAAGCTTTGCAATTACCTCCTGTAAATACATACTCATGCCCTGCACTGATTTAGAGATACAGAATTTCTGAAAGAGATCAGCTCTGGTAAAGATTCAAAGTATTAAAAGTCTTCCTAGTTCTCACTTGTGGCTTTGCCTCTGAGTAGTCTAGTCAGACAGGCTAGCTACTCTGAAAGGAAGAAAGGAAAAAAAAAAATTCAAACAAATTACCTAAGTCAATCAGAAACCTATTGGCTGTTTTGTTGTCGTTGTTGCTGCTGTTGATGTGTTTGGGTTTTTTTAAAGAAAAATTAAAGTATACATCTACTACTTTCCTACTGGCTGAAAGACACAATAGAGCTAGTTTTAGTCTAAAAAAATAAATTATGTCAGAGTAGCCAAAAAATATATGCTTTCCTAATCCTATTTCTTCAGCAGAAGAAATATTAGGAAAGCAAGTGACTTTTTTCTGCATTCTCTAATAAAGCAGCAGCAGAAGGAAGGGAAGCAACCAATCCCCACAAAACATCAGTAGTGTGCAAGTAATGGACTGCCTTATTTACAATGGAACATCCAGTTATTTATAATGTCGTTATTTAGAACCTACTATAATCAATGACTTTAGAAAATTATTCTATCCAAAGGCAGCTACATCATGCTTACTGGTTTTACCTAGCAATTAATTTAACCCCAAATCTGGGGTCAGAGCCTTTTACTAGCTGTGATAAAGCAGTACCTTTTAAGAAAAAAACCCACAAAACCAGAACACCTTATTTTTATTTTTCATATTTACATATACAGAAGTTTTTGCATTAAAAAACTTGAAAACCAAACCATCTGTACATATAATACAGCAATTAAAGTCTCCATGAATAAAATCTGAAATTTGCAAGTTTGTCTGAAAATCATTATCTTAAATAAAGCAGCATTAAAACCCAATAAATGGGGATGAGGATGAAGAGGAAAATAATGACCACATAACATTTGTATTCTGCCCTTCCCATGTATCTTTTATGCTAGTTAAATCTGAAAATCCACCAAATTCTGAGTTTCTTTCACTTGTCTGAAATAATTCCAGTAGGGCCTGCACTGGTGAGCTACAAGAACTTCTCTTCTCTTCAGGAACACACAGTCCATCTGTATACTTTACACATAACTCCACGTTCTGTTTCCGGGTTTCTCTTTTATTTCTTCCCAAGTAAAGCTTCACTTTTCTGTGCAGCTTTCCAGATGGTGAACTGTGTGCAGTGCTGGCAGCCAATTCATTAAGTTCTTTGTTCATAGCAGTATCAGATACAGCACAATTTAGTTCTGGAGGCTGGGGTATCTGTTGATGATTATCACATAAATCACGATGTTTCTTGACAAACGTAGGATTGGCATCTGTTTTTTTCAAACACTTTGCTGGTAGAATTACTGCATTATTTAATTTTCGTTTTGGCTGTGATAGGTTTTTGTCTTTTTCACTAAAATCTGCAACTTGAGTACGAGAATATAAAGTACATGTGCGTTCCTGAAAATACTGTAAATGCTTTTTATTTACTTCTGGTTCCAGTATTTCTTTACTGAATGGCTCATAAGCTCGAGACAAGTTCTCCGTGTATGCTTTGTCATCTTTCCAAGGGGGTGGTTGTATGAAATTTGATGATACAACAGTCTCTCTTAAGTCTGCAGCACAGGAGCAATCAGTTCTAGTATTTTCATCATTATTTCTCAACTTACTTTTTAGTTCTGAAGGTTGTGACAGGTGACAAAAAAGAACTGAACAGATAGATCCAGAAATAGGGGTAGGTATTGGCACAGAATTTATTTGTACTTCTGCAGGCTGGCGATCCAGTTTGAGCGCCCGCATTGCTGTATCCTTCCATGAGTAACTTTTCAATGAAACGCGTTGCCTTTTCAGTCGTTCTTTCAGCTCATCCGGTCTAGTTATCTTTCCAATAATAGGCGAAAAATATCCTGTACTACATTTTGTCCTACAATGAAATAGTTTAAAATTATTAAAAAGCACTTGAAAAAACATGGGTGACATAACTCTATATGCAACTGATTCCAGAAGAGCAACCAAACTGGCAAAGCAATTTTTGTTTTTACTTTTAAAGGAAAGATACATTTAGGGTAGCAACACACTATTTCTACAGGAACAGAGTGCCTTATATTTGAATTCAATGTTTTTTTATTGATTTCTACAGCTCATAAAATTGTTCTAAAAATACACAAAGTAGTCTAGTGTTTCAGTAAACCTCAGTTCACAGTGGTATTAAGAACAAAAGAAGTTAATGAATATAATGCAATGACTGTAAATACAAATATTCTATATGTACACATAAAATTAGTATAATTATACACGATTTTCTTGACATAGTATTTCAAACCTAACCACTCTGAGTATTATTAAATCACAAAAGGAATAAAGGCTTGCCTTCATTAGGCTATCAGCTGTTTGACTCTATTTGCATTTCCTTTGATTTCACTAACAGTATCTTTATTTCTTCAATACCTTTTTTTTAATGAGAAAGTTATTCCTTATCTCCAAACTCATTTGCAAAATATCAGAGCAATCTTGAACTGAGTTCCTGTTCTAAGTAACAAAGACACTGGTGCCTACAGTCCAAGACATGAAAAAAGTCATTCTCACCCATTTAAGCTTTCGAGCTATGAAGAAGAAAGGAAAATCTGCTTTCTTCATCCAGCACAAGCAGGACAGAAGCTAAGAGGCTTAGAATATAGATAGGAAGATCTAGAGTTTTTCCAGTGCTAAGGAGATCAGATTGACTGAGGGGGATATCATTTGCTGTCCTTAGGCTACTAACAATGACAGAAAGTTTTTAGAGCAAGATGTCCAGACATTGCTTCCTTCTGTCAGCAATATTTTAGTACAGTATATCTTGCTTTACTGAAGCTGAAGGATAGGCAGGACAACTTTTGGCAATTCCTTTCAGTCACATTTTCCTGTGATGCCATCCGCACTTCCAATTTTTTTTATCTTTTTCCCCCTAATTTCTGCTTTATAGAACTGATTTGCCAGGTACCACTGTACTGAAAATTTCAGTGATTTACTTCAGACTGAAAAACATGAATTTATTCTATACCAGATCCAGAATTTCAGAATTAAGTATCTTTATGTTCAATGTCTTAACTCACAGAGCCTTTAAAATTTAGAACATGTTAACTTACCTTTTTATTTTTTTTGCATCATCTTTGTATTCGACAAACTCATAAACAAACTTGGAGATTATATCATCAACAACTTTATACTGTGTGCTTTGTGCAAAATTTTGGTGCTGTTCACTTTCAAGATGCTAGAATTAAAAGAAAAAACATGAAACAAATCTAATACTACATATATGAATATACAAGTCAACAGTATGATATGGAGCAGTAAGTAAATATCATTAATTTACTACCAGCGTCTCTGAGACATGAACTGCTAGTGCCTTCAGCTTCATACACAGCAGCAGCAATCAAGAATTAAAAGCTACAAGGGAAAAAAAAATACCCACCTGCTGCTTTTTAGGACATATTCAGAAAATCTTTTAAGATAAAAAAAATACATTAAGCTAGCAAGTAGAAATCACTGTTGATATCACACTTGAGATACGACTGTATCAAAGCATATACTTGACATTTCACATACTGCTTGCAGATCTTCATATTTCTTCCCACAACATTCACAATATCCTCTCTTTTTTTTGTCCTTCTGAGGGAGCTGAACAGGAGTTCCACAGTCCTTGTCACTATTGATTTTGTTTCTGTTAACAGAAAAGATATATTAATGAGTCTCAAATATGGAGCTGAGCTCTAGATTTGTCTCTTACAGTATGTTTATTCTTATTCACTTAAAAAAAAATTAAAAACCCTCCTTTATTTCCCCTCAAACTATTTACATTGTGTTAGTTAACGCTTAGGAAAAACAAAGTGAAAAACTATGCATTAATTAAAAAAAAATATTTACTGCAAGAAGACAGGCAGACCCAGTGGAACTATATGTAAGCATAAAACATCCATGTTAGTACAGATGTACTACTATCATTGTCTCAGAATAAACAATGCAAAATTGCTAAACAAAAAAATCTCACTTGACAAATCAAAGGACATATTGAGATCTCTGTGCATAGCTGATAAAAGAAAAGGTTTGATAAAATCAGAAAAAAAAAAGTCTTCTAACATCTCATCAACTGTCAGTATTTTTGATGCCAAGAAAACACACAACAAAAACACTTGGTCTAACCCATGACCTCTCATTCTTTTGTAAAAGTAAAGAACAGTCATATTTGTTGGTTATACACAGGTTTTGAATATGCTGACCAAATACCATTTTGTCCTGTTTTAATACGTACAGGCTAAGTGTAAATCAAAGGAAATTAACCTCAAGTTCTTCCTGGACATTAAAACACAAAGAGGTTTTCAATAGCTGCTCTGTGACCTTCAGAGTCCTCATCTGGGGAGAGCTGTTTGCTGCAACTCACTATTAAACCACCTAAGAATATATGCTAGCAGTAAAGCAAAACCACCAATTTCTGCTTCCCTTTTACTTCAGAAGAATAGTGCCATCTCCCTGTCTAGCCAAAAATCATTCTGACAGACTTTACCAAATATTGGCATAGATGTAAGCTCAGGCCTTTACACCAAAAAAACCCTGTCCTGAAAAATCTCTAACTTACAAAGCATAGCAATGTATTGCTCAACATAATAAGGGTACACTGCTTTCAACAATCACTTTCAATCAACAACTCTAAATTGGTAACACCTACTCCAGCATTTGTTTGGTTCCATAGGATACCTTCCACCTAACTGTGTACTTTCACCATTATATCAGCCCTTTCAGCTTCCCTCTTTAGGGAAAAGTAAAAATGTAAAAATCAGAGAACCACTAAAGCAGGGTAAGCCACAGAATTTATCATCTGAAGTTTGAATGTCTGCAGCTCTTGCCCAATGCAGAAGCAAGTAGAATTGACAACTTTGCTTCAACAAGCTTTTCTCCCAGATAAAGATAAAACAAATGAGCACTCCCCTTTCTCTCTCCTAAAACTGACATTCCTCACATTTGCCTGCCGAGTATGAAATAATCTCCATTTTTCTAAATATCTCTTTGCCATGTGCCAACCTGAAAGATTAAATAGGAATATTCATTCAAACATAACTCCTGAAATTTTTAATATATCGTATTCCTTAACCCATATAAATGGAAATAATGCCTTTTTTTAAATGCTTTTAAAAGAACGGGCCTTTCTAACCCCCTCTGAAAAGGCACCATCAGAAGTTTCATTGCAATTAAAAAAAATAAATCAAAAAAATAAAATAAAATTCATCATGTGAACATCAGCTGAAAACCTCCAGCACTATAATAATGGAACAATAGTGAAGACTGGACAGAACCTGAACAGTGGAGAAGCTGTTTTATAAAGAAAACAAGTATCACACCTAAATAAGTCTCAGAAAAGCAAGGACAGAAAAGCAGTAAAAGTTACTAGATACAGAAAATTCCAAGCAAAGCTACCTTTCACCTAAATATCTTTAGTCTCTCACGTGAAGCAATTTTAGAAGTCAATGAAAGTATCATGAATACTCCAGATATGCTAGGTAAAAGAAATTCAAAACAATAGTTTGACTCACCAAAACCAAGATAATTAAGACTCCTAAGTAGTTTCAAATCATAAAATTGATTTACCAAAATTTCTAACTGCATCTGGAGTGCTCAAATAGAGCCTGAATTGCAAAATGTATCATATAAACACTTGCTGTAAGACCAACTGCAATTCTACTGGGCAGCTGACACCCACTTTTCATCGCTGAAGAGCTGAAGCAGTATTTGCAGAGTCTAATTTCTATAAATTCAACTTTATCAACAACGTGCACTCTTTATCAACGATTTTGCACTATGACCGAATATCACTGTTTTAAAATTTTTTAACTGCCTACTTCAGCATTATACTGACAAATATCAAAATAAGTCTTAAGAAATCCACTTGCTGCAAAATACTTACTGGATGGCATCCAAGATGAGGACAAAGAAGAAACCAGTGGCAGAAAGGAAAAAAATATCTTATGCTGACCCACAGTGATAGGAGAAGGCCGCATTTTTGGATGTATGCATCTGTATGTCCAAAAAAAGGACTAAAGACAGGATAAAGAGGGTACAGAAAGATAGACAAGACACCAACAGTTACAGTGCAGCAAATACATCAGCTGAGACATGGCTATTAGTATTAAATATCACACAAGATTAGAAGAAAAACAATTATTTTAGAAAACAATTGCTTTAGAATTATTTTAGAGAACTGCCCTCGCCTCTGTCCACACCTCAATGACAAGTTTTCAACAAACCTTTGCTTAGACTGAGTTTGCTTTTGACCAGAAGGATGCTTCTTATCCACCTCAAACGGACTATATGGTTTTGGAACACAGTAGTTCAGAACTGGAAAACTGTGTAACTGCAGATAAAATGGTCGGTAGTGGCTGTATTGCACAAAACAAGGGCATTAGAACAATCAGAAATGGAAAAAGGAGTTTATAGCACAAATTACAATCAGGTCAAAAATCTTGAAAAAGTGTTTCTCTTTTACATTTAACATACACAAGAATGCTAAGCAGATAAATATCCTAGAATAACTCATTCCTTCCTTCCTTCCTATAAACTTGATACTTTCTCAAAATAGATTTGCCTTGAGTTTCCATAGCTGTCTTACACATTCCCGGAGGTACGGTTTTCACACCTATTTATTGTTGAGAGTTGGGTAACCAATAAAACTAAGAACAATTTGGACAATGGTGCATACTGTGAGAATTAGCTATAGCAGTTCCTAACATCTGATGCGTTAATTTTTTTTTCCATTTTCTTCCTTTTTCAAAAATTTTAATCAATTCACCATTCAAAACATAAAACTGATCTTTTAATTTTCCAAAAAGATCATCTTCTTGTACACCACTGTATTTGGAGAGACATTAGAACCAGCAACCCTACCAATGCTCTGAATATATTAAAAATGTTTAAAATATGGCACACCAAAGGTTTACATACTGAATCATTCGGCTGAAATGCTGATGCCAGAGTTCAGTCTGACTTTTTCCCCCACAGTACTATTGTAAGCTACCCAGGCAGAAGAAAAAGAGCAAGTCTGGAAAACACAATAAGGACAGCTAAGCATCTTGTTCTGCTTCTGAACTGTTATTTATGTTGCATAAACTTTTAAACATTAAAAAAACCATTGTTTATGCTACATAAACATTTAAAAGTGTTTCAGGCGTTTATTACCCAGCTACATTCAGAAGCGAAATTCACACAAATTTATATATGAATTTCTTGTACTTACAACCATGTTTGTCCAATTCTCCCCACTATCATGTCCCTCATACCTATTACACCAACTACCAGTGTAAGACCAGGTTTAGATCTCTTTTTAATACAGGCAAGTGTCAAAAATCAGGTCAAAGAATTTGGAGCTTATAAACTCATCATAAAGCAGAAATTAGTTAAGAATTTAAAGGCACAAAACACGCTGTGAAGAACTGCACTTTTTTATATTCATTGTTCTCTCAACTTCTGGCAAACTGGTACTTCCTTACACAACCAGGTCTGATCAATTACAGGACCAGAAAGATGTGAAAATTTTAAAGGGTGAAAGTATCAGATCTCATGCTACTGTGAATATTGAAAAATCAGATTAATAGTTTTGTTTTTTTTTTTTTTTTTAATGAAGAAATGATTGAACAGGAAATTAAACCTAATTTCAAGGGATGATTTTAACTATAACAACTTCCCCTTCCTTACATCTAAACAGTCTCTGCAGGAGATAAACATTATTGAGTTGGGACTACAGGACTAGAATTTAGTATACAAAGTTTTATTGGCCTTTTAGGCTACAGGATTTGGATCTAAGAAACGATGCCAAGGTTCTAAGCTTCCAACTTTCCACTTCCATTACCTATTGCAAATATTCTCTATTATAATACTACTTGCTCAATCTCATTCTGTTGCTAAACACACAGTACCTATCCAGAGCATGCAGAGATGAAAATTTTCTATCTTACTATAAGAGGACAGTATGTCTGGCATCTAAAGTCAGGAGGTTGAAGGAAATTGAAATCTGAAGGCCACTTCCTCAAGGCATACTAAATGTTTCTGAATTTCTCAGTTTGAGAACGACAATATTGAATGCATGAAGAGAACACTTACCGACTTCTATCTTCCACCTTGACAAATGGATTTTTCAGTCTACCTGCTCAAGGGGTGAGAAAAGGAAATTAAGAGAAATACTTTTCTTCATTCAGCAAGTTACACCAGCAGCTGAATAAATAAGCAGACATTATTTTAGAACTCATTATGTACATGTTTTGACAAACTTGATTTCCATGAAGTTTTTCTACATGCTTTTCTTAGACACACAAATTAGAATTCAGCAGCACAATTGACCAGATGAGAACTGTAGTACATTTCTAAGAATGCAAAAAATAAGGCAAAACAGAAACCTCAACAAATATTGAAATACTTACTTCTTGACTTTTGAACAGTAACTTGTTTTCCCTATTGAAAAAAAGAGAGAAGGTATAAAATCCTTGTGAATATTATTCTGCAGTTTACTTAAAGATTTCACTGTAGCTAATTTTAAGTTATGAGGGTCTGCCGGTGTTAATCATGACTTCGTACAGTCACCATAAATTTTGCAGGAAACTAAGCTCATTAGTACTTCAGAAATATGGTGACATGTTTCCCAAAGAAATATTTATTTCCACACCGCAAAAAAAGAAGTGTTCTCATTGCGACATTTCAATTTTTCCTAAAACCAAAACCAAACAAAAACCCCACAAAGGTAAACTTATACACTTATTCTCTCTCCTCCCCCAAAATACCTTGCCATGGTTGAAAGCTGATTCTTAAATACAGATAACATTTTTACAACACTTTATAAATGCTAATTAACTACAACCTGTAAAATGCCACCAAAACCTGCAGATAGCAACATTCTCCAATTAAAACAATTCTTCTCATTCAAATGGATTTACACAGCTTGGTTTTGTTTTTTTGTTTTTTTTTTTTTTTTTTCCAATCAAGATTAAAAATAAAAGGATTAGTTTGTCTTCAGAAAACAGTAAAGTCTACTACTCTCAAGCATCAACTGTTAGCTGCAATTGATTCTGGTAAAGGTAAAAACTCGTATTTTATACTACTTGCAAAAAAACCCCACCCTGCTACCCATGAACACTGATGATTTAACAGAAGATTTCATGAGGCCTCAATAATTAGCCAATATTGCATTCTGAAACAACGCAACATACACTAGATGGTATGTTTCCATTTACTTATCACAGACCACCTGGACTAGATAATTGTATAACTTCAGGTATTTAATTTAAAGTACAGAGCAACTGCAGATGGAGCACACAAGCAGCTAAAACAGTTTTCAGTGTCTCACTATGTCATACACCAAAATCTAGAGAAATTGGGATTTTCACATGCCACCTGCACATTACTGGCAGAATAGCTCTAAGATACTTTATGCTAGTTCTTTAAAAGACTAGGAAGGAAAAGATGCAGAGTTGAGCAACTGACACAGATACCCTAGAGACAGCTTCTTCAGGAAATGTGATTCTTCAAAATGGTGCATCAAAAGGAAAGGGTTTCTAATCACTGTGTCAAAGGAGAAATTATACAAGGCAACTTAACCACAATCTACATCATACTAAAACCAAGCTACTGTTTTTTTATTATTATTTATTATTTTTGAGCCAGGCAGAATGGAAATTTCAGACAGTTCAGTACTTCTGATTCTTAGATATTCTTTGTGAGACCAAAGTTCTACAAATGATTTAATCAATGCTCCTATGGCATTTATTTTTTAATAATGCTGAAATGTGTATCTAATACTTTCCAATTTTCAAAGTCAGGTTTTAAATCAGTTCATAAAACATAGTGGTCTGTGAAAAACTGAACACGAGCAAGACTTTATTAAAATAAAATCCATAAGCTTCACGGTAGGTTAAGTACACCTGTGTTTTCTCAGTTAATGAAACAAATGGCATTTTCACAAATGGCAAAGAGCCACTTACCACATCTTTAAAAGAACTGCCTGCTCTTTTGAGTAGGTAGAGCTCCTTTTTCTTTTGTTCAATGTAATTCTTAACATCTGGCAAAAAGAGGGAGAGTAATACTCAGCTGAGTTTATTTTTGTATCTTTGAACTGATTTGTCATTTTAAATATTTTTAATTCAACAAAAGAATAATTAAATGAATGTTACACATTCAAGTTAGGCTTCATCAAACAAAAATATTTACCGTCAATATGAAGTACCTTCACTCCCCAACTCAAAGCATTGGATAGTATACTACCAGAGGGGATTAAGTCCTGCAAACAATAAATTGTATTAATAATTTTAAGCAATACATAGTAGATTATGTAAAATAATTACAAATACATTACAACATGTAATATGAAAAGCTGAGATCAAAGCTCAAAAAAGATGCTTTGCTTCTTGCCAAAAGACTATCACTCTCCTCAACTGACTTTTCCATCTCCGTGTCACAGCACTTCACCATCAAAAGATTAAATATAATCTTTCATAAAGCCAAAAGTGTTCTCTACTGTCGCATTTTATACTAAGATTTGAAGATAGGGAATTTATACATTTACTTTAACTTCATGAGCACCTCTCAAATGCTAGCTATATTAGCAATCCTGATAAATTATAATACTGGTCATAAGATTCCACAGACTTTCAATTCTTCAGGAAGTACCCAGAAAGCATGACCTGAGTTTTACTTAAGACAATTCCTCAATTTCTGCCAGAGCGTTCCATGAGGGACTTCTCTCTTAGACCACTAAGACCACTCTTACTACTGCTTGTTTTCTAGAAGAGCAAGACCAAAGTTTCTCAAGCACAAATTTGTTGATTACTTGGCTTACCTGCTCTTTGATTGCTTTTTCAACTAAAGATTTTCCTCTGCTGAAACGTACCTATATTAAAACAGAAACACATTTGTCCCAAGTTAGAACTCATTTGAAAAAAACAAAAGGTAAGACAATTTACATTGTTGCAAACAAATACACATTGTAGCTATGATAGTCTCCTTTTGTTCACTGTACTGCTATTTTTCATTAATTTGCATCTTCCCCACAAGGTTACAGTTGATACAGTCTGAGGGGAAAAAAAACCCCAACCCCTACAAGTAATTGTTTTCAGCCAAAGCAGGTCACTGCATGGCTGAAGCAATGTTAGTGCTGGAACAACATAGATGGTGGGAATAAGCAGACAGTAGCACATGCCAAAAGATGAGGTTTCATTAGCTGGACTTGTGCCAAATTAAGCTAGCAGTCACGAATATAATCGTATCATCTGTCTTAACCCCATCTTTTCTATCACCAGTGCATCTCCTTTTGTACTGTATTCTGTTTATTCATAATAAGCATGCCTTTACCTATCCACATTATTTGCAAAATGAGGTGATCTCAACCATGCAATGCAAAGACAAGCCCACAGACTGGCTCGCAGTCATGTTTAAGTACCATGTATATAGCACAGCTGCTTGTTTCCAACTGTATTTTGAAAGGACCCAAGACTTGCCCATGTAAGAAACTTCACGTAAACCTGCACAATCGGATACTAACTCTTGCAATTAATGTGATCCTCCAAGAAAGAGCTCAGAAAAACTTAATGTTCATAATATTAAATTTTAATTTCCTTGAACTACTGTCAAAGACCGCTTCTGCAAATATCTGCATAAACAACATCACAGCAGCCAGATTTTAACAGGCCATGTTACTAAAGAGAGAACCACCACTGGATGCCATCACAAGCCTATCCATATTGTTATGTTTGACAGCTGGATCAACGTCAATGATTAATTGTAAGTCAGACATACTATATTAGAACAGCTTTTAGCGTAGTCTGCTTATTTGCAGAAAAGGCGCCTTTTTTTAATTAGTTTTTGAAACTTTGCTTAATTAGTTTGAGTTAGTTAACAACTTAGCCTGAACTAGTTTAAAAGTATGTTTGACCTGTTAAAAAAAATAAAATAAATTTTAAAAAAGCACTTATTCACCCAAGTAACTGTTGCCATCTTTAGGAAACAAAATAGGAGAAAAATTGTAAGAGTGTATCCCATGGGTGTTACCTGATTTGCAGTAGTATTACTAAGAAACTTACTGTATCTACTATCTTAAATGAACTTCCATCATGTCGATCTTTTCGGTTACTAGGATGAGGTGAACTATTTCCTCCATTGCATGCTGATTCTGGGCTAGGAACAGGGGAAATCTGACCAAGAGTTGGCGCAAATTTTGCCTCCTTTTTATTAGACACCAGATAGCTGATATCTTTACTAAGAAAACTCTCCACTCTCTAAATATAAAGATACAAAGCAAGTAATTATTTCAGGACAATAAATCAGTAACTCAATTTTACATTGCATACTTTAAAGCAAAGTGACAAAACTTCTAGAATAATTAAGTTCAAAAATATGGAATTAACGAGAAGATACTTTCTAAAGATCTGGATGACGATTCCAATTGAACTGTAGTAGCATCTTACCAGTCACAAATTCTAATTTCAATTTTTTAATTTTGTAATGTCTATCAAAAGAGCTTTGCTTTGTTTCAATTATTATCATTCTTTGAACTATTTAGCTGTAATACTTTCCAAATACAAGAATTCAAACACTGCATTGAGAAGTAATAGAATAATTCAAGGAAAATCATAGTTTATATAATTTTATGTAACAGAAATTACGTAGAAGTGTTCAGCTAAACTTAGAGACATATGTATGCAAATGTAATTTACAGTTTGCAAGAAGCTATAAATTCATTGAGTTTAGAACCAGCAGAAAAATAAAAATTTCAGGACAGTTGTCGTATTTCACACCTACAGTATTCATAACACATCTCAAAAACTTAAAAGACTTAAGTAGATTCATAATATTTTCATACTCAGCAAGACAAAATATGTGGTTATCCTATGTTTACTCTCTTCACTTTGGTCCTTCAGTCTTTCGTTACCAACTGTTGTGTGATCATCAGCTCTATTTGCCTTGTTCTTTCTTGCCAGTTTATGTAGATTAAAATATATTCCTCTTCTCCACTAATCAGTATGGAAAGCACAAACCGCACAGGCAGCAAGCTTGAAACTGTGCCTTCCAATTCTGGTCTATCTACCTTTTACAGAAATGGGACATATACAGAGAGGCACTTTTGAGTGCACTCTGCACAAGTAACAGCGAAACACGTGGTAGTTGATCTTGACAGTGCTGGGCACCTCAGATTTAGGCATATACTCCTCAGATAAAACACAAAAGCCCTCCTTTTCAGTCTTTGATTTGCAACCTCACCTTTCACATATGAATTCCTAAAATTCTGTTTTAGAAAGACAAAAGATAGTGTGCTTTCATTTAATGCTAAATGTAAAGAGATGCATTTAACTTGAAACAATCTTATTGCTATTCCTTACCTCTACTATAATTTCAGACAGCATCTTGATTAACAAGTGTCAATTTCATAAAACTGCTCAGCACTCCACTGAGGTCAAACTATTACCAAAGCAACGTTTAGAATAGCTAGAGATTTAAGCAGATCCCTTTTGCTTCTGTGGTTAAAGGCTGTTTAATACTCTAACTGCCAAGATTCCTCTACACTAATTCAAAATGTTCAAGTTTAAAGTGGACTAAGCAATTGCATTGCTTGTGCGTTACTATGATATCCTGTACTTGCTTGTATCAAAGTGTTTCTTCCACACAGAAGAATTAGGAAAAAAAAAAGTAAGTATAAAGATGCTTATAAAATTTATGATTTAAATATGAGTATTTAAAAATACTCATCAACATACTCTGTGCAGAAAGTACTGAAGTTACTGACTTTTAGTAAGCATATGCAAAACACTTCCTCTAATGTCTTTCAGGTTCAGCTGAACAACTTTAGTTGTAACATGTAAACGTGTCAATAGTCAGAAGAAGCAGAAAAAAAATCACCTCAAACAATGAAACTTATTAAATTTGGATAAAACTTTAAGAAAATGAATAATCAACTGCAAACAAATCTTTATAATAAACACCTTTGTTACAATTACCAAAGCAGCTTCTAGAAAAAAAACACAAAATAATTTGTTGATAAGCTAACCGTTTGTATTAAACATTAAGACAAACATAAAAAAATGAAACCCCGTCACATATAAAAAATAACATTAAAATGCAGTCACAAAGAACATGGAAAAGGCATTCTACATGCACAGATTTTCTTCTTATTTCATAAAGGCCTCCGCTCATTAACTTACCCCTCCTAGCTCTTTGAGGTCCCTTCCTATTTTTTCAGAGATCACATTTGATGGAATATCAAGGTAAAACACCTTCCCAGTGAGTGGCTTATATTTAAGTTTCTCTAGTTTTCCTGTATCTTTTTTCACGTTCTTCAGAGAAGATCTTATCTTTTCTGTTTTTGCTTGCATTCCATCTGCTGCAAAAAAGAAAAGGGAATTTAAACAGGACAGTGTTTTACAAACCATGTTTATTTTTTTCTTTTCAAAAGTGAAAACTCCTAAATTATGGAAATGGACAAGGCAAGCTTCCATGCAATATAGGACCTTTGAAAAATAGCTATACGTTAAACATGTCAAAACCAAGACATTAATAATAATACCACATATAGCCATTAAAAGCTTCTTCTTAAAATCATATCCTAATATGGACTTTTTATTTCAGTTGCTATGCAATGCCATCAATTTTCTCACCCAGCTTGGCAAGTATTTGCTATCTCTGTACCACAGTACATACACTACTTGCACAGTAACTGAGAATCACAAGAACACCATTTTAGAACAGAATCTCTCTTACTCATCTGAGACAAAAAGGATTCCTGTAGACTCTTTAGAACAAAAACCGGTCAAAAGTAGCTGAAACGCCAAAAAATACAAGACCTAGATTCTAATATTTATCTGAATTTTGAGCACCCACCTGAGATGCAGGAAAACTAAGCTTAAAGTGCAGAACCATTCTAGTTACGACCACTCTTTCTGTCCCAGTTAATTTTACTCTAAAACTAAGAAACCACATACAGTAATTAAACTGTGCTGATGAACTTCACTGGTGCTCAGCGCAGAGCCATCCACACAGGTCTAACTGTTAAGCTAGACATTTAAATAAGCAAATAATAATAATAAAATAATCAGTCTGGGTGAGAAATAAGCCTCATTTCTCAAGGGAAATCTTGGAATGTGCTAGAGTTCTATGAGAACATCAGCTCAATACTGAGTAGCAATCAAAAAAAAAAGAAGAAATTGCTAAGAAACAGAAAATAAACCGGCTAATTTTATTATGCTACTTCATAAATGCAGGACTTGGCCACATCTTAAATACAGCCTGCAAAAGAGTAACAAGGACGATCAAAGGCATGAAGAATGACCTTATAGATTAAGACTTTGTCAGTCTGTAAAGTAAATGATTTAAGGGAAAAAGAATACAGATACACAAAATCAAGAAGAACATTGAGAGAATGGCTAAACAGCCTATTCCAGCAGAAGAGCTATGGGGCACCAAACAATACTAGGAGTCAGGTACAAAATGAAGAATGGGAATTGATTCTCTATGCAACAGGGCAACCCTGTGTAGCCTGCTGCCAAAGAATGCTGTCAATACACCTTCTCTGTTCTTAGATCCACAGGAACCCATTTACAACCAATGACAGAGACAGAATCATCCATGACATGCACATTGTATTTTCTTCCTCACTGACTGACAGCCTACTCCTAGCTGCTCCTCTTCTCGAGAGGCTCAAAAGAGACTTCCTGCTACAGAAGTGATCAGGCCTCTCTGGAGGCAAAAAGCCAACATGCAAAACAGTCCCTCTGTTATGTCTTCTCTCTCTCCCTCCCTGAAATGGTCTTAGATGGGAGAGGGAGCAGAACCACCCACTCATGCTGCAAGATCCTGTAAGTAACGGTTATGAACGCACATAAGTGAAGCAGGAACAGCAGACAGCAGTTAGTTTTGTAGAATCTAGGAGACCAAAAGAATTGGAGATATAGGAAAATGGGGAGACTTAGGATAGTGTAACTGATTCAGAATCTAAACAGAAAAGATGAATGAATGATAAGCAGGTGTGCAAGTGAAATTCTGTAGGTGACCAGGGATCAAACACGGTGTTATAGCCAGCACACACATGTGATAGCCAGAGCAGCTCAAAAATTAACACACTACATACTGGAATCCATATTAGAAAGTACATATTAAACTTCTTAGGGATAATCAAAAGTTTGGAGTGAGTTGGCAGCACTGCAGTAACAGCAGAGTGTCTCCCATAAAGCGGCTGCATTTTAACGCCCTGGGCCTAACGTGCCTTCCGTGCAACGCTCCTGATACCCGTGAAGATCTGCCTGGGTGGAGCAGTTTGCACGGCGGTGGCCTAGCGAATTTCAACACAGCTACTAGCTTCTTTGCACTGGAAGCATCCTGTAAAACAGAACAAGTTAGCCAGCTCACTTTTCAGGTACGCGGTTTCACGTTTAATTCCCCAAGCCACGCAAAGGTTATTTCCGCTGTCCACCGCTAACAAAGCCCGCCCAAAGGCGTGCGCACCCGGGCAGCCTGACGGAGGCAAGAGGCCCAAACCCAGCACCAGGCTGACTGCGGGGGCTCACGACGAGAGACCGGCACCAGGCCGCGGCTGAAAGCGACCCCGCTGACGGCGGGAAAGGCTTGACCTCCCCCACGCCCCCCCGAGCTCCGAGCCGGGCCGCGGCAGCTCCCCCCCGGGCCACCC